>NC_140425.1:0-679166 GCF_965140295.1 Lepidochelys olivacea
ACTCCCACTCAAACTCCCCTGTTTACAGCTCTGTTTGATAGCTCCTGTGCCGCTGCCTGACTGGCTGCAAGCTTTATAGGACCCCTAGTCAGGGAAGCCCCGCCCCCTAATCAGGGCTCAGCTTCTCTCCCAGGACAAAGCCCCTACACACACAGATACTACCAATACAAAACCAAACACACACAAATAGCTTCTACTCCAACAGAACTCCCACTCAAACTCCCCTGTTTACAGCTCTGTTTGCTAGCTCCTGTGCCGCTGCCTGACTGGCTGCTACCTTTATAGGACCCCTACCCAGGGAAGCCCCGCCCCCTAATCAGGGCTCAGCTTCTCTCCCAGGACAAAGCCCCTACACATACAGATACCACCAATACAAAACCAAACACACACAAATACCTTCTCCTCCAAAAGAACTCCCACTCAAACTCCCCTGTTTACAGCTCTGTTTGCTAGCTCCTGTGCCGCTGCAGCTGTCTGTGCCGCTGCCTGACTGGCTGATATCTTTTTTGGACCCCTAGTCAGTGAAGCCCCGCCCCCTAATCAGGGCTCATCTTCTGTCCCAGCACAAAGCCCCTACACATACAGATACTACCAATACAAAACCAAACACACACGAATACATTCTACTCCAACAGAACTCCAACTCAAACTCCCCTGTTTACAGCTCTGTTTGATAGCTCCTGTGCCACTGCCTGACTGGCTGCAAGCTTTATAGGACCCCTAGTCAGGGAAGCCCCGCCCCCTAATCAGGGCTCAGCTTCTCTCCCAGCACAAAGCCCCTACACATACAGATACCACCAATACAAAACCAAACACACACAAATACCTTCTCCTCCAACAGAACTCCCACACAAACTCCCCTGTTTACAGCTCTGTTTGATAGCTCCTGTGCCGCTGCCTGACTGGCTGCAACCTTTATAGGACCCCTAGTCAGGGAAGCCCCGCCCCCTAATCAGGGCTCAGCTTCTCTCCCAGCACAAAGCCCCTGCACATACAGATACTACCAATTCAAAACCAAACACCCACAAATACCTTCTCCTCCAAAAGAACTCCCACTCAAACTCCCCTGTTTACAGCTCTGTTTCCTAGCTCCTGTGCCGCTGCAGCTGTCTGTGCCGCTGCCTGACTGGCTGATACCTTTTTTGGACCCCTAGTCAGTGAAGCCCCGCCCCCTAATCACGGCTCAGCTTCTCTCCCAGCACAAAGCCCCTACACATACAGATACTACCAATACAAAACCAAACACACACACAAATACCTTCTCCTCCAACAGAACTCCCACTCAAACTCCCCTGTTTACAGCTCTGTTTGCTAGCTCCTGTGCCGCTGCCTGACTGGCTGCTACCTTTATAGGACCCCTACCCAGGGAAGCCCCGCCCCCTAATCAGGGCTCAGCTTCTCTCCCAGGACAAAGCCCCTACACATACAGATACCACCAATACAAAACCAAACACACACACAAATACCTTCTCCTCCAACAGAACTCCCACTCAAACTCCCCTGTTTACAGCTCTGTTTGCTAGCTCCTGTGCCACTGCCTGACTGGCTGCAAGCTTTATAGGACCCCTAGTCAGGGAAGCCCCGACCACTAATCAGGGCTCAGCTTCTCTCCCAGCACAAAGCCCCTCCAAGCCTCTACACATACAGATACCACCAATACAAAACCAAACACACACACAAATACCTTTTCCTCCAACAGAACTCCCACTCAAACTCCCCTGTTTACAGCTCTGTTTCCTAGCTCCTGTGCCGCTGCAGCTGTCTGTGCCGCTGCCTGACTGGCTGATACCTTTTTTGGACCCCTAGTCAGTGAAGCCCCGCCCCCTAATCACGGCTCAGATTCTCTCCCAGCACAAAGCCCCTACACATACAGATACTACCAATACAAAACCAAACACACACAAATAGCTTCTCCTCCAACAGAACTCCCACTCAAACTCCCCTGTTTACAGCTCTGTTTGATAGCTCCTGTGCCGCTGCCTGACTGGCTGCAAGCTTTATAGGACCCCTAGTCAGGGAAGCCCCGCCCCCTAATCAGGGCTCAGCTTCTCTCCCAGCACAAAGCCCCTACACATACAGATACTAACAATACAAAACCAAACACACACACAAGTACCTTCTCCTCCAACAGAACTCCCACTCAAACTCCCCTGTTTACAGCTCTGTTTGCTAGCTCCTGTGCCGCTGCAGCTGTCTGTGCCGCTGCCTGACTGGCTGCTACCTTTATAGGACCCCTAGTAAGAGAAGCCCCGCCCCGTAATCAGGGCTCAGCTTCTCTCCCAGCACAAAGCCTCTACACATACAAATACTGCCAATACAAATCCAAACACACACAAATACCTTCTCCTCCAACAGAACTCCCACTCAAACTCCCCTGTTTACAGCTCTGTTTGCTAGCTCCTGTGCCGCTGCCTGACTGGCTGCATGCTTTATAGGACCCCTAGTCAGGGAAGCCCCGCCCCCTAATCAGGGCTCAGCTTCTCTCCCAACACAAAGCCCCTACACATACAGATACCACCAATACAAAACCAAACACACACAAGTACCTTCTCCTCCAACAGAACTCCCACTCAAACTCCCCTGTTTACAGCTCTGTTTGCTAGCTCCTGTGCCGCTGCCTGACTGGCTGCTACCTTTATAGGACCCCTACCCAGGGAAGCCCCGCCCCCTAATCACGGCTCAGCTTCTCTCCCAGGACAAAGCCCCTACACATACAGATACCACCAATACAAAACCAAACACACACACAAATACCCTTTCCTCCAACAGAACTCCCACTCAAACTCCCCTGTTTACAGCTCTGTTTGATAGCTCTTGTGCCGCTGCCTGACTGGCTGCAAGCTTTATAGGATCCCTAGTCAGGGAAGCCCCGCCCACTAATCAGGGCTCAGCTTCTCTCCCAGCACAAAGCCCCTCCAAGCCTACACACATACAGATACCACGAATACAAAACCAAACACACACACAAATACCCTTTCCTCCAACAGAACTCCCACTCAAACTCCCCTGTTTACAGCTCTGTTTGCTAACTCCTGTGCCAATGCAGCTGTCTGTGCCGCTACTTGACTGGCTGCTACCTTTATGGGACCCCTAGTCAGTGAGGCCCCGCCCCCTAATCAGGGCTCATCTTCTGTCCCAGCACAAAGCCCCTACACATACAGATACTACCAATACAAAACCAAACACACACAAATACCTTCTACTCCAACAGAACTCCCACTCAAACTCCCCTGTTTACAGCTCTGTTTGATAGCTCCTGTGCCGCTGCCTGACTGGCTGCAAGCTTTATAGGACCCCTAGTCAGGGAAGCCCCGCCCCCTAATCAGGGCTCAGCTTCTCTCCCAGCACAAAGCCCCTGCACATACAGATACTACCAACACAAAACCAAACACCCACAAATACCTTATCCTCCAACAGAACTCCCACTCAAACTCCCCTGTTTACAGCTCTGTTTGCTAGCTCCTGTGCCGCTGCCTGACTGGCTGCTACCTTTATAGGACCCCTAGTCAGTGAAGCCCCGCCCCCTAATCAGGGCTCAGCTTCTCTCCCAGCACAAAGCCTCTACACATTCAGATACTACCAATACAAAACCAAACACACACAAATACCTTCTCCTCCAACAGAGCTCGCACTCAAACTCCCCTGTTTACAGCTCTGTTTGATAGCTCCTGTGCCGCTGCCTGACTGGCTGCAAGCTTTATAGGACCCCTAGTCAGGGAAGCCCCGCCCACTAATCAGGGCTCAGCTTCTCTCCCAGCACAAAGCCCCTCCAAGCCTCCACACATACAGATACCACCAATACAAAACCAAACACACACACAAATACCTTCTACTCCAACAGAACTCCCACTCAAACTCCCCTGTTTACAGCTCTTTTTGATAGCTCCTGTGCCGCTGCCTGCCTGGCTGCAAGCTTTATAGGACCCCTAGTCAGGGAAGCCCCGCCCCCTAATCAGGGCTCAGCTTCTCTCCCAACACAAAGCCCCTACACATACAGATACCACCTATACAAAACCAAACACACACAAATAACTTCTCCTCCAACAGAACTCCCACTCAAACTCCCCTGTTTACAGCTCTGGTTGCTAGCTCCTGTGCCGCTGCAGCTGTCTGTGCCGCTGCCTGATTGGCTGCTACCTTTATAGGACCCCTAGTCAGGGAAGCCCCGCCCCGTAATCAGGGCTCAGCTTCTCTCCCAGCACAAAGCCTCTACACATACAAATACTGCCAATACAAATCCAAACACACACAAATACCTTCTCCTCCAACAGAACTCCCACTCAAACTCCCCTGTTTACATCTCTGTTTGCTAGCTCCTGTGCCGCTGCCTGACTGGCTGCTACGTTTATAGGACCCCTACCCAGGGAAGCCCCGCCCCCTAATCACGGCTCAGCTTCTCTCCCAGGACAAAGACCCTACACATACAGATACCACCAATACAAAACCAAACACACACAAATACCTTCTCCTCCAACAGAACTCCCACTCAAACTCCCCTGTTTACAGCTCTGTTTGCTAACTCCTGTGCCGCTGCAGCTGTCTGTGCCGCTACTTGACTGGCTGCTACCTTTATAGGACCCCTAGTCAGTGAGGCCCCGCCCCCTAATCAGGGCTCATCTTCTGTCCCAGCACAAAGCCCCTACACATACAGATACTACCAATACAAAACCAAACACAAACAAATACCTTCTACTCCAACAGAACTCCCACTCAAACTCCCCTGTTTACAGCTCTGTTTGCTAGCTCCTGTGCCGCTGCCTGACTGGCTGCTACCTTTATAGGACCCCTACCCAGGGAAGCCCCGCCCCCTAATCAGGGCTCAGCTTCTCTCCCAGGACAAAGCCCCTACACATACAGATACCACCAATACAAAACCAAACACACACAAATACCTTCTCCTCCAAAAGAACTCCCACTCAAACTCCCCTGTTTACAGCTCTGTTTGCTAGCTCCTGTGCCGCTGCAGCTGTCTGTGCCGCTGCCTGACTGGCTGATATCTTTTTTGGACCCCTAGTCAGTGAAGCCCCGCCCCCTAATCACGGCTCAGCTTCTCTCCCAGGACAAAGCCCCTACACATACAGATACCACCAATACAAAACCAAACACACACAAATACCTTCTCCTCCAACAGAACTCCCACTCAAACTCCCCTGTTTACAGCTCTCTTTGATAGCTCTTGTGCCGCTGCCTGACTGGCTGCAAGCTTTATAGGATCCCTAGTCAGGGAAGCCCCGCCCACTAATCAGGGCTCAGCTTCTCTCCCAGCACAAAGCCCCTCCAAGCCTCCACACATACAGATACCACCAATACAAAACCAAACACACACACAAATACCCTTTCCTCCAACAGAACTCCCACTCCAACTCCCCTGTTTACAGCTCTGTTTGCTAACTCCTGTGCCAATGCAGCTGTCTGTGCCGCTACTTGACTGGCTGCTACCTTTATCTGACCCCTAGTCAGTGAGGCCCCGCCCCCTAATCAGGGCTCATCTTCTGTCCCAGCACAAAGCCCCTACACATACAGATACTACCAATACAAAAAAAACACACACAAATACCTTCTACTCCAACAGAACTCCCACTCAAACTCCCCTGTTTACAGCTCTGTTTGATAGCTCCTGTGCCGCTGCCTGACTGGCTGCAAGCTTTATAGGACCCCTAGTCAGGGAAGCCCCGCCCCCTAATCAGGGCTCAGCTTGTCTCCCAGCACAAAGCCCCTGCACATTCAGATACTACCAATACAAAACCAAACACACACAAATACCTTCTCCTCCAACAGAGCTCCCACTCAAACTCCCCTGTTTACAGCTCTGTTTGTTAGCTCCTGTGCCGCTGCCTGACTGGCTGCTACCTTTATAGGACCCCTAGTCAGTGAAGCCCCGCCTCCTAATCAGGGCTCAGCTTCTCTCCCAGCACAAAGCCTCTACACATTCAGATACTACCAATACAAAACCAAACACACACAAATACCTTCTCCTCCAACAGAGCTCCCACTCAAACTCCCCTGTTTACAGCTCTGTTCGACAGCTCCTGTGCCGCTGCCTGACTGGCTGCTACCTTTACAGAACCCCTACCCAGGGAAGCCCCGCCCCCTAATCAGGGCTCAGCTTCATTCCCAGGACAAGCCCCTACACATACAGATACCACCAATACAAAACCAAACACACACACAAGTACCTTCTCCTCCAACAGAACTCCCACTCAAACTCCCCTGTTTACAGCTCTGTTTGCTAGCTCCTGTGCCGCTGCAGCTGTCTGTGCCGCTGCCTGATTGGCTGCTACCTTTATAGGACCCCTAGTCAGGGAAGCCCCGCCCCCTAATCACGGCTCAGCTTCTCTCCCAGGACAAAGCCCCTACACATACAGATACCACCAATACAAAACCAAACACACACAAATACCTTCTCCTCCAACAGAACTCCCACTCAAAGTCCCCTGTTTACAGCTCTGTTTGCTAACTCCTGTGCCGCTGCAGCTGTCTGTGCCGCTACTTGACTGGCTGCTACCTTTATAGGACCCCTAGTCAGTGAGGCCCCGCCCCCTAATCAGGGCTCATCTTCTGTCCCAGCACAAAGCCCCTACACATACAGATACTACCAATACAAAACCAAACACACACAAATACCTGCTCCTCCAACAGAACTCCCACTCAAACTCCCCTGTTTACAGCTCTGTTTGCTAGCTCCTGTGCCGCTGCCTGACTGTCTGCAAGCTTTATAGGACCCCTAGTCAGGGAAGCCCCGCCCCCTAATCAGGGCTCAGCTTCTCTCCCAACACAAAGCCCCTACACATACAGATACCACCAATACAAAACCAAACACACACAAGTACCTTCTCCTCCAACAGAACTCCCACTCATACTCCCCTCTTTACAGCTCTGTTTGCTAGCTCCTGTGCCGCTGCCTGACTGGCTGCTACCTTTATAGGACCCCAACCCAGGGAAGCTCCGCCCCCTAATCAGGGCTCAGCTTCTGTCCCAGCACAAAGCCCCTACACATACAGATACTACCAATACATAACCAAACACACACAAATACCTTCTACTCCAACAGAACTCCCACTCAAACTCCCCTGTTTACAGCTCTGTTTGATAGCTCCTGTGCCACGGCCTGACTGGCTGCAAGCTTTATAGGACCCCTAGTCAGGGAAGCCCCGACCACTAATCAGGGCTCAGCTTCTCTCCCAGCACAAAGCCCCTCCAAGCCTCTACACATACAGATACCACCAATACAAAATCAAACACACACACAAATACCTTTTCCTCCAACAGAACTCCCACTCAAACTCCCCTGTTTACAGCTCTGTTTGCTAGCTCCTGTGCCGCTGCAGCTGTCTGTGCCGCTACCTGACTGGCTGCTACCTTTATTGGACCCCTAGTCAGTGAGGCTCCGCCCCCTAATCAGGGCTCATCTTCTGTCCCAGCACAAAGCCCCTACACATACAGATACTACCAATACAAAACCAAACACACACAAATACCTTCTACTCCAACGGAACTCCCACTCAAACTCCCCTGTTTACAGCTCTGTTTGCTAGCTCCTGTGCCGCTGCCTGACTGGCTGCTACCTTTATAGGACCCCTACCCAGGGAAGCCCCGCCCCCTAATCAGGGCTCAGCTTCTCTCCCAGGACAAAGCCCCTACACATACAGATACCACCAATACAAAACCAAACACACACAAATACCTTCTCCTCCAAAAGAACTCCCACTCAAACTCCCCTGTTTACAGCTCTGTTTGCTAGCTCCTGTGCCGCTGCAGCTGTCTGTGCCGCTGCCTGACTGGCTGATATCTTTTTTGGACCCCTAGTCAGTGAAGCCCCGCCCCCTAATCACGGCTCAGCTTCTCTCCCAGGACAAAGCCCCTACACATACAGATACCACCAATACAAAACCAAACACACACAAATACCTTCTCCTCCAACAGAACTCCCACTCAAACACCCCTGTTTACAGCTCTCTTTGATAGCTCTTGTGCCGCTGCCTGACTGGCTGCAAGCTTTATAGGATCCCTAGTCAGGGAAGCCCCGCCCACTAATCAGGGCTCAGCTTCTCTCCCAGCACAAAGCCCCTCCAAGCCTCCACACATACAGATACCACCAATACAAAACCAAACACACACACAAATACCCTTTCCTCCAACAGAACTCCCACTCAAACTCCCCTGTTTACAGCTCTGTTTGCTAACTCCTGTGCCAATGCAGCTGTCTGTGCCGCTACTTGACTGGCTGCTACCTTTATGGGACCCCTAGTCAGTGAGGCCCCGCCCCCTAATCAGGGCTCATCTTCTGTCCCAGCACAAAGCCCCTACACATACAGATACTACCAATACAAAACCAAACACACACAAATACCTTCTACTCCAACAGAACTCCCACTCAAACTCCCCTGTTTACAGCTCTGTTTGATAGCTCCTGTGCCGCTGCCTGACTGGCTGCAAGCTTTATAGGACCCCTAGTCAGGGAAGCCCCGCCCCTAATCAGGGCTCAGCTTCTCTCCCAACACAAAGCCCCTACACATACAGATACCACCTATACAAAACCAAACACACACAAATAACTTCTCCTTCAACAGAACTCCCACTCAAACTCCCCTGTTTACAGCTCTGTTTGCTAGCTCCTGTGGCGCTGCCTGACTTGCTGCTACCTTTATAGGACCCCTAGTCAGGGAAGCCCCGCCCCCTAATCAGGGCTCAGCTTCTCTCCCAGCACAAAGCCCCTGCACATACAGATACTACCAATACAAAACCAAACACCCACAAATACCTTATCCTCCAACAGAACTCCCACTCAAACTCCCCTGTTTACAGCTCTGTTTGCTAGCTCCTGTGCCGCTGCCTGACTGGCTGCTACCTTTATAGGACCCCTAGTCAGTGAAGCCCCGCCCCCTAATCAGGGCTCAGCTTCTCTCCCAGCACAAAGCCTCTACACATTCAGATACTACCAATACAAAACCAAACACACACAAATACCTTCTCCTCCAACAGAGCTCCCACTCAAACTCCCCTGTTTACAGCTCTGTTTGATAGCTCCTGTGCCGCTGCCTGACTGGCTGCAAGCTTTATAGGACCCCTGGTCAGGAAAGCCCCGCCCACTAATCAGGGCTCAGCTTCTCTCCCAGCACAAAGCCCCTCCAAGCCTCCACACATACAGATACCACCAATACAAAACCAAACACACACACAAATACCTTTTCCTCCAACAGAACTCCCACTCAAACTCCCCTGTTTACAGCTCTGTTTGCTAACTCCTGTGCCGCTGCAGCTGTCTGTGCCGCTTCTTAACTGGCTGCTAGCTTTATGGAACCCCTAGTCAGTGAGGCCCCGCCCCCTAATCAGGGCTCATCTTCTGTCCCAGCACAAAGCCCCTACACATACAGATACTACCAATACAAAACCAAACACACACAAATACCTTCTACTCCAACAGAACTCCCACTCAAACTCCCCTGTTTACAGCTCTGTTTGATAGCTCCTGTGCCGCTGCCTCACTGGCTGCTACCTTTATAGAACCCCTAGTCAGGGAAGCCCCGCCCCCTAATCAGGGCTCAGCTTCTCTCCCAGCACAAAGCCCCTACACATACAGATACTACCAATACAAAACCAAACACACACAAATACCTTCTCCTCCAACAGAACTCCCACTCAAACTCCCCTGTTTACAGCTCTGTTTGCTAGCTCCTGTGCCGCTGCCTGACTGGCTGCTACCTTTATAGGACCCCTAGTCAGTGAAGCCCCGCCCCCTAATCACGGTTCAGCTTCTGTCCTAGAACAAAGCCCCTACACACACAGATACTACCAATACAAAACCAAACACACACAAATACCTTCTACTCCAACAAAACTCCCACTCAAACTCCCCTGTTTACAGCTCTGTTTGCTAGCTCCTGTGCCGCTGCAGCTGTCTGTGCGGCTGCCTGACTGGCTGCTACCTTTATAGGATCCCTAGTCAGGGAAGCCCCGCCCACTAACCAGAGCTCAGCTTCTCTCCCAGCACAAAGCCCCTCCAAGCCTCTACACATGCAGATACTACCAATACAAAACCAAACACACACAAATACCTTCTCCTCCAACAGAACTCCCACTCAAACTCCCCTATTTACAGCTCTGTTTGCTAGCTCCTGTGCCGCTGCCTGACTGACTGCTACATTTATAGGACCCCTAGTCAGGGAAGCCCCGCCCCCTAATCAGGGCTCAGCTTCTCTCCCAGCACAAAGCCCCTACACATACAGATACTACCAATACAAAAACACACACAAATACCTTCTCCTCCAACAGAACTCCCACTCAAACTCCCCTGTTTACAGCTCTGTTTGATAGCTCCTGTGCCGCTGCCTCACTGGCTGCAAACTTTATAGGACCCCTAGTCAGGGAAGCCCCGCCCCCTAATCAGGGCTCAGCTTCTCTCCCAGCACAAAGCCCCTACACATACAGATACCACCAATACAAAACCAAACACACACAAATATCTTCTCCTCCAACAGAACTCGCACTCAAAATCCCCTGTTTACAGCTCTGTTTGCTAGCTCCTGTGCCGATGCAGCTGTCTGTGCCGCTGCGTGACTGGCTGATACCTTTTTAGGACCCCTAGTCAGTGAAGCCCCGCCCCCTAATCAGGGCTCAGCTTCTCTCCCAGCACAAAGCCCCTACACATACAGATACTAACAATACAAAACAAAACACACACAAATTCCTTCTCCTCCCACTCAAACTCCCCGTTTACAGCTCTGTTTGATAGCTCCTGTGTCGCTGCAGCTGTCTGTGCCGCTGCCTGACTGGCTGATACCTTTATAGGACCCCTAGTCAGTGAAGCCCCGCCCCCTAATCACGGCTCAGCTTCTCTCCCAGCACAAAGCCCCTACACATACAGATACTACCAATACAAAAACACACACAAATACCTTCTCCTCCAACAGAACTCCCACTCAAACTCCCCTGTTTACAGCTCTGTTTGCTAGCTCCTGTGCCGCTGCCTGACTGGCAGCTACCTTTATAGGACCCCTAGTCAGGGAAGCCCCGCCCCCTAATCAGGGCTCAGCTTCTCTCCCAGCACAAAGCCCCTACACATACAGATACTAACAATACAAAACCAAACACACACAAATACCTTCTCCTCCAAAAGAACTCCCACTCAAACTCCCCTGTTTACAGCTCTGTTTGCTAGCTCCTGTGCTGCTGCAGCTGTCTGCGCCGCTACCTGACTGGCTGCTACCTTTATAGGACCCCTAGTCAGTGAAGCCCCGCCCCCCAATCAGGGCTCAGCTTCTGTCTCAGCACAAAGCCCCTACACACACAGATACTACCAATACAAAACCAAACACACACAAATACCTTCTCCTCCAACAGAACTCCCACTCAAAATCCCCTGTTTACAGCTCTGTTTGCTAGCTCCTGTGCCGCTGCAGCTGTCTGTGCCGCTGCCTGACTGGCTGATACCTTTCTAGGACCCCTAGTAAGTGAAGCCCCGCCCCCTAATCACGGCACAGCTTCTCTCCCAGCACAAAGCCCCTTCACATACAGATACTAACAATACAAAACCAAACACACACAAATACCTTCTCCTCCAACAGAACTCCCACTCAAACTCCCCTGTTTACAGCTCTGTTTGCTAGCTCCTGTGCCGCTGCCTGACTGGCTGCTACCTTTATAGGACCCCTACACAGGGAAGCCCCGCCCCCTAATCACGGCTCAGCTTCTCTCCCAGGACAAAGCCCCTACACATACAGATACCACCAATACAAAACCAAACACACACACAAATACCCTTTCCTCCAACAGAACTCCCACTCAAACTCCCATGTTTACAGCTCTGTTTGCTAACTCCTGTGCCAATGCAGCTGTCTGTGCCGCTACTTGACTGGCTGCTACCTTTATGGGACCCCTAGTCAGTGAGGCCCCGCCCCCTAATCAGGGCTCATCTTCTGTCCCAGCACAAAGCCCCTACACATACAGATACTACCAATACAAAACCAAACACACACAAATACCTTCTCCTCCAACAGAACTCCCACTCAAACTCCCCTGTTTACATCTCTGTTTGCTAGCTCCTGTGCCGCTGCCTGACTGGCTGCTACCTTTATAGGACCCCTACCCAGGGAAGCCCCGCCCCCTAATCAGGGCTCAGCTTCTCTCCCAGGACAAAGCCCCTACACATACAGATACCACCAATACAAAACCAAACACACACAAATACCTTCTCCTCCAAAAGAACTCCCACTCAAACTCCCCTGTTTACAGCTCTCTTTGATAGCTCTTGTGCCGCCTCCTGACTGGCTGCAAGCTTTATAGGATCCCTAGTCAGGGAAGCCCCGCCCACTAATCAGGGCTCAGCTTCTCTCCCAGCACAAAGCCCCTCCAAGCCTCCACACATACAGATACCACCAATACAAAACCAAACACACACACAAATACCCTTTCCTCCAACAGAACTCCCACTCAAACTCCCCTGTTTACAGCTCTGTTTGCTAACTCCTGTGCCAATGCAGCTGTCTGTGCCGCTACTTGACTGGCTGCTACCTTTATGGGACCCCTAGTCAGTGAGGCCCCGCCCCCTAATCAGGGCTCATCTTCTCTCCCAGCACAAAGCCCCTACACATACAGATACTACCAATACAAAACCAAATACACACAAATACCTTCTACTCCAACAGAACTCCCACTCAAACTCCCCTGTTTACAGCTCTGTTTGATAGCTCCTGTGCCGCTGCCTGACTGGCTGCAAGCTTTATAGGACCCCTAGTCAGGGAAGCCCCGCCCCTAATCAGGGCTCAGCTTCTCTCCCAACACAAAGCCCCTACACATACAGATACCACCTATACAAAACCAAACACACACAAATAACTTCTCCTTCAACAGAACTCCCACTCAAACTCCCCTGTTTACAGCTCTGTTTGCTAGCTCCTGTGGCGCTGCCTGACTTGCTGCTACCTTTATAGGACCCCTAGTCAGGGAAGCCCCGCCCCCTAATCAGGGCTCAGCTTCTCTCCCAGCACAAAGCCCCTCCAAGCCTCCACACATACAGATACCACCAATACAAAACCAAACACACACACAAATACCTTTTCCTCCAACAGAACTCCCACTCAAACTCCCCTGTTTACAGCTCTGTTTGCTAACTCCTGTGCCGCTGCAGCTGTCTGTGCCGCTACTTAACTGGCTGCTAGCTTTATGGAACCCCTAGTCAGTGAGGCCCCGCCCCCTAATCAGGGCTCATCTTCTGTCCCAGCACAAAGCCCCTACACATACAGATACTACCAATACAAAACCAAACACACACAAATACCTTCTACTCCAACAGAACTCCCACTCAAACTCCCCTGTTTACAGCTCTGTTTGATAGCTCCTGTGCCGCTGCCTCACTGGCTGCTACCTTTATAGAACCCCTAGTCAGGGAAGCCCCGCCCCCTAATCAGGGCTCAGCTTCTCTCCCAGCACAAAGCCCCTACACATACAGATACTAACAATACAAAACCAAACACACACAAATACCTTCTCCTCCAACAGAACTCCCACTCAAAATCCCCTGTTTACAGCTCTGTTTGCTAGCTCCTGTGCCGCTGCCTGACTGGCTGCTACCTTTATAGGACCCCTAGTAAGTGAAGCCCCGCTCCCTAATCAGGGCTCAGCTTCTCTCCCAGCACAAAGCCTCTACACATACAAATACTACCAATACAAATCCAAACACACACAAATACCTTCTCCTCCAACAGAACTCCCACTCAAACTCCCCTGTTTACAGCTCTTTTTGATAGCTCCTGTGCCGCTGCCTGACTGGCTGCAAGCTTTATAGGACCCCTAGTCAGGGAAGCCCCGCCCACTAATCAGGGCTCAGCTTCTCTCCCAGCACAAAGCCCCTCCAAGCCTCCACACATACAGATACCATCAATACAAAACCAAACACACACACAAATACCTTTTCCTCCAACAGAACTCCCATTCAAACTCCCCTGTTTACAGCTCTGTTTGCTAACTCCTGTGCCGCTGCAGCTGTCTGTGCCGCTACTTGACTGGCTGCTACCTTTATAGGACCCCTAGTCAGTGAGGCCCCGCCCCCTAATCAGGGCTCATCTTCTCTCCCAGCACAAAGCCCCTACACATACAGATACTACCAATACAAAACCAAACACACACAAATACCTTCTACTCCAACAGAACTCCCACTCAAACTCCCCTGTTTGCAGCTCTGTTTGATAGCTCCTGTGCCGCTGCCTGACTGCCTGCAAGCTTTATAGGACCCCTAGTCAGGGAAGCCCCGCCCCCTAATCAGGGCTCAGCTTCTCTCCCAGCACAAAGACCCTACACATACAAATACTACCAATACAAAACCAAACACACACACAAGCACCTTCTCCACCAACAGAACTCCCACTCAAACTCCCCTGTTTACAACTCTGTGTGCTAGCTCCTGTGCCGCTGCCTGACTGGCTGCTACCTTTATAGGACCCCTAGTCAGGGAAGCCCCGCCCCCTAATCAGGGCTCAGCTTCTCTCCCAGCACAAAGCCCCTACACATACAGATACTAACAATACAAAACCAAACACACACAAATACCTTCTCCTCCAACAGAACTCCCACTCAAACCCGCCTGTTTACAGCTCTGTTTGCTAGCTCCTGTGCCGCTGCAGCTGTCTGTGCCGCTGCCTGACTGGCTGCGACCTTTATAGGACCCCTAGTCAGTCAAGCCCCGCCCCCTAATCAGGGCTCAGCTTCTCTCCCAGCACAAAGCCCCTACACATACAGATACTAACAATACAAAACCAAACACACACAAATACCTTCTCCTCCAACAGAACTCCCACTCAAACTCCCCTGTTTACAGCTCTGTTTGCTAGCTCCTGTGCCGCTGCCTGACTGGCTGCTACCTTTATAGGACCCCTACACAGGGAAGCCCCGCCCCCTAATCACGGCTCAGCTTCTCTCCCAGGACAAAGCCCCTACACATACAGATACCACCAATACAAAACCAAACACACACACAAATACCCTTTCCTCCAACAGAACTCCCACTCAAACTCCCATGTTTACAGCTCTGTTTGCTAACTCCTGTGCCAATGCAGCTGTCTGTGCCGCTACTTGACTGGCTGCTACCTTTATGGGACCCCTAGTCAGTGAGGCCCCGCCCCCTAATCAGGGCTCATCTTCTGTCCCAGCACAAAGCCCCTACACATACAGATACTACCAATACAAAACCAAACACACACAAATACCTTCTACTCCAACAGAACTCCCACTCAAACTCCCCTGTTTACAGCTCTGTTTGATAGCTCCTGTGCCGCTGCCTGATTGGCTGCTACCTTTATAGGACCCCTAGTCAGGGAAGCCCCGCCCCGTAATCAGGGCTCAGCTTCTCTCCCAGCACAAAGCCTCTACACATACAAATACTGCCAATACAAATCCAAACACACACAAATACCTTCTCCTCCAACAGAACTCCCACTCAAACTCCCCTGTTTACATCTCTGTTTGCTAGCTCCTGTGCCGCTGCCTGACTGGCTGCTACCTTTATAGGACCCCTACCCAGGGAAGCCCCGCCCCCTAATCAGGGCTCAGCTTCTCTCCCAGGACAAAGCCCCTACACATACAGATACCACCAATACAAAACCAAACACACACAAATACCTTCTCCTCCAAAAGAACTCCCACTCAAACTCCCCTGTTTACAGCTCTCTTTGATAGCTCTTGTGCCGCCTCCTGACTGGCTGCAAGCTTTATAGGATCCCTAGTCAGGGAAGCCCCGCCCACTAATCAGGGCTCAGCTTCTCTCCCAGCACAAAGCCCCTCCAAGCCTCCACACATACAGATACCACCAATACAAAACCAAACACACACACAAATACCCTTTCCTCCAACAGAACTCCCACTCAAACTCCCCTGTTTACACCTCTGTTTGCTAACTCCTGTGCCAATGCAGCTGTCTGTGCCGCTACTTGACTGGCTGCTACCTTTATGGGACCCCTAGTCAGTGAGGCCCCGCCCCCTAATCAGGGCTCATCTTCTGTCCCAGCACAAAGCCCCTACACATACAGATACTACCAATACAAAACCAAATACACACAAATACCTTCTACTCCAACAGAACTCCCACTCAAACTCCCCTGTTTACAGCTCTGTTTGATAGCTCCTGTGCCGCTGCCTGACTGGCTGCAAGCTTTATAGGACCCCTAGTCAGGGAAGCCCCGCCCCTAATCAGGGCTCAGCTTCTCTCCCAACACAAAGCCCCTACACATACAGATACCACCTATACAAAACCAAACACACACAAATAACTTCTCCTTCAACAGAACTCCCACTCAAACTCCCCTGTTTACAGCTCTGTTTGCTAGCTCCTGTGGCGCTGCCTGACTTGCTGCTACCTTTATAGGACCCCTAGTCAGGGAAGCCCCGCCCCCTAATCAGGGCTCAGCTTCTCTCCCAGCACAAAGCCCCTCCAAGCCTCCACACATACAGATACCACCAATACAAAACCAAACACACACACAAATACCTTTTCCTCCAACAGAACTCCCACTCAAACTCCCCTGTTTACAGCTCTGTTTGCTAACTCCTGTGCCGCTGCAGCTGTCTGTGCCGCTACTTAACTGGCTGCTAGCTTTATGGAACCCCTAGTCAGTGAGGCCCCGCCCCCTAATCAGGGCTCATCTTCTGTCCCAGCACAAAGCCCCTACACATACAGATACTACCAATACAAAACCAAACACACACAAATACCTTCTACTCCAACAGAACTCCCACTCAAACTCCCCTGTTTACAGCTCTGTTTGACAGCTCCTGTGCCGCTGCCTCACTGGCTGCTACCTTTATAGAACCCCTAGTCAGGGAAGCCCCGCCCCCTAATCAGGGCTCAGCTTCTCTCCCAGCACAAAGCCCCTACACATACAGATACTAACAATACAAAACCAAACACACACAAATACCTTCTCCTCCAACAGAACTCCCACTCAAAATCCCCTGTTTACAGCTCTGTTTGCTAGCTCCTGTGCCGCTGCCTGACTGGCTGCTACCTTTATAGGACCCCTAGTAAGTGAAGCCCCGCTCCCTAATCAGGGCTCAGCTTCTCTCCCAGCACAAAGCCTCTACACATACAAATACTACCAATACAAATCCAAACACACACAAATACCTTCTCCTCCAACAGAACTCCCACTCAAACTCCCCTGTTTACAGCTCTGTTTGATAACTCCTGTGCCACTGCCTGACTGGCTGCAAGCTTTATAGGACCCCTAGTCAGGGAAGCCCCGACCACTAATCAGGGCTCAGCTTCTCTCCCAGCACAAAGGCCCTCAAAGCCTCTACACATACAGATACCACGAATACAAAACCAAACACACACAAATACCTTTTCCTCCAACAGAACTCCCACTCAAACTACCCTGTTTACAGCTCTGTTTCCTAGCTCCTGTGCCGCTGCAGCTGTCTGTGCCGCTGCCTGACTGGCTGATACCTTTTTTGGACCCCTAGTCAGGGAAGCCCCGCCCCCTAATCACGGCTCAGCTTCTCTCCCAGCACAAAGCCCCTGCACATACAGATACTACAAATACAAAACCAAACACCCACAAATACCTTCTCCTCCAAAAGAACTCCCACTCAAACTCCCCTGTTTACAGCTCTGTTTGATAGCTCCTGTGCCGCTGCCTGACTGGCTGCAACCTTTATAGGACCTCTAGTCAGGGAAGCCCCGCCCCCTAATCAGGGCTCAGCTTCTCTCCCAGCACAAAGCCCCGACACATACAGATACTACCAATACAAAACCAAACACACACACAAATACCTTCTACTCCAACAGAACTCCCACTCAAACTCCCCTGTTTACAGCTCTGTTTGCTAGCTCCTGTGCCGCTGCAGCTGTCTGTGCCGCTGCCTGATTGGCTGCTACCTTTATAGGACCCCAAGTCAGGGAAGCCCCGCCCCCTAATCAGGGCTCAGCTTCTCTCCCAGCACAAAGCCTCTACACATACAAATACTACCAATACAAATCCAAACACACACAAATACCTTCTCCTCCAACAGAACTCCCACTGAAACTCCCCTGTTTACAGCTCTGTTTGCTAGCTCCTGTGCCGCTGCAGCTGTCTGTGCCGCTGCCTGACTGGCTGCTACCTTTATAGGACCCCTAGTCAGTGAAGGCCGCCCCCTAATCAGGGCTCAGCTTCTGTCCCAGCACAAAGCCCCTACACACACACAGATACTACCAATACAAAGCCAAACACAAACAAATACCTTCTACTCCAACAGAACTCCCACTCAAAATCCCCTGTTTACAGCTCTGTTTGATAGCTCCTGTGCCGCTGCCTGACTGGCTGATACCTTTATAGGACCCCTAGCCAGGGAAGCCCCGCCCCCTAATCAGGGCTCAGCTTCTCTCCCAGGACAAAGCCCCTACACATACAGATACCACCAATACAAAACCAAACACACAAATAACTTCTCCTCCAACAGAACTCCCACTCGAACTCCCCTGTTTACAGCTCTGTTTGTAGCTCCTGTGCCGCTGCCTGACTGGCTGCTACCTTTATAGGACCCCTAGTCAGGGAAGCCCCGCCCCCTAATCAGGGCTCAGCTACTTTCCCAGCACAAAGCCCCTCCAAGCCTCTACACATACAGATACTACCAATACAAAACCAAACACACACACAAATACCTTCTCCTCCAACAGAACTCCCACTCAAACCCGCCTGTTTACAGCTCTGTTTGCTAGCTCCTGTGCCGCTGCAGCTGTCTGTGCCGCTGCCTGACTGGCTGATACCTTTATAGGACCCCTAGTCAGTGAAGCCCCGCCCCCTAATCACGGTTCAGCTTCTGTCCTAGAACAAAGCCCCTACACACACAGATACTACCAATACAAAACCAAACACACACAAATACCTTCTACTCCAACAAAACTCCCACTCAAACTCCCCTGTTTACAGCTCTGTTTGCTAGCTCCTGTGCCGCTGCAGCTGTCTGTGCGGCTGCCTGACTGGCTGCTACCTTTATAGGATCCCTAGTCAGGGAAGCCCCGCCCACTAACCAGAGCTCAGCTTCTCTCCCAGCACAAAGCCCCTCCAAGCCTCTACACATGCAGATACTACCAATACAAAACCAAACACACACAAATACCTTCTCCTCCAACAGAACTCCCACTCAAACTCCCCTGTTTACAGCTCTGTTTGCTAGCTCCTGTGCCGCTGCCTGACTGACTGCTACCTTTATAGGACCCCTAGTCAGGGAAGCCCCGCCCCCTAATCAGGGCTCAGCTTCTCTCCCAGCACAAAGCCCCTACACATACAGATACTAACAATACAAAACCAAACACACACAAATACCTTCTCCTCCAACAGAACTCCCACTCAAACTCCCCTGTTTACAGCTCTGTTTGATAGCTCCTGTGCCGCTGCAGCTGTCTGTGCGGCTGCCTAACTGGCTGCTACCTTTATAGGACCCCTCGTCAGGGAAGCCCCGCCCACTAATCAGGGCTCAGCTTCTTTCCCAGCACAAAGCCCCTCCAAGCCTCTACACATACAGATACTACCAATACAAAACCAAGCACACACACAAATACCTTCTCCTCCAACAGAACTCCCACTCAAACCCGCCTGTTTACAGCTCTGTTTGCTACCTCCTGTGCCGCTGCAGCTGTCTGTGCCGCTGCCTGACTGGCTGCGACCTTTATAGGACCCCTAGTCAGTCAAGCCCCGCCCCCTAATCAGGGCTCAGCTTCTCTCCCAGCACAAAGCCCCTACACATACAGATACTACCAATACAAAAACACACACAAATACCTTCTCCTCCAACAGAACTCCCACTCAAACTCCCCTGTTTACAGCTCTGTTTGCTAGCTCCTGTGCCGCTGCCTGACTGGCTGCTACCTTTATAGGACCCCTAGTCAGGGAAGCCCCGCCCCCTAATCAGGGCTCAGCTTCTCTCCCAGCACAAAGCCCCTACACATAGAGATACTAACAATACAAAACCAAACACACACAAATACCTTCTCCTCCAACAGAACTCCCACTCAAACTCCCCTGTTTACAGCTCTGTTTGATAGCTCCTGTGCCGCTGCAGCTGTCTGTGCGGCTGCCTGACTGGCTGCTACCTTTATAGGATCCCTAGTCAGGGAAGCCCCGCCCACTAATCAGGGCTCAGCTTCTCTCCCAGCACAAAGCCCCTCCAAGCCTCTACACATACAGATACTAACAATACAAAACCAAACACACACAAATACCTTCTCCTCCAACAGAACTCCCACTCGAACTCCCCTGTTTACAGCTCTGTTTGTAGCCCCTGTGCCGCTGCCTGACTGGCTGCTACCTTTATAGGACCCCTCGTCAGGGAAGCCCCGCCCCCTAATCAGGGCTCAGCTTCTTTCCCAGCACAAAGCCCCTCCAAGCCTCTACACATACAGATACTACCAATACAAAACCAAGCACACACACAAATACCTTCTCCTCCAACAGAACTCCCACTCAAACCCGCCTGTTTACAGCTCTGTTTGCTACCTCCTGTGCCGCTGCAGCTGTCTGTGCCGCTGCCTGACTGGCTGCTACCTTTATAGGACTCCTAGTCAGTGAAGCCCCGCCCCCTAATCAGGGCTCAGCTTCTGTCCCAGCACAAAGCCCCGACACACACAGATACTACCAATACAAAACCAAACACACACAAATACCTTCTACTCCGACAGTACTCCCACTCAAACTCCCCTGTTTACAGCTCTGTTTGATAGCTCCTGTGCCGCTGCCTCACTGGCTGCAAACTTTATAGGACCCCTAGTCAGGGAAGCCCCGCCCCCTAATCAGGGCTCAGCTTCTCTCCCAGCACAAAGCCCCTACACATACAGATACCACCAATACAAAACCAAACACACACAAATACCTTCTCCTCCAACAGAACTCGCACTCAAAATCCCCTGTTTACAGCTCTGTTTGCTAGCTCCTGTGCCGATGCAGCTGTCTGTGCCGCTGCGTGACTGGCTGATACCTTTTTAGGACCCCTAGTCAGTGAAGCCCCGCCCCCTAATCAGGGCTCAGCTTCTCTCCCAGCACAAAGCCCCTACACATACAGATACTAACAATACAAAACAAAACACACACAAATACCTTCTCCTCCCACTCAAACTCCCCGTTTACAGCTCTGTTTGATAGCTCCTGTGCCGCTGCAGCTGTCTGTGCCGCTGCCTGACTGGCTGATACCTTTATAGGATCCCTAGTCAGTGAAGCCCCGCCCCCTAATCACGGCTCAGCTTCTCTCCCAGCACAAAGCCCCTACACATACAGATACTACCAATACAAAAACACACACAAATACCTTCTCCTCCAACAGAACTCCCACTCAAACTCCCCTGTTTACAGCTCTGTTTGCTAGCTCCTGTGCCGCTGCCTGACTGGCAGCTACCTTTATAGGACCCCTAGTCAGGGAAGCCCCGCCCCCTAATCAGGGCTCAGCTTCTCTCCCAGCACAAAGCCCCTACACATACATATACTAACAATACAAAACCAAACACACACAAATACCTTCTCCTCCAAAAGAACTCCCACTCAAACTCCCCTGTTTACAGCTCTGTTTGCTAGCTCCTGTGCTGCTGCAGCTGTCTGTGCCGCTACCTGACTGGCTGCTACCTTTATAGGACCCCTAGTCAGTGAAGCCCCGCCCCCCAATCAGGGCTCAGCTTCTGTCTCAGCACAAAGCCCCTACACACACAGATACTACCAATACAAAACCAAACACACACAAATACCTTCTCCTCCAACAGAACTCCCACTCAAAATCCCCTGTTTACAGCTCTGTGTGCTAGCTCCTGTGCCGCTGCCTGACTGGCTGCTACCTTTATAGGACCCCTAGTCAGGGAAGCCCCGCCCCCTAATCAGGGCTCAGCTTCTCTCCCAGCACAAAGCCCCTACACATACAGATACTAACAATACAAAACCAAACACACACAAATACCTTCTCCTCCAACAGAACTCCCACTCAAACCCGCCTGTTTACAGCTCTGTTTGCTAGCTCCTGTGCCGCTGCAGCTGTCTGTGCCGCTGCCTGACTGGCTGCGACCTTTATAGGACCCCTAGTCAGTCAAGCCCCGCCCCCTAATCAGGGCTCAGCTTCTCTCCCAGCACAAAGCCCCTACACATACAGATACTAACAATACAAAACCAAACACACACAAATACCTTCTCCTCCAACAGAACTCCCACTCAAACTCCCCTGTTTACAGCTCTGTTTGCTAGCTCCTGTGCCGCTGCAGCTGTCTGTGCGGCTGCCTGAGTGGCTGCTACCTTTATAGGATCCCTAGTCAGGGAAGCCCCGCCCACTAATCAGGGCTCAGCTTCTCTCCCAGCACAAAGCCCCTCCAAGCCTCTACACATGCAGATACTACCAATACAAAACCAAACACACACAAATACCTTCTACTCCAGCAGAACTCCCACTCAAACTCCCCTGTTTACAGCTCTGTTTGCTAGCTCCTGTGCTGCTGCCTGACTGGCTGCTACCTTTATAGGACCCCTAGTCATTGAAGCCCCGCCCCCTAATCAGGGCTCAGCTTCTCTCCCAGCACAAAGCCCCTACACATACAGATACTAACAATACAAAACCAAACACACACAAATACCTTCTCTTCCAACAGAACTCCCACTCGAACTCCCCTGTTTACAGCTCTGTTTGTAGCTCCTGTGCCGCTGCCTGACTGGCTGCTACCTTTATAGGACCCCTCGCCAGGGAAGCCCCGCCCCCTAATCAGGGCTCAGCTTCTTTCCCAGCAAAAAGCCCATACACACACAGATACTACCAATACAAAACCAAACACACACAAATACCTTCTCCTCCAACACAACTCCCACTCAAACCCGCCTGTTTACAGCTCTGTTTGCGAGCTCCTGTGCCGCTGCAGCTGTCTGTGCCGCTGCCTGACTGGCTGCGACCTTTATAGGACCCCTAGTCAGTCAAGCCCCGGCCCCTAATCAGGGCTCAGCTTCTCTCCCAGCAAAAAGCCCCTACACATACAGATACTACCAATACAAAACCAAACACACACAAATACCTTCTCCTCCAACAGAACTCCCACTCAAACTCCCCTGTTTTCAGCTCTGTTTGCTAGCTCCTGTGCCGCTGCAGCTGCCTGTGCCGCTGCCTGACTGGCTGATACCTTTATGGGACCCCTAGTCAGTGAAGCCCCGCCCCCTAATCACGGCTCAGCTTCTCTCCCAGCACAAAGCCCCTACACATACAGATACTATCAATACAAAAACACACACAAATACCTTCTCCTCCAACAGAACTCCCACTCAAACTCCCCTGTTTACAGCTCTGTTTGTAGCTCCTGTGCCGCTGCCTGACTGGCTGCTACCTTTATAGGACCCCTAGTCAGGGAAGCCCCGCCCCCTAATCAGGGCTCAGCTTCTTTCCCAGCACAAAGCCTCTCCAAGCCTCTACACATACAGATACTACCAATACAAAACCAAACACACACACAAATACCTTCTCCTCCAACAGAACTCCCACTCAAACCCGCCTGTTTACAACTCTGTTTGCTAGCTCCTGTGCCGCTGCAGCTGTCTGTGCCGCTGCCTGACTGGCTGCGACCTTTATAGGACCCCTAGTCAGTCAAGCCCCGCCCCCTAATCAGGGCTCAGCTTCTCTCCCAGCACAAAGCCCCTCCAAGCCTCTACACATACAGATACTACCAATACAAAAACACACACAAATACCTTCTCCTCCAACAGAACTCCCACTCAAACTCCCCTGTTTACAGCTCTGTTTGCTAGCTCCTGTGCCGCTGCCTGACTGGCTGCTACCTTTATAGGACCCCTAGTCAGGGAAGCCCCGCCCCTAATCAGGGCTCAGCTTCTCTCCCAGCACAAAGCCCCTACACACACAGATACTACCAATACAAAACCAAACACACAAATACCTTCTCCTCCAACAGAACTCCCACTCAAACTCCCCTGTTTACAGCTCTGTTTGATAGCTCCTGTGCCGCTGCAGCTGTCTGTGCCGCTGCCTGACTGGCTGATACGTTTATAGGACCCCTAGTCAGTGAAGCCCCGCCCCCTAATCTCAGCTCAGCTTCTCTCCCAGCACAAAGCCCCTACACATACAGATACTACCAATACAAAAACACACACAAATACCTTCTCCTCCAACAGAACTCCCACTCAAACTCCCCTGTTTACAGCTCTGTTTGCGAGCTCCTGTGCCGCTGCCTGACTGGCTGCTACCTTTATAGGACCCCTAGTCAGGGAAGCCCCGCCCACTAATCAGGGCTCAGCTTCTCTCCCAGCACAAAGCCTCTACACATACAGATACCACCAATACAAAACCAAACACACACACAAATACCTTTTCCTCCAACAGAACTCCCACTCAAACTCCCCTGTTTACAGCTCTGTTTGCTAGCTCCTGTGCCGCTGCCTGACTGGCTGCTACCTTTATAGGACCCCAAGTCAGGGAAGCCCCGCCCCCTAATCAGGGCTCAGCTTCTTTCCCAGCACAAAGCCCCTCCAAGTCTCTACACATACAGATACTACCAATACAAAACCAAACACACACACAAATACCTTCTCCTCCAACAGAACTCCCACTCGAACTCCCCTGTTTAGAGCTCTGTTTGATAGCTCCTGTGCCGCTGCCTGACTGGCTGCTACCTTTATAGGATCCCTAGTCAGGGAAGCCCCGCCCCCTAATCAGGGCTCAGCTTCTCTCCCAGCACAAAGCCCCTACACATACAGATACTAACAATACAAAACCAAACACACACAAATACCTTCTCCTCCAAAAGAACTCCCACTCAAACTCCCCTGTTTACAGCTCTGTTTGCTAGCTCCTGTGCTTCTGCAGCTGTCTGTGCCGCTACCTGACTGGCTGCTACCTTTATAGGACCCGTAGTCAGTGAAGCGCCGCCCCCCAATCAGGGCTCAGCTTCTGTCTCAGCACAAAGCCCCTACACACACAGATACTACCAATACGAAACCAAACACACACAAATACCTTCTACTCCGACAGTACTCCCACTCAAACTCCCCTGTTTACAGCTCTGTTTGATAGCTCCTGTGCCGCTGCCTGACTGGCTGCAACCTTTATAGGACCCCTAGTCAGGGAAGCCCCGCCCCCTAATCAGGGCTCAGCTTCTCTCCCAGGACAAAGCCCATACACATACAGATACCACCGATACAAAACCAAACACACACAAATACCTTCTCCTCCAACAGTACTCCCACTCAAACTCCCCTGTTTACAGCTCTGTTTGCTAGCTCCTGTGCCGCTGCCTGACTGGCTGCTACCTTTATAGGACCCCTAGTCAGTCAAGCCCCGCCCCCTAATCAGGCCTCAGCTTCTCTCCCAGCACAAAGCCCCTACACATATAGATATTACCATTACAAAACCAAACACACACAAATACCTTCTTCTCCAACAGAACTCCCACTCAAACTCCCTGTTTACAGCTCTGTTTGCTAGCTCCTGTGCCGCTGCCTGACTGGCAGCTACCTTTATAGGACCCCTAGTCAGGGAAGCCCCACCCCCTAATCAGGGCTCAGCTTCTCTCCCAGGACAAAGCGCCTACACATACAGATACCACCAATACAAAACCAAACACACACAAATACCTTCTCCTCCAACAGAACTCCCACTCAAACTCCCCTGTTTACAGCTCTGTTTGCTAGCTCCTGTGCCGCTGCAGCTGTCTGTGCCGCTGCCTGACTGGCTGATACCTTTCTAGGACCCCTAGTAAGTGAAGACCCGCCCCCTAATCACGGCTCAGCTTCTCTCCCAGCACAAAGCCCCTTCACATACAGATACTACCAATACAAAACCAAACACACACACAAATACCTCTCCTCCAACAGAACTCCCACTCAAACTCCCCTGTTTACAGCTCTGTTTGCTGGCTCCTGTGCCGCTGCCTGACTGGCTGCTACCTTTATAGGATCCCTAGTCAGGGAAGCCCCGCCCACTAATCAGGGCTCAGCTTCTCTCCCAGCACAAAGCCCCTCCAAGCCTCTACACATACAGATACTACCAATACAAAACCAAACACACACAAATACCTTCTCCTCCAACAGGACTCCCACTCGAACTCCCCTGTTTACAGCTCTGTTTGTAGCTCCAGTGCCACTGCCTGACTGGCTGCTACCTTTATAGGACCCCTAGTCAGTGAAGCCCCGCCCCCTAATCAGGGCTCAGCTTCTGTCCCAGCACAAAGCCCCTACACACACAGATACTACCAATACAAAACCAAACACACACAAATACCTTCTCCTCCAACAGAACTCCCACTCAAACTCCCCTGTTTACAGCTCTGTTTGATAGCTCCTGTGCCGCTGCCTTACTGGCTGCAACCTTATTGGACCTCTTGTCAGGGAAGCCCCGCCCACTAATCAGGGCTCAGCTTCTTTCCCAGCACAAAGCCCCTCCAAGCCTCTACACATACAGATACCACCAATACAAAACCAAACACACACACAAATACCTTCTCCTCCAACAGTACTCCCACTCAAACTCCCCTGTTTACAGCTCTGTTTGCTAGCTCCTGTGCCGCTGCCTGACTGGCAGCTACCTTTATAGGACCCCTAGTCAGGGAAGCCCCGCCCCCTAATCAGGGCTCAGCTTCTCTCCCAGGACAAAGCGCCTACACATACAGATACCACCGATACAAAACCAAACACACACAAATACCTTCTCCTCCAAGAGAACTCCCACTCAGACTCCCCTGTTTACAGCTCTGTTTGCTAGCTCCTGTGCCGCTGCAGCTGTCTGTGCCGCTGCCTGACTGGCTGCTACCTTTATAGGACCCCTAGTCAGTGAAGCCCCGCCCCCTAATCAGGGCTCAGCTTCTGTCCAGCACAAAGCCCCTACACACACAGATACTACCAATACAAATCCAAACACACACAAATACCTTCTACTCCAACAGAACTCCCACTCAAACTCCCCTGTTTACAGGTCTGTTTGATAGCTCCTGTGCCGCTGCCTGACTGGCTGCAACCTTTATAGGACCCCTAGCCAGGGAAGCCCCGCCCCCTAATCCGGGCTCAGCTTCTCTCCCAGGACAAAGCCCCTACACATACAGATACCACCAATACAAAACCAAACACACACAAATACCTTCTCCTCCAACAGAACTCCCACTCAAACTCCCCTGTTTACAGCTCTGTTTGCGAGCTCCTGTGCCGCTGAAGCTGTCTGTGCCGCTGCCTGACTGGCTGATACCTTTATAGGACCCCTAGTCAGGGAAGCCCCGCCCCCTAATCAGGGCTCAGCTTCTCTCCCAGCACAAAGCCCATACACATACAGATACTAACAATACAAAACCAAACACACACAAATACCTTCTCCTCCAACAGAACTCCCACTCCAACTCCCCTGTTTACAGCTCTGTTTGCTAGCTCCTGTGCCGCTGCAGCTGTCTGTGCCGCTGCCTGACTGGCTGCTACCTTTATAGGACCCCTAGTCAGTGAAGCCCCGCCCCCTAATCAGGGCTCAGCTTCTCTCCCAGCACAAAGACCCTCCAAGCCTCTACCATACAGATACCACCAATACAAAACCAAACACACACAAATACCTTCTCCTCCAACAGAACTCCCACTCAAACTCCCCTGTTTACAGCTCTGTTTGCTAGCTCCTGTGCCGCTGCCTGACTGGCTGCTACCTTTATAGGACCCCTAGCCAGGGAAGCCCCGCCCCCTAATCAGGGCTCAGCTTCTCTCCCAGCACAAAGCCCCTACACACACAGATACTACCAATACAAAACCAAACACACACACAAATACCTTCTCCTCCAACAGTACTCCCACTCAAACTCCCCTGTTTACAGCTCTGTTTGATAGCTCCTGTGCCGCTGCCTGACTGGCTGCAACCTTTATAGGACCCCTAGTCAGGGAAGCCCCGCCCCCTAATCAGGGCTCAGCTTCTCTCCCAGCACAAAGCCTCTACACATACAGATACCACCAATACAAAACCAAACACACACACAAATACCTTTTCCTCCAACAGAACTCCCACTCAAACTCCACTGTTTACAGCTCTGCTTGCTAGCCCCTGTGCCCCTGCAGCTGTCTGTGCCGCTGCCTGACTGGCCGCTACCTTTATAGGACCCCTAGTCAGGGAAGCCCCGCCCCCTAATCGGGGCTCAGCTTCTCTCCCAGCACAAAGCCCCTACACACACAGATACTAACAATACAAAACCAAACACACACACAAATACCTTCTCCTCCAAAAGAACTCCCACTCAAACTCCCCTGTTTACAGCTCTGTTTGCTAGCTCCTGTGCCGCTGCAGCTGTCTGTGCCGCTGCCTGACTGGCTGCTACCTTTATAGGACCCCTAGTCAGTGAAGCCCCGCCCCCTAATCAGGGTTCAGCTTCTGTCCCAGCACAAAGCCCCTACACACACAGATACTACCAATACAAAACCAAACACACACAAATACCTTCTACTCCAACAGAACTCCAACTCAAACTCCCCTGTTTACAGCTCTGTTTGATAGCTCCTGTGCCGCTGCCTGACTGGCTGCAACCTTATAAGACCCCTAGTCAGGGAAGCCCGGCCCACTAATCAGGGCTCAGGTTCTTTCCCAGCACAAAGCCCCTCCAAGCCTCTACACATACAGATACCACCAATACAAAACCAAACACACACACAAATACCTTTTCCTGCAACAGAACTCCCACTCAAACTCCCCTGTTTACAGCTCTGTTTGCTAGCTCCTGTGCTGTTGCAGCTGTCTGTGCCGCTACCTGACTGGCTGCTACCTTTATAGGACCCCTAGTAAGTGAAGCCCCGCCCCCCAATCAGGGCTCAGCTTCTGTCTCAGCACAAAGCCTCTACACATACAGATACCACCAATACAAAACCAAACACACACAAATACCTTCTACTCCGACACTACTCCCACTCAAACTCCCCTGTTTACAGCTCTGTTTGATAGCTCCTGTGCCGCTGCCTGACTGGCTGCAACCTTTATAGGACCCCTAGTCAGGGAAGCCCCGCCCCCTAATCAGGGCTCAGCTTCTCTCCCAGCACAAAGCCTCTACACATACAGATACCACCAATACAAAACCAAACACACACAAATACCTTCTTCTCCAAAAGAACTCCCACTCAAACTCCCCTGTTTACAGCTCTGTTTGCTAGCTCCTGTGCCGCTGCAGCTGTCTGTGCCGCTGCCTGATTGGCTGCTACCTTTATAGGACCCCTAGTCAGTGAAGCCCCGCCCCCTAATCAGGGTTCAGCTTCTGTCCCAGCACAAAGCCCCTACACACACAGATACTACCAATACAAAACCAAACACACACAAATACCTTCTACTCCAACAGAACTCCCACTCAAACTCCCCTGTTTACAGCTCTGTTTGACAGCTCCTGTGCCGCTGCCTGACTGGCTGCAACCTTATAAGACCCCTAGTCAGGGAAGCCAGGCCCACTAATCAGGGCTCAGCTTCTTTCCCAGCACAAAGCCCCTCCAAGCCTCTACACATACAGATACCACCAATACAAAACCAAACACACACACAAATACCTTTTCCTCCAACAGAACTCCCACTCAAACTCCACTGTTTACAGCTCTGCTTGCTAGCCCCTGTGCCCCTGCAGCTGTCTGTGCCGCTGCCTGACTGGCTGCTACCTTTATAGGACCGCTAGTCAGGGAAGCCCCGCCCCCTAATCAGGGCTCAGCTTCTGTCCCAGCACAAAGCCCCTACACACACAGATACTACCAATACAAAACCAAACACACACACAAATACCTTCTCCTCCAACAGTACTCCCACTCAAACTCCCCTGTTTACAGCTCTGTTTGCTAGCTCCTGTGCCGCTGCCTGACTGGCTGCTACCTTTATAGGACCCCTAGTCAGGAAAGCCCCGCCCCTAATCAGGGCTCAGCTTCTCTCCCAGCACAAAGCCCCTACACATACAGATACTAACAATACAAAACCAAACACACACAAATACCTTCTCCTCCAAAAGAACTCCCACTCAAACTCCCCTGTTTAGAGCTCTGTTTGCTAGCTCCTGTGCTGCTGCAGCTGTCTGTGCCACTACCTGACTGGCTGCTACCTTTATAGGACCCCTAGTCAGTGAAGCCCCGCCCCCTAATCGGGGCTCAGCTTCTCTCCCAGCACAAAGCCCCTACACATACAGATACTAACAATACAAAACCAAACACACACAAATACCTTCTCCTCCAACAGAACTCTCATTCCAACTCCCCTGTTTAGAGCTCTGTTTGCTAGCTCCTGTGCCGCTGCAGCTTCTGTGCCGCTGCCTGACTGGCTGATACCTTTCTAGGACCCCTAGTAAGTGAAGCCCCGCCCCCTAATCACGGCTCAGCTTCTCTCCCAGCACAAAGCCCCTTCACATACAGATACTAACAATACAAAACCAAACACACACAAATACCTTCTCCTCCAACAGAACTCCCACTCAAACTCCCCTGTTTACAGCTCTGTTTGCTAGCTCCTGTGCTGCTGCAGCTGTCTGTGCCACTACCTGACTGGCTGCTACCTTTATAGGACCCCTAGTCAGTGAAGCCCCGCCCCCTAATCGGGGCTCAGCTTCTCTCCCAGCACAAAGCCCCTACACATACAGATACTAACAATACAAAACCAAACACACACAAATACCTTCTCCTCCCACTCAAACTCCCCGTTTACAGCTCTGTTTGCTAGCTCCTGTGCCGCTGCAGCTGTCTGTGCCGCTGCCTGACTGGCTGCTACCTTTATAGGACCCCTAGTCAGTGAAGCCCCGCCCCCTAATCAGGGTTCAGCTTCTGTCCCAGCACAAAGCCCCTACACACAAAGATACTACCAATACAAAACCAAACACACACAAATACCTTCTACTCCAACAGAACTCCAACTCAAACTCCCCTGTTTACAGCTCTGTTTGATAGCTCCTGTGCCGCTGCCTGACTGGCTGCAACCTTATAAGACCCCTAGTCAGGGAAGCCCGGCCCACTAATCAGGGCTCAGCTTCTTTCCCAGCACAAAGCCCCTCCAAGCCTCTACACATACAGATACCACCAATACAAAACCAAACACACACACAAATACCTTTTCCTGCAACAGAACTCCCACTCAAACTCCCCTGTTTACAGCTCTGTTTGCTAGCTCCTGTGCTGTTGCAGCTGTCTGTGCCGCTACCTGACTGGCTGCTACCTTTATAGGACCCCTAGTCAGTGAAGCCCCGCCCCCCAATCAGGGCTCAGCTTCTGTCTCAGCACAAAGCCTCTACACATACAGATACCACCAATACAAAACCAAACACACACAAATACCTTCTACTCCGACAGTACTCCCACTCAAACTCCCCTGTTTACAGCTCTGTTTGCTAGCTCCTGTGCCGCTGCAGCTGTCTGTGCCGCTGCCTGATTGGCTGCTACGTTTATAGGACCCCTAGTCAGGGAAGCCCCGCCCCCTAATCAGGGCTCAGCTTCTCACCCAGCACAAAGCCCCGACACATACAAATACCAATACAAAACCAAACACACACAAATACCTTCTCCTCCAACAGAACTCCCACTCAAACCCCCCTGTTTACAGCTCTGTTTGCTAGCTCCTGTGCCGCTGCAGCTGTCTGTGCCGCTGCCTGACTGGCTGCTACCTTTATAGGACCCCTAGTCAGTGAAGCCCCGCCCCCTAATCAGGGTTCAGCTTCTGTCCCAGCACAAAGCCCCTACACACACAGATACTACCAATACAAAACCAAACACACACAAATACCTTCTACTCCAACAGAACTCCCACTCAAACTCCCCTGTTTACAGCTCTGTTTGATAGCTCCTGTGCCGCTGCCTGACTGGCTGCAACCTTATAAGACCCCTAGTCAGGAAAGCCCCGCCCCTAATCAGGGCTCAGCTTCTCTCCCAGCACAAAGCCCCTACACATACAGATACTAACAATACAAAACCAAACACACACAAATACCTTCTCCTCCAAAAGAACTCCCACTCAAACTCCCCTGTTTACAGCTCTGTTTGCTAGCTCCTGTGCTGCTGCAGCTGTCTGTGCCACTACCTGACTGGCTGCTACCTTTATAGGACCCCTAGTCAGTGAAGCCCCGCCCCCTAATCGGGGCTCAGCTTCTCTCCCAGCACAAAGCCCCTACACATACAGATACTAAGAATACAAAACCAAACACACACAAATACCTTCTCCTCCCACTCAAACTCCCCTGTTTACAGGTCTGTTTGCTAGCTCCTGTGCCGCTGCAGCTGTCTGTGCCGCTGCCTGACTGGCTGCTACCTTTATAGGACCCCTAGTCAGTGAAGCCCAGCCCCCTAATCAGGGCTCAGCTACTCTCCCAGCACAAAGCCCCTACACATACAGATACTAACAATACAAAACCAAACACACACAAATACCTTCTCCTCCCACTCAAACTCCCCTTTTACAGCTCTGTTTGCTAGCTCCTGTGCCGCTGCAGCTGTCTGTGCCGCTGCCTGACTGGCTGCTACCTTTATAGGACCCCTAGTCAGTGAAGCCCCGCCCCCTAATCAGGGTTCAGCTTCTCTCCCAGCACAAAGCCCCTACACACACAGATACTACCAATACAAAACCAAACACAGACAAATACCTTCTCCTCCAACAGAACTCCCACTCAAACTCCCCTGTTTACAGCTCTGTTTGCCAGCTCCTGTGCCGCTGCAGCTGTCTGTGCGGCTGCCTGACTGGCTGCTACCTTTATAGGACCCCTAGTCAGGGAAGCCCCGCCCACTAATCAGGGCTCAGCTTCTCTCCCAGCACAAAGCCCCTCCAAGCCTCTACACATACAGATACTACTAATACAAAACCAAACACACACAAATACCTTCTCCTCCAAGAGAACTCCCACTCAGACTCCCCTGTTTACAGCTCTGTTTGCTAGCTCCTGTGCCGCTGCAGCTGTCTGTGCCGCTGCCTGACTGGCTGATACCTTTCTAGGACCCCTAGTCAGTGAAGCCCCGCCCCCTAATCAGGGTTCAGCTTCTGTCCCAGCACAAAGCCCCTACACACACAGATACTACCAATACAAAACCAAACACACACAAATACCTTCTACTCCAACAGAACTGCCACTCAAACTCCCCTGTTTACAGCTCTGTTTGCTAGCTCCTGTGCCGCTGCCTGACTGGCTGCTACCTTTATAGGACCCCTAGTCAGGGAAGCCCCGCCCCCTAATCAGGGCTCAGCTTCTCTCCCAGCACAAAGCCCCTACACATACAGATACTAACAATACAAAACCAAACACACACAAATACCTTCTCCTCCAACAGAACTCCCACTCAAACTCCCCTGTTTACAGCTCTGTTTGCTAGCTCCTGTGCCGCTGCAGCTGTCTGTGCGGCTGCCTGACTGGCTGCTACCTTTATAGGATCCCTAGTCAGGGAAGCCCCGCCCACTAATCAGGGCTCAGCTTCTCTCCCAGCACAAAGCCCCTCCAAGCCTCTACACATACAGATACTACCAATACAAAACCAAACACACACAAATACCTTCTCCTCCAACAGAACTCCCACTCAAACTCCCCTGTTTACAGCTCTGTTTGCTAGCTCCTGTGCCGCTGCCTGACTGGCTGCTACCTTTATAGGACCCCTAGTCAGGGAAGCCCCGCCCCCTAATCAGGGCTCATCTTCTCTCCCAGCACAAAGCCCCAAAACATACAGATACTACCAACACAAAACCAAACACACACACAAATACCTTCTCCTCCAACAGAACTCCCACTCAAACGCCCCTGTTTACAGCTCTGTTTGCTAGCTCCTGTGCCGCTGCCTGACTGGCTGCTACCTTTATAGGACCCCTAGTCAGGGAAGCCCCGCCCCCTAATCAGGGCTCAGCTTCTCTCCCAGCACAAAGCCCCTACACATACAGATACTAACAATACAAAACCAAACACACACAAATACCTTCTCCTCCCACTCAAACTCCCCTGTTTACAGCTCTGTTTGCTAGCTCCTGTGCCGCTGCAGCTGTCTGTGCCGCTGCCTGACTGGCTGCTACCTTTATAGGACCCCTAGTCAGTGAAGCCCCGCCCCCTAATCAGGGTTCAGCTTCTGTCCTAGCACAAAGCCCCTACACACACAGATACTACCAATACAAAACCAAACACACACAAATACCTTCTACTCCAACAGAACTCCCACTCAAACTCCCCTGTTTACAGCTCTGTTTGCTAGCTCCTGTGCCGCTGCCTGACTGGCTGCAACCTTATAGGACCCCTAGTCAGGGAAGCCCCGCCCCCTAATCAGGGCTCAGCTTCTCTCCCAGCACAAAGCCCCAAAACATACAGATACTACCAACACAAAACCAAACACACACACAAATACCTTCTCCACCAACAGAACTCCCACTCAAACTCCCCTGTTTACATCTCTGTGTGCTAGCTCCTGTGCCGCTGCCTGACTGGCTGCTACCTTTATAGGACCCCTAGTCAGGGAAGCCCCGCCCCCTAATCAGGGCTCAGCTTCTCTCCCAGCACAAAGCCCCAAAACATACAGATACTAACAATACAAAACCAAACACACACACAAATACCTTCTCCACCAAAAGAACTCCCACTCAAACTCCCCTGTTTACAGCTCTGTTTGTAGCTCCTGTGCCGCTGCCTGACTGGCTGCGACCTTTATAGGACCCCTAGTCAGTCAAGCCCCGCCCCCTAATCAGGGCTCAGCTTCTGTCCCAGCACAAAGCCCCTACACACACAGATACTACCAATACAAAACCAAACACACACAAATACCTTCTACTCCAACAGTACTCCCACTCAAACTCCCCTGTTTACAGCTCTGTTTGATAGCTCCTGTGCCGCTGCAGCTGTCTGTGCCGCTGCCTGACTGGCTGATACCTTTATAGGACCCCTAGTCAGTGAAGCCCCGCCCCCTAATCTCGCCTCAGCTTCTCTCCCAGCACAAAGCCCCTACACACACAGATACTACCAATACAAAACCAAACACACACAAATACCTTCTACTCCAACAGTACTCCCACTCAAACTCCCCTGTTTACAGCTCTGTTTGATAGCTCCTGTGCCGCTGCAGCTGTCTGTGCCGCTGCCTGACTGGCTGATACCTTTATAGGACCCCTAGTCAGTGAAGCCCCGCCCCCTAATCTCGGCTCAGCTTCTCTCCCAGCACAAAGCCCCTACACATACAGATACTACCAATACAAAACCAAACACACACACAAATACCTTCTCCACCAACAGAACTCCCACTCAAACTCCCCTGTTTACAGCTCTGTTTGCTAGCTCCTGTGCTGCTGCAGCTGTCTGTGCTGCTACCTGACTGGCTGCTACCTTTATAGGACCCCCAGTCAGTGAAGCCCCGCCCCCCAATCAGGGCTCAGCTTCTGTCTCAGCACAAAGCCCCAAAACATACAGATACTACCAACACAAAACCAAACACACACACAAATACCTTCTCCACCAACAGAACTCCCACTCAAACTCCCCTGTTTACATCTGTGTGCTAGCTCCTGTGCCGCTGCCTGACTGGCTGCTACCTTTATAGGACCCCTAGTCAGGGAAGCCCCGCCCCCTAATCAGGGTTCAGCTTCTGTCCTAGCACAAAGCCCCTACACACACAGATACTACCAATACAAAACCAAACACACACAAATACCTTCTACTCCAACAGAACTCCCACTCAAACTCCCCTGTTTACAGCTCTGTTTGCTAGCTCCTGTGCCGCTGCCTGACTGGCTGCAACCTTATAGGACCCCTAGTCAGGGAAGCCCCGCCCCCTAATCAGGGCTCAGCTTCTCTCCCAGCACAAAGCCCCAAAACATACAGATACTACCAACACAAAACCAAACACACACACAAATACCTTCTCCACCAACAGAACTCCCACTCAAACTCCCCTGTTTACATCTCTGTGTGCTAGCTCCTGTGCCGCTGCCTGACTGGCTGCTACCTTTATAGGACCCCTAGTCAGGGAAGCCCCGCCCCCTAATCAGGGCTCAGCTTCTCTCCCAGCACAAAGCCCCAAAACATACAGATACTAACAATACAAAACCAAACACACACACAAATACCTTCTCCACCAAAATAACTCCCACTCAAACTCCCCTGTTTACAGCTCTGTTTGCTAGCTCCTGTGCCGCTGCCTGACTGGCTGCTACCTTTATAGGACCCCTAGTCAGGGAAGCCCCGCCCCCTAATCAGGGCTCAGCTTCTCTCCCAGCACAAAGCCCCTACACATACAGATACTAACAATACAACACCAAACACACACAAATACCTTCTCCTCCAACAGAACTCCCACTCAAACTCCCCTGTTTACAGCTCTGTTTGCTAGCTCCTGTGCCGCTGCAGCTGTCTGTGCGGCTGCCTGACTGGCTGCTACCTTTATAGGATCCCTAGTCAGGGAAGCCCCGCCCACTAATCAGGGCTCAGCTTCTCTCTCAGCACAAAGCCCCTCCAAGCCTCTACACATGCAGATACGACCAATACAAAACCAAACACACACAAATACCTTCTCCTCCAACAGAACTCCCACTCAAACTCCCCTCTTTACAGCTCTGTTTGATAGCTCCTGTGCCGCTGCCTCACTGGCTGCTACCTTTATAGGACCCCTAGTCAGGGAAGCCCCGCCCCCTAATCAGGGCTCAGCTTCTCTCCCAGCACAAAGCCCCTACACATACAGATACTAACAATACAAAACCAAACACACACAAATACCTTCTCCTCCAAAAGAACTCCCACTCAAACTCCCTGTTTACAGCTCTGTTTGCTAGCTCCTGTGCCGCTGCCTGACTGGCAGCTACCTTTACAGGACCCCTAGTCAGGGAAGCCCCGCCCCCTAATCAGGGCTCAGCTTCTCTCCCAGCACAAAGCCCATACACATACAGATACTAACAATACAAAACCAAACACACACAAATACCTTCTCCTCCAACAGAACTCCCACTCAAACTCCCCTGTTTACAGCTCTGTTTGATAGCTCCTGTGCCGCTGCCTGACTGGCTGCTACCTTTATAGGATCCCTAGTCAGGGAAGCCCCGCCCCCTAATCAGGGCTCAGCTTCTCTCCCAGCACAAAGCCCATACACATACAGATACTAACAATACAAAACCAAACACACACAAATACCTTCTCCTCCAACAGAACTCCCACTCAAACTCCCCTGTTTACAGCTCTGTTTGCTAGCTCCTGTGCTGCTGCAGCTGTCTGTGCCGCTACCTGACTGGCTGCTACCTTTATAGGACCCCTAGTCAGTGAAACCCCGCCCCCCAATCAGGGCTCAGCTTCTGTCTCAGCACAAAGCCCCTACACACACAGATACTACCAATACAAAACCAAACACACACAAATACCTTCTCCTCCAACAGAACTCCCACTCAAAATCCCCAGTTTACAGCTCTGTTTGCTAGCTCCTGTGCCGATGCAGCTGTCTGTGCCGCTGTCTGACTGGCTGATACCTTTTTAGGACCCCTAGTCAGTGAAGCCCCGCCCCCTAACCAGGGCTCAGCTTCTGTCCCAGCACAAAGCCCCTACACATGCAGATACTAACAATACAAAACCAAACACACACAAATACCTTCTACTCCAACAGAACTCCCACTCAAACTCCCCTCTTTACAGCTCTGTTTGATAGCTCCTGTGCCGCTGCCTGACTGGCTGCAACCTTATTGGACCCCTTGTCAGTGAAGCCCCGCCCCCTAATCAGGGCTCAGCTTCTCTCCCAGCACAAAGCCCCTACACATACAGATACTAACAATACAAAACCAAACACACACAAATACCTTCTCCTCCAACAGAACTCCCACTCAAACTCCCCTGTTTACAGCTCTGTTTGCTAGCTCCTGTGCCGCTGCAGCTGTCTGTGCGGCTGCCTGACTGGCTGCTACCTTTATAGGAACCCTAGTCAGGGAAGCCCCGCCCACTAATCAGGGCTCAGCTTCTCTCCCAGCACAAAGCCCCTCCAAGCCTCTACACATGCAGATACTACCAATACAATACCAAACACACACAAATACCTTCTACTCCAACAGAACTCCCACTCAAACTCCCCTGTTTACAGCTCTGTTTGCTAGCTCCTGTGCCGCTGCCTGACTGGCTGCTACCTTTATAGGACCCCTAGTCAGGGAAGCCCCGCCCCCTAATCAGGGCTCATCTTCTCTCCCAGCACAAAGCCCCAAAACATACAGATACTACCAATACAAAACCAAACACACACACAAACACCTTCTCCACCAACAGAACTCCCACTCAAACTCCCCTGTTTACAACTCTGTGTGCTAGCTCCTGTGCCGCTGCCTGACTGGCTGCTACCTTTATAGGACCCCTAGTCAGGGAAGCCCCGCCCCCTAATCAGGGCTCAGCTTCTCTCCCAGCACAAAGCCCCTACACATACAGATACTAACAATACAAAACCAAACACACACAAATACCTTCTCCTCCAACAGAACTCCCACTCAAACCCGCCTGTTTACAGCTCTCTTTGCTAGCTCCTGTGCCGCTGCAGCTGTCTGTGCCGCTGCCTGACTGGCTGCGACCTTTATAGGACACCTAGTCAGTCAAGCCCCGCCCCCTAATCAGGGCTCAGCTTCTCTCCCAGCACAAAGCCCCGACACACACAGATACTACCAATACAAAACCAAACACACACAAATACCTTCTACTCCGACAGTACTCCCACTCAAACTCCCCTGTTTACAGCTCTGTTTGATAGCTCCTGTGCCGCTGCCTGACTGGCTGCAACCTTTATAGGACCCCTAGTCAGTGAAGCCCCGCCCCCTAATCAGGGCTCAGCTTCTCTCCCAGCACAAAGCCCCTACACATGCAGATACTACCAATACAAAACCAAACACACACACAAATACCTTTTCCTCCAACAGAACTCCCACTCAAACTCCCCTGTTTACAGCTCTGTTTGATAGCTCCTGTGCCGCTGCCTGACTGGCTGCAACCTTATTGGACCTCTTGTCAGGGAAGCCCCGACCACTAATCAGGGCTCAGCTTCTCTCCCAGCACAAAGCGTCTACACATACAGATACCACCAATACAAAACCAAACACACACACAAATACCTTTTCCTCCAACAGAACTCCCACTCCAACTCCCCTGTTTACAGCTCTGTTTGATAGCTCCTGTGCCGCTGCCTGACTGGCTGCTACCTTTATAGGACCCCAAGTCAGGGAAGCCCCGCCCCCTAATCAGGGCTCAGCTTCTCTCCCAGCACAAAGCCTCTACACATACAGATACTACCAATACAAATCCAAACACACACAAATACCTTCTCCTCCAACAGAACTCCCACTCAAACTCCACTGTTTACAGCTCTGTTTGCTAGCTCCTGTGCCGCTGCCTGACTGGCAGCTACCTTTATAGGACCCCTAGTCAGTGAAGCCCCGCCCCCTAATCAGGGCTCAGCTTCTCTCCCAACACAAAGACCCTCCAAGCCTCTACCATATAGATACCACCAATACAAAACCAAACACACACAAATACCTTCTCCTCCAACACGACCCCCACTCGAACTCCCCTGTTTACAGCTCTGTTTGTAGCTCCTGTGCCACTGCCTGACTGGATGCTACCTTTATAGGACCCCTCGTCAGGGAAGCCCCGCCCCCTAATCAGGGCTCAGCTTCTTTCCCAGCACAAAGCCCCTCCAAGCCTCTACCACACAGATACCACCAATACAAAACCAAACACACACAAATACCTTCTCCTCCAACAGAACTCCCACTCAAACCCGCCTGTTTACAGCTCTGTGTGCTAGCTCCTGTGCCGCTGCCTGACTGGCTGCTACCTTTATAGGACCCCTAGCCAGGGAAGCCCCGCCCCCTAATCAGGGCTCAGCTTCTCTCCCAGGACAAAGCCCCTACACATACAGATACCACCAATACAAAACCAAACACACACAAATACCTTCTCCTCCAACAGAACTCCCACTCGAACTCCCCTGTTTACAGCTCTGTTTGTAGCTCCTCTGCCGCTACCTGACTGGCTGCTACCTTTATAGGACCCCTAGTCAGGGAAGCCCCGCCCCCAACTCAGGGCTCAGCTTCTGTCCCAGCACAAAGCCCCTACACATACAGATACTAACAATACAAAACCAAACACACACAAATGCCTTCTCCTCCAAAAGAACTCCCACTCAAACTCCCCTGTTTACAGCTCTGTTTGATAGCTCCTGTGCCGCTGCCTGACTGTCTGCAACCTTTATAGGACCCCTAGTCAGGGAAGCCCCGCCCGCTAATCAGGGCTCAGCTTCTCACCCAGCACAAAGCCCCGACACATACAAATAATACCAATACAAAACCAAACACACACAAATACCTTCTCCTCCAACAGAACTCCAACTCAAACCCCCCTGTTTACAGCTCTGTTTGCTAGCTCCTGTGCCGCTGCAGCTGTCTGTGCCGCTGCCTGACTGGCTACTACCTTTATAGGACCCCTAGTCAGTGAAGCCCCGCCCCCTAATCAGGGGTCAGCTTCTCTCCCAGCACAAAGCCCCTACACATACAGATACTACCAATACAAAACCAAACACACACAAATACCTTCTCCTCCCACTCAAACTCCCCGTTTACAGCTCTGTTTGCTAGCTCCTGTGCCGCTGCAGCTGTCTGTGCCGCTGTCAGACTGGCTGCTACCTTTATAGGACCCCTAGTCAGTGAAGCCCCGCCCCCTAATCAGGGCTCAGCTTCTGTCTCAGCACAAAGCCCCTACACACACACATACTACGAATACAAAACCAAACACACACAAAAACCTTCTACTCCAACAGTACTCCCACTCAAACTCCCCTGTTTACAGCTCTGTTTGCTAGCTCCTGTGCCGCTGCAGCTGTCTGTGCCGCTGCCTGACTGGCTGCTACCTTTATAGGACCCCTAGTCAGGGAAGCCCCGCCCCCTAATCAGGGCTCAGCTTCTTTCCCAGCACAAAGCCCCTCCAAGCCTCTACACATACAGATACTACCAATACAAAACCAAACACACACACAAATACCTTCTCCTCCAACAGAACTCCCACTCGAACTCCCCTGTTTACAGCTCTGTTTGATAGCTCCTGTGCCGCTGCCTGACTGGCTGCTACCTTTATAGGATCCCTAGTCAGGGAAGCCCCGCCCACTAATCAGGGCTCAGCTTCTCTCCCAGCACAAAGCCCCTCCAAGCCTCTACACATACAGATACTACCAATACAAAACCAAACACACACAAATACCTTCTCCTCCAACAGAACTCCCACTCAAACTCCCCTGTTTACAGCTCTGTTTGCTAGCTCCTGTGCCGCTGCCTGACTGGCTGCTACCTTTATAGGACCCCTAGTCAGGGAAGCCCCGCCCCCTAATCAGGGCTCATCTTCTCTCCCAGCACAAAGCCCCAAAACATACAGATACTACCAATACAAAACCAAACACACACAAATACCTTCTCCTCCAACACGACTCCCACTCGAACTCCCCTGTTTACAGCTCTGTTTGTAGCTCCTGTGCCACTGCCTGACTGGCTGCTACCTTTATAGGACCCCTCGTCAGGGAAGCCCCGCCCCCTAATCAGGGCTCAGCTTCTTTCCCAGCACAAAGCCCCTCCAAGCCTCTACACATACAGATACTACCAATACAAAACCAAGCACACACACACAAATACCTTCTCCTCCAACAGAACTCCCACTCAAACCCGCCTGTTTACAGCTGTGTTTGCTAGCTCCTGTGCCGCTGCAGCTGTCTGTGCCGCTGCCTGACTGGCTGATACGTTTATAGGACCCCTAGTCAGTGAAGCCCCGCCCCCTAATCTCAGCTCAGCTTCTCTCCCAGCACAAAGCCCCTACACATACAGATACTACCAATACAAAAACACACACAAATACCTTCTCCTCCAAAAGAACTCCCACTCAAACTCCCCTGTTTACAGCTCTGTTTGCTAGCTCCTGTGCTGCTGCAGCTGTCTGTGCCGCTACCTGACTGGCTGCTACCTTTATAGGACCCCTAGTCAGTGAAGCCCCGCCCCCTAATCAGGGCTCAGCTTCTCTCCCAGCACAAAGCCCCTACACATACAGATACTAACAATACAAAACCAAACACACACAAATACCTTCTCCTCCAAAAGAACTCCCACTCAAACTCCCCTGTTTACAGCTCTGTTTGCTAGCTCCTGTGCTGCTGCAGCTGTCTGTGCCGCTACCTGACTGGCTGCTACCTTTACAGCACCCCTAGTCAGTCAAGCCCCGCCCCCTAATCAGGGCTCAGCTTCTCTCCCAGCACAAAGCCCCTACACATACAGATACTACCAATACAAAACCAAACACACAAATACCTTCTCCTCCAACAGAACTCCCACTCAAACTCCCCTGTTTACAGCTGGGTTTGCTAGCTCCTGTGCCGCTGCAGCTGTCTGTGCCGCTGCCTGACTGGCTGCTACCTTTATAGGACTCCTAGTCATTGAAGCCCCGCCCCCTAATCTCAGCTCAGCTTCTCTCCCAGCACAAAGCCCCTACACATACAGATACTACCAATACAAAAACACACACAAATACCTTCTCCTCCAACAGAACTCCCACTCAAACCCCCCTGTTTACAGCTCTGTTTGCTTGCTCCTGTGCTGCTGCAGCTGTCTGTGCCGCTACCTGACTGGCTGCTACCTTTATAGGACCCGTAGTCAGTGAAGCCCCGCCCCCCAATCAGGGCTCAGCTTCTGTCTCAGCACAAAGCCCCTACACACACAGATACTACCAATACAAAACCAAACACACACAAATACCTTCTCCTCCAACAGAACTCGCACTCAAAATCCCCTGTTTACAGCTCTGTTTGCTAGCTCCTGTGCCGCTGCAGCTGTCTGTGCCGCTGCGTGACTGGCTGATACCTTTTTAGGACCCCTAGTCAGTGAAGCCCCGCCCCCTAATCAGGGCTCAGCTTCTCTCCCAGCACAAAGACCCTCCAAGCCTCTACCATACAGATACCACCAATACAAAACCATACACACACAAATACCTTCTCCTCCAACAGAACTCCCACTCAAACCCGCCTGTTTACAGCTCTGTGTGCTAGCTCCTGTGCCGCTGCCTGACTGGCTGCTACCTTTATAGGACCCCTAGCCAGGGAAGCCCCGCCCCCTAATCAGGGCTCAGCTTCTCTCCCAGGACAAAGCCCCTACACATACAGATACCACCAATACAAAACCAAACACACACAAATACCTTCTCCTCCAACAGAACTCCCACTCGAACTCCCCTGTTTACAGCTCTGTTTGTAGCTCCTGTGCCGCTACCTGACTGGCTGCTACCTTTATAGGACCCCTAGTCAGGGAAGCCCCGCCCCCTAATCAGGGCTCAGCTTCTTTCCCAGCACAAAGCCCCTCCAAGCCTCTACACATACAGATACTACCAATACAAAACCAAACACACAAATACCTTCTACTCCAACAGTACTCCCACTCAAACTCCCCTGTTTACAGCTCTGTTTGCTAGCTCCTGTGCCGCTGCCTGACTGGCTGCTACCTTTATAGGACCCCTAGTCAGGGAAGCCCCGCCCCCAACTCAGGGCTCAGCTTCTGTCCCAGCACAAAGCCCCTACACATACAGATACTAACAATACAAAACCAAACACACACAAATGCCTTCTCCTCCAAAAGAACTCCCACTCAAACTCCCCTGTTTACAGCTCTGTTTGATAGCTCCTGTGCCGCTGCCTGACTGTCTGCAACCTTTATAGGACCCCTAGTCAGGGAAGCCCCGCCCCCTAATTAGGGCTCAGCTTCTCACCCAGCACAAAGCCCCGACACATACAAATAATACCAATACAAAACCAAACACACACAAATACCTTCTCCTCCAACAGAACTCCAACTCAAACCCCCCTGTTTACAGCTCTGTTTGCTAGCTCCTGTGCCGCTGCAGCTGTCTGTGCCGCTGCCTGACTGGCTACTACCTTTATAGGACCCCTAGTCAGTGAAGCCCCGCCCCCTAATCAGGGGTCAGCTTCTCTCCCAGCACAAAGCCCCTACACAAACAGATACTACTAATACAAAACCAAACACACACAAATACCTACTCCTCCAACAGAACTCCCACTCAAACTCCCCTGTTTACAGCTCTGTTTGCTAGCTCCTGTGCCGCTGCAGCTGTCTGTGCCACTGCCTGACTGGCTGCTACCTTTATAGGACCCCTAATCAGTGAAGCCCCGCCCCCTAATCAGGGCTCAGCTACTCTCCCAGCACAAAGCCCCTACACATACAGATACTAACAATACAAAACCAAACACACACAAATACCTTCTCCTCCCACTCAAACTCCCCGTTTACAGCTCTGTTTGCTAGCTCCTGTGCCGCTGCAGCTGTCTGTGCCGCTGTCAGACTGGCTGCTACCTTTATAGGACCCCTAGTCAGTGAAGCCCCGCCCCCTAATCAGGGCTCAGCTTCTGTCTCAGCACAAAGCCCCTACACACACACATACTACGAATACAAAACCAAACACACACAAAAACCTTCTACTCCAACAGTACTCCCACTCAAACTCCCCTGTTTACAGCTCTGTTTGATAGCTCCTGTGCCGCTGCCTGACTGGCTGCAACCTTTATAGGACCCCTAGTCAGGGAAGCCCCGCCCCCTAATCAGGGCTCAGCTTCTCTCCCAGCACAAAGCCCCTACACATACAGATACTACCAATACAAAACCAAACACACACACAAATACCTTCTCCTCCAACAGTACTCCCACTCAAACTCCCCTGTTTACAGCTCTGTTTGCTAGCTCCTGTGCCGCTGCCTGACTGGCTGCTACCTTTATAGGACCCCTAGTCAGGGAAGCCCCGCCCCTAATCAGGGCTCAGCTTCTCTCCCAGCACAAAGCCCCTACACATACAGATACTAACAATACAAAACCAAACACACACAAATACCTTCTCCTCCGAAAGAACTCCCACTCAAACTCCCCTGTTTACAGCTCTGTTTGCTAGCTCCTGTGCCGCTGCAGCTGTCTGCGCCGCTGCCTGACTGGCTGCTACCTTTATAGGACCCCTAGTCAGTCAAGCCCCGCCCCCTAATCAGGCCTCAGCTTCTCTCCCAGCACAAAGCCCCTACACATACAGATATTACCATTACAAAACCAAACACACACAAATACCTTCTCCTCCAACAGAACTCCCACTCAAACTCCCCTGTTTACAGCTCTGTTTGCGAGCTCCTGTGCCGCTGCAGCTGTCTGTGCCGCTGCCTGACTGGCTGATACCTTTATAGGACCCCTAGTCAGGGAAGCCCCGCCCCCTAATCAGGGCTCAGCTTCTCTCCCAGCACAAAGACCCTCCAAGCCTCTACCATACAGATACCACCAATACAAAACCAAACACACACAAATACCTTCTCCTCCAACAGAACTCCCACTCAAACTCCCCTGTTTACAGCTCTGTTTGCTAGCTCCTGTGCCGTTGCAGCTGTCTGTGCCGCTGCCTGACTGGCTGCTACATTTATAGGACCCCTTGTCAGTGAAGCCCCGCCCCCTAATCAGGCCTCAGCTTCTCTCCCAGCACAAAGCCCCTTCACATACAGATACTACCAATACAAAACCAAACACACACGAATACCTTCTCCTCCAACAGAACTCCCACTCAAATTCCCCTGTTTACAGCTCTGTTTGTAGCTCCTGTGCCGCTGCCTGACTGGCTGCTACCTTTATAGGACCCCTAGTCAGGGAAGCCCCGCCCCCTAATCAGGGCTCAGCTTCTTTCCCAGCACAAAGCCCCTCCAAGCCTCTACACATACAGATACTACCAATACAAAACCAAACACACACACAAATACCTTCTCCTCCAACAGAACTCCCACTCAAACCCGCCTGTTTACAGCTCTGTTTGCTAGCTCCTGTGCCGCTGCAGCTGTCTGTGCCGCTGCCTGACTGGCTGCGACCTTTATAGGACCCCTAGTCAGTCAAGCCCCGCCTCCTAATCAGGGCTCAGCTTCTGTCCCAGCACTAAGCCCCTACACACACAGATACTACCAATACAAAACCAAACACACACAAATACCTTCTCCTCCAACAGAACTCCCACTCAAACCCCCTGTTTACAGCTCTGTTTGCTAGCTCCTGTGCCGCTGCAGCTGTCTGTGCCGCTGCCTGACTGGCTGCTACATTTATAGGACCCCTTGTCAGTGAAGCCCCGCCCCCTAATCAGGGCTCAGCTTCTCTCCCAGCACAAAGCCCCTACACATACAGATACTAAGAATACAAAACCAAACACACACAAATACCTTCTCCTCCCACTCAAACTCCCCTGTTTACAGGTCTGTTTGCTAGCTCCTGTGCCGCTGCAGCTGTCTGTGCCGCTGCCTGACTGGCTGCTACCTTTATAGGACCCCTAGTCAGGGAAGCCCCGCCCCGAATCAGGGTTCAGCTTCTGTCCCAGCACAAAGCCCCTACACACACAGATACTACCAATACAAAACCAAACACACACACAAATACCATCTCCTCCAACAGTACTCCCACTCAAACTCCCCTGTTTACAGCTCTGTTTGCTAGCTCCTGTGCCGCTGCAGCTGTCTGTGCCGCTGCCTGACTGGCTGCTACCTTTATAGGACCCCTAGTCAGTGAAGCCCCGCCCCCTAATCAGGGCTCAGCTTCTGTCCCAGCACAAAGCCCCTACACACACAGATACTACCAATACAAATCCAAACACACACAAATACCTTCAACTCCAACAGAACTCCCACTCAAACTCCCCTGTTTACAGCTCTGTTTGATAGCTCCTGTGCCGCTGCCTGACTGGCTGCTACCTTTATAGGACCCCTAGCCAGGGAAGCCCCGCCCCCTAATCAGGGCTCAGCTTCTCTCCCAGCACAAAGACCCTCCAAGCCTCTACCATACAGATACCACCAATACAAAACCAAACACACACAAATACCTTCTCCTCCAACAGAACTCCCACTCAAACTCCCCTGTTTACAGCTCTGTTTGCTAGCTCCTGTGCCGCTGCCTGACTGGCTGCTACCTTTATAGGACCCCTAGTCAGGGAAGCCCCGCCCCCTAATCAGGGCTCAGCTTCTCACCCAGGACAAAGCCCCTACACATACAGATACCACCAATACAAAACCAAACACACACAAATACCTTCTCCTCCAACAGAACTCCCACTCAAACTCCCCTGTTTACAGCTCTGTTTGCTAGCTCCTGTGCCGCTGCAGCTGTCTGTGCCGCTGCCTGACTGGCTGATACCTTTCTAGGACCCCTAGTAAGTGAAGCCCCGCCCCCTAATCACGGCTCAGCTTCTCTCCCAGCACAAAGCCCCTTCACATACAGATACTACCAATACAAAACCAAACACACACGAATACCTTCTCCTCCAACAGAACTCCCACTCGAACTCCCCTGTTTACAGCTCTGTTTGTAGCTCCTGTGCCGCTGCCTGACTGGCTGCTACCTTTATAGGACCCCTAGTCAGGGAAGCCCCGCCCCCTAATCAGGGCTCAGCTTCTTTCCCAGCACAAAGCCCCTCCAAGCCTCTACACATACAGATACTACCAATACAAAACCAAACACACACACAAATACCTTCTCCTCCAACAGAACTCCCACTCAAACCCGCCTGTTTACAGCTCTGTTTGCTAGCTCCTGTGCCGCTGCAGCTGTCTGTGCCGCTGCCTGACTGGCTGCTACCTTTATAGGACCCCTAGTCAGTGAAGCCCCGCCCCCTAATCAGGGCTCAGCTTCTCTCCCAGCACAAAGACCCTCCAAGCCTCTACCATACAGATACCACCAATACAAAACCAAACACACACAAATACCTTCTCCTCCAACAGAACTCCCACTCAAACTCCCCTGTTTACAGCTCTGTTTGCTAGCTCCTGTGCCGCTGCCTGACTGGCTGCTACCTTTATAGGACCCCTAGTCAGGGAAGCCCCGCCCCCTAATCAGGGCTCAGCTTCTCACCCAGGACAAAGCCCCTACACATACAGATACCACCAATACAAAACCAAACACACACAAATACCTTCTCCTCCAACAGAACTCCCACTCAAACTCCCCTGTTTACAGCTCTGTTTGCTAGCTCCTGTGCCGCTGCAGCTGTCTGTGCCGCTGCCTGACTGGCTGATACCTTTCTAGGACCCCTAGTAAGTGAAGCCCCGCCCCCTAATCACGGCTCAGCTTCTCTCCCAGCACAAAGCCCCTTCACATACAGATACTACCAATACAAAACCAAACACACACGAACACCTTCTCCTCCAACAGAACTCCCACTCGAACTCCCCTGTTTACAGCTCTGTTTGTAGCTCCTGTGCCGCTGCCTGACTGGCTGCTACCTTTATAGGACCCCTAGTCAGGGAAGCCCCGCCCCCTAATCAGGGCTCAGCTTCTTTCCCAGCACAAAGCCCCTCCAAGCCTCTACACATACAGATACTACCAATACAAAACCAAACACACACACAAATACCTTCTCCTCCAACAGAACTCACACTCAAACCCGCCTGTTTACAGCTCTGTTTGCTAGCTCCTGTGCCGCTGCAGCTGTCTGTGCCGCTGCCTGACTGGCTGCGACCTTTATAGGACCCCTAGTCAGTCAAGCCCCGCCCCCTAATCAGGGCTCAGCTTCTGTCCCAGCACTAAGCCCCTACACACACAGATACTACCAATACAAAACCAAACACACAAATACCGTCTACTCCAACAGTACTCCCACTCAAACTCCCCTGTTTACAGCTCTGTTTGCTAGCTCCTGTGCCGCTGCCTGACTGGCTGCTACCTTTATAGGACCCCTAGTCAGGGAAGCCCCGCCCCCTAATCAGGGCTCAGCTTCTCACCCAGCACAAAGCCCCGACACATACAAATAATACCAATAAAAAAACCAAACACACACAAATACCTTCTCCAACAGAACTCCCACTCAAACCCCCCTGTTTACAGCTCTGTTTGCTAGCTCCTGTGCCGCTGCAGCTGTCTGTGCCGCTGCCTGACTGGCTCCTACCTCTATAGGACCCCTAGTCAGTGAAGCCCAGCCCCCTAATCAGGGGTCAGCTTCTCTCCCAGCACAAAGCCCCTACACATACAGATACTAACAATACAAAACCAAACACACACAAATACCTTCTCCTCCCACTCAAACTCCCCGTTTACAGCTCTGTTTGCTAGCTCCTGTGGCGCTGCAGCTGTCTGTGCCGCTGCCTGACTGGCTGCTACCTTTATAGGACCCCTAGTCAGTGAAGCCCCGCCCCCTAATCAGGGTTCAGCTTCTGTCCCAGCACAAAGCCCCTACACACACAGATACTACCAATACAAAACCAAACACACACAAATACCTTCTACTCCAACAGAACTCCCACTCAAACTCCCCTGTTTACAGCTCTGTTTGATAGCTCCTGTGCCGCTGCCTGACTGGCTGCAACCTTTATAGGACCCCTAGTCAGGGAAGCCCCGCCCCCTAATCAGGGCTCAGCTTCTCTCCCAGCACAAAGCCCCTACACATACAGATACTAACAATACAAAACCAAACACACACAAATACCTTCTCCTCCAACAGAACTCCCACTCAAACTCCCCTGTTTACATCTCTGTGTGCTAGCTCCTGTGCCGCTGCCTGACTGGCTGCTACCTTTATAGGACCCCTAGTCAGGAAAGCCCCACCCCCTAATCAGGTCTCAGCTTCTGTCCCAGCACAAAGCCCCTACACATTCAGATACTAACAATACAAAACCAAACACACACAAATACCTTCTCCTCCAACAGAAATCTCACTCCAACTCCCCTGTTTAGAGCTCTGTTTGCTAGCTCCTGTGCCGCTGCAGCTGTCTGTGCCGCTGCCTGACTGGCTGATACCTTTCTAAGACCCCTAGTAAGTGAAGCCCCGCCCCCTAATCACGGCTCAGCTTCTCTCCCAGCACAAAGCCCCTTCACATACATATACTAACAATACAAAACCAAACACACACAAATACCTTCTCCTCCAAAAGAACTCCCACTCAAACTCCCCTGTTTACAGCTCTGTTTGCTAGCTCCTGTGCTGCTGCAGCTGTCTGTGCCGCTACCTGACTGGCTGCTACCTTTTTAGGACCCCTAGTCAGTGAAGCCCCGCCCCCCAATCAGGGCTCAGCTTCTGTCTCAGCACAAAGCCCCTACAGACACAGATACTACCAATACAAAACCAAACACACACAAATACCTTCTACTCCGACAGTACTCCCACTCAAACTCCCCTGTTTACAGCTCTGTTTGATAGCTCCTGTGCCGCTGCCTGACTGGCTGCAACCTTTATAGGACCCCTAGTCAGGGAAGCCCCGCCCCCTAATCAGGGCTCAGCTTCTCTCCCAGCACAAAGCCCCGACACATACAAATACCAATACAAAACCAAACACACACAAATACCTTCTCCTCCAACAGAACTCCCACTCAAACCCCCCTGTTTACAGCTCTGTTTGCTAGCTCCTGTGCCGCTGCAGCTGTCTGTGCCGCTGCCTGACTGGCTGCTACCTTTATAGGACCCCTAGTCAGTCAAGCCCCGCCCCCTAATCAGGGGTCAGCTTCTCTCCCAGCACAAAGCCCCTACACATACAGATACTACCAATACAAAACCAAACACACACAAATACCTTCTCCTCCAACAGAACTCCCACCCAAACTCCCCTGTTTACAGCTCTGTTTGCTAGCTCCTGTGCCGCTGCCTGACTGGCTGCAACCTTATAAGACCCCTAGTCAGGGAAGCCCCGCCCAGTAATCAGGGCTCAGCTTCTTTCCCAGCACAAAGCCCCTCCAAGCCTCTACACATACAGATACCACCAATACAAAACCAAACACACACACAAATACCTTTTCCTCCAACAGAACTCCCACTCAAACTCCCCTGTTTACAGCTCTGTTTGCTAGCTCCTGTGCCGCTGCCTGACTGGCTGCTACCTTTATAGGACCCCTAGTCAGGAAAGCCCCGACCCTAATCAGGGCTCAGCTTCTCTCCCAGCACAAAGCCCCTACACATACAGATACTAAGAATACAAAACCAAACACACACAAATACCTTCTACTCCAACAGTACTCCCACTCAAACTCCCCTGTTTACAGCTCTGTCTGATAGCTCCTGTGCCGCTGCAGCTGTCTGTGCCGCTGCCTGACTGGCTGATACCTTTATAGGACCCCTAGTCAGTGAAGCCCCGCCCCCTAATCAGGGCTCAGCTTCTCTCCCAGCACAAAGCCCCTACACATACAGATACTACCAATACAAAATCAAACACACACAAATACCTTCTACTCCAACAGAACTCCCACTCAAACTCCCCTGTTTACAGCTCTGTTTGATAGCTCCTGTGCCGCTGCCTGACTGGCTGCAACCTTATAGGACCCCTAGTCAGGGAAGCCCCGCCCACTAATCAGGGCTCAGCTTCTTTCCCAGCACAAAGCCCCTACACATACAGATACCACCAATACAAAACCAAACACACACAAATACCTTCTCCTTCAACAGAACTCCCACTCAAACTCCCCTGTTTACAGCTCTGTTTGATAGCTCCTGTGCCGCTGCCTGACTGGCTGCAACCTTATAGGACCCCTAGTCAGGGAAGCCCCGCCCCCTAATCACGGCTCAGCTTCTCTCCCAGCACAAAGCCCCAACACATACAGATACTACCAATACAAAACCAAACACACACAAATACCTTCTCCTCCAACAGAACTCCCACTCAAACTCCCCTGTTTACAGCTCTGTTTGCTAGCTCCTGTGCCGCTGCCTGACTGGCTGCTACCTTTATAGGACCCCTAGTCAGTGAAGCCCCGCCCCCTAATCACGGCTCAGCTTCTCTCCCAGCACAAAGCCCCTTCACATACAGATACTAACAATACAAAACCAAACACACACAAATACCTTCTCCTCCAAAAGAACTCCCACTCAAACTCCCCTGTTTACAGCTCTGTTTGCTAGCTCCTGTGCTGCTGCAGCTGTCTGTGCCGCTACCTGACTGGCTGCTACCTTTATAGGACCCCTAGTCAGTGAAACCCCGCTCCCCAATCAGGGCTCAGCTTCTGTCTCAGCACAAAGCCCCTACACACACAGATACTACCAATACAAAACCAAACACACACAAATACCTTCTACTCCGACAGAACTCCCACTCAAACCCCCCTGTTTACAGCTCTGTTTGCTAGCTCCTGTGCCGCTGCAGCTGTCTGTGCCGCTGCCTGACTGGCTGCTACCTTTATAGGACCCCTAGTCAGTCAAGCCCCGCCCCCTAATCAGGGCTCAGCTACTCTCCCAGCACAAAGCCCCTACACATACAGATACTACCAATACAAAACCAAACACACACAAATACCTTCTACTCCAACAGAACTCCCACTCAAACTCCCCTGTTTACAGCTCTGTTTGATAGCTCCTGTGCCGCTGCCTGACTGGCTGCAACCTTATAAGACCCCTAGTCAGGGAAGCCCTGCCCAGTAATCAGGGCTCAGCTTCTTTCCCAGCACAAAGCCCCTCCAAGCCTCTACACATACAGATACCACCAATACAAAACCAAACACACACACAAATACCTTTTCCCCCAACAGAACTCCCACTCAAACTCCCCTGTTTACAGCTCTGTTTGCTAGCTCCTGTGCCGCTGCCTGACTGGCTGCTACCTTTATAGGACCCCTAGTCAGGAAAGCCCCGCCCCTAATCAGGGCTCAGCTTCTCTCCCAGCACAAAGCCCCTACACATACAGATACTAACAATCCAAAACCAAACACACACAAATACCTTCTCCTCCAAAAGAACTCCCACTCAAACTCCCCCGTTTACAGCTCTGTTTGCTAGCTCCTGTGCTGCTGCAGCTGTCTGTGCCACTACCTGACTGGCTGCTACCTTTATAGGACCCCTAGTCAGTGAAGCCCCGCCCCCTAATCAGGGCTCAGCTTCTGTCTCAGCACAAAGCCCCTACACACACACATACTACCAATACAAAACCAAACACACACAAAAACCTTCTACTCCAACAGTACTCCCACTCAAACTCCCCTGTTTACAGCTCTGTTTGATAGCTCCTGTGCCGCTGCCTGACTGGCTGCAACCTTTATAGGACCCCTAGACAGGGAAGCCCCGCCACCTAATCAGGGCTCAGCTTCTCTCCCAGCACAAAGCCCCTACACATACAGATACTACCAATACAAAACCAAACACACACACAAATACCTTCTCCTCCAACAGAACTCCCACTCAAACTCCCCTGTTTACAGCTCTGTTTGATAGCTCCTGTGCCGCTGCCTGACTGGCTGCTACCTTTATAGGACCCCAAGTCAGTGAAGCCCCGCCCCCTAATCAGGGCTCAGCTTCTGTCCCAGCACAAAGCCCCTACACATACAAATACTAACAATACAAGAGCAAACACACACAAATACCTTCTCCTCCAGCAGAAATCTCACTCCAACTCCCCTGTTTAGAGCTCTGTTTGCTAGCTCCTCTGCCGCTCCAGCTGTCTGTGCCGCTGCCTGACTGGCTGATACCTTTCTAGGACCCGTAGTAAGTGAAGAACCGCCCCCTAATCACGGCTCAGCTTCTCTCCCAGCACAAAGCCCCTTCACATACAGATACTAACAATACAAAACCAAACACACACAAATACCTTCTCCTCCAAAAGAACTCCCACTCAAACTCCCCTGTTTACAGCTCTGTTTGCTAGCTCCTGTGCCGCTGCCTGACTGGCTGCTACCTTTATAGGACCCCTAGTCAGGGAAGCCCCGCCCCCTAATCAGGGCTCAGCTTCTCTCCCAGCACAAAGCCCCTACACATACAGATACTAACAATACAAAACCAAACACACACAAATACCTTCTCCTCCAACAGAACTCCCACTCAAACTCCCCTGTTTACAGCTCTGTTTGCTAGCTCCTGTGCCGCTGCCTGACTGGCTGCTACCTTTATAGGACCCCTAGTCAGGGAAGCCCCGCCCACTAATCAGGGCTCAGCTTCTCTCCCAGCACAAAGCCCCTCCAAGCCTCTACACATACAGATACTACCAATACAAAACCAAACACACACAAATACCTTCTACTCCGACAGTACTCCCACTCAAATTCCCCTGTTTACAGCTCTGTTTGATAGCTCCTGTGCCGCTGCCTGACTGGCTGCTACCTTTATAGGACCCCTAGTCAGTGAAGCCCCGCCCCCCAATCAGGTCTCAGCTTCTGTCTCAGCACAAAGCCCCTACACACACAGATACTACCAATACAAAACCAAACACACACAAATACCTTCTACTCCAACAGAACTCCCACTCAAACCCCCCTGTTTACACCTCTGTTTGCTAGCTCCTGTGCCGCTGCAGCTGTCTGTGCCGCTGCCTGACTGGCTGCTACCTTTATAGGACCCCTAGTCAGTGAAGCCCCGCCCCCTAATCAGGGCTCAGCTACTCTCCCAGCACAAAGCCCCTACACATACAGATACTACCAATACAAAACCAAACACACACAAATACCTTCTACTCCAACAGAACTCCCACACAAACTCCCCTGTTTACAGCTCTGTTTGATAGCTCCTGTGCCGCTGCCTGACTGGCTGCAACCTTATAAGACCCCTAGTCAGGGAAGCCCCGCCCAGTAATCAGGGCTCAGCTTCTTTCCCAGCACAAAGCCCCTCCAAGCCTCTACACATACAGATACCACCAATACAAAACCAAACACAGACACAAATACCTTTTCCTCCAACAGAACTCCCACTCAAACTCCCCTGTTTACAGCTCTGTTTGCTAGCTCCTGTGCCGCTGCCTGACTGGCTGCTACCTTTATAGGACCCCTAGTCAGGAAAGCCCCGCCCCTAATCAGGGCTCAGCTTCTCTCCCAGCACAAAGCCCCTACACATACAGATACTAACAATCCAAAACCAAACACACACAAATACCTTCTCCTCCAAAAGAACTCCCACTCAAACTCCCCCGTTTACAGCTCTGTTTGCTAGCTCCTGTGCTGCTGCAGCTGTCTGTGCCACTACCTGACTGGCTGCTACCTTTATAGGACCCCTAGTCAGTGAAGCCCCGCCCCCTAATCAGGGCTCAGCTTCTGTCTCAGCACAAAGCCCCTACACACACACATACTACCAATACAAAACCAAACACACACAAAAACCTTCCACTCCAACAGTACTCCCACTCAAACTCCCCTGTTTACAGCTCTGTTTGATAGCTCCTGTGCCGCTGCCTGACTGGCTGCAACCTTTATAGGACCCCTAGACAGGGAAGCCCCGCCACCTCATCAGGGCTCAGCTTCTCTCCCAGCACAAAGCCCCTACACATACAGGTACTACCAATACAAAACCAAACACACACACAAATACCTTCTCCTCCAACAGAACTCCCACTCAAACTCCCCTGTTTACAGCTCTGTTTGCTAGCTCCTGTGCGGCTGCCTGACTGGCTGATACCTTTCTAGGACCCCTAGTAAGTGAAGCCCCGCCCCCTAATCACGGCTCAGCTTCTCTCCCAGCACAAAGCCCCTTCACATACAGATACTACCAATACAAAACCAAACACACACAAATACCTTCTCCTCCAACAGAACTCCCACTCAAACTCCCCTGTTTACAGCTCTGTTTGCTAGCTCCTGTGCCGCTGCCTGACTGGCTGCTACCTTTATAGGACCCCTAGTCAGGGAAGCCCCGCCCCCTAATCAGGGCTCAGCTTCTCTCCCAGCACAAAGCCCCTACACACACAGATACTACCAATACAAAACCAAACACACACAAATACCTTCTACTCCGACAGTACTCCCACTCAAATTCCCCTGTTTACAGCTCTGTTTGATAGCTCCTGTGCCGCTGCCTGACTGGCTGCTACCTTTATAGGACCCCTAGTCCGTGAAGCCCCGCCCCCCAATCAGGGCTCAGCTTCTGTCTCAGCACAAAGCCCCTACACACACAGATACTACCAATACAAAACCAAACACACACAAATACCTTCTACTCCAACAGAACTCCCACTCAAACCCCCCTGTTTACAGCTCTGTTTGCTAGCTCCTGTGCCGCTGCAGCTGTCTGTGCCGCTGCCTGACTGGCTGCTACCTTTATAGGACCCCTAGTCAGTCAAGCCCCGCCCCCTAATCAGGGGTCAGCTTCTCTCCCAGCACAAAGCCCCTACACATACAGATACTACCAATACAAAACCAAACACACACAATTACCTTCTCCTCCAACAGAACTCCCACCCAAACTCCCCTGTTTACAGCTCTGTTTGCTAGCTCCTGTGCCGCTGCAGCTGTCTGTGCCGCTGCCTGACTGGCTGCTACCTTTATAGGACCCCTAGTCAGTGAAGCCCCGCCCCCTAATCAGGGCTCAGCTACTCTCCCAGCACAAAGCCCCTACACATACAGATACTACCAATACAAAACCAAACACACACAAATACCTTCTACTCCAACAGAACTCCCACTCAAACTCCCCTGTTTACAGCTCTGTTTGATAGCTCCTGTGCCGCTGCCTGACTGGCTGCAACCTTATAAGACCCCTAGTCAGGGAAGCCCCGCCCAGTAATCAGGGCTCAGCTTCTTTCCCAGCACAAAGCCCCTCCAAGCCTCTACACATACAGATACCACCAATACAAAACCAAACACACACACAAATACCTTTTCCTCCAACAGAACTCCCACTCAAATTCCCCTGTTTACAGCTCTGTTTGCTAGCTCCTGTGCCGCTGCCTGACTGGCTGCTACCTTTATAGGACCCCTAGTCAGGAAAGCCCCGCCCCTAATCAGGGCTCAGCTTCTCTCCCAGCACAAAGCCCCTACACATACAGGTACTACCAATACAAAACCAAACACACACACAAATACCTTCTCCTCCAACAGAACTCCCACTCAAACTCCCCTGTTTACAGCTCTGTTTGCTAGCTCCTGTGCGGCTGCCTGACTGGCTGATACCTTTCTAGGACCCCTAGTAAGTGAAGCCCCGCCCCCTAATCACGGCTCAGCTTCTCTCCCAGCACAAAGCCCCTTCACATACAGATACTAACAATACAAAACCAAACACACACAAATACCTTCTCCTCCAAAAGAACTCCCACTCAAACTCCCCTGTTTACAGCTCTGTTTGCTAGCTCCTGTGCTGCTGCAGCTGTCTGTGCCGCTACCTGACTGGCTGCTACCTTTATAGGACCCCTAGTCAGTGAAGCCCCGCCCCCCAATCAGGGCTCAGCTTCTGTCTCAGCACAAAGCCCCTACACACACAGATACTACCAATACAAAACCAAACACACACAAATACCTTCTACTCCGACAGTACTCCCACTCAAATTCCCCTGTTTACAGCTCTGTTTGATAGCTCCTGTGCCGCTGCCTGACTGGCTGCTACCTTTATAGGACCCCTAGTCAGGAAAGCCCCGACCCTAATCAGGGCTCAGCTTCTCTCCCAGCACAAAGCCCCTACACATACAGATACTAACAATACAAAACCAAACACACACAAATACCTTCTCCTCCAAAAGAACTCCCACTCAAACCCCCTGTTTACAGCTCTGTTTGCTAGCTCCTGTGCCGCTGCAGCTGTCTGTGCCGCTGCCTGACTGGCTGCTACATTTATAGGACCCCTTGTCAGTGAAGCCCCGCCCCCTAATCAGGGCTCAGCTTCTCTTCCAGCACAAAGCCCCTACACATACAGATACTAAGAATACAAAACCAAACACACACAAATACCTTCTACTCCAACAGTACTCCCACTCAAACTCCCCTGTTTACAGCTCTGTCTGATAGCTCCTGTGCCGCTGCAGCTGTCTGTGCCGCTGCCTGACTGGCTGATACCTTTATAGGACCCCTAGTCAGTGAAGCCCCGCCCCCTAATCAGGGCTCAGCTTCTCTCCCAGCACAAAGCCCCTACACATACAGATACTACCAATACAAAATCAAACACACACAAATACCTTCTACTCCAACAGAACTCCCACTCAAACTCCCCTGTTTACAGCTCTGTTTGATAGCTCCTGTGCCGCTGCCTGACTGGCTGCAACCTTATAGGACCCCTAGTCAGGGAAGCCCCGCCCACTAATCAGGGCTCAGCTTCTTTCCCAGCACAAAGCCCCTACACATACAGATACCACCAATACAAAACCAAACACACACAAATACCTTCTCCTTCAACAGAACTCCCACTCAAACTCCCCTGTTTACAGCTCTGTTTGCTAGCTCCTGTGCCGCTGCAGCTGTCTTTGCCGCTGCCTGATTGGCTGCTACCTTTATAGGACCCCTAGTCAGGGAAGCCCCGCCCCCTAATCACGGCTCAGCTTCTCTCCCAGCACAAAGCCCCAACACATACAGATACTACCAATACAAAACCAAACACACACAAATACCTTCTCCTCCAACAGAACTCCCACTCAAACTCCCCTGTTTACAGCTCTGTTTGCTAGCTCCTGTGCCGCTGCCTGACTGGCTGCTACCTTTATAGGACCCCTAGTCAGTGAAGCCCCGCCCCCTAATCACGGCTCAGCTTCTCTCCCAGCACAAAGCCCCTTCACATACAGATACTAACAATACAAAACCAAACACACACAAATACCTTCTCCTCCAAAAGAACTCCCACTCAAACTCCCCTGTTTACAGCTCTGTTTGCTAGCTCCTGTGCTGCTGCAGCTGTCTGTGCCGCTACCTGACTGGCTGCTACCTTTATAGGACCCCTAGTCAGTGAAACCCCGCCCCCCAATCAGGGCTCAGCTTCTGTCTCAGCACAAAGCCCCTACACACACAGATACTACCAATACAAAACCAAACACACACAAATACCTTCTACTCCGACAGAACTCCCACTCAAACCCCCCTGTTTACAGCTCTGTTTGCTAGCTCCTGTGCCGCTGCAGCTGTCTGTGCCGCTGCCTGACTGGCTGCTACCTTTATAGGACCCCTAGTCAGTCAAGCCCCGCCCCCTAATCAGGGCTCAGCTACTCTCCCAGCACAAAGCCCCTACACATACAGATACTACCAATACAAAACCAAACACACACAAATACCTTCTACTCCAACAGAACTCCCACTCAAACTCCCCTGTTTACAGCTCTGTTTGATAGCTCCTGTGCCGCTGCCTGACTGGCTGCAACCTTATAAGACCCCTAGTCAGGGAAGCCCTGCCCAGTAATCAGGGCTCAGCTTCTTTCCCAGCACAAAGCCCCTCCAAGCCTCTACACATACAGATACCACCAATACAAAACCAAACACACACACAAATACCTTTTCCCCCAACAGAACTCCCACTCAAACTCCCCTGTTTACAGCTCTGTTTGCTAGCTCCTGTGCCGCTGCCTGACTGGCTGCTACCTTTATAGGACCCCTAGTCAGGAAAGCCCCGCCCCTAATCAGGGCTCAGCTTCTCTCCCAGCACAAAGCCCCTACACATACAGATACTAACAATCCAAAACCAAACACACACAAATACCTTCTCCTCCAAAAGAACTCCCACTCAAACTCCCCCGTTTACAGCTCTGTTTGCTAGCTCCTGTGCTGCTGCAGCTGTCTGTGCCACTACCTGACTGGCTGCTACCTTTATAGGACCCCTAGTCAGTGAAGCCCCGCCCCCTAATCAGGGCTCAGCTTCTGTCTCAGCACAAAGCCCCTACACACACACATACTACCAATACAAAACCAAACACACACAAAAACCTTCTACTCCAACAGTACTCCCACTCAAACTCCCCTGTTTACAGCTCTGTTTGATAGCTCCTGTGCCGCTGCCTGACTGGCTGCAACCTTTATAGGACCCCTAGACAGGGAAGCCCCGCCACCTAATCAGGGCTCAGCTTCTCTCCCAGCACAAAGCCCCTACACATACAGATACTACCAATACAAAACCAAACACACACACAAATACCTTCTCCTCCAACAGAACTCCCACTCAAACTCCCCTGTTTACAGCTCTGTTTGATAGCTCCTGTGCCGCTGCCTGACTGGCTGCTACCTTTATAGGACCCCAAGTCAGTGAAGCCCCGCCCCCTAATCAGGGCTCAGCTTCTGTCCCAGCACAAAGCCCCTACACATACAAATACTAACAATACAAGAGCAAACACACACAAATACCTTCTCCTCCAGCAGAAATCTCACTCCAACTCCCCTGTTTAGAGCTCTGTTTGCTAGCTCCTCTGCCGCTCCAGCTGTCTGTGCCGCTGCCTGACTGGCTGATACCTTTCTAGGACCCGTAGTAAGTGAAGAACCGCCCCCTAATCACGGCTCAGCTTCTCTCCCAGCACAAAGCCCCTTCACATACAGATACTAACAATACAAAACCAAACACACACAAATACCTTCTCCTCCAAAAGAACTCCCACTCAAACTCCCCTGTTTACAGCTCTGTTTGCTAGCTCCTGTGCCGCTGCCTGACTGGCTGCTACCTTTATAGGACCCCTAGTCAGGGAAGCCCCGCCCCCTAATCAGGGCTCAGCTTCTCTCCCAGCACAAAGCCCCTACACATACATATACTACCAATACAAAACCAAACACACACAAATACCTTCTCCTCCAACAGAACTCCCACTCAAACTCCCCTGTTTACAGCTCTGTTTGCTAGCTCCTGTGCCGCTGCAGCTGTCTGTGCCGCTGCCTTACTGGCTGCTACCTTTATAGGACCCCTAGTCAGTGAAGCCCCGCCCCCTAATCAGGGTTCAGCTTCTGTCCCAGCACAAAGCCCCTCCAAGCCTCTACACACACACAGATACTACCAATACAAAACCAAACACACACAAATACCTTCTCCTCCAACAGAACTCCCACTCAAACTCCCCTGTTTACAGCTCTGTTTGCTAGCTCCTGTGCCGCTGCCTGACTGGCTGCTACCTTTATAGGACCCCTAGTCAGGGAAGCCCCGCCCACTAATCAGGGCTCAGCTTCTCTCCCAGCACAAAGCCCCTCCAAGCCTCTACACATACAGATACTACCAATACAAAACCAAACACACACAAATACCTTCTACTCCGACAGTACTCCCACTCAAATTCCCCTGTTTACAGCTCTGTTTGATAGCTCCTGTGCCGCTGCCTGACTGGCTGCTACCTTTATAGGACCCCTAGTCAGTGAAGCCCCGCCCCCTAATCAGGGCTCAGCTACTCTCCCAGCACAAAGCCCCTACACATACAGATACTACCAATACAAAACCAAACACACACAAATACCTTCTACTCCAACAGAACTCCCACACAAACTCCCCTGTTTACAGCTCTGTTTGATAGCTCCTGTGCCGCTGCCTGACTGGCTGCAACCTTATAAGACCCCTAGTCAGGGAAGCCCCGCCCAGTAATCAGGGCTCAGCTTCTTTCCCAGCACAAAGCCCCTCCAAGCCTCTACACATACAGATACCACCAATACAAAACCAAACACAGACACAAATACCTTTTCCTCCAACAGAACTCCCACTCAAACTCCCCTGTTTACAGCTCTGTTTGCTAGCTCCTGTGCCGCTGCCTGACTGGCTGCTACCTTTATAGGACCCCTAGTCAGGAAAGCCCCGCCCCTAATCAGGGCTCAGCTTCTCTCCCAGCACAAAGCCCCTACACATACAGATACTAACAATCCAAAACCAAACACACACAAATACCTTCTCCTCCAAAAGAACTCCCACTCAAACTCCCCCGTTTACAGCTCTGTTTGCTAGCTCCTGTGCTGCTGCAGCTGTCTGTGCCACTACCTGACTGGCTGCTACCTTTATAGGACCCCTAGTCAGTGAAGCCCCGCCCCCTAATCAGGGCTCAGCTTCTGTCTCAGCACAAAGCCCCTACACACACACATACTACCAATACAAAACCAAACACACACAAAAACCTTCCACTCCAACAGTACTCCCACTCAAACTCCCCTGTTTACAGCTCTGTTTGATAGCTCCTGTGCCGCTGCCTGACTGGCTGCAACCTTTATAGGACCCCTAGACAGGGAAGCCCCGCCACCTCATCAGGGCTCAGCTTCTCTCCCAGCACAAAGCCCCTACACATACAGGTACTACCAATACAAAACCAAACACACACACAAATACCTTCTCCTCCAACAGAACTCCCACTCAAACTCCCCTGTTTACAGCTCTGTTTGCTAGCTCCTGTGCGGCTGCCTGACTGGCTGATACCTTTCTAGGACCCCTAGTAAGTGAAGCCCCGCCCCCTAATCACGGCTCAGCTTCTCTCCCAGCACAAAGCCCCTTCACATACAGATACTACCAATACAAAACCAAACACACACAAATACCTTCTCCTCCAACAGAACTCCCACTCAAACTCCCCTGTTTACAGCTCTGTTTGCTAGCTCCTGTGCCGCTGCCTGACTGGCTGCTACCTTTATAGGACCCCTAGTCAGGGAAGCCCCGCCCCCTAATCAGGGCTCAGCTTCTCTCCCAGCACAAAGCCCCTACACACACAGATACTACCAATACAAAACCAAACACACACAAATACCTTCTACTCCGACAGTACTCCCACTCAAATTCCCCTGTTTACAGCTCTGTTTGATAGCTCCTGTGCCGCTGCCTGACTGGCTGCTACCTTTATAGGACCCCTAGTCAGTGAAGCCCCGCCCCCCAATCAGGGCTCAGCTTCTGTCTCAGCACAAAGCCCCTACACACACAGATACTACCAATACAAAACCAAACACACACAAATACCTTCTACTCCAACAGAACTCCCACTCAAACCCCCCTGTTTACAGCTCTGTTTGCTAGCTCCTGTGCCGCTGCAGCTGTCTGTGCCGCTGCCTGACTGGCTGCTACCTTTATAGGACCCCTAGTCAGTCAAGCCCCGCCCCCTAATCAGGGGTCAGCTTCTCTCCCAGCACAAAGCCCCTACACATACAGATACTACCAATACAAAACCAAACACACACAATTACCTTCTCCTCCAACAGAACTCCCACCCAAACTCCCCTGTTTACAGCTCTGTTTGCTAGCTCCTGTGCCGCTGCAGCTGTCTGTGCCGCTGCCTGACTGGCTGCTACCTTTATAGGACCCCTAGTCAGTGAAGCCCCGCCCCCTAATCAGGGCTCAGCTACTCTCCCAGCACAAAGCCCCTACACATACAGATACTACCAATACAAAACCAAACACACACAAATACCTTCTACTCCAACAGAACTCCCACTCAAACTCCCCTGTTTACAGCTCTGTTTGATAGCTCCTGTGCCGCTGCCTGACTGGCTGCAACCTTATAAGACCCCTAGTCAGGGAAGCCCCGCCCAGTAATCAGGGCTCAGCTTCTTTCCCAGCACAAAGCCCCTCCAAGCCTCTACACATACAGATACCACCAATACAAAACCAAACACACACACAAATACCTTTTCCTCCAACAGAACTCCCACTCAAACTCCCCTGTTTACAGCTCTGTTTGCTAGCTCCTGTGCCGCTGCCTGACTGGCTGCTACCTTTATAGGACCCCTAGTCAGGAAAGCCCCGCCCCTAATCAGGGCTCAGCTTCTCTCCCAGCACAAAGCCCCTACACATACAGATACTAACAATCCAAAACCAAACACACACAAATACCTTCTCCTCCAAAAGAACTCCCACTCAAACTCCCCCGTTTACAGCTCTGTTTGCTAGCTCCTGTGCTGCTGCAGCTGTCTGTGCCACTACCTGACTGGCTGCTACCTTTATAGGACCCCTAGTCAGTGAAGCCCCGCCCCCTAATCAGGGCTCAGCTTCTGTCTCAGCACAAAGCCCCTACACACACACATACTACCAATACAAAACCAAACACACACAAAAACCTTCTACTCCAACAGTACTCCCACTCAAACTCCCCTGTTTACAGCTCTGTTTGATAGCTCCTGTGCCGCTGCCTGACTCGCTGCAACCTTTATAGGACCCCTAGACAGGGAAGCCCCGCCACCTAATCAGGGCTCAGCTTCTCTCCCAGCACAAAGCCCCTACACATACAGGTACTACCAATACAAAACCAAACACACACACAAATACCTTCTCCTCCAACAGAACTCCCACTCAAACTCCCCTGTTTACAGCTCTGTTTGCTAGCTCCTGTGCGGCTGCCTGACTGGCTGATACCTTTCTAGGACCCCTAGTAAGTGAAGCCCCGCCCCCTAATCACGGCTCAGCTTCTCTCCCAGCACAAAGCCCCTTCACATACAGATACTAACAATACAAAACCAAACACACACAAATACCTTCTCCTCCAAAAGAACTCCCACTCAAACTCCCCTGTTTACAGCTCTGTTTGCTAGCTCCTGTGCTGCTGCAGCTGTCTGTGCCGCTACCTGACTGGCTGCTACCTTTATAGGACCCCTAGTCAGTGAAGCCCCGCCCCCCAATCAGGGCTCAGCTTCTGTCTCAGCACAAAGCCCCTACACACACAGATACTACCAATACAAAACCAAACACACACAAATACCTTCTACTCCGACAGTACTCCCACTCAAATTCCCCTGTTTACAGCTCTGTTTGATAGCTCCTGTGCCGCTGCCTGACTGGCTGCTACCTTTATAGGACCCCTAGTCAGTCAAGCCCCGCCCCCTAATCAGGGCTCAGCTTCTCACCCAGCACAAAGCCCCGACACATACAAATACCAATACAAAACCAAACACACACAAATACCTTCTCCTCCAACAGAACTCCCACTCAAACCCCGCTGTTTACAGCTCTGTTTGCTAGCTCCTGTGCCGCTGCAGCTGTCTGTGCCGCTGCCTGACTGGCTGCTACCTTTATAGGAACCCTAGTCAGTCAAGCCCCACCCCCTAATCAGGGGTCAGCTTCTCTCCCAGCACAAAGCCCCTACACATACAGATACTACCAATACAAAACCAAACACACACAAATACCTTCTCCTCCAACAGAACTCCCACTCAAACTCCCCTGTTTACAGCTCTGTTTGCTAGCTCCTGTGCCGCTGCAGCTGTCTGTGCCGCTGCCTGACTGGCTGCAACCTTATAGGACCCCTAGTCAGGGAAGCCCCGCCCACTAATCAGGGCTCAGCTTCTCTCCCAGCACAAAGCCCCTCCAAGCCTCTACACATACAGATACTACCAACACAAAACGAAACACACACAAATACCTTCTCCTCCAACAGAACTCCCACTCAAACTCCCCTGTTTACAGCTCTGTTTGATAGCTCCTGTGCCGCTGCCTGACTGGCTGCTACCTTTATAGGACCCCTAGTCAGTGAAGCCCCGCCCCCCAATCAGGGCTCAGCTTCTGTCTCAGCACAAAGCCCCTACACACACAGATACTACCAATACAAAACCAAACACACACAAATACCTTCTACTCCAACAGAACTCCCACTCAAACCCCCCTGTTTACAGCTCTGTTTGCTAGCTCCTGTGCCGCTGCAGCTGTCTGTGCCGCTGCCTGACTGGCTGCTACCTTTATAGGACCCCTAGTCAGTCAAGCCCCGCCCCCTAATCAGGGGTCAGCTTCTCTCCCAGCACAAAGCCCCTACACATACAGATACTACCAATACAAAACCAAACACACACAATTACCTTCTCCTCCAACAGAACTCCCACCCAAACTCCCCTGTTTACAGCTCTGTTTGCTAGCTCCTGTGCCGCTGCAGCTGTCTGTGCCGCTGCCTGACTGGCTGCTACCTTTATAGGACCCCTAGTCAGTGAAGCCCCGCCCCCTAATCAGGGCTCAGCTACTCTCCCAGCACAAAGCCCCTACACATACAGATACTACCAATACAAAACCAAACACACACAAATACCTTCTACTCCAACAGAACTCCCACTCAAACTCCCCTGTTTACAGCTCTGTTTGATAGCTCCTGTGCCGCTGCCTGACTGGCTGCAACCTTATAAGACCCCTAGTCAGGGAAGCCCCGCCCAGTAATCAGGGCTCAGCTTCTTTCCCAGCACAAAGCCCCTCCAAGCCTCTACACATACAGATACCACCAATACAAAACCAAACACACACACAAATACCTTTTCCTCCAACAGAACTCCCACTCAAACTCCCCTGTTTACAGCTCTGTTTGCTAGCTCCTGTGCCGCTGCCTGACTGGCTGCTACCTTTATAGGACCCCTAGTCAGGAAAGCCCCGCCCCTAATCAGGGCTCAGCTTCTCTCCCAGCACAAAGCCCCTACACATACAGATACTAACAATCCAAAACCAAACACACACAAATACCTTCTCCTCCAAAAGAACTCCCACTCAAACTCCCCCGTTTACAGCTCTGTTTGCTAGCTCCTGTGCTGCTGCAGCTGTCTGTGCCACTACCTGACTGGCTGCTACCTTTATAGGACCCCTAGTCAGTGAAGCCCCGCCCCCTAATCAGGGCTCAGCTTCTGTCTCAGCACAAAGCCCCTACACACACACATACTACCAATACAAAACCAAACACACACAAAAACCTTCTACTCCAACAGTACTCCCACTCAAACTCCCCTGTTTACAGCTCTGTTTGATAGCTCCTGTGCCGCTGCCTGACTGGCTGCAACCTTTATAGGACCCCTAGACAGGGAAGCCCCGCCACCTAATCAGGGCTCAGCTTCTCTCCCAGCACAAAGCCCCTACACATACAGGTACTACCAATACAAAACCAAACACACACACAAATACCTTCTCCTCCAACAGAACTCCCACTCAAACTCCCCTGTTTACAGCTCTGTTTGCTAGCTCCTGTGCGGCTGCCTGACTGGCTGATACCTTTCTAGGACCCCTAGTAAGTGAAGCCCCGCCCCCTAATCACGGCTCAGCTTCTCTCCCAGCACAAAGCCCCTTCACATACAGATACTAACAATACAAAACCAAACACACACAAATACCTTCTCCTCCAAAAGAACTCCCACTCAAACTCCCCTGTTTACAGCTCTGTTTGCTAGCTCCTGTGCTGCTGCAGCTGTCTGTGCCGCTACCTGACTGGCTGCTACCTTTATAGGACCCCTAGTCAGTGAAGCCCCGCCCCCCAATCAGGGCTCAGCTTCTGTCTCAGCACAAAGCCCCTACACACACAGATACTACCAATACAAAACCAAACACACACAAATACCTTCTACTCCGACAGTACTCCCACTCAAATTCCCCTGTTTACAGCTCTGTTTGATAGCTCCTGTGCCGCTGCCTGACTGGCTGCTACCTTTATAGGACCCCTAGTCAGTCAAGCCCCGCCCCCTAATCAGGGCTCAGCTTCTCACCCAGCACAAAGCCCCGACACATACAAATACCAATACAAAACCAAACACACACAAATACCTTCTCCTCCAACAGAACTCCCACTCAAACCCCGCTGTTTACAGCTCTGTTTGCTAGCTCCTGTGCCGCTGCAGCTGTCTGTGCCGCTGCCTGACTGGCTGCTACCTTTATAGGACCCCTAGTCAGTCAAGCCCCACCCCCTAATCAGGGGTCAGCTTCTCTCCCAGCACAAAGCCCCTACACATACAGATACTACCAATACAAAACCAAACACACACAAATACCTTCTCCTCCAACAGAACTCCCACTCAAACCCCGCTGTTTACAGCTCTGTTTGCTAGCTCCTGTGCCGCTGCAGCTGTCTGTGCCGCTGCCTGACTGGCTGCAACCTTATAGGACCCCTAGTCAGGGAAGCCCCGCCCACTAATCAGGGCTCAGCTTCTCTCCCAGCACAAAGCCCCTCCAAGCCTCTACACATACAGATACTACCAACACAAAACGAAACACACACAAATACCTTCTCCTCCAACAGAACTCCCACTCAAACTCCCCTGTTTACAGCTCTGTTTGCTAGCTCCTGTGCCGCTGCCTGACTGGCTGCTACCTTTATAGGACCCCTAGTCAGGGAAGCCCCGCCCCCTAATCAGGGCTCAGCTTCTCTCCCAGCACAAAGCCCCTACACATACAGATCCTACCAATACAAAACCAAACACACACAAATACCTTCTCCTCCAACAGAACTCCCACTCAAATCCCCCTGTTTACAGCTCTGTTTGCTAGCTCCTGTGCCGCTGCAGCTGTCTGTGCCGCTGCCTGACTGGCTGCTACCTTTATAGGACCCCTAGTCAGTGAAGCCCCGCCCCCTAATCAGGGTTCAGCTTCTGTCCTAGCACAAAGCCCCTACACACACAGATACTACCAATACAAAACCAAACACACACAAATACCTTCTACTCCAACAGAACTCCCACTCAAACTCCCCTGTTTACAGCTCTGTTTGATAGCTCCTGTGCCGCTGCCTGACTGGCTGCACCCTTATAGGATCCCTAGTCAGGGAAGCCCCGCCCACTAATCAGGGCTCAGCTTCTTTCCCAGCACAAAGCCCCTCCAAGCCTCTACACATACAGATACCACCAATACAAAACCAAACACACACAAATACCTTCTCCTCCAACAGAACTCCCACTCAAACTCCCCTGTTTACAGCTCTGTTTGCTAGCTCCTGTGCCACTGCAGCTGTCTGTGCCGCTGCCTGACTGGCTGCTACCTTTATAGGACCCCTAGTCAGTGAAGCCCCGCCCCCTAATCAGGGCTCAGCTTCTCTCCCAGCACAAAGCCCCTACACAAACAGATACTAACAATACAAAACCAAACACACACAAATACCTTCTCCTCCCACTCAAACTCCCCGTTTACAGCTCTGTTTGCTAGCTCCTGTGCCGCTGCAGCTGTCTGTGCCGCTGCCTGACTGGCTGCTACCTTTATAGGACCCCTAGTCAGGGAAGCCCCGCCCCCTAATCAGGGCTCAGCTTCTCTCCCAGCACAAGGAGCCTACACATACAGATACTAACAATACAAAACCAAACACACACAAATACCTTCTCCTCCAACAGAACTCCCACTCAAACTCCCCTGTTTACAGCTCTGTTTGCTAGCTCCTGTGCCGCTGCCTGACTGGCTGCTACCTTTATAGGACCCCTAGTCAGGGAAGCCCCGCCCCCTAATCAGGGCCCAGCTTCTGTCCCAGCACAAAGCCCCTACACACACAGATACTACCAATACAAAACCAAACACACACAAATACCTTCTACTCCAACAGTACTCCCACTCAAACTCCCCTGTTTACAGCTCTGTTTGCTAGCTCCTGTGCCGCTGCAGCTGTCTGTGCCGCTGCCTGACTGGCTGATACCTTTATAGGACCCCTAGTCAGGGAAGCCCCGCCCCCTAATCAGGGCTCAGCTTCTCTCCCAGCACAAAGCCCCTACACATACAGATACTACCAATACAAAACCAAACACACACAAATACCTTCTCCTCCAACAGAACTCCCACTCAAACTCCCCTCTTTACAGCTCTGTTTGTTAGCTCCTGTGCCGCTGTAGCTGTCTGTGCCGCTGCCTGACTGGCTGCTACCTTTATAGGACCCCTAGTCAGTGAAGCCCCGCCCCCTAATCAGGGCTCAGCTTCTGTCCCAGCACAAAGCCCCTACACACACAGATACTACCAATACAAAACCAAACACACACAAATAACTTCTACTCCAACAGAACACCCACTCAAAATCCCGTGTTTACAGCTCTGTTTGATAGCTCCTGTGCCGCTGCCTGACTGGATGATACCTTTATAGGACCCCTAGTCAGGGAAGCCCCGCCCCCTAATCAGGGCTCAGCTTCTCTCCCAGCAAAAAGCCCCTACACATACAGATACTACCAAAACAAAACCAAACACACACACACGCACACAAATACCTTCTCCTCCAACAGAACTCCCACTCAAACTCCCCTGTTTACAGCTCTGTTTGCTAGCTCCTGTGCCGCTGCAGCTGTCTGTGCCGCTGCCTGACTGGCTGATACCTTTATAGGACCCCTAGTCAGTGAAGCCCCGCCCCCTAATCAGAACTCAGCTTCTCTCCCAGGACAAAGCCCCTACACATACACATACCACCAATACAAAACCACACACACACAAATACATTCTCCTCCAACAGAACTCCCACTCAAACTCCTCTGTTTGCTAGCTCCTGTGCCGCTGCCTGACTGGCTGCTACCTTTACAGGACCCCTAGTCAGGGAAGCCCCGCCCCCTAATCAGGGCTCATCTTCTGTCCCAGCACAAAGCCCCTACACATACAGATACCACCAATACAAAACCAAACACACACAAATACCTTCTCCTCCAACAGAACTCCCAATCCAACTCCCCTGTTTACAGCTCTGTTTGCTCGCTCCTGTGCCGCTGCAGCTGTCTGTGCCGCTGCCTGACTGGCTGATACCTTTATAGGACCCCTAGTGAGTGAAGCCCCGCCCCCTAATCACGGCTCAGCTTCTCTCCCAGGACAAAGCCCCTACACATACAGATGCCACCAATACAAAACCAAACACACACAAATACCTTCTCCTCCAACAGAACTCCCACTCAAACTCCGCTGTTTACAGCTCTGTTTGCTAGCTCCTGTGCCGCTGCCTGACTGGCTGCTACCTTTACAGGACCCCTAGTCAGGGAAGCCCCGCCCCCTAATCAGGGCTCATCTTCTGACCCACCACAAAGCCCCTACACATACAGATACCACCAATACAAAACCAAACACACACAAATACCTCCTCCTCCAACAGAACTCCCACTCCAACTCTCCTGTTTACAGCTCTGTTTGCTAGCTCCTCTGCCGCTGCAGCTGTCTGTGCCGCTGCCTGACTGGCTGATACCTTTATAGGACCCCTAGTCAGTGAAGCCCCGCCCCCTAATCAGCGCTCAGCTTCTCTCCCAGCACAAAGACCCTGCACATACAGATACCACCAATACAAAACCAAACACACACAAATACCTTCTCCTCCAACAGAACTCACACTCAAACTCCCCTGTTTACAGCTCTGTTTGCTAGCTCCTGTGCCGCTGCCTGACTGGCTGCTACCTTTATAGGACCCCTAGCCAGGGAAGCCCCGCCCCCTAATCAGGGCTGAGCTTCTCTCCCAGGACAAAAGACCCTACACATACAGATACGACCAATACAAAACCAAACACACACAAATACCTTCTCCTCCAGCAGAACTCCCACTCAAACTCCCCTGTTTACAGCTCTGTTTGCTAGCTCCTGTGCCGCTGCCTGACTGGCTGCTACCTTTATAGGACCCCTAGCCAGGGAAGCCCCGCACCCTAATCAGGGCTCATCTTCTCTCCCAGGACAAAAGACCCTACACATACAGATACGACCAATACAAAACCAAACACACAAAAATACCTTCTCCTCCAGCAGAACTCCCACTCAAACTCCGCTGTTTACAGCTCTGTTTGCTAGCTCCTGTGCCGCTGCCTGACTGGCTGCAACCTTTATAGGACCCCTAGTCAGGGAAGCCCCGCCCACTAATCAGGGCTCAGCTTCTCTCCCAGCACAAAGCCCCTCCAAGCCTCTACACATACAGATACCACCAATACAAAACCAAACACACACACAAATACCTTTTCCTGCAACAGAACTCCCACTCAAACTCCCCTGTTTACAGCTCTGTTTGCTAGCTCCTGTGCCGCTGCAGCTTTCTGTGCCGCTGCCTGATTGGCTGCTACCTTTATAGGACCCCTAGCCAGGGAAGCCCCGCACCCTAATCAGGGCTCAGCTTCTCTCCTAGGACAAAGCCCCTACACATACAGATACCACCAATACAAAACCAAACACACAAAAATACCTTCTCCTCCAACAGAACTCCCACTCAAACTCCGCTGTTTACAGCTCTGTTTGCTAGCTCCTGTGCCGCTGCAGCTGTCTTTGCCGCTGCCTGACTGGCTGATACCTTTATAGGACCCCTAGTCAGGGAAGCCCCGCCCCCTAATCACGGCTCAGCTCCTCTCCCAGCACAAAGCCCCTACACATACAGATACTACCAATACAAAACCAAACACACACACAAATACCTTCTCCTCCAACAGAACTCCCACTCAAACTCCCCTGTTTACAGCTCTGTTTGCTAGCTCCTGTGCCGCTGCCTGACTGGCTGCTACCTTTATAGGACCCCTAGTCAGGGAAGCCCCGCCCACTAATCAGGGCTCAGCTTCTGTCCCAGCACAAAGCCCCTGCACATACAGATACTACCAATACAAAACCAGACACCCACAAATACCTTCTCCTCCAACAGAACTCCCACTCAAACTCCCCTGTTTACAGCTCTGTTTGCTAGCTCCTGTGCCGCTGCCTGACTGGCTGCTACCTTTATAAGACCCCTAGTCAGGGAAGCCCCGCCCCCTAATCAGGGCTCATCTTCTGTCCCAGCACAAAGCCCCTACACATACAGATACCACCAATACAAAACCAAACACACACAAATACCTTCTCCTCCAGCAGAACTCCCACTCACACTCCCCTGTTTAGAGCTCTGTTTGCTAGCTCCTGTGCCGCTGCAGCTGTCTGTGCCACTGCCTGATTGGCTGCTACCTTTATAGGACCCCTAGTCAGTGAAGCCCCGCCCCCTAATCACGGCTCAGCTTCTCTCCCAGCACAAAGCCCCTGCACATACAGATACCACCAATACAAAACCAAACACACACAAATACCTTCTCCTCCAGCAGAACTCCCACTCAAACTCCCCTGTTTACAGCTCTGTTTGCTAGCTCCTGTGCCGCTGCATCTGTCTGTGCTGCTACCTTTATAGGACCCCTAGTCAGTGAAGCCCCGCCCCCAATCAGGGCTCAGCTTCTCTCCCAGCACAAAGCCCCTACACATGCAGATACTACCAATACAAAACCAAACACACACAAATACGTTCTCCTCCAACAGAACTCCCACTCAAACTCCCCTGTTTACAGCTCTGTTTGATAGCTCCTGTGCCGCTGCCTGACTGGCTGTAACCTTTATAGGACCCCTAGTCAGGGAAGCCCCGCCCACTAATCAGGGCTCAGCTTCTCTCCCAGCACAAAGCCCCTCCAAGCCTCTACACATACAGATACCACCAATACAAAACCAAACACACACACAAATACCTTTTCCTCCAACAGAACTCGCACTCAAACTCCCCTTTTTACAGCTCTGTTTGCTAGCTCCTGTGCCGCTGCAGCTGTCTGTGCCACTGCCTGATTGGCTGCTACCTTTATAGGACCCCTAGTAAGTGAAGCCCCGCCCCCTAATCACGGCTCAGCTTCTCTCCCAGCACAAAGCCCCTGCACATACAGATACCACCAATACAAAACCAAACACACACAAATACCTTCTCCTCCAGCAGAACTCCCACTCAAACTCCCCTGTTTACAGCTCTGTTTGCTAGCTCCTGTGCCGCTGCAACTGTCTGTGCTGCTACCTTTATAGGACCTCTAGTCAGTGAAGCCCCGCCCACAATCAGGGCTCAGCTTCTCTCCCAGCACAAAGCCCCTACACATACAGATACTACCAATACAAAAATAAACACACACAAATACCTTCTCCTCCAACAGAACTCCCACTCTAACTCCCCTTTTTACAGCTCTGTTTGCTAGCTCCTGTGCCGCTGCAGCTGTCTGTGCCACTGCCTAATTGGCTGCTACCTTTATAGGACCCCTAGTCAGTGAAGCCCCGCCCCCTAATCACGGCTCAGCTTCTCTCCCAGCACAATGCCCCTGCACATACAGATACCACCAATACAAAACCAAACACACACAAATACCTTCTCCTCCAGCAGAACTCCCACTCAAACTCCCCTGTTTACAGCTCTGTTTGCTAGCTCCTGTGCCGCTGCAACTGTCTGTGCTGCTACCTTTATAGGACCCCTAGTCAGTGAAGCCCCGCCCCCTAATCACGGCTCAGCTTCTCTCCCAGCACAAAGCCCCTGCACATACAGATACCACCAATACAAAACCAAACACACACAAATACCTTCTCCTCCAGCAGAACTCCCACTCAAACTCCCCTTTTTACAGCTCTGTTTGCCAGCTCCTGTGCCGCTGCAGCTGTCGTTCCGCTGCCTGACTGGCTGCTCCCTTTATAGGACCCCTAGTCAGTGAAGCCCCGCCCCCTAATCAGGGCTCACCTTCTCTCCCAGCACAAAGCCCCTACACATACAGATTCTACCAATACAAAACCAAACACACACAAATACCTTCTCCTCCAACAGAACTCCCACTCAAACTCCCCTGTTTAGAGCTCTGTTTGGTAGCTCCTGTGCCGCTGCAGCTGTCTGTGCTGCTGCCTGACTGGCTGCTACCTTTATAGGACCCCTAGTCAGTGAAGTCCCGCCCCCTAATCAGGGCTCAGCTTCTCTCCCTGCACAAAGCCCCTACACATACAGATACTACCAATACAAAACCAAACACACACAAATACCTTCTCCTCCAACAGAACTCCCACTCAAACTCCCCTGTTTACAGCTCTGTTTGCTAGCTCCTGTGCCACTGCCTGAGTGGCTGCTACCTTTATACGACCCCTAGTCAGTGAAGCCCCGCCCCCTAATCAGGGCTCAGCTTCTCTCCCAGCACAAAGCCCCTCCAAGCCTCAACACATACAGATACCACCAATACAAAACCAAACACACACAAATACCTTCTCCTCCAACAGAACTCCCACTCAAACTCCCCTGTTTACAGCTCTGTTTGCTAGCTCCTGTGCCGCTGCAGCTGTCTGTGCCGCTGCCTTTATTGGACCCCTAGTCAGGGAAGCCCCGCCCCCTAATCAGGGCTCAGCTTCTCTCCCAGCAAAAAGCCCCTCCAAGCCTCAACACATACAGATACCACCAATACAAAACCAAACACACACAAATACCTTCTCCTCCAACAGAACTCCCACTCAAACTCCCCTGTTTACAGCTCTGTTTGCTAGCTCCTGTGCCGCTGCAGCTGTCTGTGCCGCTGCCTGACTGGCTGCTACCTTCATAGGACCCCTAGTCAGGGAAGCCCCGCCCCCTAATCAGGGCTCAGCTTCTCTCCCAGCACAAAGCCCCTCCAAGCCTCAACACATACAGATACCACCAATACAAAACCAAACACACACAAATACCTTCTCCTCCAACAGAACTCCCACTCAAACTCCCCTGTTTACAGCTCTGTTTGCTAGCTCCTGTGCCGCTGCAGCTGTCTGTGCCGCTGCCTTTATTGGACCCCTAGTCAGGGAAGCCCCGCCCCCTAGTCAGGGCTCAGCTTCTCTCCCAGCACAAAGCCCCTCCAAGCCTCTACACATAGAGATACTACAAATACAAAACCAAACACACACACACACAAATACCTTCTCCTCCAACAGAACTCCCACTCAAACTCCCCTGTTTACAGCTCTGTTTGCTAGCTCCTGTGCCGCTGCAGCTGTCTGTGCCGCTGCCTGACTGGCTGCTACCGTCATATGTCCCCTAGTCAGTGAAGCCCCGCCCCCTAATCTGGGCTCAGCTTCTCTCCCAGCACAAAGCCCCTACACATACAGGTACTACCAATACAAAACCAAACACACACAAATACCTTCTCCTCCAACAGAACTCCCACTCAAACTCCCCTGTTTACAGCTCTGTTTGCTAGCTCCTGTGCCGCTGCAGCTGTCTGTGCCGCTGCCTTTATTGGACCCCTAGTCAGGGAAGCCCCGCCCCCTAATCAGGAATCAGCTTCTCTCCCAGCACAAAGCCCCTACACATACAGATACTACCAATACAAAACCAAACACACACACACAAATACCTTCTCCTCCAACCGAACTCACACTCAAACTCCGCTGTTTACAGCTCTGTTTGCTAGCTCCTGTGCCGCTGCCTGACTGGCTGCTCCCTTTCTAGGACCCCTAGTCAGGGAAGCCCCGCCCCCTAATCAGGGCCCAGCTTCTCTCCCAGCACAAAGTCCCTACACATACAGATACTACCAATACAAAACCAAACACACAAGAATACCTTCTCCTCCAACAGAACTCCCACTCAAACTCCCGTGTTTACATCTCTGTTTGCAAGCTCCTGTGCCGCTGCCTGACTGTCTGCTCCCTTAATAGGACCCCTAGTCAGGGAAGCCCCGCCCCCTAATCAGGGCCCAGCTTCTCTCCCAGAACAAAGCCCATACACATACGTATACTACCTATACAAAACCAAACACACACAAATACCTTCTCCTCCAACAGAACTCCCACTGAAACTCCCCTGTTTACAGCTCTGTTTGCTAGCTCCTGTGCCGCTGCAGCTGTCAGTGCCGCTGCCTGACTGGCTGCTACCTTCATAGGAGCCCTAGTCAATGAAGCTCCGCCCCCTAATCAGGGCTCAGCTTCTCTCCCAGCACAAAGCCCCTACACATAAAGATACCACCAATACAAAACCAAACAAACACAAATACCTTCTCCTCCAACAGAGCTCCCACTCAAACTCCCCTGTTTACAGCTCTGTTTGCCAGCTCCTGTGCCGCTGCAGCTGTCGTTCCGCTGCCTGACTGGCTGTCCCTTTATAGGACCCCTAGTCAGTGAAGCCCCGCCCCCTAATCAGGGCTCAGCTTCTCTCCCAGCACAAAGCCCCTACACATACAGATACCACCAATACAAAACCAAACACACACAAATACCTTCTCCTCCAACAGAACTCCCACTCAAACTCCCCTGTTTACAGCTCTGTTTGGTAGCTCCTGTGCCGCTGCAGCTGTCTGTGCCGCTGCCTGCCTGGCTGTAACCTTTATAGGACCCCTAGTCAGTGAAGCCCCGCCCCCAAATCAGGGCTCAGCTTCTCTCCCTGCACAAACCCCTACACATACAGATTCTACCAATACAAAACCAAACACACACCAATACCTTCTCCTCCAACAGAACTCCCACTCAAACTCCCCTGTTTACAGCTCTGTTTGCTAGCTCCTGTGCCACTGCCTCAGTGGCTGCTACCTTTATACGACCCCTAGTCAGTGAAGCCCCGCCCCCTAATCAGGGCTCAGCTTCTCTCCCAGCACAAAGCCCCTCGAACCTCAACACATACAGATACCACCAATACAAAACCAAACACACACAAATACCTTCTCCTCCAACAGAACTCCCACTCAAACTCCCCTCTTTACAACTCTGTTTGCTAGCTCCTGTGCCGCTGCAGCTGTCTGTGCCGCTGCCTTTATTGGACCCCTAGTCAGGGAAGCCCCGCCCCCTAATCAGGGCTCAGCTTCTCTCCCAGCACAAAGCCCCTACACATAAAGATACCACCAATACAAAACCAAACACACACAAATACCTTCTCCTCCAACAGAACTCCCACTCAAACTCCCCTGTTTACAGCTCTGTTTGCTAGCTCCTGTGCCGCTGCAGCTGTCTGTGCCGCTGCTTTTATTGGACCCCTAGTCAGGGAAGCCCCGCCCCCTAATCAGGGCTCAGCTTCTCTCCCAGCACAAAGCCCCTACACATAAAGATACCACCAATACAAAACCAAACACACACAAATACCTTCTCCTCCAACAGAGCTCCCACTCAAACTCCCCTGTTTACAGCTCTGTTTGCCAGCTCCTGTGCCGCTGCAGCTGTCGTTCCGCTGCCTGACTGGCTGCTCCCTTTATAGGACCCCTAGTCAGTGAAGCCCCGCCCCCTAATCAGGGCTCAGCTTCTCTCCCAGCACAAAGCCCCTACACATACAGATACCACCAATACAAAACCAAACACACACAAATACCTTCTCCTCCAACAGAACTCGCACTCAAACTCCCCTGTTTACAGCTCTGTTTGGTAGCTCCTGTGCCGCTGCAGCTGTCTGTGCCGCTGCCTGACTGGCTGCAACCTTTATAGGATCCCTAGTCAGTGAAGCCCCGCCCCCAAATCAGGGCTCAGCTTCTCTCCCTGCACAAAGCCCCTACACATACAGATTCTACCAATACAAAACCAAACACACACCAATACCTTCTCCTCCAACAGAACTCCCACTCAAACTCCCCTGTTTACAGCTCTGTTTGCTAGCTGCTGTGCCACTGCCTGAGTGGCTGCTACCTTTATACGACCCCTAGTCAGTGAAGCCCCGCCCCCTAATCAGGGCTCAGCTTCTCTCCCAGCACAAAGCCCCTCCAAGCCTCAACACATACAGATACCACCAATACAAAACCAAACACACACAAATACCTTCTCCTCCAACAGAACTCCCACTCAAACTCCCCTGTTTACAGCTCTGTTTGCTAGCTCCTGTGCTGCTGCAGCTGTCTGTGCCGCTGCCTTTATTGGACCCCTAGTCAGGGAAGCCCCGCCCCCTAATCAGGGCTCAGCTTCTCTCCCAGCAAAAAGCCCCTCCAAGCCTCAACACATACAGATACCACCAATACAAAACCAAACACACACAAATACCTTCTCCTCCAACAGAACTCCCACTCAAACTCCCCTGTTTACAGCTCTGTTTGCTAGCTCCTGTGCCGCTGCAGCTGTCTGTGCCGCTGCCTTTATTGGACCCCTAGTCAGGGAAGCCCCGCCCCCTAATCAGGGCTCAGCTTCTCTCCCAGCACAAAGCCCCTACACGTACAGATACTACCAATCAAAAACCAAACACACACAAATACCTTCTCCTCCAACAGAACTCCCACTCAAACTCCCCTGTTTACAGCTCTGTTTGCTAGCTCCTGTGCCGCTGCAGCTGTCTGTGCCGCTGCCTTTATTGGACCCCTAGTCAGGGAAGCCCCGCCCCCTAATCAAGAATCAGCTTCTCTCCCAGCACAAAGCCCCTACACATAAAGATACTACCAATACAAAACCAAACACACACACACAAATACCTTCTCCTCCAACCGAACTCCCACTCAAACTGCGCTGTTTACAGCTCTGTTTGCTAGCTCCTGTGCCGCTGCCTGACTGGCTGCTTCCTTTCTAGGACCCCTAGTCAGGGAAGCCCCGTCCCCTAATCTGGGCTCAGCTTCTCTCCCAGCACAAAGCCCGTACACATACAGATACTACCAATACAAAACCAATCACAAACAAATACCTTCTCCTCCAACAGAACTCCCACTCAAACTCCCCTGTTTACAGCTCTGTTTGCTAGCTCCTGTGCCGCTGCAGCTGTCTGTCCCGCTGCCTGATTGGCTGCTACCTTTATACGACCCCTAGCCAGGGAAGCCCCGCACCCTAATCAGGGCTCAGCTTCTCTCCTAGGACAAAGCCCCTACACATACAGATACCACCAATACAAAACCAAACACACAAAAATACCTTCTCCTCCAACAGAACTCCCACTCAAACTCCGCTGTTTACAGCTCTGTTTGCTAGCTCCTGTGCCGCTGCAGCTGTCTTTGCCGCTGCCTGACTGGCTGATACCTTTATAGGACCCCTAGTCAGGGAAGCCCCGCCCCCTAATAACGGCTCAGCTTCTCTCCCAGCACAAAGCCCCTACACATACAGATACTACCAATACAAAACCAAACACACACACAAATACCTTCTCCTCCAACAGAACTCCCAATCAAACTCCCCTGTTTACAGCTCTGTTTGCTAGCTCCTGTGCCGCTGCCTGACTGGCTGCTACCGTTATAGGACCCCTAGTCAGGGAAGCCCCGCCCCCTAATCACGGCTCAGCTTCTCTCCCAGAACAAAGCCCCTGCACATACACATACCACCAATACAAAACCAAACACACACAAATACCTTCTCCTCCAGCAGAACTCCCACTCAAACTCCCCTGTTTACAGCTCTGTTTGCTAGCTCCTGTGCCGCTGCAGCTGTCTGTGCCACTGCCTGAGTGGCTGCTACCTTTATACGACCCCTAGACAGTGAAGCCCCGCCCCCTAATCAGGGCTCAGCTTCTCTCCCTGCACAAAGCCCCTCCAAGCCTCAACACATACAGATACCACCAATACAAAACCAAACACACACAAATACCTTCTCCTCCAACAGAACTCCCACTCAAACTCCCCTGTTTACAGCTCTGTTTGCTCGCCCCTGTGCCGCTGCAGCTGTCTGTGCCGCTGCCTTTATTGGACTCCGAGTCAGGGAAGCCCCGCCCCCTAATAAGGGCTCAGCTTCTCTCCCAGCACAAAGCCCCTCCAAGCCTCTACACATACAGATACTACCAATACAAAACCAAACACACACAAATACCTTCTCCTCCAACAGAGCTCCCACTCAAACTCCCCTGTTTACAGCTCTGTTTGCCAGCTCCTGTGCCGCTGCAGCTGTCGTTCCGCTGCCTGACTGGCTGCTCCCTTTATAGGACCCCTAGTCAGTGAAGCCCCGCCCCCTAATCAGGGCTCACCTTCTCTCCCAGCACAAAGCCCCTACACATACAGATTCTACCAATACAAAACCAAACACACACAAATACCTTCTCCTCCAACAGAACTCCCACTCAAACTCCCCTGTTTACAGCTCTGTTTGGTAGCTCCTGTGCCGCTGCAGCTGTCTGTGCTGCTGCCTGACTGGCTGCTACCTTTATAGGACCCCTAGTCAGTGAAGCCCCGCCCCCTAATCAGGGCTCAGCTTCTCTCCCTGCACAAAGCCCCTACACATACAGATACTACCAATACAAAACCAAACACACACAAATACCTTCTCCTCCAACAGAACTCCCACTCAAACTCCCCTGTTTACAGCTCTGTTTGCTAGCTCCTGTGCCACTGCCTGAGTGGCTGCTACCTTTATACGACCCCTAGTCAGTGAAGCCACGCCCCCTAATCAGGGCTCAGCTTCTCTCCCAGCACAAAGCCCCTCCAAGCCTCAACACATACAGATACCACCAATACAAAACCAAACACACACAAATACCTTCTCCTCCAACAGAACTCCCACTCAAACTCCCCTGTTTACAGCTCTGTTTGCTAGCTCCTGTGCCGCTGCAGCTGTCTGTGCCGCTGCCTTTATTGGACCCCTAGTCAGGGAAGCCCCGCCCCCTAATCAGGGCTCAGCTTCTCTCCCAGCACAAAGCCCCTCCAAGCCTCAACACATACAGATACCACCAATACAAAACCAAACACACACAAATAACTTCTCCTCCAACAGAACTCCCACTCAAACTCCCCTGTTTACAGCTCTGTTTGCTAGCTCCTGTGCCGCTACAGCTGTCTGTGCCGCTGCCTTTATTGGACCCCTAGTCAGGGAAGCCCCGCCCCCTAATCAGGGCTCAGCTTCTCTCCCAGCACAAAGCCCCTACACGTACAGATACTACCAATCAAAAACCAAACACACACAAATACCTTCTCCTCCAACAGAACTCCCACGCAAACTCCCCTGTTTACAGCTCTGTTTGCTAGCTCCTGTGCCGCTGCCTGACTGGCTGCTCCCTTTCTAGGACCCCTAGTCAGGGAAGCCCTGCCCCCTAATCAGGGCTCAGCTTCTCTCCCAGCACAAAGCCCCTACACATACAGATACTACCAATACAAAACCAAGCACACACACACAAATACCTTCTCCTCCAACAGAACTCCCACTCAAACTCCCCTGTTTACAGCTCTGTTTGCTAGCTCCTGTGCCGCTGCAGCTGTCTGTGCCGCTGCCTCTATTGGACCCCTAGTCAGGGAAGCCCCGCCCCCTAGTCAGGGCTCAGCTTCTCTCCCAGCACAAAGCCCCTCCAAGCCTCTACACATAGAGATACTACAAATACAAAACCAAACACACACACGCACAAATACCTTCTCCTCCAACAGAACTCCCACTCAAACTCCCCTGTTTACAGCTCTGTTTGCTAGCTCCTGTGCCGCTGCAGCTGTCTGTGCCGCTGCCTGACTGGCTGCTACCGTCATATGTCCCCTAGTCAGTGAAGCCCCGCCCCTAATCTGGGCTCAGCTTCTCTCCCAGCACAAAGCCCCTACACATACAGGTACTACCAATACAAAACCAAACACACACAAATACCTTCTCCTCCAACCGAACTCCCACTCAAACTCCGCTGTTTACAGCTCTGTTTGCTAGCTCCTGTGCTGCTGCCTGACTGGCTGCTCCCTTTCTAGGACCCCTAGTCAGTGAAGCCCCGCCCCCTAATCAGGGCTCAGCTTCTCTCCCAGCACAAAGTCCCTACACATACAGATACTACCAATACAAAACCAACCACAAACAAATACCTTCTCCTCCAACAGAACTCCCACTCAAACTCCGCTGTTTACAGGTCTGTTTGCTAGCTCCTGTGCCGCTGCCTGACTGGCTGCTACCTTTATAGGACCCCTAGTCAGGGAAGCCCCGCCCCCTAATCAGGGCCCAGCTTCTCTCCCAGAACAAAGCCCCTACACATACGTATACTACCTATACAAAACCAAACACACACAAATACCTTCTCCTCCAACAGAACTCCCACTGAAACTCCCCTGTTTACAGCTCTGTTTGCTAGCTCCTGTGCCGCTGCAGCTGTCAGTGCCGCTGCCTGACTGGCTGCTACCTTCATAGGACCCCTAGTCAGTGAAGCCCCGCCCCCTAATCAGGGCTCAGCTTCTCTCCCAGCACAAAGCCCCTACACATAAAGATACCACCAATACAAAACCAAACACACACCAATACCTTCTCCTCCAACAGAGCTCCCACTCAAACTCCCCTGTTTACAGCTCTGTTTGCCAGCTCCTGTGCCGCTGCAGCTGTCGTTCCGCTGCCTGACTGGCTCCTCCCTTTATAGGACCCCTAGGTAGTGAATCCCCGCCCGCTAATCAGGGCTCAGCTTCTCTCCCAGCACAAAGCCCCTACACATACAGATACCACCAATACAAAACCAAACACACACAAATACCTTCTCCTCCAACAGAACTCCCACTCAAACTCCCCTGTTTACAGCTCTGTTTGCTAGCTCCTGTGCCGCTGCAGCTGTCTGTGCCACTACCTTTATAGGACCCCTAGTCAGTGAAGCCCCGCCCCCTAATCAGGGCTCAGCTTCTCTCCCAGCACAAAGCCCCTACACATACAGATTCTACCAATACAAAACCAAACACACACAAATACCTTCTCCTCCAACAGAACTCCCACTCAAACTCCCCTGTTTACAGCTCTGTTTGGTAGCTCCTGTGCCGCTGCAGCTGTCTGTGCCGCTGCCTGACTGGCTGCAACCTTTATAGGACCCCTAGTCAGTGAAGCCCCGCCCCCAAATCAGGGCTCAGCTTCTCTCCCTGCACAAAGCCCCTCCAAGCCTCAACACATACAGATACCACCAATACAAAACCAAACACACACAAATACCTTCTCCTCCAACAGAACTCCCACTCAAACTCCCCTGTTTACAGCTGTGTTTGCTAGCTCCTGTGCCGCTGCAGCTGTCTGTGCCGCTGCCTGACTGGCTGCTACCTTTATAGGACTCCTAGTCATTGAAGCCCCGCCCCCTAATCTCAGCTCAGCTTCTCTCCCAGCACAAAGCCCCTACACATACAGATACTACCAATACAAAAACACACACAAATACCTTCTCCTCCAACAGAACTCCCACTCAAACCCCCCTGTTTACAGCTCTGTTTGCTTGCTCCTGTGCTGCTGCAGCTGTCTGTGCCGCTACCTGACTGGCTGCTACCTTTATAGGACCCGTAGTCAGTGAAGCCCCGCCCCCCAATCAGGGCTCAGCTTCTGTCTCAGCACAAAGCCCCTACACACACAGATACTACCAATACAAAACCAAACACACACAAATACCTTCTCCTCCAACAGAACTCGCACTCAAAATCCCCTGTTTACAGCTCTGTTTGCTAGCTCCTGTGCCGCTGCAGCTGTCTGTGCCGCTGCGTGACTGGCTGATACCTTTTTAGGACCCCTAGTCAGTGAAGCCCCGCCCCCTAATCAGGGCTCAGCTTCTCTCCCAGCACAAAGACCCTCCAAGCCTCTACCATACAGATACCACCAATACAAAACCAAACACACACAAATACCTTCTCCTCCAACAGAACTCCCACTCAAACCCGCCTGTTTACAGCTCTGTGTGCTAGCTCCTGTGCCGCTGCCTGACTGGCTGCTACCTTTATAGGACCCCTAGCCAGGGAAGCCCCGCCCCCTAATCAGGGCTCAGCTTCTCTCCCAGGACAAAGCCCCTACACATACAGATACCACCAATACAAAACCAAACACACACAAATACCTTCTCCTCCAACAGAACTCCCACTCGAACTCCCCTGTTTACAGCTCTGTTTGTAGCTCCTGTGCCGCTGCCTGACTGGCTGCTACCTTTATAGGACCCCTAGTCAGGGAAGCCCCGCCCCCAACTCAGGGCTCAGCTTCTGTCCCAGCACAAAGCCCCTACACATACAGATACTAACAATACAAAACCAAACACACACAAATGCCTTCTCCTCCAAAAGAACTCCCACTCAAACTCCCCTGTTTACAGCTCTGTTTGATAGCTCCTGTGCCGCTGCCTGACTGTCTGCAACCTTTATAGGACCCCTAGTCAGGGAAGCCCCGCCCCCTAATCAGGGGTCAGCTTCTCTCCCAGCACAAAGCCCCTACACATACAGATACTACTAATACAAAACCAAACACACACAAATACCTTCTCCTCCAACAGAACTCCCACTCAAACTCCCCTGTTTACAGCTCTGTTTGCTAGCTCCTGTGCCGCTGCAGCTGTCTGTGCCGCTGTCAGACTGGCTGCTACCTTTATAGGACCCCTAGTCAGTGAAGCCCCGCCCCCTAATCAGGGCTCAGCTTCTGTCTCAGCACAAAGCCCCTACACACACACATACTACGAATACAAAACCAAACACACACAAAAACCTTCTACTCCAACAGTACTCCCACTCAAACTCCCCTGTTTACAGCTCTGTTTGATAGCTCCTGTGCCGCTGCCTGACTGGCTGCAACCTTTATAGGACCCCTAGTCAGGGAAGCCCCGCCCCCTAATCAGGGCTCAGCTTCTCTCCCAGCACAAAGCCCCTACACATACAGATACTACCAATACAAAACCAAACACACACACAAATACCTTCTCCTCCAACAGTACTCCCACTCAAACTCCCCTGTTTACAGCTCTGTTTGCTAGCTCCTGTGCCGCTGCCTGACTGGCTGCTACCTTTATAGGACCCCTAGTCAGGGAAGCCCCGCCCCTAATCAGGGCTCAGCTTCTCTCCAAGCACAAAGCCCCTTCACATACAGATACTACCAATACAAAACCAAACACACACGAATACCTTCTCCTCCAACAGAACTCCCACTCGAACTCCCCTGTTTACAGCTCTGTTTGTAGCTCCTGTGCCGCTGCCTGACTGGCTGCTACCTTTATAGGACCCCTAGTCAGTCAAGCCCCGCCCCCTAATCAGGGCTCAGCTTCTCTCCCAGCACAAAGCCCCTACACATACAGATACTACCAATACAAAACCAAACACACACAAATACCTTCTCCTCCAACAGAACTCGCACTCAAACTCCCCTGTTTACAGCTCTGTTTGCTAGCTCCTGTGCCGCTGCAGCTGTCTGTGCGGCTGCCTGACTGGCTGCTACCTTTATAGGATCCCTAGTCAGGGAAGCCCCGCCCACTAATCAGGGCTCAGCTTCTCTCCCAGCACAAAGCCCCTCCAAGCCTCTACACATGCAGATACTACCAATACAATACCAAACACACACAAATACCTTCTACTCCAACAGAACTCCCACTCAAACTCCCCTGTTTACAGCTCTGTTTGCTAGCTCCTGTGCCGCTGCCTGACTGGCTGCTACCTTTATAGGACCCCTAGTCAGGGAAGCCCCGCCCCCTAATCAGGGCTCATCTTCTCTCCCAGCACAAAGCCCCAAAACATACAGATACTACCAATACAAAACCAAACACACACACAAACACCTTCTCCACCAACAGAACTCCCACTCAAACTCCCCTGTTTACAACTCTGTGTGCTAGCTCCTGTGCCGCTGCCTGACTGGCTGCTACCTTTATAGGACCCCTAGTCAGGGAAGCCCCGCCCCCTAATCAGGGCTCAGCTTCTCTCCCAGCACAAAGCCCCTACACATACAGATACTAACAATACAAAACCAAACACACACAAATACCTTCTCCTCCAACAGAACTCCCACTCAAACCCGCCTGTTTACAGCTCTCTTTGCTAGCTCCTGTGCCGCTGCAGCTGTCTGTGCCGCTGCCTGACTGGCTGCGACCTTTATAGGACCCCTAGTCAGTCAAGCCCCGCCCCCTAATCAGGGCTCAGCTTCTCTCCCAGCAAAAAGCCCCTACACACACAGATACTACCAATACAAAACCAAACACACACAAATACCTTCTACTCCGACAGTACTCCCACTCAAACTCCCCTGTTTACAGCTCTGTTTGATAGCTCCTGTGCCGCTGCCTGACTGGCTGCAACCTTTATAGGACCCCTAGTCAGTGAAGCCCCGCCCCCTAATCAGGGCTCAGCTTCTCTCCCAGCACAAAGCCCCTACACATGCAGATACTACCAATACAAAACCAAACACACACACAAATACCTTTTCCTCCAACAGAACTCCCACTCAAACTCCCCTGTTTACAGCTCTGTTTGATAGCTCCTGTGCCGCTGCCTGACTGGCTGCAACCTTATTGGACCTCTTGTCAGGGAAGCCCCGACCACTAATCAGGGCTCAGCTTCTCTCCCAGCACAAAGCGTCTACACATACAGATACCACCAATACAAAACCAAACACACACACAAATACCTTTTCCTCCAACAGAACTCCCACTCAAACTCCCCTGTTTACAGCTCTGTTTGATAGCTCCTGTGCCGCTGCCTGACTGGCTGCTACCTTTATAGGACCCCAAGTCAGGGAAGCCCCGCCCCCTAATCAGGGCTCAGCTTCTCTCCCAGCACAAAGCCTCTACACATACAGATACTACCAATACAAATCCAAACACACACAAATACCTTCTCCTCCAACAGAACTCCCACTCAAACTCCACTGTTTAAAGCTCTGTTTGCTAGCTCCTGTGCCGCTGCAGCTGTCTGTGCCGCTGCCTGACTGGCTGCTACCTTTATAGGACCCCTAGTCAGGGAAGACCCGCCCCCTAATCAGGGCTCAGCTTCTGTCCCAGCACAAAGCCCCTACACACACAGATACTACCAATACAAAACCAAACACACACACAAATACCTTCTCCTCCAACAGTAGTCCCACTCAAACTCCCCTGTTTACAGCTCTGTTTGCTAGGTCCTGTGCCGCTGCCTGACTGGCTGCTACCTTTATAGGACCCCTAGTCAGGGAAGCCCCGCCCCTAATCAGGGCTCAGCTTCTCTCCCAACACAAAGACCCTCCAAGCCTCTACCATATAGATACCACCAATACAAAACCAAACACACACAAATACCTTCTCCTCCAACACGACTCCCACTCGAACTCCCCTGTTTACAGCTCTGTTTGTAGCTCCTGTGCCACTGCCTGACTGGATGCTACCTTTATAGGACCCCTCCTCAGGGAAGCCCCGCCCCCTAATCAGGGCTCAGCTTCTTTCCCAGCACAAAGCCCCTCCAAGCCTCTACCATACAGATACCACCAATACAAAACCAAACACACACAAATACCTTCTCCTCCAACAGAACTCCCACTCAAACCCGCCTGTTTACAGCTCTGTGTGCTAGCTCCTGTGCCGCTGCCTGACTGGCTGCTACCTTTATAGGACCCCTAGCCAGGGAAGCCCCGCCCCCTAATCAGGGCTCAGCTTCTCTCCCAGGACAAAGCCCCTACACATACAGATACCACCAATACAAAACCAAACACACACAAATACCTTCTCCTCCAACAGAACTCCCACTCGAACTCCCCTGTTTACAGCTCTGTTTGTAGCTCCTGTGCCGCTACCTGACTGGCTGCTACCTTTATAGGACCCCTAGTCAGGGAAGCCCCGCCCCCAACTCAGGGGTCAGCTTCTGTCCCAGCACAAAGCCCCTACACATACAGATACTAACAATACAAAACCAAACACACACAAATGCCTTCTCCTCCAAAAGAACTCCCACTCAAACTCCCCTGTTTACAGCTCTGTTTGATAGCTCCTGTGCCGCTGCCTGACTGGCTACTACCTTTATAGGACCCCTAATCAGTGAAGCCCCGCCCCCTAATCAGGGCTCAGCTACTCTCCCAGCACAAAGCCCCTACACATACAGATACTAACAATACAAAACCAAACACACACAAATACCTTCTCCTCCCACTCAAACTCCCCGTTTACAGCTCTGTTTGCTAGCTCCTGTGCCGCTGCAGCTGTCTGTGCCGCTGTCAGACTGGCTGCTACCTTTATAGGACCCCTAGTCAGTGAAGCCCCGCCCCCTAATCAGGGCTCAGCTTCTGTCTCAGCACAAAGCCCCTACACATACAGATACTACCAATACAAAACCAAACACACACACAAATACCTTCTCCTCCAACAGAACTCCCACTCGAACTCCCCTGTTTACAGCTCTGTTTGATAGCTCCTGTGCCGCTGCCTGACTGGCTGCTACCTTTATAGGATCCCTAGTCAGGGAAGCCCCGCCCACTAATCAGGGCTCAGCTTCTCTCCCAGCACAAAGCCCCTCCAAGCCTCTACACATACAGATACTACCAATACAAAACCAAACACACACAAATACCTTCTCCTCCAACAGAACTCCCACTCAAACTCCCCTGTTTACAGCTCTGTTTGCTAGCTCCTGTGCCGCTGCCTGACTGGCTGCTACCTTTATAGGACCCCTAGTCAGGGAAGCCCCGCCCCCTAATCAGGGCTCATCTTCTCTCCCAGCACAAAGCCCCAAAACATACAGATACTACCAATACAAAACCAAACACACACAAATACCTTCTCCTCCAACACGACTCCCACTCGAACTCCCCTGTTTACAGCTCTGTTTGTAGCTCCTGTGCCACTGCCTGACTGGCTGCTACCTTTATAGGACCCCTCGTCAGGGAAGCCCCGCCCCCTAATCAGGGCTCAGCTTCTTTCCCAGCACAAAGCCCCTCCAAGCCTCTACACATACAGATACTACCAATACAAAACCAAGCACACACACACAAATACCTTCTCCTCCAACAGAACTCCCACTCAAACCCGCCTGTTTACAGCTGTGTTTGCTAGCTCCTGTGCCGCTGCAGCTGTCTGTGCCGCTGCCTGACTGGCTGATACGTTTATAGGACCCCTAGTCAGTGAAGCCCCGCCCCCTAATCTCAGCTCAGCTTCTCTCCCAGCACAAAGCCCCTACACATACAGATACTACCAATACAAAAACACACACAAATACCTTCTCCTCCAAAAGAACTCCCACTCAAACTCCCCTGTTTACAGCTCTGTTTGCTAGCTCCTGTGCTGCTGCAGCTGTCTGTGCCGCTACCTGACTGGCTGCTACCTTTATAGGACCCCTAGTCAGTGAAGCCCCGCCCCCTAATCAGGGCTCAGCTTCTCTCCCAGCACAAAGCCCCTACACATACAGATACTAACAATACAAAACCAAACACACACAAATACCTTCTCCTCCAAAAGAACTCCCACTCAAACTCCCCTGTTTACAGCTCTGTTTGCTAGCTCCTGTGCTGCTGCAGCTGTCTGTGCCGCTACCTGACTGGCTGCTACCTTTACAGCACCCCTAGTCAGTCAAGCCCCGCCCCCTAATCAGGGCTCAGCTTCTCTCCCAGCACAAAGCCCCTACACATACAGATACTACCAATACAAAACCAAACACACAAATACCTTCTCCTCCAACAGAACTCCCACTCAAACTCCCCTGTTTACAGCTGTGTTTGCTAGCTCCTGTGCCGCTGCAGCTGTCTGTGCCGCTGCCTGACTGGCTGCTACCTTTATAGGACTCCTAGTCATTGAAGCCCCGCCCCCTAATCTCAGCTCAGCTTCTCTCCCAGCACAAAGCCCCTACACATACAGATACTACCAATACAAAAACACACACAAATACCTTCTCCTCCAACAGAACTCCCACTCAAACCCCCCTGTTTACAGCTCTGTTTGCTTGCTCCTGTGCTGCTGCAGCTGTCTGTGCCGCTACCTGACTGGCTGCTACCTTTATAGGACCCGTAGTCAGTGAAGCCCCGCCCCCCAATCAGGGCTCAGCTTCTGTCTCAGCACAAAGCCCCTACACACACAGATACTACCAATACAAAACCAAACACACACAAATACCTTCTCCTCCAACAGAACTCGCACTCAAAATCCCCTGTTTACAGCTCTGTTTGCTAGCTCCTGTGCCGCTGCAGCTGTCTGTGCCGCTGCGTGACTGGCTGATACCTTTTTAGGACCCCTAGTCAGTGAAGCCCCGCCCCCTAATCAGGGCTCAGCTTCTCTCCCAGCACAAAGCCCCTCCAAGCCTCTACACATACAGATACTACCAATACAAAACCAAACACACAAATACCTTCTACTCCAACAGTACTCCCACTCAAACTCCCCTGTTTACAGCTCTGTTTGCTAGCTCCTGTGCCGCTGCCTGACTGGCTGCTACCTTTATAGGACCCCTAGTCAGGGAAGCCCCGCCCCCAACTCAGGGCTCAGCTTCTGTCCCAGCACAAAGCCCCTACACATACAGATACTAACAATACAAAACCAAACACACACAAATGCCTTCTCCTCCAAAAGAACTCCCACTCAAACTCCCCTGTTTACAGCTCTGTTTGATAGCTCCTGTGCCGCTGCCTGACTGTCTGCAACCTTTATAGGACCCCTAGTCAGGGAAGCCCCGCCCCCTAATTAGGGCTCAGCTTCTCACCCAGCACAAAGCCCCGACACATACAAATAATACCAATACAAAACCAAACACACACAAATACCTTCTCCTCCAACAGAACTCCAACTCAAACCCCCCTGTTTACAGCTCTGTTTGCTAGCTCCTGTGCCGCTGCAGCTGTCTGTGCCGCTGCCTGACTGGCTACTACCTTTATAGGACCCCTAGTCAGTGAAGCCCCGCCCCCTAATCAGGGGTCAGCTTCTCTCCCAGCACAAAGCCCCTACACAAACAGATACTACTAATACAAAACCAAACACACACAAATACCTACTCCTCCAACAGAACTCCCACTCAAACTCCCCTGTTTACAGCTCTGTTTGCTAGCTCCTGTGCCGCTGCAGCTGTCTGTGCCGCTGTCAGACTGGCTGCTACCTTTATAGGACCCCTAGTCAGTGAAGCCCCGCACCCTAATCAGGGCTCAGCTTCTGTCTCAGCACAAAGCCCCTACACACACACATACTACGAATACAAAACCAAACACACACAAAAACCTTCTACTCCAACAGAACTCCCACTCAAACTCCCCTGTTTACAGCTCTGTTTGCTAGCTCCTGTGCCGCTGCCTGACTGGCTGCTACCTTTATAGGACCCCTAGTCAGGGAAGCCCCGCCCCCTAATCAGGGCTCAGCTTCTCACCCAGCACAAAGCCCCGACACATACAAATAATACCAATAAAAAAACCAAACACACACAAATACCTTCTCCAACAGAACTCCCACTCAAACCCCCCTGTTTACAGCTCTGTTTGCTAGCTCCTGTGCCGCTGCAGCTGTCTGTGCCGCTGCCTGACTGGCTCCTACCTCTATAGGACCCCTAGTCAGTGAAGCCCAGCCCCCTAATCAGGGGTCAGCTTCTCTCCCAGCACAAAGCCCCTACACATACAGATACTAACAATACAAAACCAAACACACACAAATACCTTCTCCTCCCACTCAAACTCCCCGTTTACAGCTCTGTTTGCTAGCTCCTGTGGCGCTGCAGCTGTCTGTGCCGCTGCCTGACTGGCTGCTACCTTTATAGGACCCCTAGTCAGTGAAGCCCCGCCCCCTAATCAGGGTTCAGCTTCTGTCCCAGCACAAAGCCCCTACACACACAGATACTACCAATACAAAACCAAACACACACAAATACCTTCTACTCCAACAGAACTCCCACTCAAACTCCCCTGTTTACAGCTCTGTTTGATAGCTCCTGTGCCGCTGCCTGACTGGCTGCAACCTTTATAGGACCCCAAGTCAGGGAAGCCCCGCCCCCTAATCAGGGCTCAGCTTCTCTCCCAGCACAAAGCCCCTACACATACAGATACTAACAATACAAAACCAAACACACACAAATACCTTCTCCTCCAACAGAACTCCCACTCAAACTCCCCTGTTTACATCTCTGTGTGCTAGCTCCTGTGCCGCTGCCTGACTGGCTGCTACCTTTATAGGACCCCTAGTCAGGAAAGCCCCACCCCCTAATCAGGTCTCAGCTTCTGTCCCAGCACAAAGCCCCTACACATACAGATACTAACAATACAAAACCAAACACACACAAATACCTTCTCCTCCAACAGAAATCTCACTCCAACTCCCCTGTTTAGAGCTCTGTTTGCTAGCTCCTGTGCCGCTGCAGCTGTCTGTGCCGCTGCCTGACTGGCTGATACCTTTCTAAGACCCCTAGTAAGTGAAGCCCCGCCCCCTAATCACGGCTCAGCTTCTCTCCCAGCACAAAGCCCCTTCACATACAGATACTAACAATACAAAACCAAACACACACAAATACCTTCTCCTCCAAAAGAACTCCCACTCAAACTCCCCTGTTTACAGCTCTGTTTGCTAGCTCCTGTGCTGCTGCAGCTGTCTGTGCCGCTACCTGACTGGCTGCTACCTTTTTAGGACCCCTAGTCAGTGAAGCCCCGCCCCCCAATCAGGGCTCAGCTTCTGTCTCAGCACAAAGCCCCTACAGACACAGATACTACCAATACAAAACCAAACACACACAAATACCTTCTACTCCGACAGTACTCCCACTCAAACTCCCCTGTTTACAGCTCTGTTTGATAGCTCCTGTGCCGCTGCCTGACTGGCTGCAACCTTTATAGGACCCCTAGTCAGGGAAGCCCCGCCCCCTAATCAGGGCTCAGCTTCTCTCCCAGCACAAAGCCCCGACACATACAAATACCAATACAAAACCAAACACACACAAATACCTTCTCCTCCAACAGAACTCCCACTCAAACCCCCCTGTTTACAGCTCTGTTTGCTAGCTCCTGTGCCGCTGCAGCTGTCTGTGCCGCTGCCTGACTGGCTGCTACCTTTATAGGACCCCTAGTCAGTCAAGCCCCGCCCCCTAATCAGGGGTCAGCTTCTCTCCCAGCACAAAGCCCCTACACATACAGATACTACCAATACAAAACCAAACACACACAAATACCTTCTCCTCCACCAGAACTCCCACCCAAACTCCCCTGTTTACAGCTCTGTTTGCTAGCTCCTGTGCCGCTGCCTGACTGGCTGCAACCTTATAAGACCCCTAGTCAGGGAAGCCCCGCCCAGTAATCAGGGCTCAGCTTCTTTCCCAGCACAAAGCCCCTCCAAGCCTCTACACATACAGATACCACCAATACAAAACCAAACACACACACAAATACCTTTTCCTCCAACAGAACTCCCACTCAAACTCCCCTGTTTACAGCTCTGTTTGCTAGCTCCTGTGCCGCTGCCTGACTGGCTGCTACCTTTATAGGACCCCTAGTCAGGAAAGCCCCGACCCTAATCAGGGCTCAGCTTCTCTCCCAGCACAAAGCCCCTACACATACAGATACTAACAATACAAAACCAAACACACACAAATACCTTCTCCTCCAAAAGAACTCCCACTCAAACCCCCTGTTTAGAGCTCTGTTTGCTAGCTCCTCTGCCGCTCCAGCTGTCTGTGCCGCTGCCTGACTGGCTGATACCTTTCTAGGACCCGTAGTAAGTGAAGAACCGCCCCCTAATCACGGCTCAGCTTCTCTCCCAGCACAAAGCCCCTTCACATACAGATACTAACAATACAAAACCAAACACACACAAATACCTTCTCCTCCAAAAGAACTCCCACTCAAACTCCCCTGTTTACAGCTCTGTTTGCTAGCTCCTGTGCCGCTGCCTGACTGGCTGCTACCTTTATAGGACCCCTAGTCAGGGAAGCCCCGCTCCCTAATCAGGGCTCAGCTTCTCTCCCAGCACAAAGCCCCTACACATACAGATACTACCAATACAAAACCAAACACACACAAATACCTTCTCCTCCAACAGAACTCCCACTCAAACTCCCCTGTTTACAGCTCTGTTTGCTAGCTCCTGTGCCGCTGCAGCTGTCTGTGCCGCTGCCTTACTGGCTGCTACCTTTATAGGACCCCTAGTCAGTGAAGCCCCGCCCCCTAATCAGGGTTCAGCTTCTGTCCCAGCACAAAGCCCCTCCAAGCCTCTACACACACACAGATACTACCAATACAAAACCAAACACACACAAATACCTTCTCCTCCAACAGAACTCCCACTCAAACTCCCCTGTTTACAGCTCTGTTTGCTAGCTCCTGTGCCGCTGCCTGACTGGCTGCTACCTTTATAGGACCCCTAGTCAGGGAAGCCCCGCCCCCTAATCAGGGCTCAGCTTCTCTCCCAGCACAAAGCCCCTACACATACAGATACTAACAATACAAAACCAAACACACACAAATACCTTCTCCTCCAACAGAACTCCCACTCAAACTCCCCTGTTTACAGCTCTGTTTGCTAGCTCCTGTGCCGCTGCCTGACTGGCTGCTACCTTTATAGGACCCCTAGTCAGGGAAGCCCCGCCCACTAATCAGGGCTCAGCTTCTCTCCCAGCACAAAGCCCCTCCAAGCCTCTACACATACAGATACTACCAATACAAAACCAAACACACACAAATACCTTCTACTCCGACAGTACTCCCACTCAAATTCCCCTGTTTACAGCTCTGTTTGATAGCTCCTGTGCCGCTGCCTGACTGGCTGCTACCTTTATAGGACCCCTAGTCAGTGAAGCCCCGCCCCCCAATCAGGTCTCAGCTTCTGTCTCAGCACAAAGCCCCTACACACACAGATACTACCAATACAAAACCAAACACACACAAATACCTTCTACTCCAACAGAACTCCCACTCAAACCCCCCTGTTTACACCTCCGTTTGCTAGCTCCTGTGCCGCTGCAGCTGTCTGTGCCGCTGCCTGACTGGCTGCTACCTTTATAGGACCCCTAGTCAGTGAAGCCCCGCCCCCTAATCAGGGCTCAGCTACTCTCCCAGCACAAAGCCCCTACACATACAGATACTACCAATACAAAACCAAACACACACAAATACCTTCTACTCCAACAGAACTCCCACACAAACTCCCCTGTTTACAGCTCTGTTTGATAGCTCCTGTGCCGCTGCCTGACTGGCTGCAACCTTATAAGACCCCTAGTCAGGGAAGCCCCGCCCAGTAATCAGGGCTCAGCTTCTTTCCCAGCACAAAGCCCCTCCAAGCCTCTACACATACAGATACCACCAATACAAAACCAAACACAGACACAAATAACTTTTCCTCCAACAGAACTCCCACTCAAACTCCCCTGTTTACAGCTCTGTTTGCTAGCTCCTGTGCCGCTGCCTGACTGGCTGCTACCTTTATAGGACCCCTAGTCAGGGAAGCCCCGCCCCCTAATCAGGGCCCAGCTTCTGTCCCAGCACAAAGCCCCTACACACACAGATACTACCAATACAAAACCAAACACACACAAATACCTTCTACTCCAACAGTACTCCCACTCAAACTCCCCTGTTTACAGCTCTGTTTGCTAGCTCCTGTGCCGCTGCAGCTGTCTGTGCCGCTGCCTGACTGGCTGATACCTTTATAGGACCCCTAGTCAGGGAAGCCCCGCCCCCTAATCAGGGCTCAGCTTCTCTCCCAGCACAAAGCCCCTACACATACAGATACTACCAATACAAAACCAAACACACACAAATACCTTCTCCTCCAACAGAACTCCCACTCAAACTCCCCTCTTTACAGCTCTGTTTGTTAGCTCCTGTGCCGCTGTAGCTGTCTGTGCCGCTGCCTGACTGGCTGCTACCTTTATAGGACCCCTAGTCAGTGAAGCCCCGCCCCCTAATCAGGGCTCAGCTTCTGTCCCAGCACAAAGCCCCTACACACACAGATACTACCAATACAAAACCAAACACACACAAATAACTTCTACTCCAACAGAACACCCACTCAAAATCCCGTGTTTACAGCTCTGTTTGATAGCTCCTGTGCCGCTGCCTGACTGGATGATACCTTTATAGGACCCCTAGTCAGGGAAGCCCCGCCCCCTAATCAGGGCTCAGCTTCTCTCCCAGCAAAAAGCCCCTACACATACAGATACTACCAAAACAAAACCAAACACACACACACGCACACAAATACCTTCTCCTCCAACAGAACTCCCACTCAAACTCCCCTGTTTACAGCTCTGTTTGCTAGCTCCTGTGCCGCTGCAGCTGTCTGTGCCGCTGCCTGACTGGCTGATACCTTTATAGGACCCCTAGTCAGTGAAGCCCCGCCCCCTAATCAGAACTCAGCTTCTCTCCCAGGACAAAGCCCCTACACATACACATACCACCAATACAAAACCACACACACACAAATACATTCTCCTCCAACAGAACTCCCACTCAAACTCCTCTGTTTGCTAGCTCCTGTGCCGCTGCCTGACTGGCTGCTACCTTTACAGGACCCCTAGTCAGGGAAGCCCCGCCCCCTAATCAGGGCTCATCTTCTGTCCCAGCACAAAGCCCCTACACATACAGATACCACCAATACAAAACCAAACACACACAAATACCTTCTCCTCCAACAGAACTCCCACTCCAACTCCCCTGTTTACAGCTCTGTTTGCTCGCTCCTGTGCCGCTGCAGCTGTCTGTGCCGCTGCCTGACTGGCTGATACCTTTATAGGACCCCTAGTGAGTGAAGCCCCGCCCCCTAATCACGGCTCAGCTTCTCTCCCAGGACAAAGCCCCTACACATACAGATGCCACCAATACAAAACCAAACACACACAAATACCTTCTCCTCCAACAGAACTCCCACTCAAACTCCGCTGTTTACAGCTCTGTTTGCTAGCTCCTGTGCCGCTGCCTGACTGGCTGCTACCTTTACAGGACCCCTAGTCAGGGAAGCCCCGCCCCCTAATCAGGGCTCATCTTCTGACCCAGCACAAAGCCCCTACACATACAGATACCACCAATACAAAACCAAACACACACAAATACCTCCTCCTCCAACAGAACTCCCACTCCAACTCTCCTGTTTACAGCTCTGTTTGCTAGCTCCTCTGCCGCTGCAGCTGTCTGTGCCGCTGCCTGACTGGCTGATACCTTTATAGGACCCCTAGTCAGTGAAGCCCCGCCCCCTAATCAGCGCTCAGCTTCTCTCCCAGCACAAAGACCCTGCACATACAGATACCACCAATACAAAACCAAACACACACAAATACCTTCTCCTCCAACAGAACTCACACTCAAACTCCCCTGTTTACAGCTCTGTTTGCTAGCTCCTGTGCCGCTGCCTGACTGGCTGCTACCTTTATAGGACCCCTAGCCAGGGAAGCCCCGCCCCCTAATCAGGGCTGAGCTTCTCTCCCAGGACAAAAGACCCTACACATACAGATACGACCAATACAAAACCAAACACACACAAATACCTTCTCCTCCAGCAGAACTCCCACTCAAACTCCCCTGTTTACAGCTCTGTTTGCTAGCTCCTGTGCCGCTGCCTGACTGGCTGCTACCTTTATAGGACCCCTAGCCAGGGAAGCCCCGCACCCTAATCAGGGCTCATCTTCTCTCCCAGGACAAAAGACCCTACACATACAGATACCACCAATACAAAACCAAACACACAAAAATACCTTCTCCTCCAACAGAACGCCCACTCAAACTCCGCTGTTTACAGCTCTGTTTGCTAGCTCCTGTGCCGCTGCCTGACTGGCTGCAACCTTTATAGGACCCCTAGTCAGGGAAGCCCCGCCCACTAATCAGGGCTCAGCTTCTCTCCCAGCACAAAGCCCCTCCAAGCCTCTACACATACAGATACCACCAATACAAAACCAAACACACACACAAATACCTTTTCCTGCAACAGAACTCCCACTCAAACTCCCCTGTTTACAGCTCTGTTTGCTAGCTCCTGTGCCGCTGCAGCTTTCTGTGCCGCTGCCTGATTGGCTGCTACCTTTATAGGACCCCTAGCCAGGGAGCCCCGCACCCTAATCAGGGCTCAGCTTCTCTCCTAGGACAAAGCCCCTACACATACAGATACCACCAATACAAAACCAAACACACAAAAATACCTTCTCCTCCAACAGAACTCCCACTCAAACTCCGCTGTTTACAGCTCTGTTTGCTAGCTCCTGTGCCGCTGCAGCTGTCTTTGCCGCTGCCTGACTGGCTGATACCTTTATAGGACCCCTAGTCAGGGAAGCCCCGCCCCCTAATCACGGCTCAGCTCCTCTCCCAGCACAAAGCCCCTACACATACAGATACTACCAATACAAAACCAAACACACACACAAATACCTTCTCCTCCAACAGAACTCCCACTCAAACTCCCCTGTTTACAGCTCTGTTTGCTAGCTCCTGTGCCGCTGCCTGACTGGCTGCTACCTTTATAGGACCCCTAGTCAGGGAAGCCCCGCCCACTAATCAGGGCTCAGCTTCTGTCCCAGCACAAAGCCCCTGCACATACAGATACTACCAATACAAAACCAGACACCCACAAATACCTTCTCCTCCAACAGAACTCCCACTCAAACTCCCCTGTTTACAGCTCTGTTTGCTAGCTCCTGTGCCGCTGCCTGACTGGCTGCTACCTTTATAAGACCCCTAGTCAGGGAAGCCCCGCCCCCTAATCAGGGCTCATCTTCTGTCCCAGCACAAAGCCCCTACACATACAGATACCACCAATACAAAACCAAACACACACAAATACCTTCTCCTCCAGCAGAACTCCCACTCACACTCCCCTGTTTAGAGCTCTGTTTGCTAGCTCCTGTGCCGCTGCAGCTGTCTGTGCCACTGCCTGATTGGCTGCTACCTTTATAGGACCCCTAGTCAGTGAAGCCCCGCCCCCTAATCACGGCTCAGCTTCTCTCCCAGCACAAAGCCCCTGCACATACAGATACCACCAATACAAAACCCAACACACACAAATACCTTCTCCTCCAACATAACTCCCACTCAAACTCCCCTGTTTACAGCTCTGTTTGCTAGCTCCTGTGCCGCTGCCTGACTGGCTGCTACCGTTATAGGACCCCTAGTCAGGGAAGCCCCGCCCCCTAATCACGGCTCAGCTTCTCTCCCAGCACAAAGCCCCTGCACATACACATACCACCAATACAAAACCAAACACACACAAATACCTTCTTCTCCAGCAGAACTCCCACTCAAACTCCCGTGTTTACAGCTCTGTTTGCTAGCTCCTGTGCCGCTGCAGCTGTCTGTGCTGCTACCTTTATAGGACCCCTAGTCAGGGAAGCCCCGCCCACTAATCAGGGCTCAGCTTCTCTCCCAGCACAAAGCCCCTCCAAGGCTCTACACATACAGATACCACCAATACAAAACCAAACACACACACAAATATCTTTTCCTGCAACAGAACTCCCACTCAAACTCCCCTGTTTACAGCTCTGTTTGCTAGCTCCTGTGCCGCTGCCTGACTGGCTGCTACCTTTATAGGACCCCTAGTCAGGGAAGCCCCGCCCCCTAATCACGGCTCAGCTTCTCTCCCAGCACAAAGCCCCTGCACATACAGATACCACCAATACAAAACCAAACACACACAAATACCTTCTCCTCCAGCAGAACTCCCACTCAAACTCCCCTGTTTACAGCTCTGTTTGCTAGCTCCTGTGCCGCTGCATCTGTCTGTGCTGCTACCTTTATAGGACCCCTAGTCAGTGAAGCCCCGCCCCCAATCAGGGCTCAGCTTCTCTCCCAGCACAAAGCCCCTACACATGCAGATACTACCAATACAAAACCAAACACACACAAATACGTTCTCCTCCAACAGAACTCCCACTCAAACTCCCCTGTTTACAGCTCTGTTTGATAGCTCCTGTGCCGCTGCCTGACTGGCTGTAACCTTTATAGGACCCCTAGTCAGGGAAGCCCCGCCCACTAATCAGGGCTCAGCTTCTCTCCCAGCACAAAGCCCCTCCAAGCCTCTACACATACAGATACCACCAATACAAAACCAAACACACACACAAATACCTTTTCCTCCAACAGAACTCGCACTCAAACTCCCCTTTTTACAGCTCTGTTTGCTAGCTCCTGTGCCGCTGCAGCTGTCTGTGCCACTGCCTGATTGGCTGCTACCTTTATAGGACCCCTAGTCAGTGAAGCCCCGCCCCCTAATCACGGCTCAGCTTCTCTCCCAGCACAAAGCCCCTGCACATACAGATACCACCAATACAAAACCAAACACACACAAATACCTTCTCCTCCAGCAGAACTCCCACTCAAACTCCCCTGTTTACAGCTCTGTTTGCTAGCTCCTGTGCCGCTGCAACTGTCTGTGCTGCTACCTTTATAGGACCTCTAGTCAGTGAAGCCCCGCCCACAATCAGGGCTCAGCTTCTCTCCCAGCACAAAGCCCCTACACATACAGATACTACCAATACAAAAATAAACACACACAAATACCTTCTCCTCCAACAGAACTCCCACTCTAACTCCCCTTTTTACAGCTCTGTTTGCTAGCTCCTGTGCCGCTGCAGCTGTCTGTGCCACTGCCTAATTGGCTGCTACCTTTATAGGACCCCTAGTCAGTGAAGCCCCGCCCCCTAATCACGGCTCAGCTTCTCTCCCAGCACAAAGCCCCTGCACATACAGATACCACCAATACAAAACCAAACACACACAAATACCTTCTCCTCCAGCAGAACTCCCACTCAAACTCCCCTGTTTACAGCTCTGTTTGCTAGCTCCTGTGCCGCTGCAACTGTCTGTGCTGCTACCTTTATAGGACCCCTAGTCAGTGAAGCCCCGCCCCCTAATCACGGCTCAGCTTCTCTCCCAGCACAAAGCCCCTGCACATACAGATACCACCAATACAAAACCAAACACACACAAATACCTTCTCCTCCAGCAGAACTCCCACTCAAACTCCCCTTTTTACAGCTCTGTTTGCCAGCTCCTGTGCCGCTGCAGCTGTCGTTCCGCTGCCTGACTGGCTGCTCCCTTTATAGGACCCCTAGTCAGTGAAGCCCCGCCCCCTAATCACGGCTCAGCTTCTCTCCCAGAACAAAGCCCCTGCACATACACATACCACCAATACAAAACCAAACACACACAAATACCTTCTCCTCCAGCAGAACTCCCACTCAAACTCCCCTGTTTACAGCTCTGTTTGCTAGCTCCTGTGCCACTGCCTGAGTGGCTGCTACCTTTATACGACCCCTAGTCAGTGAAGCCCCGCCCCCTAATCAGGGCTCAGCTTCTCTCCCAGCACAAAGCCCCTCCAAGCCTCAACACATACAGATACCACCAATACAAAACCAAACACACACAAATACCTTCTCCTCCAACAGAACTCCCACTCAAACTCCCCTGTTTACAGCTCTGTTTGCTAGCTCCTGTGCCGCTGCAGCTGTCTGTGCCGCTGCCTTTATTGGACCCCTAGTCAGGGAAGCCCCGCCCCCTAATCAGGGCTCAGCTTCTCTCCCAGCAAAAAGCCCCTCCAAGCCTCAACACATACAGATACCACCAATACAAAACCAAACACACACAAATACCTTCTCCTCCAACAGAACTCCCACTCAAACTCCCCTGTTTACAGCTCTGTTTGCTAGCTCCTGTGCCGCTGCAGCTGTCTGTGCCGCTGCCTTTATTGGACCCCTAGTCAGGGAAGCCCCGCCCCCTAGTCAGGGCTCAGCTTCTCTCCCAGCACAAAGCCCCTCCAAGCCTCTACACATAGAGATACTACAAATACAAAACCAAACACACACACACACAAATACCTTCTCCTCCAACAGAACTCCCACTCAAACTCCCCTGTTTACAGCTCTGTTTGCTAGCTCCTGTGCCGCTGCAGCTGTCTGTGCCGCTGCCTGACTGGCTGCTACCGTCATATGTCCCCTAGTCAGTGAAGCCCCGCCCCCTAATCTGGGCTCAGCTTCTCTCCCAGCACAAAGCCCCTACACATACAGGTACTACCAATACAAAACCAAACACACACAAATACCTTCTCCTCCAACAGAACTCCCACTCAAACTCCCCTGTTTACAGCTCTGTTTGCTAGCTCCTGTGCCGCTGCAGCTGTCTGTGCCGCTGCCTTTATTGGACCCCTAGTCAGGGAAGCCCCGCCCCCTAATCAGGAATCAGCTTCTCTCCCAGCACAAAGCCCCTACACATACAGATACTACCAATACAAAACCAAACACACACACACAAATACCTTCTCCTCCAACCGAACTCACACTCAAACTCCGCTGTTTACAGCTCTGTTTGCTAGCTCCTGTGCCGCTGCCTGACTGGCTGCTCCCTTTCTAGGACCCCTAGTCAGGGAAGCCCCGCCCCCTAATCAGGGCCCAGCTTCTCTCCCAGCACAAAGTCCCTACACATACAGATACTACCAATACAAAACCAAACACACAAGAATACCTTCTCCTCCAACAGAACTCCCACTCAAACTCCCGTGTTTACATCTCTGTTTGCAAGCTCCTGTGCCGCTGCCTGACTGTCTGCTCCCTTAATAGGACCCCTAGTCAGGGAAGCCCCGCCCCCTAATCAGGGCCCAGCTTCTCTCCCAGAACAAAGCCCATACACATACGTATACTACCTATACAAAACCAAACACACACAAATACCTTCTCCTCCAACAGAACTCCCACTGAAACTCCCCTGTTTACAGCTCTGTTTGCTAGCTCCTGTGCCGCTGCAGCTGTCAGTGCCGCTGCCTGACTGGCTGCTACCTTCATAGGAGCCCTAGTCAATGAAGCTCCGCCCCCTAATCAGGGCTCAGCTTCTCTCCCAGCACAAAGCCCCTACACATAAAGATACCACCAATACAAAACCAAACAAACACAAATACCTTCTCCTCCAACAGAGCTCCCACTCAAACTCCCCTGTTTACAGCTCTGTTTGCCAGCTCCTGTGCCGCTGCAGCTGTCGTTCCGCTGCCTGACTGGCTGTCCCTTTATAGGACCCCTAGTCAGTGAAGCCCCGCCCCCTAATCAGGGCTCAGCTTCTCTCCCAGCACAAAGCCCCTACACATACAGATACCACCAATACAAAACCAAACACACACAAATACCTTCTCCTCCAACAGAACTCCCACTCAAACTCCCCTGTTTACAGCTCTGTTTGGTAGCTCCTGTGCCGCTGCAGCTGTCTGTGCCGCTGCCTGACTGGCTGTAACCTTTATAGGACCCCTAGTCAGTGAAGCCCCGCCCCCAAATCAGGGCTCAGCTTCTCTCCCTGCACAAAGCCCCTACACATACAGATTCTACCAATACAAAACCAAACACACACCAATACCTTCTCCTCCAACAGAACTCCCACTCAAACTCCCCTGTTTACAGCTCTGTTTGCTAGCTCCTGTGCCACTGCCTCAGTGGCTGCTACCTTTATACGACCCCTAGTCAGTGAAGCCCCGCCCCCTAATCAGGGCTCAGCTTCTCTCCCAGCACAAAGCCCCTCCAACCTCAACACATACAGATACCACCAATACAAAACCAAACACACACAAATACCTTCTCCTCCAACAGAACTCCCACTCAAACTCCCCTCTTTACAACTCTGTTTGCTAGCTCCTGTGCCGCTGCAGCTGTCTGTGCCGCTGCCTTTATTGGACCCCTAGTCAGGGAAGCCCCGCCCCCTAATCAGGGCTCAGCTTCTCTCCCAGCACAAAGCCCCTACACATAAAGATACCACCAATACAAAACCAAACACACACAAATACCTTCTCCTCCAACAGAACTCCCACTCAAACTCCCCTGTTTACAGCTCTGTTTGCTAGCTCCTGTGCCGCTGCAGCTGTCTGTGCCACTGCTTTTATTGGACCCCTAGTCAGGGAAGCCCCGCCCCCTAATCAGGGCTCAGCTTCTCTCCCAGCACAAAGCCCCTACACATAAAGATACCACCAATACAAAACCAAACACACACAAATACCTTCTCCTCCAACAGAGCTCCCACTCAAACTCCCCTGTTTACAGCTCTGTTTGCCAGCTCCTGTGCCGCTGCAGCTGTCGTTCCGCTGCCTGACTGGCTGCTCCCTTTATAGGACCCCTAGTCAGTGAAGCCCCGCCCCCTAATCAGGGCTCAGCTTCTCTCCCAGCACAAAGCCCCTACACATACAGATACCACCAATACAAAACCAAACACACACAAATACCTTCTCCTCCAACAGAACTCGCACTCAAACTCCCCTGTTTACAGCTCTGTTTGGTAGCTCCTGTGCCGCTGCAGCTGTCTGTGCCGCTGCCTGACTGGCTGCAACCTTTATAGGACCCCTAGTCAGTGAAGCCCCGCCCCCAAATCAGGGCTCAGCTTCTCTCCCTGCACAAAGCCCCTACACATACAGATTCTACCAATACAAAACCAAACACACACCAATACCTTCTCCTCCAACAGAACTCCCACTCAAACTCCCCTGTTTACAGCTCTGTTTGCTAGCTGCTGTGCCACTGCCTGAGTGGCTGCTACCTTTATACGACCCCTAGTCAGTGAAGCCCCGCCCCCTAATCAGGGCTCAGCTTCTCTCCCAGCACAAAGCCCCTCCAAGCCTCAACACATACAGATACCACCAATGCAAAACCAAACACACACAAATACCTTCTCCTCCAACAGAACTCCCACTCAAACTCCCCTGTTTACAGCTCTGTTTGCTAGCTCCTGTGCTGCTGCAGCTGTCTGTGCCGCTGCCTTTATTGGACCCCTAGTCAGGGAAGCCCCGCCCCCTAATCAGGGCTCAGCTTCTCTCCCAGCAAAAAGCCCCTCCAAGCCTCAACACATACAGATACCACCAATACAAAACCAAACACACACAAATACCTTCTCCTCCAACAGAACTCCCACTCAAACTCCCCTGTTTACAGCTCTGTTTGCTAGCTCCTGTGCCGCTGCAACTGTCTGTGCCGCTGCCTTTATTGGACCCCTAGTCAGGGAAGCCCCGCCCCCTAATCAGGGCTCAGCTTCTCTCCCAGCACAAAGCCCCTACACATACAGATACTACCAATCAAAAACCAAACACACACAAATACCTTCTCCTCCAACAGAACTCCCACTCAAACTCCCCTGTTTACAGCTCTGTTTGCTAGCTCCTGTGCCGCTGCAGCTGTCTGTGCCGCTGCCTTTATTGGACCCCTAGTCAGGGAAGCCCCGCCCCCTAATCAAGAATCAGCTTCTCTCCCAGCACAAAGCCCCTACACATAAAGATACTACCAATACAAAACCAAACACACACACACAAATACCTTCTCCTCCAACCGAACTCCCACTCAAACTGCGCTGTTTACAGCTCTGTTTGCTAGCTCCTGTGCCGCTGCCTGACTGGCTGCTTCCTTTCTAGGACCCCTAGTCAGGGAAGCCCCGTCCCCTAATCAGGGCTCAGCTTCTCTCCCAGCACAAAGCCCGTACACATACAGATACTACCAATACAAAACCAATCACAAACAAATACCTTCTCCTCCAACAGAACTCCCACTCAAACTCCCCTGTTTACAGCTCTGTTTGCTAGCTCCTGTGCCGCTGCAGCTGTCTGTCCCGCTGCCTGATTGGCTGCTACCTTTATAGGACCCCTAGCCAGGGAAGCCCCGCACCCTAATCAGGGCTCAGCTTCTCTCCTAGGACAAAGCCCCTACACATACAGATACCACCAATACAAAACCAAACACACAAAAATACCTTCTCCTCCAACAGAACTCCCACTCAAACTCCGCTGTTTACAGCTCTGTTTGCTAGCTCCTGTGCCGCTGCAGCTGTCTTTGCCGCTGCCTGACTGGCTGATACCTTTATAGGACCCCTAGTCAGGGAAGCCCCGCCCCCTAATAACGGCTCAGCTTCTCTCCCAGCACAAAGCCCCTACACATACAGATACTACCAATACAAAACCAAACACACACACAAATACCTTCTCCTCCAACAGAACTCCCAATCAAACTCCCCTGTTTACAGCTCTGTTTGCTAGCTCCTGTGCCGCTGCCTGACTGGCTGCTACCGTTATAGGACCCCTAGTCAGGGAAGCCCCGCCCCCTAATCACGGCTCAGCTTCTCTCCCAGAACAAAGCCCCTGCACATACACATACCACCAATACAAAACCAAACACACACAAATACCTTCTCCTCCAGCAGAACTCCCACTCAAACTCCCCTGTTTACAGCTCTGTTTGCTAGCTCCTGTGCCGCTGCAGCTGTCTGTGCCACTGCCTGAGTGGCTGCTACCTTTATACGACCCCTAGACAGTGAAGCCCCGCCCCCTAATCAGGGCTCAGCTTCTCTCCCTGCACAAAGCCCCTCCAAGCCTCAACACATACAGATACCACCAATACAAAACCAAACACACACAAATACCTTCTCCTCCAACAGAACTCCCACTCAAACTCCCCTGTTTACAGCTCTGTTTGCTCGCCCCTGTGCCGCTGCAGCTGTCTGTGCCGCTGCCTTTATTGGACTCCGAGTCAGGGAAGCCCCGCCCCCTAATAAGGGCTCAGCTTCTCTCCCAGCACAAAGCCCCTCCAAGCCTCTACACATACAGATACTACCAATACAAAACCAAACACACACAAATACCTTCTCCTCCAACAGAGCTCCCACTCAAACTCCCCTGTTTACAGCTCTGTTTGCCAGCTCCTGTGCCGCTGCAGCTGTCGTTCCGCTGCCTGACTGGCTGCTCCCTTTATAGGACCCCTAGTCAGTGAAGCCCCGCCCCCTAATCAGGGCTCACCTTCTCTCCCAGCACAAAGCCCCTACACATACAGATTCTACCAATACAAAACCAAACACACACAAATACCTTCTCCTCCAACAGAACTCCCACTCAAACTCCCCTTTTTACAGCTCTGTTTGCTAGCTCCTGTGCCGCTGCAGCTGTCTGTGCCGCTGCCTTTATTGGACCCCTAGTCAGGGAAGCCCCGCCCCCTAATCAGGGCTCAGCTTCTCTCCCAGCACAAAGCCCCTCCAAGCCTCAACACATACAGATACCACCAATACAAAACCAAACACACACAAATAACTTCTCCTCCAACAGAACTCCCACTCAAACTCCCCTGTTTACAGCTCTGTTTGCTAGCTCCTGTGCCGCTACAGCTGTCTGTGCCGCTGCCTTTATTGGACCCCTAGTCAGTGAAGCCCCGCCCCCTAATCAGGGCTCACCTTCTCTCCCAGCACAAAGCCCCTACACATACAGATTCTACCAATACAAAACCAAACACACACAAATACCTTCTCCTCCAACAGAACTCCCACTCAAACTCCCCTGTTTACAGCTCTGTTTGGTAGCTCCTGTGCCGCTGCAGCTGTCTGTGCTGCTGCCTGACTGGCTGCTACCTTTATAGGACCCCTAGTCAGTGAAGCCCCGCCCCCTAATCAGGGCTCAGCTTCTCTCCCTGCACAAAGCCCCTACACATACAGATACTACCAATACAAAACCAAACACACACAAATACCTTCTCCTCCAACAGAACTCCCACTCAAACTCCCCTGTTTACAGCTCTGTTTGCTAGCTCCTGTGCCACTGCCTGAGTGGCTGCTACCTTTATACGACCCCTAGTCAGTGAAGCCACGCCCCCTAATCAGGGCTCAGCTTCTCTCCCAGCACAAAGCCCCTCCAAGCCTCAACACATACATATACCACCAATACAAAACCAAACACACACAAATACCTTCTCCTCCAACAGAACTCCCACTCAAACTCCCCTGTTTACAGCTCTGTTTGCTAGCTCCTGTGCCGCTGCAGCTGTCTGTGCCGCTGCCTTTATTGGACCCCTAGTCAGGGAAGCCCCGCCCCCTAATCAGGGCTCAGCTTCTCTCCCAGCACAAAGCCCCTCCAAGCCTCAACACATACAGATACCACCAATACAAAACCAAACACACACAAATAACTTCTCCTCCAACAGAACTCCCACTCAAACTCCCCTGTTTACAGCTCTGTTTGCTAGCTCCTGTGCCGCTACAGCTGTCTGTGCCGCTGCCTTTATTGGACCCCTAGTCAGGGAAGCCCCGCCCCCTAATCAGGGCTCAGCTTCTCTCCCAGCACAAAGCCCCTACACATACAGATACTACCAATCAAAAACCAAACACACACAAATACCTTCTCCTCCAACAGAACTCCCACGCAAACTCCCCTGTTTACAGCTCTGTTTGCTAGCTCCTGTGCCGCTGCCTGACTGGCTGCTCCCTTTCTAGGACCCCTAGTCAGGGAAGCCCTGCCCCCTAATCAGGGCTCAGCTTCTCTCCCAGCACAAAGCCCCTACACATACAGATACTACCAATACAAAACCAAGCACACACACACAAATACCTTCTCCTCCAACAGAACTCCCACTCAAACTCCCCTGTTTACAGCTCTGTTTGCTAGCTCCTGTGCCGCTGCAGCTGTCTGTGCCGCTGCCTCTATTGGACCCCTAGTCAGGGAAGCCCCGCCCCCTAGTCAGGGCTCAGCTTCTCTCCCAGCACAAAGCCCCTCCAAGCCTCTACACATAGAGATACTACAAATACAAAACCAAACACACACACGCACAAATACCTTCTCCTCCAACAGAACTCCCACTCAAACTCCCCTGTTTACAGCTCTGTTTGCTAGCTCCTGTGCCGCTGCAGCTGTCTGTGCCGCTGCCTGACTGGCTGCTACCGTCATATGTCCCCTAGTCAGTGAAGCCCCGCCCCTAATCTGGGCTCAGCTTCTCTCCCAGCACAAAGCCCCTACACATACAGGTACTACCAATACAAAACCAAACACACACAAATACCTTCTCCTCCAACAGAACTCCCACTCAAACTCCCCTGTTTACAGCTCTGTTTGCTAGCTCCTGTGCCGCTGCAGCTGTCTGTGCCGCTACCTTTATTGGACCCCTAGTCAGGGAAGCCCCGCCCCCTAATCAGGAATCAGCTTCTCTCCCAGCACAAAGCCCCTACACATACAGATACTACCAATACAAAACCAAACACACACACACAAATACCTTCTCCTCCAACCGAACTCCCACTCAAACTCCGCTGTTTACAGCTCTGTTTGCTAGCTCCTGTGCTGCTGCCTGACTGGCTGCTCCCTTTCTAGGACCCCTAGTCAGTGAAGCCCCGCCCCCTAATCAGGGCTCAGCTTCTCTCCCAGCACAAAGTCCCTACACATACAGATACTACCAATACAAAACCAACCACAAACAAATACCTTCTCCTCCAACAGAACTCCCACTCAAACTCCGCTGTTTACAGGTCTGTTTGCTAGCTCCTGTGCCGCTGCCTGACTGGCTGCTACCTTTATAGGACCCCTAGTCAGGGAAGCCCCGCCCCCTAATCAGGGCCCAGCTTCTCTCCCAGAACAAAGCCCCTACACATACGTATACTACCTATACAAAACCAAACACACACAAATACCTTCTCCTCCAACAGAACTCCCACTGAAACTCCCCTGTTTACAGCTCTGTTTGCTAGCTCCTGTGCCGCTGCAGCTGTCAGTGCCGCTGCCTGACTGGCTGCTACCTTCATAGGACCCCTAGTCAGTGAAGCCCCGCCCCCTAATCAGGGCTCAGCTTCTCTCCCAGCACAAAGCCCCTACACATAAAGATACCACCAATACAAAACCAAACACACACCAATACCTTCTCCTCCAACAGAGCTCCCACTCAAACTCCCCTGTTTACAGCTCTGTTTGCCAGCTCCTGTGCCGCTGCAGCTGTCGTTCCGCTGCCTGACTGGCTCCTCCCTTTATAGGACCCCTAGGTAGTGAATCCCCGCCCGCTAATCAGGGCTCAGCTTCTCTCCCAGCACAAAGCCCCTACACATACAGATACCACCAATACAAAACCAAACACACACAAATACCTTCTCCTCCAACAGAACTCCCACTCAAACTCCCCTGTTTACAGCTCTGTTTGCTAGCTCCTGTGCCGCTGCAGCTGTCTGTGCCACTACCTTTATAGGACCCCTAGTCAGTGAAGCCCCGCCCCCTAATCAGGGCTCAGCTTCTCTCCCAGCACAAAGCCCCTACACATACAGATTCTACCAATACAAAACCAAACACACACAAATACCTTCTCCTCCAACAGAACTCCCACTCAAACTCCCCTGTTTACAGCTCTGTTTGGTAGCTCCTGTGCCGCTGCAGCTGTCTGTGCCGCTGCCTGACTGGCTGCAACCTTTATAGGACCCCTAGTCAGTGAAGCCCCGCCCCCAAATCAGGGCTCAGCTTCTCTCCCTGCACAAAGCCCCTCCAAGCCTCAACACATACAGATACCACCAATACAAAACCAAACACACACAAATACCTTCTCCTCCAACAGAACTCCCACTCAAACTCCCCTGTTTACAGCTCTGTTTGCTAGCTCCTGTGCCGCTGCAGCTGTCTGTGCCGCTGCTTTTATTGCACCCCTAGTCAGGGAAGCCCCGCCCCCAAATCAGGGCTCAGCTTCTCTCCCAGCACAAAGCCCTTACACATAAAGATACCACCAATACAAAACCAAACACACACAAATACCTTCTCCTCCAACAGAGCTCCCACTCAAACTCCCCTGTTTACAGCTCTGTTTGCCAGCTCCTGTGCCGCTGCAGCTGTCGTTCCGCTGGCTGACTGGCTGCTCCCTTTATAGGACCCCTAGTCAGTGAAGCCCCGCCCCCTAATCAGGGCTCAGCTTCTCTCCCAGCACAAAGCCCCTACACATACAGATACCACCAATACAAAACCAAACGCACACAAATACCTTCTCCACCAACAGAACTCCCACTCAAACTCCCCTGTTTACAGCTCTGTTTGCTAGCTCCTGTGCCGCTGCAGCTGTCTGTGCCACTACCTTTATAGGACCCCTAGTCAGTGAAGCCCCGCCCCCTAATCAGGGCTCAGTTTCTCTCCCAGCACAAAGCCCCTACACATACAGATTCTACCAATAGAAAACCAAACACACACAAATACCTTCTCCTCCAACAGAACTCCCACTCAAACTCCCCTGTTTACAGCTCTGTTTGGTAGCTCCTGTGCCGCTGCAGCTGTCTGTGCCGCTGCCTGACTGGCTGCAACCTTTATAGGACCCCTAGTCCGTGAAGCCCCGCCCCCTAATCAGGGCTCAGTTTCTCTCCCAGCACAAAGCCCCTACACATACAGATACCACCAATACAAAACCAAACGCACACCAATACCTTCTCCTCCAACAGAACTCCCACTCAAACTCCCCTGTTTACAGCTCTGTTTGCTAGCTGCTGTGCCACTGCCTGAGTGGCTGCTACCTTTATACGACCCCTAGTCAGTGAAGCCCCGCCCCCTAATCAGGGCTCAGCTTCTCTCCCAGCACAAAGCCCCTCCAAGCCTCAACACATACAGATACCACCAATACAAAACCAAACACACACAAATACCTTCTCCTCCAACAGAACTCCCACTCAAACTCCCCTGTTTACAGCTCTGTTTGCTAGCTCCTGTGCTGCTGCAGCTGTCTGTGCCGCTGCCTTTATTGGACCCCTAGTCAGGGAAGCCCCGCCCCCTAATCAGGGCTCAGCTTCTCTCCCAGCAAAAAGCCCCTCCAAGCCTCCACACATACAGATACCACCAATACAAAACCAAACACACACAAATACCTTCTCCTCCAACAGAACTCCCACTCAAACTCCCCTGTTTACAGCTCTGTTTGCTAGCTCCTGTGCCGCTGCAGCTGTCTGTGCTGCTGCCTTTATTGGACCCCTAGTCAGTGAAGCCCCGCCCCCTAATCAGGGCTCAGCTTCTCTCCAAGCACAAAGCCCCTACACATACAGATACTACCAATCAAAAACCAAACACACACAAATTCCTTCTCCTCCAACAGAACTCCCACTCAAACTCCCCTGTTTACAGCTCTGTTTGCTAGCTCCTGTGCCGCTGCAGCTGTCTGTGCCGCTGCCTTTATTGGACCCCTAGTCAGGGAAGCCCCGCCCCCTAGTCAGGGCTCAGCTTCTCTCCCAGCACAAAGCCCCTCCAAGCCTCTACACATAGAGATACTACAAATACAAAACCAAACACACACACACACAAATACCTTCTCCTCCAACCGAACTCCCACTCAAACTCCGCTGTTTACAGCTCTGTTTGCTAGCTCCTGTGCCGCTGCCTGACTGGCTGCTTCCTTTCTAGGACCCCTAGTCAGGGAAGCCCCGCCCCCTAATCAGGGCTCAGCTTCTCTCCCAGCACAAAGCCCCTACACATACAGATACTACCAATACAAAACCAATCACAAACAAATACCTTCTCCTCCTACAGAACTCCCACTCGAACTCCCCTCTTCACAGCTCTGTTTGCTAGCTCCTGTGCCACTGCCTGAGTGGCTGCTACCTTTATACGACCCCTAGTCAGTGAAGCCCCGCCCCCTAATCAGGGCTCAGCTTCTCTCCCAGCACAAATCCCTCCAAGCCCCTACACATACCGAAAGTACCAATACAAAACCAAACACACACAAATACCTTCTCCTCCAACAGAACTCGCACTCAAACTCCCCTGTTTACAGCTCGGTTGCTAGCTCCTGTGCCGCTGCGTGACTGGCTGCTACCTTCATAGGACCCCTAGTCAGAGATGCCCCGCCCCCTAATCAGGGCTCAGCTTCTCTCCCAGCACAAAGCCCCTCCAAGCCCCTACACATACCGAAAGTACCAATACAAAACCAAACACACACAAATACCTTCTCCTCCAACAGAACTCGCACTCAAACTCCCCTGTTTACAGCTCTGTTTGCTAGCTCCTGTGCCGCTGCAGCTGTCTGTGCCACTACCTTTATAGGACCCCTAGACAGTGAAGCCCCGCCCCCTAATCAGGGCTCAGCTTCTCTCCCACCACAAAGCCCATACACATACAGATACTACCAATACAAAACCAAACACACACAAATACCTTCTCCTCCAACAGAACTCGCACTCAAACTCCCCTGTTTACAGCTTGGTTGCTAGCTCCTGTGCCGCTGCGTGACTGGCTGCTACCTTAATAGGACCCCTAGTCAGAGATGCCCCGCCCCCTAATCAGGGATCAGCTTCTCTCCCAGCTCAAAGCCCCTACACATACAGATACTACCAATACAAAACCAAACACACACAAATACCTTCTCCTCCAACAGAACTCCCACTCAAACTCCCCTGTTTACAGCTCTGTTTGCTAGCTCCTGTGCCGCTCCCTGACTGGCTGCTCGCTTTCTAGGACCCCTAGTCAGTGAAGCCCCGCCCCCTAATCAGGGCTCAGCTTCTCTCCCAGCACAAAGCCCCTACACATACAGATACTACCAATACAAAACCAAGCACACACACAGAAATACCTTCTTCTCCAACAGAACTCCCACTCAAACTCCCCTGTTTACAGCTCTGTTTGCTAGCTCCTGTGCCGCTGCAGCTGTCTGTGCCGCTGCCTGACTGGCTGCTACCTTCATAGGACCCCTAGTCAGCGAAGCCCCGCCCCCTAATCAGGGCTCAGTTTGTCCCCCAGCACAAAGCTCCTCCAAGCCTCTACACATACAGATACCACCAATACAAAACCAAACACACACAAATACCTTCTCCTCCAACAGAACTCCCACTCAAACTCCCCTGTTTACAGCTCTGTTTGCTAGCTCCTGTGCCGCTGCAGCTGTCTGTGCCGCTGCCTTTATTGGACCCCTAGTCAGGGAAGCCCCGCCCCCAAATCAGGGCTCAGCTTCTTTCCCAGCACAAAGCCCCTCCAAGCCTCTACACATACAGATACTACCAATACAATACCAAACACACACACAAATACCTTCTCCTCCAACAGAACTCCCACTCAAACTCCCCTGTTTACACCTCTGTTTGCTAGCTCCTGTGACGCTGCAGCTGTCTGTGCCACTGCCTGACTGGCTGCAACCTTTATAGGACCCCTAGTCCGGGAAGCCCCGCCCCCTAATCAGGGCTCAGCTTCTCTCCCAGCACAAAGCCCCTACACATACAGATACTACCAATACAAAACCACAGACACACACAAATACCTTCTCCTCCAACAGAACTCCCACTCAAACTCCCCTGTTTACAGCTCTTTGCTAGCTCCCGTGCCGCTGCAGCTCTCTGTGCCGCTACCTTTATAGGACCCCTAGTCAGGGAAGCCCCGCCCCCTAATCAGGGCTCAGCTTCTCTCCCAGCACAAAGCCCCTACACATACAGATACTACCAATACAAAACCAAGGACACACACAAATTCCTTCTCCTCCAACAGAACTCCCACTCAAACTCCCCTGTTTACAGCTCTGTTTGCAAGCTCCTGTGCCGCTGCAGCTGTCTGTTCCGCTGCCTGACTGGCTGCTAGCTTTATAGGACCCCTAGTCAGGGAAACCCCGCCCCCTAATCAGGGCTCAGCTTCTCTCCCAGCACAAAGCCCCTCCAAGCCTCTACACATACAGATACCACCAATACAAAACCAAACACACACACAAATACCTTCTCCTGCAACAGAACTCCCACTCAAACTCCCCTGTTTACAGCTCTCTTTGCCAGCTCCTGTGCCACTGCAGCTGTCTGTGCCGCTGCCTGACCGGCTCCTGCCTTTATAGGACCCCTAGTCAGTAAAGCCCCGCCCCCTAATCAGGGCTCAGCTTCTCTCCCAGCACAAAGCCCCTACACATACAGATACCACCAACACAAAACCAAACACACACAAATACCTTCTCCTCCAAGAGAACTCCCACTCAAACTCCCCTGTTTACAGCTCTGTTTGCTAGCTCCTGTACCGCTGCAGCTGTCTGTGCAGCTGTCTGACTGCCTGCTCACTTTATAGGACCCCTAGTCAGTGAAGCCCCGCCCCCTAATCAGGGCTCAGCTTCTCTCCCAGCACAAAGCCCCCACACATACAGATGCTACCAATACAAAACCAAACACACACAAATACCTTCTCCTCCAACAGAACTCCCACTCAAACTCCCCTGTTTACAGCTCTGTTTGCTAGCTCCTGTGCCGCTGCAGCTCTCTGTGCCGCTACCTTTATAGGACCCCTAGTCAGGGAAGCCCCGCCCCCTAATCAGGGCTCAGCTTCTCTCCCAGCACAAAGCCCCTACACATACAGATACTCCCAACACAAAACCAAAGACACACACAAATACCTTCTCCTCCAACAGAACTCCCACTCAAACTCCCCTGTTTACAGCTCTTTGCTAGCTCCTGGGCCGCTGCATTTCTCTGTGCCGCTACCTTTATAGGACCCCTAGTCAGGGAAGCCCCGCCTCCTAATCAGGGCGCAGCTTCTCTCCCAGCACAAAGCACCTACACATACAGATACTACCAGTACAAAACCAAACTAACACAAATACCTTCCCCTCCAACAGAACTCCCACTCAAACTCCCCTGTTCACAGCTGTTTGCTAGCTCCTGTGCCGCTGCAGCTGTCTTTTCCGCTGCCTGACTGGCTGCTACCCTTATAGGACCCCTAGTCAGTGAAGCCCCGCCCCCTAATCAGGGCTCAGCTTCCCCCCAACACAAAGCCCCGCCAAGCCCCTACACATACAGATACTACCAGTACAAAACCAAACACACACAAATACCTTCTCCTCCAACAGAACTCCCACTCAAACTCCCCTGTTTACCACTCTGTTTGCTAGCTCCTGTGCCGCTGCCTGACTGGCTGCTACCTTTATAGGACCCCTAGTCAGTGAAGCCCCGCCCCTAATCAGGGCTCAGCTTCTCTCCCAGCACAAAGCCCCTACACATACAGATACGAACAATACAAAACCAAACACACACAAATACCTTCTCCTCCGACAGAACTCCCACTCAAACTCCCCTGTTTACAGCTCTGTTTGCTAGCTCCTGTGCCGCTGCAGCTGTCTGTGCCGCTGCCTGACTAGCTGCTCCCTTTATAGAACCCCAAGTCAGTGAAGCCCCGCCCCCTAATCAGGGCTCAGCTTCTCTCCCAGAACAAAGCCCCTACACATACAGATACTACCAATACAAAACCAAACACACACAAACAAATAACTTCTCCTCCAACAGAACTCCCACTCCAACTCCCCTGCTTCAGCTCTGTTTGCTAGCTCCTGTGCTGCTGCAGCTCTCTGTGCCACTGCAGCTGTCTGTGCCGCTACCTTTATAGTACCACTAGTCAGGAAGCCCCGCCCCCTAATCAGGGCTCAGCTTCTCTCCCAGCACAAAGCCCCTACACATACAGATACTACCAGTACAAAACCAAACTAACACAAATACCTTGTCCTCCAACAGAACTCCCACTCAAACTCCCCTGTTTACAGCTGTTTGCTAGCTCCTGTGCCGCTGCAGCTGTCTGTTTCGCTGCCTGACTGGCTGCTACTTTTATAGGACCCCTAGTCAGTGAAGCCCCGCCCCCTAATCAGGGCTCAGCTTCTCTCCCAACACAAAGCCCCGCCAAGCCCCTACACATACAGATACTACCAGTACAAAACCAAACTAACACAAATACCTTGTCCTCCAACAGAACTCCCACTCAAACTCCCCTGTTTACCGCTCTGTTTGCTAGCTCCTGTGCCGCTGCCTGACTGGCTGCTACCTTTATAGGACCCCTAGTCAGTGAAGCCCCGCCCCTAATCAGGGCTCAGCTTCTCTTCCCAGCACAAAGCACCTACACATACATATACGAACAATACAAAACCAAACACTCACACACAAATACCTTCTCCTCCAACAGAACTCCCACTCAAACTCCCCTGTTTACAGCTCTGTTTGCTAGCTCCTGTGCCGCTGCCTGACTGGCTGCTACCTTTATAGGACCCCTAGTCAGTCAAGCCCCGCCCCCTAATCAGGGCTCAGCTTCTCTCCCAGGACAAAGCCCCTCCAAGCATCTACACATACAGATACCACCAATACAAAACCAAACACACACAAATACCTTCTCCTCCAACAGAACTCCCACTCAAACTCCCCTGTTTACAGCTCTGTTTGCTAGCTCCTGTGCCGCTGCAGCTGTCTGTACTGCTGCCTGACTGGCTGCTACCTTTATAGAACCCCAAGTCATTGAAGCCCCGCCCCCAATCAGGGCTCAGCTTTTCTCCCAGCACAAAGCCCCTACACATACAGATACCACCAATACAAAACCAAACACACACACAAATACCTTCTCCTCCAACAGAACTCCCTCTCAAACTCCCCTGTTTACAGCTCTGTTTGCTCGCTCCTGTGCCGCTGCAGCTGTCTGTGCTGCTGCCTGACTGGCTGCTACCTTTATAGGACCCCTAGTCAGTGAAGCCCCGCCCCCTAATCAGGGCTCATCTTCTGTCCCAGCACAAATCCCCTCCAAGCCTCTACATATACAGATACCACCAATACAAAACCAAGCACACACACAAATACCTTCTCCTCCAACAGAACTCCCACTCAAACTCCCCTGCTTACAGCTCTGTTTGCTAGCTCCTCTGCCGCTGCAGCTGTCTGTGCCGCTGCCTGACTGGCTGCTACCTTTATAGGACCCCTAGTCACTCAAGCCCCGCCCCCTAATCAGGGCTCAGCTTCAACGTGGGGAAGCCACTAACAAAGTTATTCACCATTTGCTGGCCTGCTTTTCTGTTATGGGTCGCCCCTGCCGAATAAAAACAGATAATGCCCCAGCCTACTGCTCTGCAGCCCTCTCCACCTTTTGTGCCCACTGGGACGTCCGTCTTAAACACGGAATCCCTTATAATTCCACGGGCCAAGTCATTGTTGAACGTGCCAATCGCATACTCAAAACCTTGCTTGATAAACAATTAAAACAAGGGGAGCTGCGTCTCCGAACCTTAGGAGACATTCAACAACAAATGCATATCCTCTTGTTTACTTTAAATAATTTAACATTGAATGCAGATCAGCAGACCCCTGCGGATTGGCATTTTCACAAATCTGAGGTACTGGAAAGACCGTGTGTCTTTTACTGTCAGCTGCCTGATCCACAGTGGCTGGGCCCAGTACCTCTAATCACTTGGGGTCGGGGATATGCTGCTGTGTCTCTCCCTGCAGGACCGTTGTGGGTTCCAGCTCGGTGTGTGTGACCGGCACTTAAACAACATGGCATGGCACCAGGGGCTGTCGAATCCCATACCAGAGTTTCAGCTGACTTTGGAGGAGACCGCGTTGTCCCCCGAGTCGACAACGACGGGACGGAAACGGAGGAGACGTAGTGTCCCAAACCGGCCCGTGACATGGGGAGCAGTAAAAGCATTGGTCGCCGTGGCCCAACAAAGACTGGCAGCAGATCAACAGCCAGAGACTCCTAAGACTTTGTTTGTGGCGATTCTCGCCCAAATCACTGCTAATTCTGTGATGATTGTGTGCCTTTTGTGCCTGCTATTTCCTGTAGGGGTTGGCTCGGACGCGCTTCCCCCGTTATGAGCCCGAATGACATATAACATATGGGAAAGATTGGCTTCAATAGCAAATGTTACCCACTTTTGTCTATCTAATTCTTTCGCAGCCGGAGATTTGTTAGGTACATGCCTTATTCCAATATGTCATCACCCTGAGGAGATGGAAAATAAGACACTGTTTTCTCCTTATGAGAATCTTTCTTCCCAGTACTCTAGCATGGCTAATTGGGGCCCGGCCAACTATACTCTGCCTCGCACGGCTATATCCCTCCACACACTGTACCCGGCCGGGGCTGACAATGTCACCTGTGCGCGTGTAGTTAACTGCACTAGTACAAACGTGCCTTTGGGCTGTCGAAAAATTTCTCAACCACTTTTAAATTGTTCCCATGCTGTTAATGTTTCATACAATTATGGCCATATCCTCCTACCATCAGGATGGTTTTTTACTTGCGGTTCACGCACTTTTAATTATATCCCTGCAAATTTAAGTGATGGCACCCTTTGCTGTCTTAGTAGAATGACACTTATATTGCCTTTTGCTGGTCAAAAACGTAGTAGAAGAAGTGTACACCTTTCATATGATTGTATTGCAGATGTTGAGCTTTTTAGTCGTGCTGAGTATACTGCTTTAGCAGCCTCTATTGTTGGGGTCCCCACGCTTGCCATGTATTCAGCCAGAACTTTAAATAACCTGGCATGCTTTGCAGCAAAGGCAATTAATACAACATCCCAGGCTAGTGCCTTACTTAACACAGAACAACACGAATTAAGGGATGCAATCTTGGATAACAGAGCAGCCATTGATTTTCTGCTCCTGAAACACCATCTAGGCTGCTCCACGTTTCAGCACATGTGTTGCTTTAATTTAACTGATAATAGTCGCTCCATAGAAACTAGACTGGCTGAATTGGCCAATCTTACAACACACATACGCCAAGATCTGGGGTTTGAGGGTTTTTGGAATTGGCTTACAGGTTGGCTGCCCTCTCTAGAATGGCTGCGACAGCTTTTCGGTTATGCTGTGTTTGTAATTATTGGGCTTATTTTTTGCTGCTCCTGTGTACAATGTATTCCTTCCTTGTTAAGATTTTGTGAAATTTCGCCCTGGAAAGCGCCCCAAGTTATGTCCTTGTCTGTCTGGGAGTTAAACAGCATGACAAAACAAATTGACGGCTACCATGAGATGGCCGAATATCATTAAATAAAAAACGGGGGGATGAAGGGTTCATGTTTAGTTATTCCACCTGGAAGCAGGCAGGGCACACCCTGACTGTTTTGTAGAAGCAATGCACACATTGGTCTATCCAAGGACAAGGGCTAGATATGAACCATGAGAACTTGATTGTTGGGACAGTGACTGTGGGAAGCTTTCTTAGCCTGGGCTCAAGGCTTGAGAACCAGCATTGTAGTAGATAAAAGATGGTAAATAAGTATATTAATCAACGTCATACTTTCCTTTGTGTAACTTTTTGCGGTAGCAGTGTGAAATGCTTAGGGGGGAGAAATATAATAAAAGGAGAAGGAGGAATGCGGGGGGGGCAGAACAGCCCATCTCAGCTGACCAGCCTGCTTCCTTGCACAAAAGCTGTGTTCTGTCTCATCATTGAATTGCCACATCCCATTACACCTTGAGCATCCCAACCAAAATCTCCTTTTCTTACGGCACCCCACAGAGTCACTCTGCTCAAGAGACTCTGGCCCCTCTCCACCTACATCCCTCCGAGCCCTGTCCCCAGCGAGGACGCCCACGGCCGCTGAGGAGGACGACAGCGACTGCGGACGAGGAACTGGAAGCACTGACCTGGCAGCCAGGTCTGCAGAGGGCAGAGAGCGGAGGCCTTGTTCCGCCCCCTTGGAAAGAGGCCCAAGCGGCTCAGGCCCCCTCCTGCCGTGTTTCCCTCCGGCGAGAGCTCCGGCACCATTCCTCGCCAGAGCCGCTGCGAAAGCCGAGCCGGAGCCCTCGCTCCACAGCGCTCATCATGTTGTGGGTCGTCTTGTGTTGCGTGTGACATGTTGTGGGTTATTTTGTGTTGAGTGAGTGTGTGTTTGTGAGATGTTGTGGGTCGTGTGTGTGATGTTTTGTGTGTGTTGCTTTCCGTGTCGCGGTGTGTGTGTGTCTTTGTCGTGTGTTATTTTTGTGTGTCGTGTTCTGTGCCCTTCTGTGTCATCGTATCGAAAAGCATTTTGGTGAATAATTCGAGGAGAGCTTTAGCACTAGTACTTGTCGATAATTTAAGTCTCCTTAGGAGTAATTTTCTTGACCCAATCGCTACGAACTCTTCAGGAGGGACGCTGGATTGCTGGAGTCTTTACCACTAGATACTTGTAAAGAATGATTTTCTACCTTGAGTCCTTTGCACGAACCGATCTGTTCCAACGCACCAAGGGAGAATGCCTTTGCTTTTCTGCTGGAGGATTCCGTGGGAAATTTATCAGAGGACGGCTGAGGAATGAATTGTCTCATTCCTTGTCAGTTTCACGGACCGATTTTAGTCCAAATCTCCAGGAGCTAATTATGAATATAGTACGGAGGATGATTCCATGTGTAATTAATTGCTAACATTGATCAGAAAGAACTGCCTCCTTTTTAGTCATTTCTACCAAATCGTCAACTGATATCTACCTAATCACAAGGAGCCAATCTGAAAGGCTTTTGGAGGAGGATTCCATTTGTCATTGATTATAAGCATTGATCAGTTATAACTTTCTCTTTTTTAGCAATTTTCTCGATAAATCCTTGCTAAATGCCAAAGAGAGAATAGACTTGCTTTTTGGTGCATGGTTCCATGAGGAGGACATCAGGATACCTGATTTCGAATGACGTTCTCATTTTCAGTAATTTTCGCAACCTGCTCTGTACCGTCTGACGAGAAGTGAATCCTCGGGGCTTTCAGGAAGATTCCTTCTCAAATTTATCTGTCGCACAGATCAAAGATGAATTTCTCTATTTTAGTATATTTCGAGAAACGATTTCTTCCAAATCACCAGCAGGGAATCGAAAAGCGTTTTGGTGAATCATTCGAGGAGAAATGGATCACTAGTACTTGTCAATAATGTATGTCTCATGATGAGTAATTTTCTGGAACAGATCTCTACCAAATGATCAGGCGAGATTACGTATGGCTTTTCGAGGAAGAGTGCATGAGACATCAACGGCTACATCTGATTAGTAATGAAAGTCTCATTTTTAGCACTTTACACTACCCATCTGTATGTGTGACGTGTTCTGTGTGTGCGTGCGTCGGTATCGTGCTGTGTGTGTTGTCTTGGGTGGCCACAACACAGGGAAATGCACAAAGCATTCCCCTCCTGGAGGAAGAGTGACACGACGTGGCCACTCAGGAGTAATACACAAACAATCCCAAGCCTCCCCCCCACCCCCCACCCCGGAGCAACAGTGATGTCTGTGGCCAATTCAGGTCATTCAGAAAGCATTTCCCTCATGGAGCAACAGTGACACTGGGTGGCCACTTGGAGTAATGCAGAAAGCATTTCCCTCACGGAGCAATGGTGAAACTGCGTGGCCAATTCAGGTAGTGCTCATATCATTTCCCTCCCGGAGCAACAGTGACACCGGGCAGCCCCTTGGAGTAAGACACAAATCATTTCCTCACGGAGCACCAGTTGCACAAAATGAGTTGAATAATAATAATAATCATTAATAATAAAACTAAACAAAAAATAGGTAGGTAGATTTTCAATAATTGGAAGGTAGAGCAAACAGAAGAAGGCAGATTTCTAAGCAACTACAAATTCGCACGCATACTGAGCCTAAGATCTTCAAGAGACTGGATTCAACAAGTATTTTCCCATCCTACATGTCTTTCGGCAACTTGAAGAGTTTCTGTAGATTAGATTTGCCGTTGTTTCTCTTTACAGATTACACTCCTGTGTTAGGCTGGACTTCCCCCTTCTCGTTTCCTTTGTCTCTTCAGGTACTTTCAGCAGCCTTTCTACTGCCCTGCATGATCTTCGTCCTCTCCGACTTTTCCATGGCTCCCGAGACCTCACTTGTGGGAATGCACACCTACCCGCGTCCTGTGAAGGGACACGGCACGAGGAGAGAAGAGGAGAGACGAGAAAGAGAGAGTTGGCGAACACAGGAGAGAAAACAGAGAAACAGGAGAGCAAGGCGAGCAACTCACCACCTGGAGTCATCCTCTTGGATCCAAGCTTCAGTTGTGGAGAAGACACCGTTCCTGACCAGAGAAACGAGCAGCCTCTGAAAATGGGGCCTTTTCTCCCTCCTAGCCACAGCTGGTCAGGATCCTTTGCTTACAAACCGAACCCTAATGGACGGGGCTTCCCGACCCGGACTCAGGTGGGGCGTGTGAGAAGTGGGACTGTTCTTAATGTTTCCTCTGAATAGTGTGGGGGTGCCTCAGTTTCCCCTAGGCAGTTCTTAAGTATCTAGGGGGTGGAGTAAGGGTGTATGATCATTGCAGAGCCCTAGAGGGCATGTGTGTGCAGGAGTCTGGACACAGAGAATGGCCAACACCCTGTTTCCTGGCAACTGATGGCCTGGGCCCTTCCCCCCCTGCAAGGTGAGAGCTGAAGGGTTGGAGAACAAAGGAATCAGGTGACCTCCTGGCCCGGGAAAGGGACAAAGCCCAGAGGAGGAGGGGCTGGAGGGGGGTTTCAGTTTGGGGCTGGCTGGGACATGGAGTGAAGTGCAGACGTGGTTGTCTGGCTCACTGCCCCCCAAAATGGACCCAGCTGAGGGGTCCCGTTCTCTGCACCTGCAAGCTCTGTTTTAGACCATGTTTCTGTCCTCTAATAAACCTTCTGTTTTACTGGCTGGCTGAGAGTCACATCTGACTGCGGAGTTGGGGTGCAGGACCCTCTGGCTTCCCCAGGAGCCCCGCCTGAGCGGACTCGCTGGGGGGAAGCGCACGGAGGGGCAGAGGAGGCTGAATGCTCCGAGGTCAGACCCAGGAAGGTGGAAGCTGTGTGAGCTGTGAGTCCTGAAGACAGGCTGCTCACAGAAAAGCGACTGCCCCAGAGTTCTGACTGGCTTCATAGGGAGCAGTTTCAGAGCATGCCGGGGACTCCGTGACAGGGCGTGAGCAGAGTCCTCACCAAACCAGACACTTCTCTCTCCGAGACTGGCGAGAGCTCGGCTCCCAGATGGAGGGCTCTTGCCTGGCATCACCAACGGTCACAGGCTCGCTGCTCTCACTCACATTCCGTCGCATGAGGGCAGTAGATTCTGAGGCTTGACTTCTTTTTCCTTGCTACTAAAGCCAGCCCAAGGGGAAAAAAACAAGTAAGTTACCATCTCAGGCGGCAACGTCTCAGAGGCTCCTCTGTTTGCCTCTTCCACACGGCGGGGATCCGCCCTCCACTCTCCTCCCATTACACCTTGAGCATCCCAACCAAAATCTCCTTTTCTTACGGCACCCCACAGAGTCACTCTGCTCAAGAGACTCTGGCCCCTCTCCACCTACATCCCCCCGAGCCCTGTCCCCAGCGAGGACGCCCACGGCCGCTGAGGAGGACGACAGCGACTGCGGACGAGGAACTGGAAGCACTGACCTGGCAGCCAGGTCTGCAGAGGGCAGAGAGCGGAGGCCTTGTTCCGCCCCCTTGGAAAGAGGCCCAAGCGGCTCAGGCCCCCTCCTGCCGTGTTTCCCTCCGGCGAGAGCTCCGGCACCATTCCTCGCCAGAGCCGCTGCGAAAGCCGAGCCGGAGCCCTAGCTCCACAGCGCTCATCATGTTGTGGGTCGTCTTGTGTTGCGTGTGACATGTTGTGGGTTATTTTGTGTTGAGTGAGTGTGTGTTTGTGAGATGTTGTGGGTCGTGTGTGTGATGTTTTGTGTGTGTTGCTTTCCGTGTCGCGGTGTGTGTGTGTCTTTGTCGTGTGTTATTTTTGTGTGTCGTGTTCTGTGCCCTTCTGTGTCATCGTATCGAAAAGCATTTTGGTGAATAATTCGAGGAGAGCTTTAGCACTAGTACTTGTCGATAATTTAAGTCTCCTTAGGAGTAATTTTCTTGACCCAATCGCTACGAACTCTTCAGGAGAGACGCTGGATTGCTGGAGTCTTTACCACTAGATACTTGTAAAGAATGATTTTCTACCTTGAGTCCTTTGCACGAACCGATCTGTTCCAACGCACCAAGGGAGAATGCCTTTGCTTTTCTGCTGGAGGATTCCGTGGGAAATTTATCAGAGGACGGCTGAGGAATGAATTGTCTCATTCCTTGTCAGTTTCACGGACCGATTTTAGTCCAAATCTCCAGGAGCTAATTATGAACATAGTACGGAGGATGATTCCATGTGTAATTAATTGCTAACATTGATCAGAAAGAACTGCCTCCTTTTTAGTCATTTCTACCAAATCGTCAACTGATATCTACCTAATCACAAGGAGCCAATCTGAAAGGCTTTTGGAGGAGGATTCCATTTGTCATTGATTATAAGCATTGATCAGTTATAACTTTCTCTTTTTTAGCAATTTTCTCGATAAATCCTTGCTAAATGCCAAAGAGAGAATAGACTTGCTTTTTGGTGCATGGTTCCATGAGGAGGACATCAGGATACCTGATTTCGAATGACGTTCTCATTTTCAGTAATTTTCGCAACCTGCTCTGTACCGTCTGACGAGAAGTGAATCCTCGGGGCTTTCAGGAAGATTCCTTCTCAAATTTATCTGTCGCACAGATCAAAGATGAATTTCTCTATTTTAGTATATTTCGAGAAACGATTTCTTCCAAATCACCAGCAGGGAATCGAAAAGCGTTTTGGTGAATCATTCGAGGAGAAATGGATCACTAGTACTTGTCAATAATGTATGTCTCATGATGAGTAATTTTCTGGAACAGATCTCTACCAAATGATCAGGCGAGATTACGTATGGCTTTTCGAGGAAGAGTGCATGAGACATCAACGGCTACATCTGATTAGTAATGAAAGTCTCATTTTTAGCACTTTACACTACCCATCTGTATGTGTGACGTGTTCTGTGTGTGCGTGCGTCGGTATCGTGCTGTGTGTGTTGTCTTGGGTGGCCACAACACAGGGAAATGCACAAAGCATTCCCCTCCTGGAGGAAGAGTGACACGACGTGGCCACTCAGGAGTAATACACAAACAATCCCAAGCCTCCCCCCCACCCCCCACCCCGGAGCAACAGTGATGTCTGTGGCCAATTCAGGTCATTCAGAAAGCATTTCCCTCATGGAGCAACAGTGACACTGGGTGGCCACTTGGAGTAATGCAGAAAGCATTTCCCTCACGGAGCAATGGTGAAACTGCGTGGCCAATTCAGGTAGTGCTCATATCATTTCCCTCCCGGAGCAACAGTGACACCGGGCAGCCCCTTGGAGTAAGACACAAATCATTTCCTCACGGAGCACCAGTTGCACAAAATGAGTTGAATAATAATAATAATCATTAATAATAAAACTAAACAAAAAATAGGTAGGTAGATTTTCAATAATTGGAAGGTAGAGCAAACAGAAGAAGGCAGATTTCTAAGCAACTACAAATTCGCACGCATACTGAGCCTAAGATCTTCAAGAGACTGGATTCAACAAGTATTTTCCCATCCTACATGTCTTTCGGCAACCTGAAGAGTTTCTGTAGATTAGATTTGCCGTTGTTTCTCTTTACAGATTACACTCCTGTGTTAGGCTGGACTTCCCCCTTCTCGTTTCCTTTGTCTCTTCAGGTACTTTCAGCAGCCTTTCTACTGCCCTGCATGATCTTCGTCCTCTCCGACTTTTCCATGGCTCCCGAGACCTCACTTGTGGGAATGCACACCTACCCGCGTCCTGTGAAGGGACACGGCACGAGGAGAGAAGAGGAGAGACGAGAAAGAGAGAGTTGGCGAACACAGGAGAGAAAACAGAGAAACAGGAGAGCAAGGCGAGCAACTCACCACCTGGAGTCATCCTCTTGGATCCAAGCTTCAGTTGTGGAGAAGACACCGTTCCTGACCAGAGAAACGAGCAGCCTCTGAAAATGGGGCCTTTTCTCCCTCCTAGCCACAGCTGGTCAGGATCCTTTGCTTACAAACCGAACCCTAATGGACGGGGCTTCCCGACCCGGACTCAGGTGGGGCGTGTGAGAAGTGGGACTGTTCTTAATGTTTCCTCTGAATAGTGTGGGGGTGCCTCAGTTTCCCCTAGGCAGTTCTTAAGTATCTAGGGGGTGGAGTAAGGGTGTATGATCATTGCAGAGCCCTAGAGGGCATGTGTGTGCAGGAGTCTGGACACAGAGAATGGCCAACACCCTGTTTCCTGGCAACTGATGGCCTGGGCCCTTCCCCCCCTGCAAGGGGAGAGCTGAAGGGTTGGAGAACAAAGGAATCAGGTGACCTCCTGGCCCGGGAAAGGGACAAAGCCCAGAGGAGGAGGGGTTGGAGGGGGGTTTCAGTTTGGGGCTGGCTGGGACATGGAGTGAAGTGCAGACGTGGTTGTCTGGCTCACTGCCCCCCAAAATGGACCCAGCTGAGGGGTCCCGTTCTCTGCACCTGCAAGCTCTGTTTTAGACCATGTTCCTGTCCTCTAATAAACCTTCTGTTTTACTGGCTGGCTGAGAGTCACATCTGACTGCGGAGTTGGGGTGCAGGATCCCCTGGCTTCCCCAGGAGCCCCGCCTGAGCGGACTCGCTGGGGGGAAGCGCACGGAGGGGCAGAGGAGGCTGAATGCTCCGAGGTCAGACCCAGGAAGGTGGAAGCTGTGTGAGCTGTGAGTCCTGAAGACAGGCTGCTCACAGAAAAGCGACTGCCCCAGAGTTCTGACTGGCTTCATAGGGAGCAGTTTCAGAGCATGCCGGGGACTCCGTGACAGGGCGTGAGCAGAGTCCTCACCAAACCAGACACTTCTCTCTCCGAGACTGGCGAGAGCTCGGCTCCCAGATGGAGGGCTCTTGCCTGGCATCACCAACGGTCACAGGCTCGCTGCTCTCACTCACATTCCGTCGCATGAGGGCAGTAGATTCTGAGGCTTGACTTCTTTTTCCTTGCTGCTAAAGCCAGCCCAAGGGGAAAAAAACAAGTAAGTTACCATCTCAGGCGGCAACGTCTCAGAGGCTCCTCTGTTTGCCTCTTCCACACGGCGGGGATCCGCCCTCCACTCTCCTCCCATTACACCTTGAGCATCCCAACCAAAATCTCCTTTTCTTACGGCACCCCACAGAGTCACTCTGCTCAAGAGACTCTGGCCCCTCTCCACCTACATCCCCCCGAGCCCTGTCCCCAGCGAGGACGCCCACGGCCGCTGAGGAGGACGACAGCGACTGCGGACGAGGAACTGGAAGCACTGACCTGGCAGCCAGGTCTGCAGAGGGCAGAGAGCGGAGACCTTGTTCCGCCCCCTTGGAAAGAGGCCCAAGCGGCTCAGGCCCCCTCCTGCCGTGTTTCCCTCCGGCGAGAGCTCCGGCACCATTCCTCGCCAGAGCCGCTGCGAAAGCCGAGCCGGAGCCCTAGCTCCACAGCGCTCATCATGTTGTGGGTCGTCTTGTGTTGCGTGTGACAAGTTGTGGGTTATTTTGTGTTGAGTGAGTGTGTGTTTGTGAGATGTTGTGGGTCGTGTGTGTGATGTTTTGTGTGTGTTGCTTTCCGTGTCGCGGTGTGTGTGTGTCTTTGTCGTGTGTTATTTTTGTGTGTCGTGTTCTGTGCCCTTCTGTGTCATCGTATCGAAAAGCATTTTGGTGAATAATTCAAGGAGAGCTTTAGCACTAGTACTTGTCGATAATTTAAGTCTCCTTAGGAGTAATTTTCTTGACCCAATCGCTACGAACTCTTCAGGAGAGACGCTGGATTGCTGGAGTCTTTACCACTAGATACTTGTAAAGAATGATTTTCTACCTTGAGTCCTTTGCACGAACCGATCTGTTCCAACGCACCAAGGGAGAATGCCTTTGCTTTTCTGCTGGAGGATTCCGTGGGAAATTTATCAGAGGACGGCTGAGGAATGAATTGTCTCATTCCTTGTCAGTTTCACGGACCGATTTTAGTCCAAATCTCCAGGAGCTAATTATGAATATAGTACGGAGGATGATTCCATGTGTAATTAATTGCTAACATTGATCAGAAAGAACTGCCTCCTTTTTAGTCATTTCTACCAAATCGTCAACTGATATCTACCTAATCACAAGGAGCCAATCTGAAAGGCTTTTGGAGGAGGATTCCATTTGTCATTGATTATAAGCATTGATCAGTTATAACTTTCTCTTTTTTAGCAATTTTCTCGATAAATCCTTGCTAAATGCCAAAGAGAGAATAGACTTGCTTTTTGGTGCATGGTTCCATGAGGAGGACATCAGGATACCTGATTTCGAATGACGTTCTCATTTTCAGTAATTTTCGCAACCTGCTCTGTACCGTCTGACGAGAAGTGAATCCTCGGGGCTTTCAGGAAGATTCCTTCTCAAATTTATCTGTCGCACAGATCAAAGATGAATTTCTCTATTTTAGTATATTTCGAGAAACGATTTCTTCCAAATCACCAGCAGGGAATCGAAAAGCGTTTTGGTGAATCATTCGAGGAGAAATGGATCACTAGTACTTGTCAATAATGTATGTCTCATGATGAGTAATTTTCTGGAACAGATCTCTACCAAATGATCAGGCGAGATTACGTATGGCTTTTCGAGGAAGAGTGCATGAGACATCAACGGCTACATCTGATTAGTAATGAAAGTCTCATTTTTAGCACTTTACACTACCCATCTGTATGTGTGACGTGTTCTGTGTGTGTGTGCGTCGGTATCGTGCTGTGTGTGTTGTCTTGGGTGGCCACAACACAGGGAAATGCACAAAGCATTCCCCTCCTGGAGGAAGAGTGACACGACGTGGCCACTCAGGAGTAATACACAAACAATCCCAAGCCTCCCCCCCACCCCCCACCCCGGAGCAACAGTGATGTCTGTGGCCAATTCAGGTCATTCAGAAAGCATTTCCCTCATGGAGCAACAGTGACACTGGGTGGCCACTTGGAGTAATGCAGAAAGCATTTCCCTCACGGAGCAATGGTGAAACTGCGTGGCCAATTCAGGTAGTGCTCATATCATTTCCCTCCCGGAGCAACAGTGACACCGGGCAGCCCCTTGGAGTAAGACACAAATCATTTCCTCACGGAGCACCAGTTGCACAAAATGAGTTGAATAATAATAATAATCATTAATAATAAAACTAAACAAAAAATAGGTAGGTAGATTTTCAATAATTGGAAGGTAGAGCAAACAGAAGAAGGCAGATTTCTAAGCAACTACAAATTCGCACGCATACTGAGCCTAAGATCTTCAAGAGACTGGATTCAACAAGTATTTTCCCATCCTACATGTCTTTCGCCAACTTGAAGAGTTTCTGTAGATTAGATTTGCCGTTGTTTCTCTTTACAGATTACACTCCTGTGTTAGGCTGGACTTCCCCCTTCTCGTTTCCTTTGTCTCTTCAGGTACTTTCAGCAGCCTTTCTACTGCCCTGCATGATCTTCGTCCTCTCCGACTTTTCCATGGCTCCCGAGACCTCACTTGTGGGAATGCACACCTACCCGCGTCCTGTGAAGGGACACGGCACGAGGAGAGAAGAGGAGAGACGAGAAAGAGAGAGTTGGCGAACACAGGAGAGAAAACAGAGAAACAGGAGAGCAAGGCGAGCAACTCACCACCTGGAGTCATCCTCTTGGATCCAAGCTTCAGTTGTGGAGAAGACACCGTTCCTGACCAGAGAAACGAGCAGCCTCTGAAAATGGGGCCTTTTCTCCCTCCTAGCCACAGCTGGTCAGGATCCTTTGCTTACAAACCGAACCCTAATGGACGGGGCTTCCCGACCCGGACTCAGGTGGGGCGTGTGAGAAGTGGGACTGTTCTTAATGTTTCCTCTGAATAGTGTGGGGGTGCCTCAGTTTCCCCTAGGCAGTTCTTAAGTATCTAGGGGGTGGAGTAAGGGTGTATGATCATTGCAGAGCCCTAGAGGGCATGTGTGTGCAGGAGTCTGGACACAGAGAATGGCCAACACCCTGTTTCCTGGCAACTGATGGCCTGGGCCCTTCCCCCCCTGCAAGGGGAGAGCTGAAGGGTTGGAGAACAAAGGAATCAGGTGACCTCCTGGCCCGGGAAAGGGACAAAGCCCAGAGGAGGAGGGGTTGGAGGGGGGTTTCAGTTTGGGGCTGGCTGGGACATGGAGTGAAGTGCAGACGTGGTTGTCTGGCTCACTGCCCCCCAAAATGGACCCAGCTGAGGGGTCCCGTTCTCTGCACCTGCAAGCTCTGTTTTAGACCATGTTCCTGTCCTCTAATAAACCTTCTGTTTTACTGGCTGGCTGAGAGTCACATCTGACTGCGGAGTTGGGGTGCAGGATCCCCTGGCTTCCCCAGGAGCCCCGCCTGAGCGGACTCGCTGGGGGGAAGCGCACGGAGGGGCAGAGGAGGCTGAATGCTCCGAGGTCAGACCCAGGAAGGTGGAAGCTGTGTGAGCTGTGAGTCCTGAAGACAGGCTGCTCACAGAAAAGCGACTGCCCCAGAGTTCTGACTGGCTTCATAGGGAGCAGTTTCAGAGCATGCCGGGGACTCCGTGACAGGGCGTGAGCAGAGTCCTCACCAAACCAGACACTTCTCTCTCCGAGACTGGCGAGAGCTCGGCTCCCAGATGGAGGGCTCTTGCCTGGCATCACCAACGGTCACAGGCTCGCTGCTCTCACTCACATTCCGTCGCATGAGGGCAGTAGATTCTGAGGCTTGACTTCTTTTTCCTTGCTGCTAAAGCCAGCCCAAGGGGAAAAAAACAAGTAAGTTACCATCTCAGGCGGCAACGTCTCAGAGGCTCCTCTGTTTGCCTCTTCCACACGGCGGGGATCCGCCCTCCACTCTCCTCCCATTACACCTTGAGCATCCCAACCAAAATCTCCTTTTCTTACGGCACCCCACAGAGTCACTCTGCTCAAGAGACTCTGGCCCCTCTCCACCTACATCCCCCCGAGCCCTGTCCCCAGCGAGGACGCCCACGGCCGCTGAGGAGGACGACAGCGACTGCGGACGAGGAACTGGAAGCACTGACCTGGCAGCCAGGTCTGCAGAGGGCAGAGAGCGGAGGCCTTGTTCCGCCCCCTTGGAAAGAGGCCCAAGCGGCTCAGGCCCCCTCCTGCCGTGTTTCCCTCCGGCGAGAGCTCCGGCACCATTCCTCGCCAGAGCCGCTGCGAAAGCCGAGCCGGAGCCCTAGCTCCACAGCGCTCATCATGTTGTGGGTCGTCTTGTGTTGCGTGTGACAAGTTGTGGGTTATTTTGTGTTGAGTGAGTGTGTGTTTGTGAGATGTTGTGGGTCGTGTGTGTGATGTTTTGTGTGTGTTGCTTTCCGTGTCGCGGTGTGTGTGTGTCTTTGTCGTGTGTTATTTTTGTGTGTCGTGTTCTGTGCCCTTCTGTGTCATCGTATCGAAAAGCATTTTGGTGAATAATTCAAGGAGAGCTTTAGCACTAGTACTTGTCGATAATTTAAGTCTCCTTAGGAGTAATTTTCTTGACCCAATCGCTACGAACTCTTCAGGAGAGACGCTGGATTGCTGGAGTCTTTACCACTAGATACTTGTAAAGAATGATTTTCTACCTTGAGTCCTTTGCACGAACCGATCTGTTCCAACGCACCAAGGGAGAATGCCTTTGCTTTTCTGCTGGAGGATTCCGTGGGAAATTTATCAGAGGACGGCTGAGGAATGAATTGTCTCATTCCTTGTCAGTTTCACGGACCGATTTTAGTCCAAATCTCCAGGAGCTAATTATGAATATAGTACGGAGGATGATTCCATGTGTAATTAATTGCTAACATTGATCAGAAAGAACTGCCTCCTTTTTAGTCATTTCTACCAAATCGTCAACTGATATCTACCTAATCACAAGGAGCCAATCTGAAAGGCTTTTGGAGGAGGATTCCATTTGTCATTGATTATAAGCATTGATCAGTTATAACTTTCTCTTTTTTAGCAATTTTCTCGATAAATCCTTGCTAAATGCCAAAGAGAGAATAGACTTGCTTTTTGGTGCATGGTTCCATGAGGAGGACATCAGGATACCTGATTTCGAATGACGTTCTCATTTTCAGTAATTTTCGCAACCTGCTCTGTACCGTCTGACGAGAAGTGAATCCTCGGGGCTTTCAGGAAGATTCCTTCTCAAATTTATCTGTCGCACAGATCAAAGATGAATTTCTCTATTTTAGTATATTTCGAGAAACGATTTCTTCCAAATCACCAGCAGGGAATCGAAAAGCGTTTTGGTGAATCATTCGAGGAGAAATGGATCACTAGTACTTGTCAATAATGTATGTCTCATGATGAGTAATTTTCTGGAACAGATCTCTACCAAATGATCAGGCGAGATTACGTATGGCTTTTCGAGGAAGAGTGCATGAGACATCAACGGCTACATCTGATTAGTAATGAAAGTCTCATTTTTAGCACTTTACACTACCCATCTGTATGTGTGACGTGTTCTGTGTGTGCGTGCGTCGGTATCGTGCTGTGTGTGTTGTCTTGGGTGGCCACAACACAGGGAAATGCACAAAGCATTCCCCTCCTGGAGGAAGAGTGACACGACGTGGCCACTCAGGAGTAATACACAAACAATCCCAAGCCTCCCCCCCACCCCCCACCCCGGAGCAACAGTGATGTCTGTGGCCAATTCAGGTCATTCAGAAAGCATTTCCCTCATGGAGCAACAGTGACACTGGGTGGCCACTTGGAGTAATGCAGAAAGCATTTCCCTCACGGAGCAATGGTGAAACTGCGTGGCCAATTCAGGTAGTGCTCATATCATTTCCCTCCCGGAGCAACAGTGACACCGGGCAGCCCCTTGGAGTAAGACACAAATCATTTCCTCACGGAGCACCAGTTGCACAAAATGAGTTGAATAATAATAATAATCATTAATAATAAAACTAAACAAAAAATAGGTAGGTAGATTTTCAATAATTGGAAGGTAGAGCAAACAGAAGAAGGCAGATTTCTAAGCAACTACAAATTCGCACGCATACTGAGCCTAAGATCTTCAAGAGACTGGATTCAACAAGTATTTTCCCATCCTACATGTCTTTCGCCAACTTGAAGAGTTTCTGTAGATTAGATTTGCCGTTGTTTCTCTTTACAGATTACACTCCTGTGTTAGGCTGGACTTCCCCCTTCTCGTTTCCTTTGTCTCTTCAGGTACTTTCAGCAGCCTTTCTACTGCCCTGCATGATCTTCGTCCTCTCCGACTTTTCCATGGCTCCCGAGACCTCACTTGTGGGAATGCACACCTACCCGCGTCCTGTGAAGGGACACGGCACGAGGAGAGAAGAGGAGAGACGAGAAAGAGAGAGTTGGCGAACACAGGAGAGAAAACAGAGAAACAGGAGAGCAAGGCGAGCAACTCACCACCTGGAGTCATCCTCTTGGATCCAAGCTTCAGTTGTGGAGAAGACACCGTTCCTGACCAGAGAAACGAGCAGCCTCTGAAAATGGGGCCTTTTCTCCCTCCTAGCCACAGCTGGTCAGGATCCTTTGCTTACAAACCGAACCCTAATGGACGGGGCTTCCCGACCCGGACTCAGGTGGGGCGTGTGAGAAGTGGGACTGTTCTTAATGTTTCCTCTGAATAGTGTGGGGGTGCCTCAGTTTCCCCTAGGCAGTTCTTAAGTATCTAGGGGGTGGAGTAAGGGTGTATGATCATTGCAGAGCCCTAGAGGGCATGTGTGTGCAGGAGTCTGGACACAGAGAATGGCCAACACCCTGTTTCCTGGCAACTGATGGCCTGGGCCCTTCCCCCCCTGCAAGGGGAGAGCTGAAGGGTTGGAGAACAAAGGAATCAGGTGACCTCCTGGCCCGGGAAAGGGACAAAGCCCAGAGGAGGAGGGGTTGGAGGGGGGTTTCAGTTTGGGGCTGGCTGGGACATGGAGTGAAGTGCAGACGTGGTTGTCTGGCTCACTGCCCCCCAAAATGGACCCAGCTGAGGGGTCCCGTTCTCTGCACCTGCAAGCTCTGTTTTAGACCATGTTCCTGTCCTCTAATAAACCTTCTGTTTTACTGGCTGGCTGAGAGTCACATCTGACTGCGGAGTTGGGGTGCAGGACCCCCTGGCTTCCCCAGGAGCCCCGCCTGAGCGGACTCGCTGGGGGGAAGCGCACGGAGGGGCAGAGGAGGCTGAATGCTCCGAGGTCAGACCCAGGAAGGTGGAAGCTGTGTGAGCTGTGAGTCCTGAAGACAGGCTGCTCACAGAAAAGCGACTGCCCCAGAGTTCTGACTGGCTTCATAGGGAGCAGTTTCAGAGCATGCCGGGGACTCCGTGACAGGGCGTGAGCAGAGTCCTCACCAAACCAGACACTTCTCTCTCCGAGACTGGCGAGAGCTCGGCTCCCAGATGGAGGGCTCTTGCCTGGCATCACCAACGGTCACAGGCTCGCTGCTCTCACTCACATTCCGTCGCATGAGGGCAGTAGATTCTGAGGCTTGACTTCTTTTTCCTTGCTGCTAAAGCCAGCCCAAGGGGAAAAAAACAAGTAAGTTACCATCTCAGGCGGCAACGTCTCAGAGGCTCCTCTGTTTGCCTCTTCCACACGGCGGGGATCCGCCCTCCACTCTCCTCCCATTACACCTTGAGCATCCCAACCAAAATCTCCTTTTCTTACGGCACCCCACAGAGTCACTCTGCTCAAGAGACTCTGGCCCCTCTCCACCTACATCCCCCCGAGCCCTGTCCCCAGCGAGGACGCCCACGGCCGCTGAGGAGGACGACAGCGACTGCGGACGAGGAACTGGAAGCACTGACCTGGCAGCCAGGTCTGCAGAGGGCAGAGAGCGGAGGCCTTGTTCCGCCCCCTTGGAAAGAGGCCCAAGCGGCTCAGGCCCCCTCCTGCCGTGTTTCCCTCCGGCGAGAGCTCCGGCACCATTCCTCGCCAGAGCCGCTGCGAAAGCCGAGCCGGAGCCCTAGCTCCACAGCGCTCATCATGTTGTGGGTCGTCTTGTGTTGCGTGTGACAAGTTGTGGGTTATTTTGTGTTGAGTGAGTGTGTGTTTGTGAGATGTTGTGGGTCGTGTGTGTGATGTTTTGTGTGTGTTGCTTTCCGTGTCGCGGTGTGTGTGTGTCTTTGTCGTGTGTTATTTTTGTGTGTCGTGTTCTGTGCCCTTCTGTGTCATCGTATCGAAAAGCATTTTGGTGAATAATTCAAGGAGAGCTTTAGCACTAGTACTTGTCGATAATTTAAGTCTCCTTAGGAGTAATTTTCTTGACCCAATCGCTACGAACTCTTCAGGAGAGACGCTGGATTGCTGGAGTCTTTACCACTAGATACTTGTAAAGAATGATTTTCTACCTTGAGTCCTTTGCACGAACCGATCTGTTCCAACGCACCAAGGGAGAATGCCTTTGCTTTTCTGCTGGAGGATTCCGTGGGAAATTTATCAGAGGACGGCTGAGGAATGAATTGTCTCATTCCTTGTCAGTTTCACGGACCGATTTTAGTCCAAATCTCCAGGAGCTAATTATGAATATAGTACGGAGGATGATTCCATGTGTAATTAATTGCTAACATTGATCAGAAAGAACTGCCTCCTTTTTAGTCATTTCTACCAAATCGTCAACTGATATCTACCTAATCACAAGGAGCCAATCTGAAAGGCTTTTGGAGGAGGATTCCATTTGTCATTGATTATAAGCATTGATCAGTTATAACTTTCTCTTTTTTAGCAATTTTCTCGATAAATCCTTGCTAAATGCCAAAGAGAGAATAGACTTGCTTTTTGGTGCATGGTTCCATGAGGAGGACATCAGGATACCTGATTTCGAATGACGTTCTCATTTTCAGTAATTTTCGCAACCTGCTCTGTACCGTCTGACGAGAAGTGAATCCTCGGGGCTTTCAGGAAGATTCCTTCTCAAATTTATCTGTCGCACAGATCAAAGATGAATTTCTCTATTTTAGTATATTTCGAGAAACGATTTCTTCCAAATCACCAGCAGGGAATCGAAAAGCGTTTTGGTGAATCATTCGAGGAGAAATGGATCACTAGTACTTGTCAATAATGTATGTCTCATGATGAGTAATTTTCTGGAACAGATCTCTACCAAATGATCAGGCGAGATTACGTATGGCTTTTCGAGGAAGAGTGCATGAGACATCAACGGCTACATCTGATTAGTAATGAAAGTCTCATTTTTAGCACTTTACACTACCCATCTGTATGTGTGACGTGTTCTGTGTGTGTGTGCGTCGGTATCGTGCTGTGTGTGTTGTCTTGGGTGGCCACAACACAGGGAAATGCACAAAGCATTCCCCTCCTGGAGGAAGAGTGACACGACGTGGCCACTCAGGAGTAATACACAAACAATCCCAAGCCTCCCCCCCACCCCCCACCCCGGAGCAACAGTGATGTCTGTGGCCAATTCAGGTCATTCAGAAAGCATTTCCCTCATGGAGCAACAGTGACACTGGGTGGCCACTTGGAGTAATGCAGAAAGCATTTCCCTCACGGAGCAATGGTGAAACTGCGTGGCCAATTCAGGTAGTGCTCATATCATTTCCCTCCCGGAGCAACAGTGACACCGGGCAGCCCCTTGGAGTAAGACACAAATCATTTCCTCACGGAGCACCAGTTGCACAAAATGAGTTGAATAATAATAATAATCATTAATAATAAAACTAAACAAAAAATAGGTAGGTAGATTTTCAATAATTGGAAGGTAGAGCAAACAGAAGAAGGCAGATTTCTAAGCAACTACAAATTCGCACGCATACTGAGCCTAAGATCTTCAAGAGACTGGATTCAACAAGTATTTTCCCATCCTACATGTCTTTCGCCAACTTGAAGAGTTTCTGTAGATTAGATTTGCCGTTGTTTCTCTTTACAGATTACACTCCTGTGTTAGGCTGGACTTCCCCCTTCTCGTTTCCTTTGTCTCTTCAGGTACTTTCAGCAGCCTTTCTACTGCCCTGCATGATCTTCGTCCTCTCCGACTTTTCCATGGCTCCCGAGACCTCACTTGTGGGAATGCACACCTACCCGCGTCCTGTGAAGGGACACGGCACGAGGAGAGAAGAGGAGAGACGAGAAAGAGAGAGTTGGCGAACACAGGAGAGAAAACAGAGAAACAGGAGAGCAAGGCGAGCAACTCACCACCTGGAGTCATCCTCTTGGATCCAAGCTTCAGTTGTGGAGAAGACACCGTTCCTGACCAGAGAAACGAGCAGCCTCTGAAAATGGGGCCTTTTCTCCCTCCTAGCCACAGCTGGTCAGGATCCTTTGCTTACAAACCGAACCCTAATGGACGGGGCTTCCCGACCCGGACTCAGGTGGGGCGTGTGAGAAGTGGGACTGTTCTTAATGTTTCCTCTGAATAGTGTGGGGGTGCCTCAGTTTCCCCTAGGCAGTTCTTAAGTACCTAGGGGGTGGAGTAAGGGTGTATGATCATTGCAGAGCCCTAGAGGGCATGTGTGTGCAGGAGTCTGGACACAGAGAATGGCCAACACCCTGTTTCCTGGCAACTGATGGCCTGGGCCCTTCCCCCCCTGCAAGGGGAGAGCTGAAGGGTTGGAGAACAAAGGAATCAGGTGACCTCCTGGCCCGGGAAAGGGACAAAGCCCAGAGGAGGAGGGGTTGGAGGGGGGTTTCAGTTTGGGGCTGGCTGGGACATGGAGTGAAGTGCAGACGTGGTTGTCTGGCTCACTGCCCCCCAAAATGGACCCAGCTGAGGGGTCCCGTTCTCTGCACCTGCAAGCTCTGTTTTAGACCATGTTCCTGTCCTCTAATAAACCTTCTGTTTTACTGGCTGGCTGAGAGTCACATCTGACTGCGGAGTTGGGGTGCAGGACCCCCTGGCTTCCCCAGGAGCCCCGCCTGAGCGGACTCGCTGGGGGGAAGCGCACGGAGGGGCAGAGGAGGCTGAATGCTCCGAGGTCAGACCCAGGAAGGTGGAAGCTGTGTGAGCTGTGAGTCCTGAAGACAGGCTGCTCACAGAAAAGCGACTGCCCCAGAGTTCTGACTGGCTTCATAGGGAGCAGTTTCAGAGCATGCCGGGGACTCCGTGACAGGGCGTGAGCAGAGTCCTCACCAAACCAGACACTTCTCTCTCCGAGACTGGCGAGAGCTCGGCTCCCAGATGGAGGGCTCTTGCCTGGCATCACCAACGGTCACAGGCTCGCTGCTCTCACTCACATTCCGTCGCATGAGGGCAGTAGATTCTGAGGCTTGACTTCTTTTTCCTTGCTGCTAAAGCCAGCCCAAGGGGAAAAAAACAAGTAAGTTACCATCTCAGGCGGCAACGTCTCAGAGGCTCCTCTGTTTGCCTCTTCCACACGGCGGGGATCCGCCCTCCACTCTCCTCCCATTACACCTTGAGCATCCCAACCAAAATCTCCTTTTCTTACGGCACCCCACAGAGTCACTCTGCTCAAGAGACTCTGGCCCCTCTCCACCTACATCCCCCCGAGCCCTGTCCCCAGCGAGGACGCCCACGGCCGCTGAGGAGGACGACAGCGACTGCGGACGAGGAACTGGAAGCACTGACCTGGCAGCCAGGTCTGCAGAGGGCAGAGAGCGGAGGCCTTGTTCCGCCCCGTTGGAAAGAGGCCCAAGCGGCTCAGGCCCCCTCCTGCCGTGTTTCCCTCCGGCGAGAGCTCCGGCACCATTCCTCGCCAGAGCCGCTGCGAAAGCCGAGCCGGAGCCCTCGCTCCACAGCGCTCATCATGTTGTGGGTCGTCTTGTGTTGCGTGTGACATGTTGTGGGTTATTTTGTGTTGAGTGAGTGTGTGTTTGTGAGATGTTGTGGGTCGTGTGTGTGATGTTTTGTGTGTGTTGCTTTCCGTGTCGCGGTGTGTGTGTGTCTTTGTCGTGTGTTATTTTTGTGTGTCGTGTTCTGTGCCCTTCTGTGTCATCGTATCGAAAAGCATTTTGGTGAATAATTCGAGGAGAGCTTTAGCACTAGTACTTGTCGATAATTTAAGTCTCCTTAGGAGTAATTTTCTTGACCCAATCGCTACGAACTCTTCAGGAGAGACGCTGGATTGCTGGAGTCTTTACCACTAGATACTTGTAAAGAATGATTTTCTACCTTGAGTCCTTTGCACGAACCGATCTGTTCCAACGCACCAAAGGAGAATGCCTTTGCTTTTCTGGTGGAGGATTCCGTGGGAAATTTATCAGAGGACGGCTGAGGAATGAATTGTCTCATTCCTAGTCATTTTCACGGACCGATTTTAGTCCAAATCTCCAGGAGCTAATTATGAACATAGTACGGAGGATGATTCCATGTGTAATTAATTGCTAACATTGATCAGAAAGAACTGCCTCCTTTTTAGTCATTTCTACCAAATCGTCAACTGATATCTACCTAATCACAAGGAGCCAATCTGAAAGGCTTTTGGAGGAGGATTCCATTTGTCATTGATTATAAGCATTGATCAGTTATAACTTTCTCTTTTTTAGCAATTTTCTCGATAAATCCTTGCTAAATGCCAAAGAGAGAATAGACTTGCTTTTTGGTGCATGGTTCCATGAGGAGGACATCAGGATACCTGATTTCGAATGACGTTCTCATTTTCAGTAATTTTCGCAACCTGCTCTGTACCGTCTGACAAGAAGTGAATCCTCGGGGCTTTCAGGAAGATTCCTTCTCAAATTTATCTGTCGCACAGATCAAAGATGAATTTCTCTATTTTAGTATATTTCGAGAAACGATTTCTTCCAAATCACCAGCAGGGAATCGAAAAGCGTTTTGGTGAATCATTCGAGGAGAAATGGATCAGTAGTACTTGTCAATAATGTATGTCTCATGATGAGTAATTTTCTGGAACAGATCTCTACCAAATGATCAGGCGAGATTACGTATGGCTTTTCGAGGAAGAGTGCATGAGACATCAACGGCTACATCTGATTAGTAATGAAAGTCTCATTTTTAGCACTTTACACTACCCATCTGTATGTGTGACGTGTTCTGTGTGTGCGTGCGTCGGTATCGTGCTGTGTGTGTTGTCTTGGTTGGCCACAACACAGGGAAATGCACAAAGCATTCCCCTCCTGGAGGAAGAGTGACACGACGTGGCCACTCAGGAGTAATACACAAACAATCCCAAGCCTCCCCCCCACCCCCCACCCCGGAGCAACAGTGATGTCTGTGGCCAATTCAGGTCATTCAGAAAGCATTTCCCTCATGGAGCAACAGTGACACTGGGTGGCCACTTGGAGTAATGCAGAAAGCATTTCCCTCACGGAGCAATGGTGAAACTGCGTGGCCAATTCAGGTAGTGCTCATATCATTTCCCTCCCGGAGCAACAGTGACACCGGGCAGCCCCTTGGAGTAAGACACAAATCATTTCCTCACGGAGCACCAGTTGCACAAAATGAGTTGAATAATAATAATAATCATTAATAATAAAACTAAACAAAAAATAGGTAGGTAGATTTTCAATAATTGGAAGGTAGAGCAAACAGAAGAAGGCAGATTTCTAAGCAACTACAAATTCGCACGCATACTGAGCCTAAGATCTTCAAGAGACTGGATTCAACAAGTATTTTCCCATCCTACATGTCTTTCGCCAACTTGAAGAGTTTCTGTAGATTAGATTTGCCGTTGTTTCTCTTTACAGATTACACTCCTGTGTTAGGCTGGACTTCCCCCTTCTCGTTTCCTTTGTCTCTTCAGGTACTTTCAGCAGCCTTTCTACTGCCCTGCATGATCTTCGTCCTCTCCGACTTTTCCATGGCTCCCGAGACCTCACTTGTGGGAATGCACACCTACCCGCGTCCTGTGAAGGGACACGGCACGAGGAGAGAAGAGGAGAGACGAGAAAGAGAGAGTTGGCGAACACAGGAGAGAAAACAGAGAAACAGGAGAGCAAGGCGAGCAACTCACCACCTGGAGTCATCCTCTTGGATCCAAGCTTCAGTTGTGGAGAAGACACCGTTCCTGACCAGAGAAACGAGCAGCCTCTGAAAATGGGGCCTTTTCTCCCTCCTAGCCACAGCTGGTCAGGATCCTTTGCTTACAAACCGAACCCTAATGGACGGGGCTTCCCGACCCGGACTCAGGTGGGGCGTGTGAGAAGTGGGACTGTTCTTAATGTTTCCTCTGAATAGTGTGGGGGTGCCTCAGTTTCCCCTAGGCAGTTCTTAAGTATCTAGGGGGTGGAGTAAGGGTGTATGATCATTGCAGAGCCCTAGAGGGCATGTGTGTGCAGGAGTTTGGACACAGAGAATGGCCAACACCCTGTTTCCTGGCAACTGATGGCCTGGGCCCTTCCCCCCCTGCAAGGTGAGAGCTGAAGGGTTGGAGAACAAAGGAATCAGGTGACCTCCTGGCCCGGGAAAGGGACAAAGCCCAGAGGAGGAGGGGCTGGAGGGGGGTTTCAGTTTGGGGCTGGCTGGGACATGGAGTGAAGTGCAGACGTGGTTGTCTGGCTCACTGCCCCCCAAAATGGACCCAGCTGAGGGGTCCCGTTCTCTGCACCTGCAAGCTCTGTTTTAGACCATGTTTCTGTCGTCAAATAAACCTTCTGTTTTACTGGCTGGCTGAGAGTCACATCTGACTGCGGAGTTGGGGTGCAGGACCCTCTGGCTTCCCCAGGAGCCCCGCCTGAGCGGACTCGCTGGGGGGAAGCGCACGGAGGGGCAGAGGAGGCTGAATGCTCCGAGGTCAGACCCAGGAAGGTGGAAGCTGTGTGAGCTGTGAGTCCTGAAGACAGGCTGCTCACAGAAAAGCGACTGCCCCAGAGTTCTGACTGGCTTCATAGGGAGCAGTTTCAGAGCATGCCGGGGACTCCGTGACAGGGCGTGAGCAGAGTCCTCACCAAACCAGACACTTCTCTCTCCGAGACTGGCGAGAGCTCGGCTCCCAGATGGAGGGCTCTTGCCTGGCATCACCAACGGTCACAGGCTCGCTGCTCTCACTCACATTCCGTCGCATGAGGGCAGTAGATTCTGAGGCTTGACTTCTTTTTCCTTGCTGCTAAAGCCAGCCCAAGGGGAAAAAAACAAGTAAGTTACCATCTCAGGCGGCAACGTCTCAGAGGCTCCTCTGTTTGCCTCTTCCACACGGCGGGGATCCGCCCTCCACTCTCCTCCCATTACACCTTGAGCATCCCAACCAAAATCTCCTTTTCTTACGGCACCCCACAGAGTCACTCTGCTCAAGAGACTCTGGCCCCTCTCCACCTACATCCCCCCGAGCCCTGTCCCCAGCGAGGACGCCCACGGCCGCTGAGGAGGACGACAGCGACTGCGGACGAGGAACTGGAAGCACTGACCTGGCAGCCAGGTCTGCAGAGGGCAGAGAGCGGAGGCCTTGTTCCGCCCCCTTGGAAAGAGGCCCAAGCGGCTCAGGCCCCCTCCTGCCGTGTTTCCCTCCGGCGAGAGCTCCGGCACCATTCCTCGCCAGAGCCGCTGCGAAAGCCGAGCCGGAGCCCTAGCTCCACAGCGCTCATCATGTTGTGGGTCGTCTTGTGTTGCGTGTGACAAGTTGTGGGTTATTTTGTGTTGAGTGAGTGTGTGTTTGTGAGATGTTGTGGGTCGTGTGTGTGATGTTTTGTGTGTGTTGCTTTCCGTGTCGCGGTGTGTGTGTGTCTTTGTCGTGTGTTATTTTTGTGTGTCGTGTTCTGTGCCCTTCTGTGTCATCGTATCGAAAAGCATTTTGGTGAATAATTCAAGGAGAGCTTTAGCACTAGTACTTGTCGATAATTTAAGTCTCCTTAGGAGTAATTTTCTTGACCCAATCGCTACGAACTCTTCAGGAGAGACGCTGGATTGCTGGAGTCTTTACCACTAGATACTTGTAAAGAATGATTTTCTACCTTGAGTCCTTTGCACGAACCGATCTGTTCCAACGCACCAAGGGAGAATGCCTTTGCTTTTCTGCTGGAGGATTCCGTGGGAAATTTATCAGAGGACGGCTGAGGAATGAATTGTCTCATTCCTTGTCAGTTTCACGGACCGATTTTAGTCCAAATCTCCAGGAGCTAATTATGAATATAGTACGGAGGATGATTCCATGTGTAATTAATTGCTAACATTGATCAGAAAGAACTGCCTCCTTTTTAGTCATTTCTACCAAATCGTCAACTGATATCTACCTAATCACAAGGAGCCAATCTGAAAGGCTTTTGGAGGAGGATTCCATTTGTCATTGATTATAAGCATTGATCAGTTATAACTTTCTCTTTTTTAGCAATTTTCTCGATAAATCCTTGCTAAATGCCAAAGAGAGAATAGACTTGCTTTTTGGTGCATGGTTCCATGAGGAGGACATCAGGATACCTGATTTCGAATGACGTTCTCATTTTCAGTAATTTTCGCAACCTGCTCTGTACCGTCTGACGAGAAGTGAATCCTCGGGGCTTTCAGGAAGATTCCTTCTCAAATTTATCTGTCGCACAGATCAAAGATGAATTTCTCTATTTTAGTATATTTCGAGAAACGATTTCTTCCAAATCACCAGCAGGGAATCGAAAAGCGTTTTGGTGAATCATTCGAGGAGAAATGGATCACTAGTACTTGTCAATAATGTATGTCTCATGATGAGTAATTTTCTGGAACAGATCTCTACCAAATGATCAGGCGAGATTACGTATGGCTTTTCGAGGAAGAGTGCATGAGACATCAACGGCTACATCTGATTAGTAATGAAAGTCTCATTTTTAGCACTTTACACTACCCATCTGTATGTGTGACGTGTTCTGTGTGTGCGTGCGTCGGTATCGTGCTGTGTGTGTTGTCTTGGTTGGCCACAACACAGGGAAATGCACAAAGCATTCCCCTCCTGGAGGAAGAGTGACACGACGTGGCCACTCAGGAGTAATACACAAACAATCCCAAGCCTCCCCCCCACCCCCCACCCCGGAGCAACAGTGATGTCTGTGGCCAATTCAGGTCATTCAGAAAGCATTTCCCTCATGGAGCAACAGTGACACTGGGTGGCCACTTGGAGTAATGCAGAAAGCATTTCCCTCACGGAGCAATGGTGAAACTGCGTGGCCAATTCAGGTAGTGCTCATATCATTTCCCTCCCGGAGCAACAGTGACACCGGGCAGCCCCTTGGAGTAAGACACAAATCATTTCCTCACGGAGCACCAGTTGCACAAAATGAGTTGAATAATAATAATAATCATTAATAATAAAACTAAACAAAAAATAGGTAGGTAGATTTTCAATAATTGGAAGGTAGAGCAAACAGAAGAAGGCAGATTTCTAAGCAACTACAAATTCGCACGCATACTGAGCCTAAGATCTTCAAGAGACTGGATTCAACAAGTATTTTCCCATCCTACATGTCTTTCGGCAACTTGAAGAGTTTCTGTAGATTAGATTTGCCGTTGTTTCTCTTTACAGATTACACTCCTGTGTTAGGCTGGACTTCCCCCTTCTCGTTTCCTTTGTCTCTTCAGGTACTTTCAGCAGCCTTTCTACTGCCCTGCATGATCTTCGTCCTCTCCGACTTTTCCATGGCTCCCGAGACCTCACTTGTGGGAATGCACACCTACCCGCGTCCTGTGAAGGGACACGGCACGAGGAGAGAAGAGGAGAGACGAGAAAGAGAGAGTTGGCGAACACAGGAGAGAAAACAGAGAAACAGGAGAGCAAGGCGAGCAACTCACCACCTGGAGTCATCCTCTTGGATCCAAGCTTCAGTTGTGGAGAAGACACCGTTCCTGACCAGAGAAACGAGCAGCCTCTGAAAATGGGGCCTTTTCTCCCTCCTAGCCACAGCTGGTCAGGATCCTTTGCTTACAAACCGAACCCTAATGGACGGGGCTTCCCGACCCGGACTCAGGTGGGGCGTGTGAGAAGTGGGACTGTTCTTAATGTTTCCTCTGAATAGTGTGGGGGTGCCTCAGTTTCCCCTAGGCAGTTCTTAAGTATCTAGGGGGTGGAGTAAGGGTGTATGATCATTGCAGAGCCCTAGAGGGCATGTGTGTGCAGGAGTCTGGACACAGAGAATGGCCAACACCCTGTTTCCTGGCAACTGATGGCCTGGGCCCTTCCCCCCCTGCAAGGGGAGAGCTGAAGGGTTGGAGAACAAAGGAATCAGGTGACCTCCTGGCCCGGGAAAGGGACAAAGCCCAGAGGAGGAGGGGTTGGAGGGGGGTTTCAGTTTGGGGCTGGCTGGGACATGGAGTGAAGTGCAGACGTGGTTGTCTGGCTCACTGCCCCCCAAAATGGACCCAGCTGAGGGGTCCCGTTCTCTGCACCTGCAAGCTCTGTTTTAGACCATGTTCCTGTCCTCTAATAAACCTTCTGTTTTACTGGCTGGCTGAGAGTCACATCTGACTGCGGAGTTGGGGTGCAGGATCCCCTGGCTTCCCCAGGAGCCCCGCCTGAGCGGACTCGCTGAGGGGAAGCGCACGGAGGGGCAGAGGAGGCTGAATGCTCCGAGGTCAGACCCAGGAAGGTGGAAGCTGTGTGAGCTGTGAGTCCTGAAGACAGGCTGCTCACAGAAAAGCGACTGCCCCAGAGTTCTGACTGGCTTCATAGGGAGCAGTTTCAGAGCATGCCGGGGACTCCGTGACAGGGCGTGAGCAGAGTCCTCACCAAACCAGACACTTCTCTCTCCGAGACTGGCGAGAGCTCGGCTCCCAGATGGAGGGCTCTTGCCTGGCATCACCAACGGTCACAGGCTCGCTGCTCTCACTCACATTCCGTCGCATGAGGGCAGTAGATTCTGAGGCTTGACTTCTTTTTCCTTGCTGCTAAAGCCAGCCCAAGGGGAAAAAAACAAGTAAGTTACCATCTCAGGCGGCAACGTCTCAGAGGCTCCTCTGTTTGCCTCTTCCACACGGCGGGGATCCGCCCTCCACTCTCCTCCCATTACACCTTGAGCATCCCAACCAAAATCTCCTTTTCTTACGGCACCCCACAGAGTCACTCTGCTCAAGAGACTCTGGCCCCTCTCCACCTACATCCCCCCGAGCCCTGTCCCCAGCGAGGATGCCCACGGCCGCTGAGGAGGACGACAGCGACTGCGGACGAGGAACTGGAAGCACTGACCTGGCAGCCAGGTCTGCAGAGGGCAGAGAGCGGAGGCCTTGTTCCGCCCCCTTGGAAAGAGGCCCAAGCGGCTCAGGCCCCCTCCTGCCGTGTTTCCCTCCGGCGAGAGCTCCGGCACCATTCCTCGCCAGAGCCGCTGCGAAAGCCGAGCCGGAGCCCTAGCTCCACAGCGCTCATCATGTTGTGGGTCGTCTTGTGTTGCGTGTGACAAGTTGTGGGTTATTTTGTGTTGAGTGAGTGTGTGTTTGTGAGATGTTGTGGGTCGTGTGTGTGATGTTTTGTGTGTGTTGCTTTCCGTGTCGCGGTGTGTGTGTGTCTTTGTCGTGTGTTATTTTTGTGTGTCGTGTTCTGTGCCCTTCTGTGTCATCGTATCGAAAAGCATTTTGGTGAATAATTCAAGGAGAGCTTTAGCACTAGTACTTGTCGATAATTTAAGTCTCCTTAGGAGTAATTTTCTTGACCCAATCGCTACGAACTCTTCAGGAGAGACGCTGGATTGCTGGAGTCTTTACCACTAGATACTTGTAAAGAATGATTTTCTACCTTGAGTCCTTTGCACGAACCGATCTGTTCCAACGCACCAAGGGAGAATGCCTTTGCTTTTCTGCTGGAGGATTCCGTGGGAAATTTATCAGAGGACGGCTGAGGAATGAATTGTCTCATTCCTTGTCAGTTTCACGGACCGATTTTAGTCCAAATCTCCAGGAGCTAATTATGAATATAGTACGGAGGATGATTCCATGTGTAATTAATTGCTAACATTGATCAGAAAGAACTGCCTCCTTTTTAGTCATTTCTACCAAATCGTCAACTGATATCTACCTAATCACAAGGAGCCAATCTGAAAGGCTTTTGGAGGAGGATTCCATTTGTCATTGATTATAAGCATTGATCAGTTATAACTTTCTCTTTTTTAGCAATTTTCTCGATAAATCCTTGCTAAATGCCAAAGAGAGAATAGACTTGCTTTTTGGTGCATGGTTCCATGAGGAGGACATCAGGATACCTGATTTCGAATGACGTTCTCATTTTCAGTAATTTTCGCAACCTGCTCTGTACCGTCTGACGAGAAGTGAATCCTCGGGGCTTTCAGGAAGATTCCTTCTCAAATTTATCTGTCGCACAGATCAAAGATGAATTTCTCTATTTTAGTATATTTCGAGAAACGATTTCTTCCAAATCACCAGCAGGGAATCGAAAAGCGTTTTGGTGAATCATTCGAGGAGAAATGGATCACTAGTACTTGTCAATAATGTATGTCTCATGATGAGTAATTTTCTGGAACAGATCTCTACCAAATGATCAGGCGAGATTACGTATGGCTTTTCGAGGAAGAGTGCATGAGACATCAACGGCTACATCTGATTAGTAATGAAAGTCTCATTTTTAGCACTTTACACTACCCATCTGTATGTGTGACGTGTTCTGTGTGTGCGTGCGTCGGTATCGTGCTGTGTGTGTTGTCTTGGTTGGCCACAACACAGGGAAATGCACAAAGCATTCCCCTCCTGGAGGAAGAGTGACACGACGTGGCCACTCAGGAGTAATACACAAACAATCCCAAGCCTCCCCCCCACCCCCCACCCCGGAGCAACAGTGATGTCTGTGGCCAATTCAGGTCATTCAGAAAGCATTTCCCTCATGGAGCAACAGTGACACTGGGTGGCCACTTGGAGTAATGCAGAAAGCATTTCCCTCACGGAGCAATGGTGAAACTGCGTGGCCAATTCAGGTAGTGCTCATATCATTTCCCTCCCGGAGCAACAGTGACACCGGGCAGCCCCTTGGAGTAAGACACAAATCATTTCCTCACGGAGCACCAGTTGCACAAAATGAGTTGAATAATAATAATAATCATTAATAATAAAACTAAACAAAAAATAGGTAGGTAGATTTTCAATAATTGGAAGGTAGAGCAAACAGAAGAAGGCAGATTTCTAAGCAACTACAAATTCGCACGCATACTGAGCCTAAGATCTTCAAGAGACTGGATTCAACAAGTATTTTCCCATCCTACATGTCTTTCGCCAACTTGAAGAGTTTCTGTAGATTAGATTTGCCGTTGTTTCTCTTTACAGATTACACTCCTGTGTTAGGCTGGACTTCCCCCTTCTCGTTTCCTTTGTCTCTTCAGGTACTTTCAGCAGCCTTTCTACTGCCCTGCATGATCTTCGTCCTCTCCGACTTTTCCATGGCTCCCGAGACCTCACTTGTGGGAATGCACACCTACCCGCGTCCTGTGAAGGGACACGGCACGAGGAGAGAAGAGGAGAGACGAGAAAGAGAGAGTTGGCGAACACAGGAGAGAAAACAGAGAAACAGGAGAGCAAGGCGAGCAACTCACCACCTGGAGTCATCCTCTTGGATCCAAGCTTCAGTTGTGGAGAAGACACCGTTCCTGACCAGAGAAACGAGCAGCCTCTGAAAATGGGGCCTTTTCTCCCTCCTAGCCACAGCTGGTCAGGATCCTTTGCTTACAAACCGAACCCTAATGGACGGGGCTTCCCGACCCGGACTCAGGTGGGGCGTGTGAGAAGTGGGACTGTTCTTAATGTTTCCTCTGAATAGTGTGGGGGTGCCTCAGTTTCCCCTAGGCAGTTCTTAAGTATCTAGGGGGTGGAGTAAGGGTGTATGATCATTGCAGAGCCCTAGAGGGCATGTGTGTGCAGGAGTCTGGACACAGAGAATGGCCAACACCCTGTTTCCTGGCAACTGATGGCCTGGGCCCTTCCCCCCCTGCAAGGGGAGAGCTGAAGGGTTGGAGAACAAAGGAATCAGGTGACCTCCTGGCCCGGGAAAGGGACAAAGCCCAGAGGAGGAGGGGTTGGAGGGGGGTTTCAGTTTGGGGCTGGCTGGGACATGGAGTGAAGTGCAGACGTGGTTGTCTGGCTCACTGCCCCCCAAAATGGACCCAGCTGAGGGGTCCCGTTCTCTGCACCTGCAAGCTCTGTTTTAGACCATGTTCCTGTCCTCTAATAAACCTTCTGTTTTACTGGCTGGCTGAGAGTCACATCTGACTGCGGAGTTGGGGTGCAGGATCCCCTGGCTTCCCCAGGAGCCCCGCCTGAGCGGACTCGCTGAGGGGAAGCGCACGGAGGGGCAGAGGAGGCTGAATGCTCCGAGGTCAGACCCAGGAAGGTGGAAGCTGTGTGAGCTGTGAGTCCTGAAGACAGGCTGCTCACAGAAAAGCGACTGCCCCAGAGTTCTGACTGGCTTCATAGGGAGCAGTTTCAGAGCATGCCGGGGACTCCGTGACAGGGCGTGAGCAGAGTCCTCACCAAACCAGACACTTCTCTCTCCGAGACTGGCGAGAGCTCGGCTCCCAGATGGAGGGCTCTTGCCTGGCATCACCAACGGTCACAGGCTCGCTGCTCTCACTCACATTCCGTCGCATGAGGGCAGTAGATTCTGAGGCTTGACTTCTTTTTCCTTGCTGCTAAAGCCAGCCCAAGGGGAAAAAAACAAGTAAGTTACCATCTCAGGCGGCAACGTCTCAGAGGCTCCTCTGTTTGCCTCTTCCACACGGCGGGGATCCGCCCTCCACTCTCCTCCCATTACACCTTGAGCATCCCAACCAAAATCTCCTTTTCTTACGGCACCCCACAGAGTCACTCTGCTCAAGAGACTCTGGCCCCTCTCCACCTACATCCCCCCGAGCCCTGTCCCCAGCGAGGACGCCCACGGCCGCTGAGGAGGACGACAGCGACTGCGGACGAGGAACTGGAAGCACTGACCTGGCAGCCAGGTCTGCAGAGGGCAGAGAGCGGAGGCCTTGTTCCGCCCCCTTGGAAAGAGGCCCAAGCGGCTCAGGCCCCCTCCTGCCGTGTTTCCCTCCGGCGAGAGCTCCGGCACCATTCCTCGCCAGAGCCGCTGCGAAAGCCGAGCCGGAGCCCTAGCTCCACAGCGCTCATCATGTTGTGGGTCGTCTTGTGTTGCGTGTGACAAGTTGTGGGTTATTTTGTGTTGAGTGAGTGTGTGTTTGTGAGATGTTGTGGGTCGTGTGTGTGATGTTTTGTGTGTGTTGCTTTCCGTGTCGCGGTGTGTGTGTGTCTTTGTCGTGTGTTATTTTTGTGTGTCGTGTTCTGTGCCCTTCTGTGTCATCGTATCGAAAAGCATTTTGGTGAATAATTCAAGGAGAGCTTTAGCACTAGTACTTGTCGATAATTTAAGTCTCCTTAGGAGTAATTTTCTTGACCCAATCGCTACGAACTCTTCAGGAGAGACGCTGGATTGCTGGAGTCTTTACCACTAGATACTTGTAAAGAATGATTTTCTACCTTGAGTCCTTTGCACGAACCGATCTGTTCCAACGCACCAAGGGAGAATGCCTTTGCTTTTCTGCTGGAGGATTCCGTGGGAAATTTATCAGAGGACGGCTGAGGAATGAATTGTCTCATTCCTTGTCAGTTTCACGGACCGATTTTAGTCCAAATCTCCAGGAGCTAATTATGAATATAGTACGGAGGATGATTCCATGTGTAATTAATTGCTAACATTGATCAGAAAGAACTGCCTCCTTTTTAGTCATTTCTACCAAATCGTCAACTGATATCTACCTAATCACAAGGAGCCAATCTGAAAGGCTTTTGGAGGAGGATTCCATTTGTCATTGATTATAAGCATTGATCAGTTATAACTTTCTCTTTTTTAGCAATTTTCTCGATAAATCCTTGCTAAATGCCAAAGAGAGAATAGACTTGCTTTTTGGTGCATGGTTCCATGAGGAGGACATCAGGATACCTGATTTCGAATGACGTTCTCATTTTCAGTAATTTTCGCAACCTGCTCTGTACCGTCTGACGAGAAGTGAATCCTCGGGGCTTTCAGGAAGATTCCTTCTCAAATTTATCTGTCGCACAGATCAAAGATGAATTTCTCTATTTTAGTATATTTCGAGAAACGATTTCTTCCAAATCACCAGCAGGGAATCGAAAAGCGTTTTGGTGAATCATTCGAGGAGAAATGGATCACTAGTACTTGTCAATAATGTATGTCTCATGATGAGTAATTTTCTGGAACAGATCTCTACCAAATGATCAGGCGAGATTACGTATGGCTTTTCGAGGAAGAGTGCATGAGACATCAACGGCTACATCTGATTAGTAATGAAAGTCTCATTTTTAGCACTTTACACTACCCATCTGTATGTGTGACGTGTTCTGTGTGTGCGTGCGTCGGTATCGTGCTGTGTGTGTTGTCTTGGTTGGCCACAACACAGGGAAATGCACAAAGCATTCCCCTCCTGGAGGAAGAGTGACACGACGTGGCCACTCAGGAGTAATACACAAACAATCCCAAGCCTCCCCCCCACCCCCCACCCCGGAGCAACAGTGATGTCTGTGGCCAATTCAGGTCATTCAGAAAGCATTTCCCTCATGGAGCAACAGTGACACTGGGTGGCCACTTGGAGTAATGCAGAAAGCATTTCCCTCACGGAGCAATGGTGAAACTGCGTGGCCAATTCAGGTAGTGCTCATATCATTTCCCTCCCGGAGCAACAGTGACACCGGGCAGCCCCTTGGAGTAAGACACAAATCATTTCCTCACGGAGCACCAGTTGCACAAAATGAGTTGAATAATAATAATAATCATTAATAATAAAACTAAACAAAAAATAGGTAGGTAGATTTTCAATAATTGGAAGGTAGAGCAAACAGAAGAAGGCAGATTTCTAAGCAACTACAAATTCGCACGCATACTGAGCCTAAGATCTTCAAGAGACTGGATTCAACAAGTATTTTCCCATCCTACATGTCTTTCGCCAACTTGAAGAGTTTCTGTAGATTAGATTTGCCGTTGTTTCTCTTTACAGATTACACTCCTGTGTTAGGCTGGACTTCCCCCTTCTCGTTTCCTTTGTCTCTTCAGGTACTTTCAGCAGCCTTTCTACTGCCCTGCATGATCTTCGTCCTCTCCGACTTTTCCATGGCTCCCGAGACCTCACTTGTGGGAATGCACACCTACCCGCGTCCTGTGAAGGGACACGGCACGAGGAGAGAAGAGGAGAGACGAGAAAGAGAGAGTTGGCGAACACAGGAGAGAAAACAGAGAAACAGGAGAGCAAGGCGAGCAACTCACCACCTGGAGTCATCCTCTTGGATCCAAGCTTCAGTTGTGGAGAAGACACCGTTCCTGACCAGAGAAACGAGCAGCCTCTGAAAATGGGGCCTTTTCTCCCTCCTAGCCACAGCTGGTCAGGATCCTTTGCTTACAAACCGAACCCTAATGGACGGGGCTTCCCGACCCGGACTCAGGTGGGGCGTGTGAGAAGTGGGACTGTTCTTAATGTTTCCTCTGAATAGTGTGGGGGTGCCTCAGTTTCCCCTAGGCAGTTCTTAAGTATCTAGGGGGTGGAGTAAGGGTGTATGATCATTGCAGAGCCCTAGAGGGCATGTGTGTGCAGGAGTCTGGACACAGAGAATGGCCAACACCCTGTTTCCTGGCAACTGATGGCCTGGGCCCTTCCCCCCCTGCAAGGGGAGAGCTGAAGGGTTGGAGAACAAAGGAATCAGGTGACCTCCTGGCCCGGGAAAGGGACAAAGCCCAGAGGAGGAGGGGTTGGAGGGGGGTTTCAGTTTGGGGCTGGCTGGGACATGGAGTGAAGTGCAGACGTGGTTGTCTGGCTCACTGCCCCCCAAAATGGACCCAGCTGAGGGGTCCCGTTCTCTGCACCTGCAAGCTCTGTTTTAGACCATGTTCCTGTCCTCTAATAAACCTTCTGTTTTACTGGCTGGCTGAGAGTCACATCTGACTGCGGAGTTGGGGTGCAGGATCCCCTGGCTTCCCCAGGAGCCCCGCCTGAGCGGACTCGCTGAGGGGAAGCGCACGGAGGGGCAGAGGAGGCTGAATGCTCCGAGGTCAGACCCAGGAAGGTGGAAGCTGTGTGAGCTGTGAGTCCTGAAGACAGGCTGCTCACAGAAAAGCGACTGCCCCAGAGTTCTGACTGGCTTCATAGGGAGCAGTTTCAGAGCATGCCGGGGACTCCGTGACAGGGCGTGAGCAGAGTCCTCACCAAACCAGACACTTCTCTCTCCGAGACTGGCGAGAGCTCGGCTCCCAGATGGAGGGCTCTTGCCTGGCATCACCAACGGTCACAGGCTCGCTGCTCTCACTCACATTCCGTCGCATGAGGGCAGTAGATTCTGAGGCTTGACTTCTTTTTCCTTGCTGCTAAAGCCAGCCCAAGGGGAAAAAAACAAGTAAGTTACCATCTCAGGCGGCAACGTCTCAGAGGCTCCTCTGTTTGCCTCTTCCACACGGCGGGGATCCGCCCTCCACTCTCCTCCCATTACACCTTGAGCATCCCAACCAAAATCTCCTTTTCTTACGGCACCCCACAGAGTCACTCTGCTCAAGAGACTCTGGCCCCTCTCCACCTACATCCCCCCGAGCCCTGTCCCCAGCGAGGATGCCCACGGCCGCTGAGGAGGACGACAGCGACTGCGGACGAGGAACTGGAAGCACTGACCTGGCAGCCAGGTCTGCAGAGGGCAGAGAGCGGAGGCCTTGTTCCGCCCCCTTGGAAAGAGGCCCAAGCGGCTCAGGCCCCCTCCTGCCGTGTTTCCCTCCGGCGAGAGCTCCGGCACCATTCCTCGCCAGAGCCGCTGCGAAAGCCGAGCCGGAGCCCTAGCTCCACAGCGCTCATCATGTTGTGGGTCGTCTTGTGTTGCGTGTGACAAGTTGTGGGTTATTTTGTGTTGAGTGAGTGTGTGTTTGTGAGATGTTGTGGGTCGTGTGTGTGATGTTTTGTGTGTGTTGCTTTCCGTGTCGCGGTGTGTGTGTGTCTTTGTCGTGTGTTATTTTTGTGTGTCGTGTTCTGTGCCCTTCTGTGTCATCGTATCGAAAAGCATTTTGGTGAATAATTCAAGGAGAGCTTTAGCACTAGTACTTGTCGATAATTTAAGTCTCCTTAGGAGTAATTTTCTTGACCCAATCGCTACGAACTCTTCAGGAGAGACGCTGGATTGCTGGAGTCTTTACCACTAGATACTTGTAAAGAATGATTTTCTACCTTGAGTCCTTTGCACGAACCGATCTGTTCCAACGCACCAAGGGAGAATGCCTTTGCTTTTCTGCTGGAGGATTCCGTGGGAAATTTATCAGAGGACGGCTGAGGAATGAATTGTCTCATTCCTTGTCAGTTTCACGGACCGATTTTAGTCCAAATCTCCAGGAGCTAATTATGAATATAGTACGGAGGATGATTCCATGTGTAATTAATTGCTAACATTGATCAGAAAGAACTGCCTCCTTTTTAGTCATTTCTACCAAATCGTCAACTGATATCTACCTAATCACAAGGAGCCAATCTGAAAGGCTTTTGGAGGAGGATTCCATTTGTCATTGATTATAAGCATTGATCAGTTATAACTTTCTCTTTTTTAGCAATTTTCTCGATAAATCCTTGCTAAATGCCAAAGAGAGAATAGACTTGCTTTTTGGTGCATGGTTCCATGAGGAGGACATCAGGATACCTGATTTCGAATGACGTTCTCATTTTCAGTAATTTTCGCAACCTGCTCTGTACCGTCTGACGAGAAGTGAATCCTCGGGGCTTTCAGGAAGATTCCTTCTCAAATTTATCTGTCGCACAGATCAAAGATGAATTTCTCTATTTTAGTATATTTCGAGAAACGATTTCTTCCAAATCACCAGCAGGGAATCGAAAAGCGTTTTGGTGAATCATTCGAGGAGAAATGGATCACTAGTACTTGTCAATAATGTATGTCTCATGATGAGTAATTTTCTGGAACAGATCTCTACCAAATGATCAGGCGAGATTACGTATGGCTTTTCGAGGAAGAGTGCATGAGACATCAACGGCTACATCTGATTAGTAATGAAAGTCTCATTTTTAGCACTTTACACTACCCATCTGTATGTGTGACGTGTTCTGTGTGTGCGTGCGTCGGTATCGTGCTGTGTGTGTTGTCTTGGTTGGCCACAACACAGGGAAATGCACAAAGCATTCCCCTCCTGGAGGAAGAGTGACACGACGTGGCCACTCAGGAGTAATACACAAACAATCCCAAGCCTCCCCCCCACCCCCCACCCCGGAGCAACAGTGATGTCTGTGGCCAATTCAGGTCATTCAGAAAGCATTTCCCTCATGGAGCAACAGTGACACTGGGTGGCCACTTGGAGTAATGCAGAAAGCATTTCCCTCACGGAGCAATGGTGAAACTGCGTGGCCAATTCAGGTAGTGCTCATATCATTTCCCTCCCGGAGCAACAGTGACACCGGGCAGCCCCTTGGAGTAAGACACAAATCATTTCCTCACGGAGCACCAGTTGCACAAAATGAGTTGAATAATAATAATAATCATTAATAATAAAACTAAACAAAAAATAGGTAGGTAGATTTTCAATAATTGGAAGGTAGAGCAAACAGAAGAAGGCAGATTTCTAAGCAACTACAAATTCGCACGCATACTGAGCCTAAGATCTTCAAGAGACTGGATTCAACAAGTATTTTCCCATCCTACATGTCTTTCGCCAACTTGAAGAGTTTCTGTAGATTAGATTTGCCGTTGTTTCTCTTTACAGATTACACTCCTGTGTTAGGCTGGACTTCCCCCTTCTCGTTTCCTTTGTCTCTTCAGGTACTTTCAGCAGCCTTTCTACTGCCCTGCATGATCTTCGTCCTCTCCGACTTTTCCATGGCTCCCGAGACCTCACTTGTGGGAATGCACACCTACCCGCGTCCTGTGAAGGGACACGGCACGAGGAGAGAAGAGGAGAGACGAGAAAGAGAGAGTTGGCGAACACAGGAGAGAAAACAGAGAAACAGGAGAGCAAGGCGAGCAACTCACCACCTGGAGTCATCCTCTTGGATCCAAGCTTCAGTTGTGGAGAAGACACCGTTCCTGACCAGAGAAACGAGCAGCCTCTGAAAATGGGGCCTTTTCTCCCTCCTAGCCACAGCTGGTCAGGATCCTTTGCTTACCAACCGAACCCTAATGGACGGGGCTTCCCGACCCGGACTCAGGTGGGGCGTGTGAGAAGTGGGACTGTTCTTAATGTTTCCTCTGAATAGTGTGGGGGTGCCTCAGTTTCCCCTAGGCAGTTCTTAAGTATCTAGGGGGTGGAGTAAGGGTGTATGATCATTGCAGAGCCCTAGAGGGCATGTGTGTGCAGGAGTCTGGACACAGAGAATGGCCAACACCCTGTTTCCTGGCAACTGATGGCCTGGGCCCTTCCCCCCCTGCAAGGGGAGAGCTGAAGGGTTGGAGAACAAAGGAATCAGGTGACCTCCTGGCCCGGGAAAGGGACAAAGCCCAGAGGAGGAGGGGTTGGAGGGGGGTTTCAGTTTGGGGCTGGCTGGGACATGGAGTGAAGTGCAGACGTGGTTGTCTGGCTCACTGCCCCCCAAAATGGACCCAGCTGAGGGGTCCCGTTCTCTGCACCTGCAAGCTCTGTTTTAGACCATGTTCCTGTCCTCTAATAAACCTTCTGTTTTACTGGCTGGCTGAGAGTCACATCTGACTGCGGAGTTGGGGTGCAGGATCCCCTGGCTTCCCCAGGAGCCCCGCCTGAGCGGACTCGCTGAGGGGAAGCGCACGGAGGGGCAGAGGAGGCTGAATGCTCCGAGGTCAGACCCAGGAAGGTGGAAGCTGTGTGAGCTGTGAGTCCTGAAGACAGGCTGCTCACAGAAAAGCGACTGCCCCAGAGTTCTGACTGGCTTCATAGGGAGCAGTTTCAGAGCATGCCGGGGACTCCGTGACAGGGCGTGAGCAGAGTCCTCACCAAACCAGACACTTCTCTCTCCGAGACTGGCGAGAGCTCGGCTCCCAGATGGAGGGCTCTTGCCTGGCATCACCAACGGTCACAGGCTCGCTGCTCTCACTCACATTCCGTCGCATGAGGGCAGTAGATTCTGAGGCTTGACTTCTTTTTCCTTGCTGCTAAAGCCAGCCCAAGGGGAAAAAAACAAGTAAGTTACCATCTCAGGCGGCAACGTCTCAGAGGCTCCTCTGTTTGCCTCTTCCACACGGCGGGGATCCGCCCTCCACTCTCCTCCCATTACACCTTGAGCATCCCAACCAAAATCTCCTTTTCTTACGGCACCCCACAGAGTCACTCTGCTCAAGAGACTCTGGCCCCTCTCCACCTACATCCCCCCGAGCCCTGTCCCCAGCGAGGATGCCCACGGCCGCTGAGGAGGACGACAGCGACTGCGGACGAGGAACTGGAAGCACTGACCTGGCAGCCAGGTCTGCAGAGGGCAGAGAGCGGAGGCCTTGTTCCGCCCCCTTGGAAAGAGGCCCAAGCGGCTCAGGCCCCCTCCTGCCGTGTTTCCCTCCGGCGAGAGCTCCGGCACCATTCCTCGCCAGAGCCGCTGCGAAAGCCGAGCCGGAGCCCTAGCTCCACAGCGCTCATCATGTTGTGGGTCGTCTTGTGTTGCGTGTGACAAGTTGTGGGTTATTTTGTGTTGAGTGAGTGTGTGTTTGTGAGATGTTGTGGGTCGTGTGTGTGATGTTTTGTGTGTGTTGCTTTCCGTGTCGCGGTGTGTGTGTGTCTTTGTCGTGTGTTATTTTTGTGTGTCGTGTTCTGTGCCCTTCTGTGTCATCGTATCGAAAAGCATTTTGGTGAATAATTCAAGGAGAGCTTTAGCACTAGTACTTGTCGATAATTTAAGTCTCCTTAGGAGTAATTTTCTTGACCCAATCGCTACGAACTCTTCAGGAGAGACGCTGGATTGCTGGAGTCTTTACCACTAGATACTTGTAAAGAATGATTTTCTACCTTGAGTCCTTTGCACGAACCGATCTGTTCCAACGCACCAAGGGAGAATGCCTTTGCTTTTCTGCTGGAGGATTCCGTGGGAAATTTATCAGAGGACGGCTGAGGAATGAATTGTCTCATTCCTTGTCAGTTTCACGGACCGATTTTAGTCCAAATCTCCAGGAGCTAATTATGAATATAGTACGGAGGATGATTCCATGTGTAATTAATTGCTAACATTGATCAGAAAGAACTGCCTCCTTTTTAGTCATTTCTACCAAATCGTCAACTGATATCTACCTAATCACAAGGAGCCAATCTGAAAGGCTTTTGGAGGAGGATTCCATTTGTCATTGATTATAAGCATTGATCAGTTATAACTTTCTCTTTTTTAGCAATTTTCTCGATAAATCCTTGCTAAATGCCAAAGAGAGAATAGACTTGCTTTTTGGTGCATGGTTCCATGAGGAGGACATCAGGATACCTGATTTCGAATGACGTTCTCATTTTCAGTAATTTTCGCAACCTGCTCTGTACCGTCTGACGAGAAGTGAATCCTCGGGGCTTTCAGGAAGATTCCTTCTCAAATTTATCTGTCGCACAGATCAAAGATGAATTTCTCTATTTTAGTATATTTCGAGAAACGATTTCTTCCAAATCACCAGCAGGGAATCGAAAAGCGTTTTGGTGAATCATTCGAGGAGAAATGGATCACTAGTACTTGTCAATAATGTATGTCTCATGATGAGTAATTTTCTGGAACAGATCTCTACCAAATGATCAGGCGAGATTACGTATGGCTTTTCGAGGAAGAGTGCATGAGACATCAACGGCTACATCTGATTAGTAATGAAAGTCTCATTTTTAGCACTTTACACTACCCATCTGTATGTGTGACGTGTTCTGTGTGTGCGTGCGTCGGTATCGTGCTGTGTGTGTTGTCTTGGTTGGCCACAACACAGGGAAATGCACAAAGCATTCCCCTCCTGGAGGAAGAGTGACACGACGTGGCCACTCAGGAGTAATACACAAACAATCCCAAGCCTCCCCCCCACCCCCCACCCCGGAGCAACAGTGATGTCTGTGGCCAATTCAGGTCATTCAGAAAGCATTTCCCTCATGGAGCAACAGTGACACTGGGTGGCCACTTGGAGTAATGCAGAAAGCATTTCCCTCACGGAGCAATGGTGAAACTGCGTGGCCAATTCAGGTAGTGCTCATATCATTTCCCTCCCGGAGCAACAGTGACACCGGGCAGCCCCTTGGAGTAAGACACAAATCATTTCCTCACGGAGCACCAGTTGCACAAAATGAGTTGAATAATAATAATAATCATTAATAATAAAACTAAACAAAAAATAGGTAGGTAGATTTTCAATAATTGGAAGGTAGAGCAAACAGAAGAAGGCAGATTTCTAAGCAACTACAAATTCGCACGCATACTGAGCCTAAGATCTTCAAGAGACTGGATTCAACAAGTATTTTCCCATCCTACATGTCTTTCGGCAACTTGAAGAGTTTCTGTAGATTAGATTTGCCGTTGTTTCTCTTTACAGATTACACTCCTGTGTTAGGCTGGACTTCCCCCTTCTCGTTTCCTTTGTCTCTTCAGGTACTTTCAGCAGCCTTTCTACTGCCCTGCATGATCTTCGTCCTCTCCGACTTTTCCATGGCTCCCGAGACCTCACTTGTGGGAATGCACACCTACCCGCGTCCTGTGAAGGGACACGGCACGAGGAGAGAAGAGGAGAGACGAGAAAGAGAGAGTTGGCGAACACAGGAGAGAAAACAGAGAAACAGGAGAGCAAGGCGAGCAACTCACCACCTGGAGTCATCCTCTTGGATCCAAGCTTCAGTTGTGGAGAAGACACCGTTCCTGACCAGAGAAACGAGCAGCCTCTGAAAATGGGGCCTTTTCTCCCTCCTAGCCACAGCTGGTCAGGATCCTTTGCTTACAAACCGAACCCTAATGGACGGGGCTTCCCGACCCGGACTCAGGTGGGGCGTGTGAGAAGTGGGACTGTTCTTAATGTTTCCTCTGAATAGTGTGGGGGTGCCTCAGTTTCCCCTAGGCAGTTCTTAAGTATCTAGGGGGTGGAGTAAGGGTGTATGATCATTGCAGAGCCCTAGAGGGCATGTGTGTGCAGGAGTCTGGACACAGAGAATGGCCAACACCCTGTTTCCTGGCAACTGATGGCCTGGGCCCTTCCCCCCCGCAAGGGGAGAGCTGAAGGGTTGGAGAACAAAGGAATCAGGTGACCTCCTGGCCCGGGAAAGGGACAAAGCCCAGAGGAGGAGGGGTTGGAGGGGGGTTTCAGTTTGGGGCTGGCTGGGACATGGAGTGAAGTGCAGACGTGGTTGTCTGGCTCACTGCCCCCCAAAATGGACCCAGCTGAGGGGTCCCGTTCTCTGCACCTGCAAGCTCTGTTTTAGACCATGTTCCTGTCCTCTAATAAACCTTCTGTTTTACTGGCTGGCTGAGAGTCACATCTGACTGCGGAGTTGGGGTGCAGGATCCCCTGGCTTCCCCAGGAGCCCCGCCTGAGCGGACTCGCTGAGGGGAAGCGCACGGAGGGGCAGAGGAGGCTGAATGCTCCGAGGTCAGACCCAGGAAGGTGGAAGCTGTGTGAGCTGTGAGTCCTGAAGACAGGCTGCTCACAGAAAAGCGACTGCCCCAGAGTTCTGACTGGCTTCATAGGGAGCAGTTTCAGAGCATGCCGGGGACTCCGTGACAGGGCGTGAGCAGAGTCCTCACCAAACCAGACACTTCTCTCTCCGAGACTGGCGAGAGCTCGGCTCCCAGATGGAGGGCTCTTGCCTGGCATCACCAACGGTCACAGGCTCGCTGCTCTCACTCACATTCCGTCGCATGAGGGCAGTAGATTCTGAGGCTTGACTTCTTTTTCCTTGCTGCTAAAGCCAGCCCAAGGGGAAAAAAACAAGTAAGTTACCATCTCAGGCGGCAACGTCTCAGAGGCTCCTCTGTTTGCCTCTTCCACACGGCGGGGATCCGCCCTCCACTCTCCTCCCATTACACCTTGAGCATCCCAACCAAAATCTCCTTTTCTTACGGCACCCCACAGAGTCACTCTGCTCAAGAGACTCTGGCCCCTCTCCACCTACATCCCCCCGAGCCCTGTCCCCAGCGAGGATGCCCACGGCCGCTGAGGAGGACGACAGCGACTGCGGACGAGGAACTGGAAGCACTGACCTGGCAGCCAGGTCTGCAGAGGGCAGAGAGCGGAGGCCTTGTTCCGCCCCCTTGGAAAGAGGCCCAAGCGGCTCAGGCCCCCTCCTGCCGTGTTTCCCTCCGGCGAGAGCTCCGGCACCATTCCTCGCCAGAGCCGCTGCGAAAGCCGAGCCGGAGCCCTAGCTCCACAGCGCTCATCATGTTGTGGGTCGTCTTGTGTTGCGTGTGACAAGTTGTGGGTTATTTTGTGTTGAGTGAGTGTGTGTTTGTGAGATGTTGTGGGTCGTGTGTGTGATGTTTTGTGTGTGTTGCTTTCCGTGTCGCGGTGTGTGTGTGTCTTTGTCGTGTGTTATTTTTGTGTGTCGTGTTCTGTGCCCTTCTGTGTCATCGTATCGAAAAGCATTTTGGTGAATAATTCAAGGAGAGCTTTAGCACTAGTACTTGTCGATAATTTAAGTCTCCTTAGGAGTAATTTTCTTGACCCAATCGCTACGAACTCTTCAGGAGAGACGCTGGATTGCTGGAGTCTTTACCACTAGATACTTGTAAAGAATGATTTTCTACCTTGAGTCCTTTGCACGAACCGATCTGTTCCAACGCACCAAGGGAGAATGCCTTTGCTTTTCTGCTGGAGGATTCCGTGGGAAATTTATCAGAGGACGGCTGAGGAATGAATTGTCTCATTCCTTGTCAGTTTCACGGACCGATTTTAGTCCAAATCTCCAGGAGCTAATTATGAATATAGTACGGAGGATGATTCCATGTGTAATTAATTGCTAACATTGATCAGAAAGAACTGCCTCCTTTTTAGTCATTTCTACCAAATCGTCAACTGATATCTACCTAATCACAAGGAGCCAATCTGAAAGGCTTTTGGAGGAGGATTCCATTTGTCATTGATTATAAGCATTGATCAGTTATAACTTTCTCTTTTTTAGCAATTTTCTCGATAAATCCTTGCTAAATGCCAAAGAGAGAATAGACTTGCTTTTTGGTGCATGGTTCCATGAGGAGGACATCAGGATACCTGATTTCGAATGACGTTCTCATTTTCAGTAATTTTCGCAACCTGCTCTGTACCGTCTGACGAGAAGTGAATCCTCGGGGCTTTCAGGAAGATTCCTTCTCAAATTTATCTGTCGCACAGATCAAAGATGAATTTCTCTATTTTAGTATATTTCGAGAAACGATTTCTTCCAAATCACCAGCAGGGAATCGAAAAGCGTTTTGGTGAATCATTCGAGGAGAAATGGATCACTAGTACTTGTCAATAATGTATGTCTCATGATGAGTAATTTTCTGGAACAGATCTCTACCAAATGATCAGGCGAGATTACGTATGGCTTTTCGAGGAAGAGTGCATGAGACATCAACGGCTACATCTGATTAGTAATGAAAGTCTCATTTTTAGCACTTTACACTACCCATCTGTATGTGTGACGTGTTCTGTGTGTGCGTGCGTCGGTATCGTGCTGTGTGTGTTGTCTTGGTTGGCCACAACACAGGGAAATGCACAAAGCATTCCCCTCCTGGAGGAAGAGTGACACGACGTGGCCACTCAGGAGTAATACACAAACAATCCCAAGCCTCCCCCCCACCCCCCACCCCGGAGCAACAGTGATGTCTGTGGCCAATTCAGGTCATTCAGAAAGCATTTCCCTCATGGAGCAACAGTGACACTGGGTGGCCACTTGGAGTAATGCAGAAAGCATTTCCCTCACGGAGCAATGGTGAAACTGCGTGGCCAATTCAGGTAGTGCTCATATCATTTCCCTCCCGGAGCAACAGTGACACCGGGCAGCCCCTTGGAGTAAGACACAAATCATTTCCTCACGGAGCACCAGTTGCACAAAATGAGTTGAATAATAATAATAATCATTAATAATAAAACTAAACAAAAAATAGGTAGGTAGATTTTCAATAATTGGAAGGTAGAGCAAACAGAAGAAGGCAGATTTCTAAGCAACTACAAATTCGCACGCATACTGAGCCTAAGATCTTCAAGAGACTGGATTCAACAAGTATTTTCCCATCCTACATGTCTTTCGGCAACTTGAAGAGTTTCTGTAGATTAGATTTGCCGTTGTTTCTCTTTACAGATTACACTCCTGTGTTAGGCTGGACTTCCCCCTTCTCGTTTCCTTTGTCTCTTCAGGTACTTTCAGCAGCCTTTCTACTGCCCTGCATGATCTTCGTCCTCTCCGACTTTTCCATGGCTCCCGAGACCTCACTTGTGGGAATGCACACCTACCCGCGTCCTGTGAAGGGACACGGCACGAGGAGAGAAGAGGAGAGACGAGAAAGAGAGAGTTGGCGAACACAGGAGAGAAAACAGAGAAACAGGAGAGCAAGGCGAGCAACTCACCACCTGGAGTCATCCTCTTGGATCCAAGCTTCAGTTGTGGAGAAGACACCGTTCCTGACCAGAGAAACGAGCAGCCTCTGAAAATGGGGCCTTTTCTCCCTCCTAGCCACAGCTGGTCAGGATCCTTTGCTTACAAACCGAACCCTAATGGACGGGGCTTCCCGACCCGGACTCAGGTGGGGCGTGTGAGAAGTGGGACTGTTCTTAATGTTTCCTCTGAATAGTGTGGGGGTGCCTCAGTTTCCCCTAGGCAGTTCTTAAGTATCTAGGGGGTGGAGTAAGGGTGTATGATCATTGCAGAGCCCTAGAGGGCATGTGTGTGCAGGAGTCTGGACACAGAGAATGGCCAACACCCTGTTTCCTGGCAACTGATGGCCTGGGCCCTTCCCCCCCTGCAAGGGGAGAGCTGAAGGGTTGGAGAACAAAGGAATCAGGTGACCTCCTGGCCCGGGAAAGGGACAAAGCCCAGAGGAGGAGGGGTTGGAGGGGGGTTTCAGTTTGGGGCTGGCTGGGACATGGAGTGAAGTGCAGACGTGGTTGTCTGGCTCACTGCCCCCCAAAATGGACCCAGCTGAGGGGTCCCGTTCTCTGCACCTGCAAGCTCTGTTTTAGACCATGTTCCTGTCCTCTAATAAACCTTCTGTTTTACTGGCTGGCTGAGAGTCACATCTGACTGCGGAGTTGGGGTGCAGGATCCCCTGGCTTCCCCAGGAGCCCCGCCTGAGCGGACTCGCTGAGGGGAAGCGCACGGAGGGGCAGAGGAGGCTGAATGCTCCGAGGTCAGACCCAGGAAGGTGGAAGCTGTGTGAGCTGTGAGTCCTGAAGACAGGCTGCTCACAGAAAAGCGACTGCCCCAGAGTTCTGACTGGCTTCATAGGGAGCAGTTTCAGAGCATGCCGGGGACTCCGTGACAGGGCGTGAGCAGAGTCCTCACCAAACCAGACACTTCTCTCTCCGAGACTGGCGAGAGCTCGGCTCCCAGATGGAGGGCTCTTGCCTGGCATCACCAACGGTCACAGGCTCGCTGCTCTCACTCACATTCCGTCGCATGAGGGCAGTAGATTCTGAGGCTTGACTTCTTTTTCCTTGCTGCTAAAGCCAGCCCAAGGGGAAAAAAACAAGTAAGTTACCATCTCAGGCGGCAACGTCTCAGAGGCTCCTCTGTTTGCCTCTTCCACACGGCGGGGATCCGCCCTCCACTCTCCTCCCATTACACCTTGAGCATCCCAACCAAAATCTCCTTTTCTTACGGCACCCCACAGAGTCACTCTGCTCAAGAGACTCTGGCCCCTCTCCACCTACATCCCCCCGAGCCCTGTCCCCAGCGAGGACGCCCACGGCCGCTGAGGAGGACGACAGCGACTGCGGACGAGGAACTGGAAGCACTGACCTGGCAGCCAGGTCTGCAGAGGGCAGAGAGCGGAGGCCTTGTTCCGCCCCCTTGGAAAGAGGCCCAAGCGGCTCAGGCCCCCTCCTGCCGTGTTTCCCTCCGGCGAGAGCTCCGGCACCATTCCTCGCCAGAGCCGCTGCGAAAGCCGAGCCGGAGCCCTAGCTCCACAGCGCTCATCATGTTGTGGGTCGTCTTGTGTTGCGTGTGACAAGTTGTGGGTTATTTTGTGTTGAGTGAGTGTGTGTTTGTGAGATGTTGTGGGTCGTGTGTGTGATGTTTTGTGTGTGTTGCTTTCCGTGTCGCGGTGTGTGTGTGTCTTTGTCGTGTGTTATTTTTGTGTGTCGTGTTCTGTGCCCTTCTGTGTCATCGTATCGAAAAGCATTTTGGTGAATAATTCAAGGAGAGCTTTAGCACTAGTACTTGTCGATAATTTAAGTCTCCTTAGGAGTAATTTTCTTGACCCAATCGCTACGAACTCTTCAGGAGAGACGCTGGATTGCTGGAGTCTTTACCACTAGATACTTGTAAAGAATGATTTTCTACCTTGAGTCCTTTGCACGAACCGATCTGTTCCAACGCACCAAGGGAGAATGCCTTTGCTTTTCTGCTGGAGGATTCCGTGGGAAATTTATCAGAGGACGGCTGAGGAATGAATTGTCTCATTCCTTGTCAGTTTCACGGACCGATTTTAGTCCAAATCTCCAGGAGCTAATTATGAATATAGTACGGAGGATGATTCCATGTGTAATTAATTGCTAACATTGATCAGAAAGAACTGCCTCCTTTTTAGTCATTTCTACCAAATCGTCAACTGATATCTACCTAATCACAAGGAGCCAATCTGAAAGGCTTTTGGAGGAGGATTCCATTTGTCATTGATTATAAGCATTGATCAGTTATAACTTTCTCTTTTTTAGCAATTTTCTCGATAAATCCTTGCTAAATGCCAAAGAGAGAATAGACTTGCTTTTTGGTGCATGGTTCCATGAGGAGGACATCAGGATACCTGATTTCGAATGACGTTCTCATTTTCAGTAATTTTCGCAACCTGCTCTGTACCGTCTGACGAGAAGTGAATCCTCGGGGCTTTCAGGAAGATTCCTTCTCAAATTTATCTGTCGCACAGATCAAAGATGAATTTCTCTATTTTAGTATATTTCGAGAAACGATTTCTTCCAAATCACCAGCAGGGAATCGAAAAGCGTTTTGGTGAATCATTCGAGGAGAAATGGATCACTAGTACTTGTCAATAATGTATGTCTCATGATGAGTAATTTTCTGGAACAGATCTCTACCAAATGATCAGGCGAGATTACGTATGGCTTTTCGAGGAAGAGTGCATGAGACATCAACGGCTACATCTGATTAGTAATGAAAGTCTCATTTTTAGCACTTTACACTACCCATCTGTATGTGTGACGTGTTCTGTGTGTGCGTGCGTCGGTATCGTGCTGTGTGTGTTGTCTTGGTTGGCCACAACACAGGGAAATGCACAAAGCATTCCCCTCCTGGAGGAAGAGTGACACGACGTGGCCACTCAGGAGTAATACACAAACAATCCCAAGCCTCCCCCCCACCCCCCACCCCGGAGCAACAGTGATGTCTGTGGCCAATTCAGGTCATTCAGAAAGCATTTCCCTCATGGAGCAACAGTGACACTGGGTGGCCACTTGGAGTAATGCAGAAAGCATTTCCCTCACGGAGCAATGGTGAAACTGCGTGGCCAATTCAGGTAGTGCTCATATCATTTCCCTCCCGGAGCAACAGTGACACCGGGCAGCCCCTTGGAGTAAGACACAAATCATTTCCTCACGGAGCACCAGTTGCACAAAATGAGTTGAATAATAATAATAATCATTAATAATAAAACTAAACAAAAAATAGGTAGGTAGATTTTCAATAATTGGAAGGTAGAGCAAACAGAAGAAGGCAGATTTCTAAGCAACTACAAATTCGCACGCATACTGAGCCTAAGATCTTCAAGAGACTGGATTCAACAAGTATTTTCCCATCCTACATGTCTTTCGGCAACTTGAAGAGTTTCTGTAGATTAGATTTGCCGTTGTTTCTCTTTACAGATTACACTCCTGTGTTAGGCTGGACTTCCCCCTTCTCGTTTCCTTTGTCTCTTCAGGTACTTTCAGCAGCCTTTCTACTGCCCTGCATGATCTTCGTCCTCTCCGACTTTTCCATGGCTCCCGAGACCTCACTTGTGGGAATGCACACCTACCCGCGTCCTGTGAAGGGACACGGCACGAGGAGAGAAGAGGAGAGACGAGAAAGAGAGAGTTGGCGAACACAGGAGAGAAAACAGAGAAACAGGAGAGCAAGGCGAGCAACTCACCACCTGGAGTCATCCTCTTGGATCCAAGCTTCAGTTGTGGAGAAGACACCGTTCCTGACCAGAGAAACGAGCAGCCTCTGAAAATGGGGCCTTTTCTCCCTCCTAGCCACAGCTGGTCAGGATCCTTTGCTTACAAACCGAACCCTAATGGACGGGGCTTCCCGACCCGGACTCAGGTGGGGCGTGTGAGAAGTGGGACTGTTCTTAATGTTTCCTCTGAATAGTGTGGGGGTGCCTCAGTTTCCCCTAGGCAGTTCTTAAGTATCTAGGGGGTGGAGTAAGGGTGTATGATCATTGCAGAGCCCTAGAGGGCATGTGTGTGCAGGAGTCTGGACACAGAGAATGGCCAACACCCTGTTTCCTGGCAACTGATGGCCTGGGCCCTTCCCCCCCTGCAAGGGGAGAGCTGAAGGGTTGGAGAACAAAGGAATCAGGTGACCTCCTGGCCCGGGAAAGGGACAAAGCCCAGAGGAGGAGGGGTTGGAGGGGGGTTTCAGTTTGGGGCTGGCTGGGACATGGAGTGAAGTGCAGACGTGGTTGTCTGGCTCACTGCCCCCCAAAATGGACCCAGCTGAGGGGTCCCGTTCTCTGCACCTGCAAGCTCTGTTTTAGACCATGTTCCTGTCCTCTAATAAACCTTCTGTTTTACTGGCTGGCTGAGAGTCACATCTGACTGCGGAGTTGGGGTGCAGGATCCCCTGGCTTCCCCAGGAGCCCCGCCTGAGCGGACTCGCTGAGGGGAAGCGCACGGAGGGGCAGAGGAGGCTGAATGCTCCGAGGTCAGACCCAGGAAGGTGGAAGCTGTGTGAGCTGTGAGTCCTGAAGACAGGCTGCTCACAGAAAAGCGACTGCCCCAGAGTTCTGACTGGCTTCATAGGGAGCAGTTTCAGAGCATGCCGGGGACTCCGTGACAGGGCGTGAGCAGAGTCCTCACCAAACCAGACACTTCTCTCTCCGAGACTGGCGAGAGCTCGGCTCCCAGATGGAGGGCTCTTGCCTGGCATCACCAACGGTCACAGGCTCGCTGCTCTCACTCACATTCCGTCGCATGAGGGCAGTAGATTCTGAGGCTTGACTTCTTTTTCCTTGCTGCTAAAGCCAGCCCAAGGGGAAAAAAACAAGTAAGTTACCATCTCAGGCGGCAACGTCTCAGAGGCTCCTCTGTTTGCCTCTTCCACACGGCGGGGATCCGCCCTCCACTCTCCTCCCATTACACCTTGAGCATCCCAACCAAAATCTCCTTTTCTTACGGCACCCCACAGAGTCACTCTGCTCAAGAGACTCTGGCCCCTCTCCACCTACATCCCCCCGAGCCCTGTCCCCAGCGAGGATGCCCACGGCCGCTGAGGAGGACGACAGCGACTGCGGACGAGGAACTGGAAGCACTGACCTGGCAGCCAGGTCTGCAGAGGGCAGAGAGCGGAGGCCTTGTTCCGCCCCCTTGGAAAGAGGCCCAAGCGGCTCAGGCCCCCTCCTGCCGTGTTTCCCTCCGGCGAGAGCTCCGGCACCATTCCTCGCCAGAGCCGCTGCGAAAGCCGAGCCGGAGCCCTAGCTCCACAGCGCTCATCATGTTGTGGGTCGTCTTGTGTTGCGTGTGACAAGTTGTGGGTTATTTTGTGTTGAGTGAGTGTGTGTTTGTGAGATGTTGTGGGTCGTGTGTGTGATGTTTTGTGTGTGTTGCTTTCCGTGTCGCGGTGTGTGTGTGTCTTTGTCGTGTGTTATTTTTGTGTGTCGTGTTCTGTGCCCTTCTGTGTCATCGTATCGAAAAGCATTTTGGTGAATAATTCAAGGAGAGCTTTAGCACTAGTACTTGTCGATAATTTAAGTCTCCTTAGGAGTAATTTTCTTGACCCAATCGCTACGAACTCTTCAGGAGAGACGCTGGATTGCTGGAGTCTTTACCACTAGATACTTGTAAAGAATGATTTTCTACCTTGAGTCCTTTGCACGAACCGATCTGTTCCAACGCACCAAGGGAGAATGCCTTTGCTTTTCTGCTGGAGGATTCCGTGGGAAATTTATCAGAGGACGGCTGAGGAATGAATTGTCTCATTCCTTGTCAGTTTCACGGACCGATTTTAGTCCAAATCTCCAGGAGCTAATTATGAATATAGTACGGAGGATGATTCCATGTGTAATTAATTGCTAACATTGATCAGAAAGAACTGCCTCCTTTTTAGTCATTTCTACCAAATCGTCAACTGATATCTACCTAATCACAAGGAGCCAGTCTGAAAGGCTTTTGGAGGAGGATTCCATTTGTCATTGATTATAAGCATTGATCAGTTATAACTTTCTCTTTTTTAGCAATTTTCTCGATAAATCCTTGCTAAATGCCAAAGAGAGAATAGACTTGCTTTTTGGTGCATGGTTCCATGAGGAGGACATCAGGATACCTGATTTCGAATGACGTTCTCATTTTCAGTAATTTTCGCAACCTGCTCTGTACCGTCTGACGAGAAGTGAATCCTCGGGGCTTTCAGGAAGATTCCTTCTCAAATTTATCTGTCGCACAGATCAAAGATGAATTTCTCTATTTTAGTATATTTCGAGAAACGATTTCTTCCAAATCACCAGCAGGGAATCGAAAAGCGTTTTGGTGAATCATTCGAGGAGAAATGGATCAGTAGTACTTGTCAATAATGTATGTCTCATGATGAGTAATTTTCTGGAACAGATCTCTACCAAATGATCAGGCGAGATTACGTATGGCTTTTCGAGGAAGAGTGCATGAGACATCAACGGCTACATCTGATTAGTAATGAAAGTCTCATTTTTAGCACTTTACACTACCCATCTGTATGTGTGACGTGTTCTGTGTGTGTGTGCGTCGGTATCGTGCTGTGTGTGTTGTCTTGGGTGGCCACAACACAGGGAAATGCACAAAGCATTCCCCTCCTGGAGGAAGAGTGACACGACGTGGCCACTCAGGAGTAATACACAAACAATCCCAAGCCTCCCCCCCACCCCCCGCCCCGGAGCAACAGTGATGTCTGTGGCCAATTCAGGTCATTCAGAAAGCATTTCCCTCATGGAGCAACAGTGACACTGGGTGGCCACTTGGAGTAATGCAGAAAGCATTTCCCTCACGGAGCAATGGTGAAACTGCGTGGCCAATTCAGGTAGTGCTCATATCATTTCCCTCCCGGAGCAACAGTGACACCGGGCAGCCCCTTGGAGTAAGACACAAATCATTTCCTCACGGAGCACCAGTTGCACAAAATGAGTTGAATAATAATAATAATCATTAATAATAAAACTAAACAAAAAATAGGTAGGTAGATTTTCAATAATTGGAAGGTAGAGCAAACAGAAGAAGGCAGATTTCTAAGCAACTACAAATTCGCACGCATACTGAGCCTAAGATCTTCAAGAGACTGGATTCAACAAGTATTTTCCCATCCTACATGTCTTTCGGCAACTTGAAGAGTTTCTGTAGATTAGATTTGCCGTTGTTTCTCTTTACAGATTACACTCCTGTGTTAGGCTGGACTTCCCCCTTCTCGTTTCCTTTGTCTCTTCAGGTACTTTCAGCAGCCTTTCTACTGCCCTGCATGATCTTCGTCCTCTCCGACTTTTCCATGGCTCCCGAGACCTCACTTGTGGGAATGCACACCTACCCGCGTCCTGTGAAGGGACACGGCACGAGGAGAGAAGAGGAGAGACGAGAAAGAGAGAGTTGGCGAACACAGGAGAGAAAACAGAGAAACAGGAGAGCAAGGCGAGCAACTCACCACCTGGAGTCATCCTCTTGGATCCAAGCTTCAGTTGTGGAGAAGACACCGTTCCTGACCAGAGAAACGAGCAGCCTCTGAAAATGGGGCCTTTTCTCCCTCCTAGCCACAGCTGGTCAGGATCCTTTGCTTACAAACCGAACCCTAATGGACGGGGCTTCCCGACCCGGACTCAGGTGGGGCGTGTGAGAAGTGGGACTGTTCTTAATGTTTCCTCTGAATAGTGTGGGGGTGCCTCAGTTTCCCCTAGGCAGTTCTTAAGTATCTAGGGGGTGGAGTAAGGGTGTATGATCATTGCAGAGCCCTAGAGGGCATGTGTGTGCAGGAGTCTGGACACAGAGAATGGCCAACACCCTGTTTCCTGGCAACTGATGGCCTGGGCCCTTCCCCCCCTGCAAGGGGAGAGCTGAAGGGTTGGAGAACAAAGGAATCAGGTGACCTCCTGGCCCGGGAAAGGGACAAAGCCCAGAGGAGGAGGGGTTGGAGGGGGGTTTCAGTTTGGGGCTGGCTGGGACATGGAGTGAAGTGCAGACGTGGTTGTCTGGCTCACTGCCCCCCAAAATGGACCCAGCTGAGGGGTCCCGTTCTCTGCACCTGCAAGCTCTGTTTTAGACCATGTTCCTGTCCTCTAATAAACCTTCTGTTTTACTGGCTGGCTGAGAGTCACATCTGACTGCGGAGTTGGGGTGCAGGATCCCCTGGCTTCCCCAGGAGCCCCGCCTGAGCGGACTCGCTGGGGGGAAGCGCACGGAGGGGCAGAGGAGGCTGAATGCTCCGAGGTCAGACCCAGGAAGGTGGAAGCTGTGTGAGCTGTGAGTCCTGAAGACAGGCTGCTCACAGAAAAGCGACTGCCCCAGAGTTCTGACTGGCTTCATAGGGAGCAGTTTCAGAGCATGCCGGGGACTCCGTGACAGGGCGTGAGCAGAGTCCTCACCAAACCAGACACTTCTCTCTCCGAGACTGGCGAGAGCTCGGCTCCCAGATGGAGGGCTCTTGCCTGGCATCACCAACGGTCACAGGCTCGCTGCTCTCACTCACATTCCGTCGCATGAGGGCAGTAGATTCTGAGGCTTGACTTCTTTTTCCTTGCTGCTAAAGCCAGCCCAAGGGGAAAAAAACAAGTAAGTTACCATCTCAGGCGGCAACGTCTCAGAGGCTCCTCTGTTTGCCTCTTCCACACGGCGGGGATCCGCCCTCCACTCTCCTCCCATTACACCTTGAGCATCCCAACCAAAATCTCCTTTTCTTACGGCACCCCACAGAGTCACTCTGCTCAAGAGACTCTGGCCCCTCTCCACCTACATCCCCCCGAGCCCTGTCCCCAGCGAGGACGCCCACGGCCGCTGAGGAGGACGACAGCGACTGCGGACGAGGAACTGGAAGCACTGACCTGGCAGCCAGGTCTGCAGAGGGCAGAGAGCGGAGGCCTTGTTCCGCCCCCTTGGAAAGAGGCCCAAGCGGCTCAGGCCCCCTCCTGCCGTGTTTCCCTCCGGCGAGAGCTCCGGCACCATTCCTCGCCAGAGCCGCTGCGAAAGCCGAGCCGGAGCCCTAGCTCCACAGCGCTCATCATGTTGTGGGTCGTCTTGTGTTGCGTGTGACAAGTTGTGGGTTATTTTGTGTTGAGTGAGTGTGTGTTTGTGAGATGTTGTGGGTCGTGTGTGTGATGTTTTGTGTGTGTTGCTTTCCGTGTCGCGGTGTGTGTGTGTCTTTGTCGTGTGTTATTTTTGTGTGTCGTGTTCTGTGCCCTTCTGTGTCATCGTATCGAAAAGCATTTTGGTGAATAATTCAAGGAGAGCTTTAGCACTAGTACTTGTCGATAATTTAAGTCTCCTTAGGAGTAATTTTCTTGACCCAATCGCTACGAACTCTTCAGGAGAGACGCTGGATTGCTGGAGTCTTTACCACTAGATACTTGTAAAGAATGATTTTCTACCTTGAGTCCTTTGCACGAACCGATCTGTTCCAACGCACCAAGGGAGAATGCCTTTGCTTTTCTGCTGGAGGATTCCGTGGGAAATTTATCAGAGGACGGCTGAGGAATGAATTGTCTCATTCCTTGTCAGTTTCACGGACCGATTTTAGTCCAAATCTCCAGGAGCTAATTATGAACATAGTACGGAGGATGATTCCATGTGTAATTAATTGCTAACATTGATCAGAAAGAACTGCCTCCTTTTTAGTCATTTCTACCAAATCGTCAACTGATATCTACCTAATCACAAGGAGCCAATCTGAAAGGCTTTTGGAGGAGGATTCCATTTGTCATTGATTATAAGCATTGATCAGTTATAACTTTCTCTTTTTTAGCAATTTTCTCGATAAATCCTTGCTAAATGCCAAAGAGAGAATAGACTTGCTTTTTGGTGCATGGTTCCATGAGGAGGACATCAGGATACCTGATTTCGAATGACGTTCTCATTTTCAGTAATTTTCGCAACCTGCTCTGTACCGTCTGACGAGAAGTGAATCCTCGGGGCTTTCAGGAAGATTCCTTCTCAAATTTATCTGTCGCACAGATCAAAGATGAATTTCTCTATTTTAGTATATTTCGAGAAACGATTTCTTCCAAATCACCAGCAGGGAATCGAAAAGCGTTTTGGTGAATCATTCGAGGAGAAATGGATCACTAGTACTTGTCAATAATGTATGTCTCATGATGAGTAATTTTCTGGAACAGATCTCTACCAAATGATCAGGCGAGATTACGTATGGCTTTTCGAGGAAGAGTGCATGAGACATCAACGGCTACATCTGATTAGTAATGAAAGTCTCATTTTTAGCACTTTACACTACCCATCTGTATGTGTGACGTGTTCTGTGTGTGTGTGCGTCGGTATCGTGCTGTGTGTGTTGTCTTGGGTGGCCACAACACAGGGAAATGCACAAAGCATTCCCCTCCTGGAGGAAGAGTGACACGACGTGGCCACTCAGGAGTAATACACAAACAATCCCAAGCCTCCCCCCCACCCCCCACCCCGGAGCAACAGTGATGTCTGTGGCCAATTCAGGTCATTCAGAAAGCATTTCCCTCATGGAGCAACAGTGACACTGGGTGGCCACTTGGAGTAATGCAGAAAGCATTTCCCTCACGGAGCAATGGTGAAACTGCGTGGCCAATTCAGGTAGTGCTCATATCATTTCCCTCCCGGAGCAACAGTGACACCGGGCAGCCCCTTGGAGTAAGACACAAATCATTTCCTCACGGAGCACCAGTTGCACAAAATGAGTTGAATAATAATAATAATCATTAATAATAAAACTAAACAAAAAATAGGTAGGTAGATTTTCAATAATTGGAAGGTAGAGCAAACAGAAGAAGGCAGATTTCTAAGCAACTACAAATTCGCACGCATACTGAGCCTAAGATCTTCAAGAGACTGGATTCAACAAGTATTTTCCCATCCTACATGTCTTTCGCCAACTTGAAGAGTTTCTGTAGATTAGATTTGCCGTTGTTTCTCTTTACAGATTACACTCCTGTGTTAGGCTGGACTTCCCCCTTCTCGTTTCCTTTGTCTCTTCAGGTACTTTCAGCAGCCTTTCTACTGCCCTGCATGATCTTCGTCCTCTCCGACTTTTCCATGGCTCCCGAGACCTCACTTGTGGGAATGCACACCTACCCGCGTCCTGTGAAGGGACACGGCACGAGGAGAGAAGAGGAGAGACGAGAAAGAGAGAGTTGGCGAACACAGGAGAGAAAACAGAGAAACAGGAGAGCAAGGCGAGCAACTCACCACCTGGAGTCATCCTCTTGGATCCAAGCTTCAGTTGTGGAGAAGACACCGTTCCTGACCAGAGAAACGAGCAGCCTCTGAAAATGGGGCCTTTTCTCCCTCCTAGCCACAGCTGGTCAGGATCCTTTGCTTACAAACCGAACCCTAATGGACGGGGCTTCCCGACCCGGACTCAGGTGGGGCGTGTGAGAAGTGGGACTGTTCTTAATGTTTCCTCTGAATAGTGTGGGGGTGCCTCAGTTTCCCCTAGGCAGTTCTTAAGTATCTAGGGGGTGGAGTAAGGGTGTATGATCATTGCAGAGCCCTAGAGGGCATGTGTGTGCAGGAGTCTGGACACAGAGAATGGCCAACACCCTGTTTCCTGGCAACTGATGGCCTGGGCCCTTCCCCCCCTGCAAGGGGAGAGCTGAAGGGTTGGAGAACAAAGGAATCAGGTGACCTCCTGGCCCGGGAAAGGGACAAAGCCCAGAGGAGGAGGGGTTGGAGGGGGGTTTCAGTTTGGGGCTGGCTGGGACATGGAGTGAAGTGCAGACGTGGTTGTCTGGCTCACTGCCCCCCAAAATGGACCCAGCTGAGGGGTCCCGTTCTCTGCACCTGCAAGCTCTGTTTTAGACCATGTTCCTGTCCTCTAATAAACCTTCTGTTTTACTGGCTGGCTGAGAGTCACATCTGACTGCGGAGTTGGGGTGCAGGATCCCCTGGCTTCCCCAGGAGCCCCGCCTGAGCGGACTCGCTGAGGGGAAGCGCACGGAGGGGCAGAGGAGGCTGAATGCTCCGAGGTCAGACCCAGGAAGGTGGAAGCTGTGTGAGCTGTGAGTCCTGAAGACAGGCTGCTCACAGAAAAGCGACTGCCCCAGAGTTCTGACTGGCTTCATAGGGAGCAGTTTCAGAGCATGCCGGGGACTCCGTGACAGGGCGTGAGCAGAGTCCTCACCAAACCAGACACTTCTCTCTCCGAGACTGGCGAGAGCTCGGCTCCCAGATGGAGGGCTCTTGCCTGGCATCACCAACGGTCACAGGCTCGCTGCTCTCACTCACATTCCGTCGCATGAGGGCAGTAGATTCTGAGGCTTGACTTCTTTTTCCTTGCTGCTAAAGCCAGCGCAAGGGGAAAAAAACAAGTAAGTTACCATCTCAGGCGGCAACGTCTCAGAGGCTCCTCTGTTTGCCTCTTCCACACGGCGGGGATCCGCCCTCCACTCTCCTCCCATTACACCTTGAGCATCCCAACCAAAATCTCCTTTTCTTACGGCACCCCACAGAGTCACTCTGCTCAAGAGACTCTGGCCCCTCTCCACCTACATCCCCCCGAGCCCTGTCCCCAGCGAGGACGCCCACGGCCGCTGAGGAGGACGACAGCGACTGCGGACGAGGAACTGGAAGCACTGACCTGGCAGCCAGGTCTGCAGAGGGCAGAGAGCGGAGGCCTTGTTCCGCCCCCTTGGAAAGAGGCCCAAGCGGCTCAGGCCCCCTCCTGCCGTGTTTCCCTCCGGCGAGAGCTCCGGCACCATTCCTCGCCAGAGCCGCTGCGAAAGCCGAGCCGGAGCCCTAGCTCCACAGCGCTCATCATGTTGTGGGTCGTCTTGTGTTGCGTGTGACAAGTTGTGGGTTATTTTGTGTTGAGTGAGTGTGTGTTTGTGAGATGTTGTGGGTCGTGTGTGTGATGTTTTGTGTGTGTTGCTTTCCGTGTCGCGGTGTGTGTGTGTCTTTGTCGTGTGTTATTTTTGTGTGTCGTGTTCTGTGCCCTTCTGTGTCATCGTATCGAAAAGCATTTTGGTGAATAATTCAAGGAGAGCTTTAGCACTAGTACTTGTCGATAATTTAAGTCTCCTTAGGAGTAATTTTCTTGACCCAATCGCTACGAACTCTTCAGGAGAGACGCTGGATTGCTGGAGTCTTTACCACTAGATACTTGTAAAGAATGATTTTCTACCTTGAGTCCTTTGCACGAACCGATCTGTTCCAACGCACCAAGGGAGAATGCCTTTGCTTTTCTGCTGGAGGATTCCGTGGGAAATTTATCAGAGGACGGCTGAGGAATGAATTGTCTCATTCCTTGTCAGTTTCACGGACCGATTTTAGTCCAAATCTCCAGGAGCTAATTATGAACATAGTACGGAGGATGATTCCATGTGTAATTAATTGCTAACATTGATCAGAAAGAACTGCCTCCTTTTTAGTCATTTCTACCAAATCGTCAACTGATATCTACCTAATCACAAGGAGCCAATCTGAAAGGCTTTTGGAGGAGGATTCCATTTGTCATTGATTATAAGCATTGATCAGTTATAACTTTCTCTTTTTTAGCAATTTTCTCGATAAATCCTTGCTAAATGCCAAAGAGAGAATAGACTTGCTTTTTGGTGCATGGTTCCATGAGGAGGACATCAGGATACCTGATTTCGAATGACGTTCTCATTTTCAGTAATTTTCGCAACCTGCTCTGTACCGTCTGACGAGAAGTGAATCCTCGGGGCTTTCAGGAAGATTCCTTCTCAAATTTATCTGTCGCACAGATCAAAGATGAATTTCTCTATTTTAGTATATTTCGAGAAACGATTTCTTCCAAATCACCAGCAGGGAATCGAAAAGCGTTTTGGTGAATCATTCGAGGAGAAATGGATCACTAGTACTTGTCAATAATGTATGTCTCATGATGAGTAATTTTCTGGAACAGATCTCTACCAAATGATCAGGCGAGATTACGTATGGCTTTTCGAGGAAGAGTGCATGAGACATCAACGGCTACATCTGATTAGTAATGAAAGTCTCATTTTTAGCACTTTACACTACCCATCTGTATGTGTGACGTGTTCTGTGTGTGCGTGCGTCGGTATCGTGCTGTGTGTGTTGTCTTGGGTGGCCACAACACAGGGAAATGCACAAAGCATTCCCCTCCTGGAGGAAGAGTGACACGACGTGGCCACTCAGGAGTAATACACAAACAATCCCAAGCCTCCCCCCCACCCCCCACCCCGGAGCAACAGTGATGTCTGTGGCCAATTCAGGTCATTCAGAAAGCATTTCCCTCATGGAGCAACAGTGACACTGGGTGGCCACTTGGAGTAATGCAGAAAGCATTTCCCTCACGGAGCAATGGTGAAACTGCGTGGCCAATTCAGGTAGTGCTCATATCATTTCCCTCCCGGAGCAACAGTGACACCGGGCAGCCCCTTGGAGTAAGACACAAATCATTTCCTCACGGAGCACCAGTTGCACAAAATGAGTTGAATAATAATAATAATCATTAATAATAAAACTAAACAAAAAATAGGTAGGTAGATTTTCAATAATTGGAAGGTAGAGCAAACAGAAGAAGGCAGATTTCTAAGCAACTACAAATTCGCACGCATACTGAGCCTAAGATCTTCAAGAGACTGGATTCAACAAGTATTTTCCCATCCTACATGTCTTTCGGCAACTTGAAGAGTTTCTGTAGATTAGATTTGCCGTTGTTTCTCTTTACAGATTACACTCCTGTGTTAGGCTGGACTTCCCCCTTCTCGTTTCCTTTGTCTCTTCAGGTACTTTCAGCAGCCTTTCTACTGCCCTGCATGATCTTCGTCCTCTCCGACTTTTCCATGGCTCCCGAGACCTCACTTGTGGGAATGCACACCTACCCGCGTCCTGTGAAGGGACACGGCACGAGGAGAGAAGAGGAGAGACGAGAAAGAGAGAGTTGGCGAACACAGGAGAGAAAACAGAGAAACAGGAGAGCAAGGCGAGCAACTCACCACCTGGAGTCATCCTCTTGGATCCAAGCTTCAGTTGTGGAGAAGACACCGTTCCTGACCAGAGAAACGAGCAGCCTCTGAAAATGGGGCCTTTTCTCCCTCCTAGCCACAGCTGGTCAGGATCCTTTGCTTACAAACCGAACCCTAATGGACGGGGCTTCCCGACCCGGACTCAGGTGGGGCGTGTGAGAAGTGGGACTGTTCTTAATGTTTCCTCTGAATAGTGTGGGGGTGCCTCAGTTTCCCCTAGGCAGTTCTTAAGTATCTAGGGGGTGGAGTAAGGGTGTATGATCATTGCAGAGCCCTAGAGGGCATGTGTGTGCAGGAGTCTGGACACAGAGAATGGCCAACACCCTGTTTCCTGGCAACTGATGGCCTGGGCCCTTCCCCCCCTGCAAGGGGAGAGCTGAAGGGTTGGAGAACAAAGGAATCAGGTGACCTCCTGGCCCGGGAAAGGGACAAAGCCCAGAGGAGGAGGGGTTGGAGGGGGGTTTCAGTTTGGGGCTGGCTGGGACATGGAGTGAAGTGCAGACGTGGTTGTCTGGCTCACTGCCCCCCAAAATGGACCCAGCTGAGGGGTCCCGTTCTCTGCACCTGCAAGCTCTGTTTTAGACCATGTTCCTGTCCTCTAATAAACCTTCTGTTTTACTGGCTGGCTGAGAGTCACATCTGACTGCGGAGTTGGGGTGCAGGACCCCCTGGCTTCCCCAGGAGCCCCGCCTGAGCGGACTCGCTGGGGGGAAGCGCACGGAGGGGCAGAGGAGGCTGAATGCTCCGAGGTCAGACCCAGGAAGGTGGAAGCTGTGTGAGCTGTGAGTCCTGAAGACAGGCTGCTCACAGAAAAGCGACTGCCCCAGAGTTCTGACTGGCTTCATAGGGAGCAGTTTCAGAGCATGCCGGGGACTCCGTGACAGGGCGTGAGCAGAGTCCTCACCAAACCAGACACTTCTCTCTCCGAGACTGGCGAGAGCTCGGCTCCCAGATGGAGGGCTCTTGCCTGGCATCACCAACGGTCACAGGCTCGCTGCTCTCACTCACATTCCGTCGCATGAGGGCAGTAGATTCTGAGGCTTGACTTCTTTTTCCTTGCTGCTAAAGCCAGCCCAAGGGGAAAAAAACAAGTAAGTTACCATCTCAGGCGGCAACGTCTCAGAGGCTCCTCTGTTTGCCTCTTCCACACGGCGGGGATCCGCCCTCCACTCTCCTCCCATTACACCTTGAGCATCCCAACCAAAATCTCCTTTTCTTACGGCACCCCACAGAGTCACTCTGCTCAAGAGACTCTGGCCCCTCTCCACCTACATCCCCCCGAGCCCTGTCCCCAGCGAGGACGCCCACGGCCGCTGAGGAGGACGACAGCGACTGCGGACGAGGAACTGGAAGCACTGACCTGGCAGCCAGGTCTGCAGAGGGCAGAGAGCGGAGGCCTTGTTCCGCCCCGTTGGAAAGAGGCCCAAGCGGCTCAGGCCCCCTCCTGCCGTGTTTCCCTCCGGCGAGAGCTCCGGCACCATTCCTCGCCAGAGCCGCTGCGAAAGCCGAGCCGGAGCCCTAGCTCCACAGCGCTCATCATGTTGTGGGTCGTCTTGTGTTGCGTGTGACAAGTTGTGGGTTATTTTGTGTTGAGTGAGTGTGTGTTTGTGAGATGTTGTGGGTCGTGTGTGTGATGTTTTGTGTGTGTTGCTTTCCGTGTCGCGGTGTGTGTGTGTCTTTGTCGTGTGTTATTTTTGTGTGTCGTGTTCTGTGCCCTTCTGTGTCATCGTATCGAAAAGCATTTTGGTGAATAATTCAAGGAGAGCTTTAGCACTAGTACTTGTCGATAATTTAAGTCTCCTTAGGAGTAATTTTCTTGACCCAATCGCTACGAACTCTTCAGGAGAGACGCTGGATTGCTGGAGTCTTTACCACTAGATACTTGTAAAGAATGATTTTCTACCTTGAGTCCTTTGCACGAACCGATCTGTTCCAACGCACCAAGGGAGAATGCCTTTGCTTTTCTGCTGGAGGATTCCGTGGGAAATTTATCAGAGGACGGCTGAGGAATGAATTGTCTCATTCCTTGTCAGTTTCACGGACCGATTTTAGTCCAAATCTCCAGGAGCTAATTATGAACATAGTACGGAGGATGATTCCATGTGTAATTAATTGCTAACATTGATCAGAAAGAACTGCCTCCTTTTTAGTCATTTCTACCAAATCGTCAACTGATATCTACCTAATCACAAGGAGCCAATCTGAAAGGCTTTTGGAGGAGGATTCCATTTGTCATTGATTATAAGCATTGATCAGTTATAACTTTCTCTTTTTTAGCAATTTTCTCGATAAATCCTTGCTAAATGCCAAAGAGAGAATAGACTTGCTTTTTGGTGCATGGTTCCATGAGGAGGACATCAGGATACCTGATTTCGAATGACGTTCTCATTTTCAGTAATTTTCGCAACCTGCTCTGTACCGTCTGACGAGAAGTGAATCCTCGGGGCTTTCAGGAAGATTCCTTCTCAAATTTATCTGTCGCACAGATCAAAGATGAATTTCTCTATTTTAGTATATTTCGAGAAACGATTTCTTCCAAATCACCAGCAGGGAATCGAAAAGCGTTTTGGTGAATCATTCGAGGAGAAATGGATCAGTAGTACTTGTCAATAATGTATGTCTCATGATGAGTAATTTTCTGGAACAGATCTCTACCAAATGATCAGGCGAGATTACGTATGGCTTTTCGAGGAAGAGTGCATGAGACATCAACGGCTACATCTGATTAGTAATGAAAGTCTCATTTTTAGCACTTTACACTACCCATCTGTATGTGTGACGTGTTCTGTGTGTGCGTGCGTCGGTATCGTGCTGTGTGTGTTGTCTTGGGTGGCCACAACACAGGGAAATGCACAAAGCATTCCCCTCCTGGAGGAAGAGTGACACGACGTGGCCACTCAGGAGTAATACACAAACAATCCCAAGCCTCCCCCCCACCCCCCACCCCGGAGCAACAGTGATGTCTGTGGCCAATTCAGGTCATTCAGAAAGCATTTCCCTCATGGAGCAACAGTGACACTGGGTGGCCACTTGGAGTAATGCAGAAAGCATTTCCCTCACGGAGCAATGGTGAAACTGCGTGGCCAATTCAGGTAGTGCTCATATCATTTCCCTCCCGGAGCAACAGTGACACCGGGCAGCCCCTTGGAGTAAGACACAAATCATTTCCTCACGGAGCACCAGTTGCACAAAATGAGTTGAATAATAATAATAATCATTAATAATAAAACTAAACAAAAAATAGGTAGGTAGATTTTCAATAATTGGAAGGTAGAGCAAACAGAAGAAGGCAGATTTCTAAGCAACTACAAATTCGCACGCATACTGAGCCTAAGATCTTCAAGAGACTGGATTCAACAAGTATTTTCCCATCCTACATGTCTTTCGCCAACTTGAAGAGTTTCTGTAGATTAGATTTGCCGTTGTTTCTCTTTACAGATTACACTCCTGTGTTAGGCTGGACTTCCCCCTTCTCGTTTCCTTTGTCTCTTCAGGTACTTTCAGCAGCCTTTCTACTGCCCTGCATGATCTTCGTCCTCTCCGACTTTTCCATGGCTCCCGAGACCTCACTTGTGGGAATGCACACCTACCCGCGTCCTGTGAAGGGACACGGCACGAGGAGAGAAGAGGAGAGACGAGAAAGAGAGAGTTGGCGAACACAGGAGAGAAAACAGAGAAACAGGAGAGCAAGGCGAGCAACTCACCACCTGGAGTCATCCTCTTGGATCCAAGCTTCAGTTGTGGAGAAGACACCGTTCCTGACCAGAGAAACGAGCAGCCTCTGAAAATGGGGCCTTTTCTCCCTCCTAGCCACAGCTGGTCAGGATCCTTTGCTTACAAACCGAACCCTAATGGACGGGGCTTCCCGACCCGGACTCAGGTGGGGCGTGTGAGAAGTGGGACTGTTCTTAATGTTTCCTCTGAATAGTGTGGGGGTGCCTCAGTTTCCCCTAGGCAGTTCTTAAGTATCTAGGGGGTGGAGTAAGGGTGTATGATCATTGCAGAGCCCTAGAGGGCATGTGTGTGCAGGAGTCTGGACACAGAGAATGGCCAACACCCTGTTTCCTGGCAACTGATGGCCTGGGCCCTTCCCCCCCTGCAAGGGGAGAGCTGAAGGGTTGGAGAACAAAGGAATCAGGTGACCTCCTGGCCCGGGAAAGGGACAAAGCCCAGAGGAGGAGGGGTTGGAGGGGGGTTTCAGTTTGGGGCTGGCTGGGACATGGAGTGAAGTGCAGACGTGGTTGTCTGGCTCACTGCCCCCCAAAATGGACCCAGCTGAGGGGTCCCGTTCTCTGCACCTGCAAGCTCTGTTTTAGACCATGTTCCTGTCCTCTAATAAACCTTCTGTTTTACTGGCTGGCTGAGAGTCACATCTGACTGCGGAGTTGGGGTGCAGGACCCCCTGGCTTCCCCAGGAGCCCCGCCTGAGCGGACTCGCTGGGGGGAAGCGCACGGAGGGGCAGAGGAGGCTGAATGCTCCGAGGTCAGACCCAGGAAGGTGGAAGCTGTGTGAGCTGTGAGTCCTGAAGACAGGCTGCTCACAGAAAAGCGACTGCCCCAGAGTTCTGACTGGCTTCATAGGGAGCAGTTTCAGAGCATGCCGGGGACTCCGTGACAGGGCGTGAGCAGAGTCCTCACCAAACCAGACACTTCTCTCTCCGAGACTGGCGAGAGCTCGGCTCCCAGATGGAGGGCTCTTGCCTGGCATCACCAACGGTCACAGGCTCGCTGCTCTCACTCACATTCCGTCGCATGAGGGCAGTAGATTCTGAGGCTTGACTTCTTTTTCCTTGCTGCTAAAGCCAGCCCAAGGGGAAAAAAACAAGTAAGTTACCATCTCAGGCGGCAACGTCTCAGAGGCTCCTCTGTTTGCCTCTTCCACACGGCGGGGATCCGCCCTCCACTCTCCTCCCATTACACCTTGAGCATCCCAACCAAAATCTCCTTTTCTTACGGCACCCCACAGAGTCACTCTGCTCAAGAGACTCTGGCCCCTCTCCACCTACATCCCCCCGAGCCCTGTCCCCAGCGAGGACGCCCACGGCCGCTGAGGAGGACGACAGCGACTGCGGACGAGGAACTGGAAGCACTGACCTGGCAGCCAGGTCTGCAGAGGGCAGAGAGCGGAGGCCTTGTTCCGCCCCGTTGGAAAGAGGCCCAAGCGGCTCAGGCCCCCTCCTGCCGTGTTTCCCTCCGGCGAGAGCTCCGGCACCATTCCTCGCCAGAGCCGCTGCGAAAGCCGAGCCGGAGCCCTCGCTCCACAGCGCTCATCATGTTGTGGGTCGTCTTGTGTTGCGTGTGACATGTTGTGGGTTATTTTGTGTTGAGTGAGTGTGTGTTTGTGAGATGTTGTGGGTCGTGTGTGTGATGTTTTGTGTGTGTTGCTTTCCGTGTCGCGGTGTGTGTGTGTCTTTGTCGTGTGTTATTTTTGTGTGTCGTGTTCTGTGCCCTTCTGTGTCATCGTATCGAAAAGCATTTTGGTGAATAATTCGAGGAGAGCTTTAGCACTAGTACTTGTCGATAATTTAAGTCTCCTTAGGAGTAATTTTCTTGACCCAATCGCTACGAACTCTTCAGGAGAGACGCTGGATTGCTGGAGTCTTTACCACTAGATACTTGTAAAGAATGATTTTCTACCTTGAGTCCTTTGCACGAACCGATCTGTTCCAACGCACCAAGGGAGAATGCCTTTGCTTTTCTGCTGGAGGATTCCGTGGGAAATTTATCAGAGGACGGCTGAGGAATGAATTGTCTCATTCCTTGTCAGTTTCACGGACCGATTTTAGTCCAAATCTCCAGGAGCTAATTATGAACATAGTACGGAGGATGATTCCATGTGTAATTAATTGCTAACATTGATCAGAAAGAACTGCCTCCTTTTTAGTCATTTCTACCAAATCGTCAACTGATATCTACCTAATCACAAGGAGCCAATCTGAAAGGCTTTTGGAGGAGGATTCCATTTGTCATTGATTATAAGCATTGATCAGTTATAACTTTCTCTTTTTTAGCAATTTTCTCGATAAATCCTTGCTAAATGCCAAAGAGAGAATAGACTTGCTTTTTGGTGCATGGTTCCATGAGGAGGACATCAGGATACCTGATTTCGAATGACGTTCTCATTTTCAGTAATTTTCGCAACCTGCTCTGTACCGTCTGACGAGAAGTGAATCCTCGGGGCTTTCAGGAAGATTCCTTCTCAAATTTATCTGTCGCACAGATCAAAGATGAATTTCTCTATTTTAGTATATTTCGAGAAACGATTTCTTCCAAATCACCAGCAGGGAATCGAAAAGCGTTTTGGTGAATCATTCGAGGAGAAATGGATCACTAGTACTTGTCAATAATGTATGTCTCATGATGAGTAATTTTCTGGAACAGATCTCTACCAAATGATCAGGCGAGATTACGTATGGCTTTTCGAGGAAGAGTGCATGAGACATCAACGGCTACATCTGATTAGTAATGAAAGTCTCATTTTTAGCACTTTACACTACCCATCTGTATGTGTGACGTGTTCTGTGTGTGTGTGCGTCGGTATCGTGCTGTGTGTGTTGTCTTGGGTGGCCACAACACAGGGAAATGCACAAAGCATTCCCCTCCTGGAGGAAGAGTGACACGACGTGGCCACTCAGGAGTAATACACAAACAATCCCAAGCCTCCCCCCCACCCCCCACCCCGGAGCAACAGTGATGTCTGTGGCCAATTCAGGTCATTCAGAAAGCATTTCCCTCATGGAGCAACAGTGACACTGGGTGGCCACTTGGAGTAATGCAGAAAGCATTTCCCTCACGGAGCAATGGTGAAACTGCGTGGCCAATTCAGGTAGTGCTCATATCATTTCCCTCCCGGAGCAACAGTGACACCGGGCAGCCCCTTGGAGTAAGACACAAATCATTTCCTCACGGAGCACCAGTTGCACAAAATGAGTTGAATAATAATAATAATCATTAATAATAAAACTAAACAAAAAATAGGTAGGTAGATTTTCAATAATTGGAAGGTAGAGCAAACAGAAGAAGGCAGATTTCTAAGCAACTACAAATTCGCACGCATACTGAGCCTAAGATCTTCAAGAGACTGGATTCAACAAGTATTTTCCCATCCTACATGTCTTTCGCCAACTTGAAGAGTTTCTGTAGATTAGATTTGCCGTTGTTTCTCTTTACAGATTACACTCCTGTGTTAGGCTGGACTTCCCCCTTCTCGTTTCCTTTGTCTCTTCAGGTACTTTCAGCAGCCTTTCTACTGCCCTGCATGATCTTCGTCCTCTCCGACTTTTCCATGGCTCCCGAGACCTCACTTGTGGGAATGCACACCTACCCGCGTCCTGTGAAGGGACACGGCACGAGGAGAGAAGAGGAGAGACGAGAAAGAGAGAGTTGGCGAACACAGGAGAGAAAACAGAGAAACAGGAGAGCAAGGCGAGCAACTCACCACCTGGAGTCATCCTCTTGGATCCAAGCTTCAGTTGTGGAGAAGACACCGTTCCTGACCAGAGAAACGAGCAGCCTCTGAAAATGGGGCCTTTTCTCCCTCCTAGCCACAGCTGGTCAGGATCCTTTGCTTACAAACCGAACCCTAATGGACGGGGCTTCCCGACCCGGACTCAGGTGGGGCGTGTGAGAAGTGGGACTGTTCTTAATGTTTCCTCTGAATAGTGTGGGGGTGCCTCAGTTTCCCCTAGGCAGTTCTTAAGTATCTAGGGGGTGGAGTAAGGGTGTATGATCATTGCAGAGCCCTAGAGGGCATGTGTGTGCAGGAGTCTGGACACAGAGAATGGCCAACACCCTGTTTCCTGGCAACTGATGGCCTGGGCCCTTCCCCCCCTGCAAGGGGAGAGCTGAAGGGTTGGAGAACAAAGGAATCAGGTGACCTCCTGGCCCGGGAAAGGGACAAAGCCCAGAGGAGGAGGGGTTGGAGGGGGGTTTCAGTTTGGGGCTGGCTGGGACATGGAGTGAAGTGCAGACGTGGTTGTCTGGCTCACTGCCCCCCAAAATGGACCCAGCTGAGGGGTCCCGTTCTCTGCACCTGCAAGCTCTGTTTTAGACCATGTTCCTGTCCTCTAATAAACCTTCTGTTTTACTGGCTGGCTGAGAGTCACATCTGACTGCGGAGTTGGGGTGCAGGACCCCCTGGCTTCCCCAGGAGCCCCGCCTGAGCGGACTCGCTGGGGGGAAGCGCACGGAGGGGCAGAGGAGGCTGAATGCTCCGAGGTCAGACCCAGGAAGGTGGAAGCTGTGTGAGCTGTGAGTCCTGAAGACAGGCTGCTCACAGAAAAGCGACTGCCCCAGAGTTCTGACTGGCTTCATAGGGAGCAGTTTCAGAGCATGCCGGGGACTCCGTGACAGGGCGTGAGCAGAGTCCTCACCAAACCAGACACTTCTCTCTCCGAGACTGGCGAGAGCTCGGCTCCCAGATGGAGGGCTCTTGCCTGGCATCACCAACGGTCACAGGCTCGCTGCTCTCACTCACATTCCGTCGCATGAGGGCAGTAGATTCTGAGGCTTGACTTCTTTTTCCTTGCTGCTAAAGCCAGCCCAAGGGGAAAAAAACAAGTAAGTTACCATCTCAGGCGGCAACGTCTCAGAGGCTCCTCTGTTTGCCTCTTCCACACGGCGGGGATCCGCCCTCCACTCTCCTCCCATTACACCTTGAGCATCCCAACCAAAATCTCCTTTTCTTACGGCACCCCACAGAGTCACTCTGCTCAAGAGACTCTGGCCCCTCTCCACCTACATCCCCCCGAGCCCTGTCCCCAGCGAGGACGCCCACGGCCGCTGAGGAGGACGACAGCGACTGCGGACGAGGAACTGGAAGCACTGACCTGGCAGCCAGGTCTGCAGAGGGCAGAGAGCGGAGGCCTTGTTCCGCCCCCTTGGAAAGAGGCCCAAGCGGCTCAGGCCCCCTCCTGCCGTGTTTCCCTCCGGCGAGAGCTCCGGCACCATTCCTCGCCAGAGCCGCTGCGAAAGCCGAGCCGGAGCCCTAGCTCCACAGCGCTCATCATGTTGTGGGTCGTCTTGTGTTGCGTGTGACAAGTTGTGGGTTATTTTGTGTTGAGTGAGTGTGTGTTTGTGAGATGTTGTGGGTCGTGTGTGTGATGTTTTGTGTGTGTTGCTTTCCGTGTCGCGGTGTGTGTGTGTCTTTGTCGTGTGTTATTTTTGTGTGTCGTGTTCTGTGCCCTTCTGTGTCATCGTATCGAAAAGCATTTTGGTGAATAATTCAAGGAGAGCTTTAGCACTAGTACTTGTCGATAATTTAAGTCTCCTTAGGAGTAATTTTCTTGACCCAATCGCTACGAACTCTTCAGGAGAGACGCTGGATTGCTGGAGTCTTTACCACTAGATACTTGTAAAGAATGATTTTCTACCTTGAGTCCTTTGCACGAACCGATCTGTTCCAACGCACCAAGGGAGAATGCCTTTGCTTTTCTGCTGGAGGATTCCGTGGGAAATTTATCAGAGGACGGCTGAGGAATGAATTGTCTCATTCCTTGTCAGTTTCACGGACCGATTTTAGTCCAAATCTCCAGGAGCTAATTATGAATATAGTACGGAGGATGATTCCATGTGTAATTAATTGCTAACATTGATCAGAAAGAACTGCCTCCTTTTTAGTCATTTCTACCAAATCGTCAACTGATATCTACCTAATCACAAGGAGCCAATCTGAAAGGCTTTTGGAGGAGGATTCCATTTGTCATTGATTATAAGCATTGATCAGTTATAACTTTCTCTTTTTTAGCAATTTTCTCGATAAATCCTTGCTAAATGCCAAAGAGAGAATAGACTTGCTTTTTGGTGCATGGTTCCATGAGGAGGACATCAGGATACCTGATTTCGAATGACGTTCTCATTTTCAGTAATTTTCGCAACCTGCTCTGTACCGTCTGACGAGAAGTGAATCCTCGGGGCTTTCAGGAAGATTCCTTCTCAAATTTATCTGTCGCACAGATCAAAGATGAATTTCTCTATTTTAGTATATTTTGAGAAACGATTTCTTCCAAATCACCAGCAGGGAATCGAAAAGCGTTTTGGTGAATCATTCGAGGAGAAATGGATCACTAGTACTTGTCAATAATGTATGTCTCATGATGAGTAATTTTCTGGAACAGATCTCTACCAAATGATCAGGCGAGATTACGTATGGCTTTTCGAGGAAGAGTGCATGAGACATCAACGGCTACATCTGATTAGTAATGAAAGTCTCATTTTTAGCACTTTACACTACCCATCTGTATGTGTGACGTGTTCTGTGTGTGTGTGCGTCGGTATCGTGCTGTGTGTGTTGTCTTGGGTGGCCACAACACAGGGAAATGCACAAAGCATTCCCCTCCTGGAGGAAGAGTGACACGACGTGGCCACTCAGGAGTAATACACAAACAATCCCAAGCCTCCCCCCCACCCCCCACCCCGGAGCAACAGTGATGTCTGTGGCCAATTCAGGTCATTCAGAAAGCATTTCCCTCATGGAGCAACAGTGACACTGGGTGGCCACTTGGAGTAATGCAGAAAGCATTTCCCTCACGGAGCAATGGTGAAACTGCGTGGCCAATTCAGGTAGTGCTCATATCATTTCCCTCCCGGAGCAACAGTGACACCGGGCAGCCCCTTGGAGTAAGACACAAATCATTTCCTCACGGAGCACCAGTTGCACAAAATGAGTTGAATAATAATAATAATCATTAATAATAAAACTAAACAAAAAATAGGTAGGTAGATTTTCAATAATTGGAAGGTAGAGCAAACAGAAGAAGGCAGATTTCTAAGCAACTACAAATTCGCACGCATACTGAGCCTAAGATCTTCAAGAGACTGGATTCAACAAGTATTTTCCCATCCTACATGTCTTTCGGCAACTTGAAGAGTTTCTGTAGATTAGATTTGCCGTTGTTTCTCTTTACAGATTACACTCCTGTGTTAGGCTGGACTTCCCCCTTCTCGTTTCCTTTGTCTCTTCAGGTACTTTCAGCAGCCTTTCTACTGCCCTGCATGATCTTCGTCCTCTCCGACTTTTCCATGGCTCCCGAGACCTCACTTGTGGGAATGCACACCTACCCGCGTCCTGTGAAGGGACACGGCACGAGGAGAGAAGAGGAGAGACGAGAAAGAGAGAGTTGGCGAACACAGGAGAGAAAACAGAGAAACAGGAGAGCAAGGCGAGCAACTCACCACCTGGAGTCATCCTCTTGGATCCAAGCTTCAGTTGTGGAGAAGACACCGTTCCTGACCAGAGAAACGAGCAGCCTCTGAAAATGGGGCCTTTTCTCCCTCCTAGCCACAGCTGGTCAGGATCCTTTGCTTACAAACCGAACCCTAATGGACGGGGCTTCCCGACCCGGACTCAGGTGGGGCGTGTGAGAAGTGGGACTGTTCTTAATGTTTCCTCTGAATAGTGTGGGGGTGCCTCAGTTTCCCCTAGGCAGTTCTTAAGTATCTAGGGGGTGGAGTAAGGGTGTATGATCATTGCAGAGCCCTAGAGGGCATGTGTGTGCAGGAGTCTGGACACAGAGAATGGCCAACACCCTGTTTCCTGGCAACTGATGGCCTGGGCCCTTCCCCCCCTGCAAGGGGAGAGCTGAAGGGTTGGAGAACAAAGGAATCAGGTGACCTCCTGGCCCGGGAAAGGGACAAAGCCCAGAGGAGGAGGGGTTGGAGGGGGGTTTCAGTTTGGGGCTGGCTGGGACATGGAGTGAAGTGCAGACGTGGTTGTCTGGCTCACTGCCCCCCAAAATGGACCCAGCTGAGGGGTCCCGTTCTCTGCACCTGCAAGCTCTGTTTTAGACCATGTTCCTGTCCTCTAATAAACCTTCTGTTTTACTGGCTGGCTGAGAGTCACATCTGACTGCGGAGTTGGGGTGCAGGACCCCCTGGCTTCCCCAGGAGCCCCGCCTGAGCGGACTCGCTGGGGGGAAGCGCACGGAGGGGCAGAGGAGGCTGAATGCTCCGAGGTCAGACCCAGGAAGGTGGAAGCTGTGTGAGCTGTGAGTCCTGAAGACAGGCTGCTCACAGAAAAGCGACTGCCCCAGAGTTCTGACTGGCTTCATAGGGAGCAGTTTCAGAGCATGCCGGGGACTCCGTGACAGGGCGTGAGCAGAGTCCTCACCAAACCAGACACTTCTCTCTCCGAGACTGGCGAGAGCTCGGCTCCCAGATGGAGGGCTCTTGCCTGGCATCACCAACGGTCACAGGCTCGCTGCTCTCACTCACATTCCGTCGCATGAGGGCAGTAGATTCTGAGGCTTGACTTCTTTTTCCTTGCTGCTAAAGCCAGCCCAAGGGGAAAAAAACAAGTAAGTTACCATCTCAGGCGGCAACGTCTCAGAGGCTCCTCTGTTTGCCTCTTCCACACGGCGGGGATCCGCCCTCCACTCTCCTCCCATTACACCTTGAGCATCCCAACCAAAATCTCCTTTTCTTACGGCACCCCACAGAGTCACTCTGCTCAAGAGACTCTGGCCCCTCTCCACCTACATCCCCCCGAGCCCTGTCCCCAGCGAGGACGCCCACGGCCGCTGAGGAGGACGACAGCGACTGCGGACGAGGAACTGGAAGCACTGACCTGGCAGCCAGGTCTGCAGAGGGCAGAGAGCGGAGGCCTTGTTCCGCCCCCTTGGAAAGAGGCCCAAGCGGCTCAGGCCCCCTCCTGCCGTGTTTCCCTCCGGCGAGAGCTCCGGCACCATTCCTCGCCAGAGCCGCTGCGAAAGCCGAGCCGGAGCCCTAGCTCCACAGCGCTCATCATGTTGTGGGTCGTCTTGTGTTGCGTGTGACATGTTGTGGGTTATTTTGTGTTGAGTGAGTGTGTGTTTGTGAGATGTTGTGGGTCGTGTGTGTGATGTTTTGTGTGTGTTGCTTTCCGTGTCGCGGTGTGTGTGTGTCTTTGTCGTGTGTTATTTTTGTGTGTCGTGTTCTGTGCCCTTCTGTGTCATCGTATCGAAAAGCATTTTGGTGAATAATTCGAGGAGAGCTTTAGCACTAGTACTTGTCGATAATTTAAGTCTCCTTAGGAGTAATTTTCTTGACCCAATCGCTACGAACTCTTCAGGAGAGACGCTGGATTGCTGGAGTCTTTACCACTAGATACTTGTAAAGAATGATTTTCTACCTTGAGTCCTTTGCACGAACCGATCTGTTCCAACGCACCAAGGGAGAATGCCTTTGCTTTTCTGCTGGAGGATTCCGTGGGAAATTTATCAGAGGACGGCTGAGGAATGAATTGTCTCATTCCTTGTCAGTTTCACGGACCGATTTTAGTCCAAATCTCCAGGAGCTAATTATGAACATAGTACGGAGGATGATTCCATGTGTAATTAATTGCTAACATTGATCAGAAAGAACTGCCTCCTTTTTAGTCATTTCTACCAAATCGTCAACTGATATCTACCTAATCACAAGGAGCCAATCTGAAAGGCTTTTGGAGGAGGATTCCATTTGTCATTGATTATAAGCATTGATCAGTTATAACTTTCTCTTTTTTAGCAATTTTCTCGATAAATCCTTGCTAAATGCCAAAGAGAGAATAGACTTGCTTTTTGGTGCATGGTTCCATGAGGAGGACATCAGGATACCTGATTTCGAATGACGTTCTCATTTTCAGTAATTTTCGCAACCTGCTCTGTACCGTCTGACGAGAAGTGAATCCTCGGGGCTTTCAGGAAGATTCCTTCTCAAATTTATCTGTCGCACAGATCAAAGATGAATTTCTCTATTTTAGTATATTTCGAGAAACGATTTCTTCCAAATCACCAGCAGGGAATCGAAAAGCGTTTTGGTGAATCATTCGAGGAGAAATGGATCACTAGTACTTGTCAATAATGTATGTCTCATGATGAGTAATTTTCTGGAACAGATCTCTACCAAATGATCAGGCGAGATTACGTATGGCTTTTCGAGGAAGAGTGCATGAGACATCAACGGCTACATCTGATTAGTAATGAAAGTCTCATTTTTAGCACTTTACACTACCCATCTGTATGTGTGACGTGTTCTGTGTGTGCGTGCGTCGGTATCGTGCTGTGTGTGTTGTCTTGGGTGGCCACAACACAGGGAAATGCACAAAGCATTCCCCTCCTGGAGGAAGAGTGACACGACGTGGCCACTCAGGAGTAATACACAAACAATCCCAAGCCTCCCCCCCACCCCCCACCCCGGAGCAACAGTGATGTCTGTGGCCAATTCAGGTCATTCAGAAAGCATTTCCCTCATGGAGCAACAGTGACACTGGGTGGCCACTTGGAGTAATGCAGAAAGCATTTCCCTCACGGAGCAATGGTGAAACTGCGTGGCCAATTCAGGTAGTGCTCATATCATTTCCCTCCCGGAGCAACAGTGACACCGGGCAGCCCCTTGGAGTAAGACACAAATCATTTCCTCACGGAGCACCAGTTGCACAAAATGAGTTGAATAATAATAATAATCATTAATAATAAAACTAAACAAAAAATAGGTAGGTAGATTTTCAATAATTGGAAGGTAGAGCAAACAGAAGAAGGCAGATTTCTAAGCAACTACAAATTCGCACGCATACTGAGCCTAAGATCTTCAAGAGACTGGATTCAACAAGTATTTTCCCATCCTACATGTCTTTCGGCAACTTGAAGAGTTTCTGTAGATTAGATTTGCCGTTGTTTCTCTTTACAGATTACACTCCTGTGTTAGGCTGGACTTCCCCCTTCTCGTTTCCTTTGTCTCTTCAGGTACTTTCAGCAGCCTTTCTACTGCCCTGCATGATCTTCGTCCTCTCCGACTTTTCCATGGCTCCCGAGACCTCACTTGTGGGAATGCACACCTACCCGCGTCCTGTGAAGGGACACGGCACGAGGAGAGAAGAGGAGAGACGAGAAAGAGAGAGTTGGCGAACACAGGAGAGAAAACAGAGAAACAGGAGAGCAAGGCGAGCAACTCACCACCTGGAGTCATCCTCTTGGATCCAAGCTTCAGTTGTGGAGAAGACACCGTTCCTGACCAGAGAAACGAGCAGCCTCTGAAAATGGGGCCTTTTCTCCCTCCTAGCCACAGCTGGTCAGGATCCTTTGCTTACAAACCGAACCCTAATGGACGGGGCTTCCCGACCCGGACTCAGGTGGGGCGTGTGAGAAGTGGGACTGTTCTTAATGTTTCCTCTGAATAGTGTGGGGGTGCCTCAGTTTCCCCTAGGCAGTTCTTAAGTATCTAGGGGGTGGAGTAAGGGTGTATGATCATTGCAGAGCCCTAGAGGGCATGTGTGTGCAGGAGTCTGGACACAGAGAATGGCCAACACCCTGTTTCCTGGCAACTGATGGCCTGGGCCCTTCCCCCCCTGCAAGGGGAGAGCTGAAGGGTTGGAGAACAAAGGAATCAGGTGACCTCCTGGCCCGGGAAAGGGACAAAGCCCAGAGGAGGAGGGGTTGGAGGGGGGTTTCAGTTTGGGGCTGGCTGGGACATGGAGTGAAGTGCAGACGTGGTTGTCTGGCTCACTGCCCCCCAAAATGGACCCAGCTGAGGGGTCCCGTTCTCTGCACCTGCAAGCTCTGTTTTAGACCATGTTCCTGTCCTCTAATAAACCTTCTGTTTTACTGGCTGGCTGAGAGTCACATCTGACTGCGGAGTTGGGGTGCAGGACCCCCTGGCTTCCCCAGGAGCCCCGCCTGAGCGGACTCGCTGGGGGGAAGCGCACGGAGGGGCAGAGGAGGCTGAATGCTCCGAGGTCAGACCCAGGAAGGTGGAAGCTGTGTGAGCTGTGAGTCCTGAAGACAGGCTGCTCACAGAAAAGCGACTGCCCCAGAGTTCTGACTGGCTTCATAGGGAGCAGTTTCAGAGCATGCCGGGGACTCCGTGACAGGGCGTGAGCAGAGTCCTCACCAAACCAGACACTTCTCTCTCCGAGACTGGCGAGAGCTCGGCTCCCAGATGGAGGGCTCTTGCCTGGCATCACCAACGGTCACAGGCTCGCTGCTCTCACTCACATTCCGTCGCATGAGGGCAGTAGATTCTGAGGCTTGACTTCTTTTTCCTTGCTGCTAAAGCCAGCCCAAGGGGAAAAAAACAAGTAAGTTACCATCTCAGGCGGCAACGTCTCAGAGGCTCCTCTGTTTGCCTCTTCCACACGGCGGGGATCCGCCCTCCACTCTCCTCCCATTACACCTTGAGCATCCCAACCAAAATCTCCTTTTCTTACGGCACCCCACAGAGTCACTCTGCTCAAGAGACTCTGGCCCCTCTCCACCTACATCCCCCCGAGCCCTGTCCCCAGCGAGGACGCCCACGGCCGCTGAGGAGGACGACAGCGACTGCGGACGAGGAACTGGAAGCACTGACCTGGCAGCCAGGTCTGCAGAGGGCAGAGAGCGGAGGCCTTGTTCCGCCCCCTTGGAAAGAGGCCCAAGCGGCTCAGGCCCCCTCCTGCCGTGTTTCCCTCCGGCGAGAGCTCCGGCACCATTCCTCGCCAGAGCCGCTGCGAAAGCCGAGCCGGAGCCCTAGCTCCACAGCGCTCATCATGTTGTGGGTCGTCTTGTGTTGCGTGTGACATGTTGTGGGTTATTTTGTGTTGAGTGAGTGTGTGTTTGTGAGATGTTGTGGGTCGTGTGTGTGATGTTTTGTGTGTGTTGCTTTCCGTGTCGCGGTGTGTGTGTGTCTTTGTCGTGTGTTATTTTTGTGTGTCGTGTTCTGTGCCCTTCTGTGTCATCGTATCGAAAAGCATTTTGGTGAATAATTCGAGGAGAGCTTTAGCACTAGTACTTGTCGATAATTTAAGTCTCCTTAGGAGTAATTTTCTTGACCCAATCGCTACGAACTCTTCAGGAGAGACGCTGGATTGCTGGAGTCTTTACCACTAGATACTTGTAAAGAATGATTTTCTACCTTGAGTCCTTTGCACGAACCGATCTGTTCCAACGCACCAAGGGAGAATGCCTTTGCTTTTCTGCTGGAGGATTCCGTGGGAAATTTATCAGAGGACGGCTGAGGAATGAATTGTCTCATTCCTTGTCAGTTTCACGGACCGATTTTAGTCCAAATCTCCAGGAGCTAATTATGAACATAGTACGGAGGATGATTCCATGTGTAATTAATTGCTAACATTGATCAGAAAGAACTGCCTCCTTTTTAGTCATTTCTACCAAATCGTCAACTGATATCTACCTAATCACAAGGAGCCAATCTGAAAGGCTTTTGGAGGAGGATTCCATTTGTCATTGATTATAAGCATTGATCAGTTATAACTTTCTCTTTTTTAGCAATTTTCTCGATAAATCCTTGCTAAATGCCAAAGAGAGAATAGACTTGCTTTTTGGTGCATGGTTCCATGAGGAGGACATCAGGATACCTGATTTCGAATGACGTTCTCATTTTCAGTAATTTTCGCAACCTGCTCTGTACCGTCTGACGAGAAGTGAATCCTCGGGGCTTTCAGGAAGATTCCTTCTCAAATTTATCTGTCGCACAGATCAAAGATGAATTTCTCTATTTTAGTATATTTCGAGAAACGATTTCTTCCAAATCACCAGCAGGGAATCGAAAAGCGTTTTGGTGAATCATTCGAGGAGAAATGGATCACTAGTACTTGTCAATAATGTATGTCTCATGATGAGTAATTTTCTGGAACAGATCTCTACCAAATGATCAGGCGAGATTACGTATGGCTTTTCGAGGAAGAGTGCATGAGACATCAACGGCTACATCTGATTAGTAATGAAAGTCTCATTTTTAGCACTTTACACTACCCATCTGTATGTGTGACGTGTTCTGTGTGTGTGTGCGTCGGTATCGTGCTGTGTGTGTTGTCTTGGGTGGCCACAACACAGGGAAATGCACAAAGCATTCCCCTCCTGGAGGAAGAGTGACACGACGTGGCCACTCAGGAGTAATACACAAACAATCCCAAGCCTCCCCCCCACCCCCCACCCCGGAGCAACAGTGATGTCTGTGGCCAATTCAGGTCATTCAGAAAGCATTTCCCTCATGGAGCAACAGTGACACTGGGTGGCCACTTGGAGTAATGCAGAAAGCATTTCCCTCACGGAGCAATGGTGAAACTGCGTGGCCAATTCAGGTAGTGCTCATATCATTTCCCTCCCGGAGCAACAGTGACACCGGGCAGCCCCTTGGAGTAAGACACAAATCATTTCCTCACGGAGCACCAGTTGCACAAAATGAGTTGAATAATAATAATAATCATTAATAATAAAACTAAACAAAAAATAGGTAGGTAGATTTTCAATAATTGGAAGGTAGAGCAAACAGAAGAAGGCAGATTTCTAAGCAACTACAAATTCGCACGCATACTGAGCCTAAGATCTTCAAGAGACTGGATTCAACAAGTATTTTCCCATCCTACATGTCTTTCGGCAACTTGAAGAGTTTCTGTAGATTAGATTTGCCGTTGTTTCTCTTTACAGATTACACTCCTGTGTTAGGCTGGACTTCCCCCTTCTCGTTTCCTTTGTCTCTTCAGGTACTTTCAGCAGCCTTTCTACTGCCCTGCATGATCTTCGTCCTCTCCGACTTTTCCATGGCTCCCGAGACCTCACTTGTGGGAATGCACACCTACCCGCGTCCTGTGAAGGGACACGGCACGAGGAGAGAAGAGGAGAGACGAGAAAGAGAGAGTTGGCGAACACAGGAGAGAAAACAGAGAAACAGGAGAGCAAGGCGAGCAACTCACCACCTGGAGTCATCCTCTTGGATCCAAGCTTCAGTTGTGGAGAAGACACCGTTCCTGACCAGAGAAACGAGCAGCCTCTGAAAATGGGGCCTTTTCTCCCTCCTAGCCACAGCTGGTCAGGATCCTTTGCTTACAAACCGAACCCTAATGGACGGGGCTTCCCGACCCGGACTCAGGTGGGGCGTGTGAGAAGTGGGACTGTTCTTAATGTTTCCTCTGAATAGTGTGGGGGTGCCTCAGTTTCCCCTAGGCAGTTCTTAAGTATCTAGGGGGTGGAGTAAGGGTGTATGATCATTGCAGAGCCCTAGAGGGCATGTGTGTGCAGGAGTCTGGACACAGAGAATGGCCAACACCCTGTTTCCTGGCAACTGATGGCCTGGGCCCTTCCCCCCCTGCAAGGGGAGAGCTGAAGGGTTGGAGAACAAAGGAATCAGGTGACCTCCTGGCCCGGGAAAGGGACAAAGCCCAGAGGAGGAGGGGTTGGAGGGGGGTTTCAGTTTGGGGCTGGCTGGGACATGGAGTGAAGTGCAGACGTGGTTGTCTGGCTCACTGCCCCCCAAAATGGACCCAGCTGAGGGGTCCCGTTCTCTGCACCTGCAAGCTCTGTTTTAGACCATGTTCCTGTCCTCTAATAAACCTTCTGTTTTACTGGCTGGCTGAGAGTCACATCTGACTGCGGAGTTGGGGTGCAGGACCCCCTGGCTTCCCCAGGAGCCCCGCCTGAGCGGACTCGCTGGGGGGAAGCGCACGGAGGGGCAGAGGAGGCTGAATGCTCCGAGGTCAGACCCAGGAAGGTGGAAGCTGTGTGAGCTGTGAGTCCTGAAGACAGGCTGCTCACAGAAAAGCGACTGCCCCAGAGTTCTGACTGGCTTCATAGGGAGCAGTTTCAGAGCATGCCGGGGACTCCGTGACAGGGCGTGAGCAGAGTCCTCACCAAACCAGACACTTCTCTCTCCGAGACTGGCGAGAGCTCGGCTCCCAGATGGAGGGCTCTTGCCTGGCATCACCAACGGTCACAGGCTCGCTGCTCTCACTCACATTCCGTGGCATGAGGGCAGTAGATTCTGAGGCTTGACTTCTTTTTCCTTGCTACTAAAGCCAGCCCAAGGGGAAAAAAACAAGTAAGTTACCATCTCAGGCGGCAACGTCTCAGAGGCTCCTCTGTTTGCCTCTTCCACACGGCGGGGATCCGCCCTCCACTCTCCTCCCATTACACCTTGAGCATCCCAAACAAAATCTCCTTTTCTTACGGCATCCCACAGAGTCACTCTGCTCAAGAGACTCTGGCCCCTCTCCACCTACATCCCCCCGAGCCCTGTCCCCTGCGAGGACGCCCACGGCCGCTGAGGAGGACGACAGCGACTGCGGACGAGGAACTGGAAGCACTGACCTGGCAGCCAGGTCTGCAGAGGGCAGAGAGCGGAGGCCTTGTTCCGCCCCCTTGGAAAGAGGCCCAAGCGGCTCAGGCCCCCTCCTGCCGTGTTTCCCTCCGGCGAGAGCTCCGGCACCATTCCTCGCCAGAGCCGCTGCGAAAGCCGAGCCGGAGCCCTCGCTCCACAGCGCTCATCATGTTGTGGGTCGTCTTGTGTTGCGTGTGACATGTTGTGGGTTATTTTGTGTTGAGTGAGTGTGTGTTTGTGAGATGTTGTGGGTCGTGTGTGTGATGTTTTGTGTGTGTTGCTTTCCGTGTCGCGGTGTGTGTGTGTCTTTGTCGTGTGTTATTTTTGTGTGTCATGTTCTGTGCCCTTCTGTGTCATCGTATCGAAAAGCATTTTGGTGAATAATTCGAGGAGAGCTTTAGCACTAGTACTTGTCGATAATTTAAGTCTCCTTAGGAGTAATTTTCTTGACCCAATCGCTACGAACTCTTCAGGAGAGACGCTGGATTGCTGGAGTCTTTACCACTAGATACTTGTAAAGAATGATTTTCTACCTTGAGTCCTTTGCACGAACCGATCTGTTCCAACGCACCAAAGGAGAATGCCTTTGCTTTTCTGCTGGAGGATTCCGTGGGAAATTTATCAGAGGACGGCTGAGGAATGAATTGTCTCATTCCTAGTCATTTTCACGGACCGATTTTAGTCCAAATCTCCAGGAGCTAATTATGAACATAGTACGGAGGATGATTCCATGTGTAATTAATTGCTAACATTGATCAGAAAGAACTGCCTCCTTTTTAGTCATTTCTACCAAATCGTCAACTGATATCTACCTAATCACAAGGAGCCAATCTGAAAGGCTTTTGGAGGAGGATTCCATTTGTCATTGATTATAAGCATTGATCAGTTATAACTTTCTCTTTTTTAGCAATTTTCTCGATAAATCCTTGCTAAATGCCAAAGAGAGAATAGACTTGCTTTTTGGTGCATGGTTCCATGAGGAGGACATCAGGATACCTGATTTCGAATGACGTTCTCATTTTCAGTAATTTTCGCAACCTGCTCTGTACCGTCTGACGAGAAGTGAATCCTCGGGGCTTTCAGGAAGATTCCTTCTCAAATTTATCTGTCGCACAGATCAAAGATGAATTTCTCTATTTTAGTATATTTCGAGAAACGATTTCTTCCAAATCACCAGCAGGGAATCGAAAAGCGTTTTGGTGAATCATTCGAGGAGAAATGGATCACTAGTACTTGTCAATAATGTATGTCTCATGATGAGTAATTTTCTGGAACAGATCTCTACCAAATGATCAGGCGAGATTACGTATGGCTTTTCGAGGAAGAGTGCATGAGACATCAACGGCTACATCTGATTAGTAATGAAAGTCTCATTTTTAGCACTTTACACTACCCATCTGTATGTGTGACGTGTTCTGTGTGTGTGTGCGTCGGTATCGTGCTGTGTGTGTTGTCTTGGGTGGCCACAACACAGGGAAATGCACAAAGCATTCCCCTCCTGGAGGAAGAGTGACACGACGTGGCCACTCAGGAGTAATACACAAACAATCCCAAGCCTCCCCCCCACCCCCCACCCCGGAGCAACAGTGATGTCTGTGGCCAATTCAGGTCATTCAGAAAGCATTTCCCTCATGGAGCAACAGTGACACTGGGTGGCCACTTGGAGTAATGCAGAAAGCATTTCCCTCACGGAGCAATGGTGAAACTGCGTGGCCAATTCAGGTAGTGCTCATATCATTTCCCTCCCGGAGCAACAGTGACACCGGGCAGCCCCTTGGAGTAAGACACAAATCATTTCCTCACGGAGCACCAGTTGCACAAAATGAGTTGAATAATAATAATAATCATTAATAATAAAACTAAACAAAAATAGGTAGGTAGATTTTCAATAATTGGAAGGTAGAGCAAACAGAAGAAGGCAGATTTCTAAGCAACTACAAATTCGCACGCATACTGAGCCTAAGATCTTCAAGAGACTGGATTCAACAAGTATTTTCCCATCCTACATGTCTTTCGGCAACTTGAAGAGTTTCTGTAGCTTAGATTTGCCGTTGTTTCTCTTTACAGATTACACTCCTGTGTTAGGCTGGACTTCCCCCTTCTCGTTTCCTTTGTCTCTTCAGGTACTTTCAGCAGCCTTTCTACTGCCCTGCATGATCTTCGTCCTCTCCGACTTTTCCATGGCTCCCGAGACCTCACTTGTGGGAATGCACACCTACCCGCGTCCTGTGAAGGGACACGGCACGAGGAGAGAAGAGGAGAGACGAGAAAGAGAGAGTTGGCGAACACAGGAGAGAAAACAGAGAAACAGGAGAGCAAGGCGAGCAACTCACCACCTGGAGTCATCCTCTTGGATCCAAGCTTCAGTTGTGGAGAAGACACCGTTCCTGACCAGAGAAACGAGCAGCCTCTGAAAATGGGGCCTTTTCTCCCTCCTAGCCACAGCTGGTCAGGATCCTTTGCTTACAAACCGAACCCTAATGGACGGGGCTTCCCGACCCGGACTCAGGTGGGGCGTGTGAGAAGTGGGACTGTTCTTAATGTTTCCTCTGAATAGTGTGGGGGTGCCTCAGTTTCCCCTAGGCAGTTCTTAAGTATCTAGGGGGTGGAGTAAGGGTGTATGATCATTGCAGAGCCCTAGAGGGCATGTGTGTGCAGGAGTCTGGACACAGAGAATGGCCAACACCCTGTTTCCTGGCAACTGATGGCCTGGGCCCTTCCCCCCCTGCAAGGGGAGAGCTGAAGGGTTGGAGAACAAAGGAATCAGGTGACCTCCTGGCCCGGGAAAGGGACAAAGCCCAGAGGAGGAGGGGTTGGAGGGGGGTTTCAGTTTGGGGCTGGCTGGGACATGGAGTGAAGTGCAGACGTGGTTGTCTGGCTCACTGCCCCCCAAAATGGACCCAGCTGAGGGGTCCCGTTCTCTGCACCTGCAAGCTCTGTTTTAGACCATGTTCCTGTCCTCTAATAAACCTTCTGTTTTACTGGCTGGCTGAGAGTCACATCTGACTGCGGAGTTGGGGTGCAGGACCCCCTGGCTTCCCCAGGAGCCCCGCCTGAGCGGACTCGCTGGGGGGAAGCGCACGGAGGGGCAGAGGAGGCTGAATGCTCCGAGGTCAGACCCAGGAAGGTGGAAGCTGTGTGAGCTGTGAGTCCTGAAGACAGGCTGCTCACAGAAAAGCGACTGCCCCAGAGTTCTGACTGGCTTCATAGGGAGCAGTTTCAGAGCATGCCGGGGACTCCGTGACAGGGCGTGAGCAGAGTCCTCACCAAACCAGACACTTCTCTCTCCGAGACTGGCGAGAGCTCGGCTCCCAGATGGAGGGCTCTTGCCTGGCATCACCAACGGTCACAGGCTCGCTGCTCTCACTCACATTCCGTCGCATGAGGGCAGTAGATTCTGAGGCTTGACTTCTTTTTCCTTGCTGCTAAAGCCAGCCCAAGGGGAAAAAAACAAGTAAGTTACCATCTCAGGCGGCAACGTCTCAGAGGCACCTCTGTTTGCCTCTTCCACACGGCGGGGATCCGCCCTCCACTCTCCTCCCATTACACCTTGAGCATCCCAACCAAAATCTCCTTTTCTTACGGCACCCCACAGAGTCACTCTGCTCAAGAGACTCTGGCCCCTCTCCACCTACATCCCCCCGAGCCCTGTCCCCAGCGAGGACGCCCACGGCCGCTGAGGAGGACGACAGCGACTGCGGACGAGGAACTGGAAGCACTGACCTGGCAGCCAGGTCTGCAGAGGGCAGAGAGCGGAGGCCTTGTTCCGCCCCCTTGGAAAGAGGCCCAAGCGGCTCAGGCCCCCTCCTGCCGTGTTTCCCTCCGGCGAGAGCTCCGGCACCATTCCTCGCCAGAGCCGCTGCGAAAGCCGAGCCGGAGCCCTAGCTCCACAGCGCTCATCATGTTGTGGGTCGTCTTGTGTTGCGTGTGACAAGTTGTGGGTTATTTTGTGTTGAGTGAGTGTGTGTTTGTGAGATGTTGTGGGTCGTGTGTGTGATGTTTTGTGTGTGTTGCTTTCCGTGTCGCGGTGTGTGTGTGTCTTTGTCGTGTGTTATTTTTGTGTGTCGTGTTCTGTGCCCTTCTGTGTCATCGTATCGAAAAGCATTTTGGTGAATAATTCAAGGAGAGCTTTAGCACTAGTACTTGTCGATAATTTAAGTCTCCTTAGGAGTAATTTTCTTGACCCAATCGCTACGAACTCTTCAGGAGAGACGCTGGATTGCTGGAGTCTTTACCACTAGATACTTGTAAAGAATGATTTTCTACCTTGAGTCCTTTGCACGAACCGATCTGTTCCAACGCACCAAGGGAGAATGCCTTTGCTTTTCTGCTGGAGGATTCCGTGGGAAATTTATCAGAGGACGGCTGAGGAATGAATTGTCTCATTCCTTGTCAGTTTCACGGACCGATTTTAGTCCAAATCTCCAGGAGCTAATTATGAATATAGTACGGAGGATGATTCCATGTGTAATTAATTGCTAACATTGATCAGAAAGAACTGCCTCCTTTTTAGTCATTTCTACCAAATCGTCAACTGATATCTACCTAATCACAAGGAGCCAATCTGAAAGGCTTTTGGAGGAGGATTCCATTTGTCATTGATTGTAAGCATTGATCAGTTATAACTTTCTCTTTTTTAGCAATTTTCTCGATAAATCCTTGCTAAATGCCAAAGAGAGAATAGACTTGCTTTTTGGTGCATGGTTCCATGAGGAGGACATCAGGATACCTGATTTCGAATGACGTTCTCATTTTCAGTAATTTTCGCAACCTGCTCTGTACCGTCTGACGAGAAGTGAATCCTCGGGGCTTTCAGGAAGATTCCTTCTCAAATTTATCTGTCGCACAGATCAAAGATGAATTTCTCTATTTTAGTATATTTCGAGAAACGATTTCTTCCAAATCACCAGCAGGGAATCGAAAAGCGTTTTGGTGAATCATTCGAGGAGAAATGGATCACTAGTACTTGTCAATAATGTATGTCTCATGATGAGTAATTTTCTGGAACAGATCTCTACCAAATGATCAGGCGAGATTACGTATGGCTTTTCGAGGAAGAGTGCATGAGACATCAACGGCTACATCTGATTAGTAATGAAAGTCTCATTTTTAGCACTTTACACTACCCATCTGTATGTGTGACGTGTTCTGTGTGTGTGTGCGTCGGTATCGTGCTGTGTGTGTTGTCTTGGGTGGCCACAACACAGGGAAATGCACAAAGCATTCCCCTCCTGGAGGAAGAGTGACACGACGTGGCCACTCAGGAGTAATACACAAACAATCCCAAGCCTCCCCCCCACCCCCCACCCCGGAGCAACAGTGATGTCTGTGGCCAATTCAGGTCATTCAGAAAGCATTTCCCTCATGGAGCAACAGTGACACTGGGTGGCCACTTGGAGTAATGCAGAAAGCATTTCCCTCACGGAGCAATGGTGAAACTGCGTGGCCAATTCAGGTAGTGCTCATATCATTTCCCTCCCGGAGCAACAGTGACACCGGGCAGCCCCTTGGAGTAAGACACAAATCATTTCCTCACGGAGCACCAGTTGCACAAAATGAGTTGAATAATAATAATAATCATTAATAATAAAACTAAACAAAAAATAGGTAGGTAGATTTTCAATAATTGGAAGGTAGAGCAAACAGAAGAAGGCAGATTTCTAAGCAACTACAAATTCGCACGCATACTGAGCCTAAGATCTTCAAGAGACTGGATTCAACAAGTATTTTCCCATCCTACATGTCTTTCGCCAACTTGAAGAGTTTCTGTAGATTAGATTTGCCGTTGTTTCTCTTTACAGATTACACTCCTGTGTTAGGCTGGACTTCCCCCTTCTCGTTTCCTTTGTCTCTTCAGGTACTTTCAGCAGCCTTTCTACTGCCCTGCATGATCTTCGTCCTCTCCGACTTTTCCATGGCTCCCGAGACCTCACTTGTGGGAATGCACACCTACCCGCGTCCTGTGAAGGGACACGGCACGAGGAGAGAAGAGGAGAGACGAGAAAGAGAGAGTTGGCGAACACAGGAGAGAAAACAGAGAAACAGGAGAGCAAGGCGAGCAACTCACCACCTGGAGTCATCCTCTTGGATCCAAGCTTCAGTTGTGGAGAAGACACCGTTCCTGACCAGAGAAACGAGCAGCCTCTGAAAATGGGGCCTTTTCTCCCTCCTAGCCACAGCTGGTCAGGATCCTTTGCTTACAAACCGAACCCTAATGGACGGGGCTTCCCGACCCGGACTCAGGTGGGGCGTGTGAGAAGTGGGACTGTTCTTAATGTTTCCTCTGAATAGTGTGGGGGTGCCTCAGTTTCCCCTAGGCAGTTCTTAAGTATCTAGGGGGTGGAGTAAGGGTGTATGATCATTGCAGAGCCCTAGAGGGCATGTGTGTGCAGGAGTCTGGACACAGAGAATGGCCAACACCCTGTTTCCTGGCAACTGATGGCCTGGGCCCTTCCCCCCCTGCAAGGGGAGAGCTGAAGGGTTGGAGAACAAAGGAATCAGGTGACCTCCTGGCCCGGGAAAGGGACAAAGCCCAGAGGAGGAGGGGTTGGAGGGGGGTTTCAGTTTGGGGCTGGCTGGGACATGGAGTGAAGTGCAGACGTGGTTGTCTGGCTCACTGCCCCCCAAAATGGACCCAGCTGAGGGGTCCCGTTCTCTGCACCTGCAAGCTCTGTTTTAGACCATGTTCCTGTCCTCTAATAAACCTTCTGTTTTACTGGCTGGCTGAGAGTCACATCTGACTGCGGAGTTGGGGTGCAGGACCCCCTGGCTTCCCCAGGAGCCCCGCCTGAGCGGACTCGCTGGGGGGAAGCGCACGGAGGGGCAGAGGAGGCTGAATGCTCCGAGGTCAGACCCAGGAAGGTGGAAGCTGTGTGAGCTGTGAGTCCTGAAGACAGGCTGCTCACAGAAAAGCGACTGCCCCAGAGTTCTGACTGGCTTCATAGGGAGCAGTTTCAGAGCATGCCGGGGACTCCGTGACAGGGCGTGAGCAGAGTCCTCACCAAACCAGACACTTCTCTCTCCGAGACTGGCGAGAGCTCGGCTCCCAGATGGAGGGCTCTTGCCTGGCATCACCAACGGTCACAGGCTCGCTGCTCTCACTCACATTCCGTGGCATGAGGGCAGTAGATTCTGAGGCTTGACTTCTTTTTCCTTGCTACTAAAGCCAGCCCAAGGGGAAAAAAACAAGTAAGTTACCATCTCAGGCGGCAACGTCTCAGAGGCTCCTCTGTTTGCCTCTTCCACACGGCGGGGATCCGCCCTCCACTCTCCTCCCATTACACCTTGAGCATCCCAAACAAAATCTCCTTTTCTTACGGCATCCCACAGAGTCACTCTGCTCAAGAGACTCTGGCCCCTCTCCACCTACATCCCCCCGAGCCCTGTCCCCTGCGAGGACGCCCACGGCCGCTGAGGAGGACGACAGCGACTGCGGACGAGGAACTGGAAGCACTGACCTGGCAGCCAGGTCTGCAGAGGGCAGAGAGCGGAGGCCTTGTTCCGCCCCCTTGGAAAGAGGCCCAAGCGGCTCAGGCCCCCTCCTGCCGTGTTTCCCTCCGGCGAGAGCTCCGGCACCATTCCTCGCCAGAGCCGCTGCGAAAGCCGAGCCGGAGCCCTCGCTCCACAGCGCTCATCATGTTGTGGGTCGTCTTGTGTTGCGTGTGACATGTTGTGGGTTATTTTGTGTTGAGTGAGTGTGTGTTTGTGAGATGTTGTGGGTCGTGTGTGTGATGTTTTGTGTGTGTTGCTTTCCGTGTCGCGGTGTGTGTGTGTCTTTGTCGTGTGTTATTTTTGTGTGTCATGTTCTGTGCCCTTCTGTGTCATCGTATCGAAAAGCATTTTGGTGAATAATTCGAGGAGAGCTTTAGCACTAGTACTTGTCGATAATTTAAGTCTCCTTAGGAGTAATTTTCTTGACCCAATCGCTACGAACTCTTCAGGAGAGACGCTGGATTGCTGGAGTCTTTACCACTAGATACTTGTAAAGAATGATTTTCTACCTTGAGTCCTTTGCACGAACCGATCTGTTCCAACGCACCAAAGGAGAATGCCTTTGCTTTTCTGCTGGAGGATTCCGTGGGAAATTTATCAGAGGACGGCTGAGGAATGAATTGTCTCATTCCTAGTCATTTTCACGGACCGATTTTAGTCCAAATCTCCAGGAGCTAATTATGAACATAGTACGGAGGATGATTCCATGTGTAATTAATTGCTAACATTGATCAGAAAGAACTGCCTCCTTTTTAGTCATTTCTACCAAATCGTCAACTGATATCTACCTAATCACAAGGAGCCAATCTGAAAGGCTTTTGGAGGAGGATTCCATTTGTCATTGATTATAAGCATTGATCAGTTATAACTTTCTCTTTTTTAGCAATTTTCTCGATAAATCCTTGCTAAATGCCAAAGAGAGAATAGACTTGCTTTTTGGTGCATGGTTCCATGAGGAGGACATCAGGATACCTGATTTCGAATGACGTTCTCATTTTCAGTAATTTTCGCAACCTGCTCTGTACCGTCTGACGAGAAGTGAATCCTCGGGGCTTTCAGGAAGATTCCTTCTCAAATTTATCTGTCGCACAGATCAAAGATGAATTTCTCTATTTTAGTATATTTCGAGAAACGATTTCTTCCAAATCACCAGCAGGGAATCGAAAAGCGTTTTGGTGAATCATTCGAGGAGAAATGGATCACTAGTACTTGTCAATAATGTATGTCTCATGATGAGTAATTTTCTGGAACAGATCTCTACCAAATGATCAGGCGAGATTACGTATGGCTTTTCGAGGAAGAGTGCATGAGACATCAACGGCTACATCTGATTAGTAATGAAAGTCTCATTTTTAGCACTTTACACTACCCATCTGTATGTGTGACGTGTTCTGTGTGTGTGTGCGTCGGTATCGTGCTGTGTGTGTTGTCTTGGGTGGCCACAACACAGGGAAATGCACAAAGCATTCCCCTCCTGGAGGAAGAGTGACACGACGTGGCCACTCAGGAGTAATACACAAACAATCCCAAGCCTCCCCCCCACCCCCCACCCCGGAGCAACAGTGATGTCTGTGGCCAATTCAGGTCATTCAGAAAGCATTTCCCTCATGGAGCAACAGTGACACTGGGTGGCCACTTGGAGTAATGCAGAAAGCATTTCCCTCACGGAGCAATGGTGAAACTGCGTGGCCAATTCAGGTAGTGCTCATATCATTTCCCTCCCGGAGCAACAGTGACACCGGGCAGCCCCTTGGAGTAAGACACAAATCATTTCCTCACGGAGCACCAGTTGCACAAAATGAGTTGAATAATAATAATAATCATTAATAATAAAACTAAACAAAAATAGGTAGGTAGATTTTCAATAATTGGAAGGTAGAGCAAACAGAAGAAGGCAGATTTCTAAGCAACTACAAATTCGCACGCATACTGAGCCTAAGATCTTCAAGAGACTGGATTCAACAAGTATTTTCCCATCCTACATGTCTTTCGGCAACTTGAAGAGTTTCTGTAGCTTAGATTTGCCGTTGTTTCTCTTTACAGATTACACTCCTGTGTTAGGCTGGACTTCCCCCTTCTCGTTTCCTTTGTCTCTTCAGGTACTTTCAGCAGCCTTTCTACTGCCCTGCATGATCTTCGTCCTCTCCGACTTTTCCATGGCTCCCGAGACCTCACTTGTGGGAATGCACACCTACCCGCGTCCTGTGAAGGGACACGGCACGAGGAGAGAAGAGGAGAGACGAGAAAGAGAGAGTTGGCGAACACAGGAGAGAAAACAGAGAAACAGGAGAGCAAGGCGAGCAACTCACCACCTGGAGTCATCCTCTTGGATCCAAGCTTCAGTTGTGGAGAAGACACCGTTCCTGACCAGAGAAACGAGCAGCCTCTGAAAATGGGGCCTTTTCTCCCTCCTAGCCACAGCTGGTCAGGATCCTTTGCTTACAAACCGAACCCTAATGGACGGGGCTTCCCGACCCGGACTCAGGTGGGGCGTGTGAGAAGTGGGACTGTTCTTAATGTTTCCTCTGAATAGTGTGGGGGTGCCTCAGTTTCCCCTAGGCAGTTCTTAAGTATCTAGGGGGTGGAGTAAGGGTGTATGATCATTGCAGAGCCCTAGAGGGCATGTGTGTGCAGGAGTCTGGACACAGAGAATGGCCAACACCCTGTTTCCTGGCAACTGATGGCCTGGGCCCTTCCCCCCCTGCAAGGGGAGAGCTGAAGGGTTGGAGAACAAAGGAATCAGGTGACCTCCTGGCCCGGGAAAGGGACAAAGCCCAGAGGAGGAGGGGTTGGAGGGGGGTTTCAGTTTGGGGCTGGCTGGGACATGGAGTGAAGTGCAGACGTGGTTGTCTGGCTCACTGCCCCCCAAAATGGACCCAGCTGAGGGGTCCCGTTCTCTGCACCTGCAAGCTCTGTTTTAGACCATGTTCCTGTCCTCTAATAAACCTTCTGTTTTACTGGCTGGCTGAGAGTCACATCTGACTGCGGAGTTGGGGTGCAGGACCCCCTGGCTTCCCCAGGAGCCCCGCCTGAGCGGACTCGCTGGGGGGAAGCGCACGGAGGGGCAGAGGAGGCTGAATGCTCCGAGGTCAGACCCAGGAAGGTGGAAGCTGTGTGAGCTGTGAGTCCTGAAGACAGGCTGCTCACAGAAAAGCGACTGCCCCAGAGTTCTGACTGGCTTCATAGGGAGCAGTTTCAGAGCATGCCGGGGACTCCGTGACAGGGCGTGAGCAGAGTCCTCACCAAACCAGACACTTCTCTCTCCGAGACTGGCGAGAGCTCGGCTCCCAGATGGAGGGCTCTTGCCTGGCATCACCAACGGTCACAGGCTCGCTGCTCTCACTCACATTCCGTCGCATGAGGGCAGTAGATTCTGAGGCTTGACTTCTTTTTCCTTGCTGCTAAAGCCAGCCCAAGGGGAAAAAAACAAGTAAGTTACCATCTCAGGCGGCAACGTCTCAGAGGCACCTCTGTTTGCCTCTTCCACACGGCGGGGATCCGCCCTCCACTCTCCTCCCATTACACCTTGAGCATCCCAACCAAAATCTCCTTTTCTTACGGCACCCCACAGAGTCACTCTGCTCAAGAGACTCTGGCCCCTCTCCACCTACATCCCCCCGAGCCCTGTCCCCAGCGAGGACGCCCACGGCCGCTGAGGAGGACGACAGCGACTGCGGACGAGGAACTGGAAGCACTGACCTGGCAGCCAGGTCTGCAGAGGGCAGAGAGCGGAGGCCTTGTTCCGCCCCCTTGGAAAGAGGCCCAAGCGGCTCAGGCCCCCTCCTGCCGTGTTTCCCTCCGGCGAGAGCTCCGGCACCATTCCTCGCCAGAGCCGCTGCGAAAGCCGAGCCGGAGCCCTAGCTCCACAGCGCTCATCATGTTGTGGGTCGTCTTGTGTTGCGTGTGACAAGTTGTGGGTTATTTTGTGTTGAGTGAGTGTGTGTTTGTGAGATGTTGTGGGTCGTGTGTGTGATGTTTTGTGTGTGTTGCTTTCCGTGTCGCGGTGTGTGTGTGTCTTTGTCGTGTGTTATTTTTGTGTGTCGTGTTCTGTGCCCTTCTGTGTCATCGTATCGAAAAGCATTTTGGTGAATAATTCAAGGAGAGCTTTAGCACTAGTACTTGTCGATAATTTAAGTCTCCTTAGGAGTAATTTTCTTGACCCAATCGCTACGAACTCTTCAGGAGAGACGCTGGATTGCTGGAGTCTTTACCACTAGATACTTGTAAAGAATGATTTTCTACCTTGAGTCCTTTGCACGAACCGATCTGTTCCAACGCACCAAGGGAGAATGCCTTTGCTTTTCTGCTGGAGGATTCCGTGGGAAATTTATCAGAGGACGGCTGAGGAATGAATTGTCTCATTCCTTGTCAGTTTCACGGACCGATTTTAGTCCAAATCTCCAGGAGCTAATTATGAATATAGTACGGAGGATGATTCCATGTGTAATTAATTGCTAACATTGATCAGAAAGAACTGCCTCCTTTTTAGTCATTTCTACCAAATCGTCAACTGATATCTACCTAATCACAAGGAGCCAATCTGAAAGGCTTTTGGAGGAGGATTCCATTTGTCATTGATTGTAAGCATTGATCAGTTATAACTTTCTCTTTTTTAGCAATTTTCTCGATAAATCCTTGCTAAATGCCAAAGAGAGAATAGACTTGCTTTTTGGTGCATGGTTCCATGAGGAGGACATCAGGATACCTGATTTCGAATGACGTTCTCATTTTCAGTAATTTTCGCAACCTGCTCTGTACCGTCTGACGAGAAGTGAATCCTCGGGGCTTTCAGGAAGATTCCTTCTCAAATTTATCTGTCGCACAGATCAAAGATGAATTTCTCTATTTTAGTATATTTCGAGAAACGATTTCTTCCAAATCACCAGCAGGGAATCGAAAAGCGTTTTGGTGAATCATTCGAGGAGAAATGGATCACTAGTACTTGTCAATAATGTATGTCTCATGATGAGTAATTTTCTGGAACAGATCTCTACCAAATGATCAGGCGAGATTACGTATGGCTTTTCGAGGAAGAGTGCATGAGACATCAACGGCTACATCTGATTAGTAATGAAAGTCTCATTTTTAGCACTTTACACTACCCATCTGTATGTGTGACGTGTTCTGTGTGTGTGTGCGTCGGTATCGTGCTGTGTGTGTTGTCTTGGGTGGCCACAACACAGGGAAATGCACAAAGCATTCCCCTCCTGGAGGAAGAGTGACACGACGTGGCCACTCAGGAGTAATACACAAACAATCCCAAGCCTCCCCCCCACCCCCCACCCCGGAGCAACAGTGATGTCTGTGGCCAATTCAGGTCATTCAGAAAGCATTTCCCTCATGGAGCAACAGTGACACTGGGTGGCCACTTGGAGTAATGCAGAAAGCATTTCCCTCACGGAGCAATGGTGAAACTGCGTGGCCAATTCAGGTAGTGCTCATATCATTTCCCTCCCGGAGCAACAGTGACACCGGGCAGCCCCTTGGAGTAAGACACAAATCATTTCCTCACGGAGCACCAGTTGCACAAAATGAGTTGAATAATAATAATAATCATTAATAATAAAACTAAACAAAAAATAGGTAGGTAGATTTTCAATAATTGGAAGGTAGAGCAAACAGAAGAAGGCAGATTTCTAAGCAACTACAAATTCGCACGCATACTGAGCCTAAGATCTTCAAGAGACTGGATTCAACAAGTATTTTCCCATCCTACATGTCTTTCGCCAACTTGAAGAGTTTCTGTAGATTAGATTTGCCGTTGTTTCTCTTTACAGATTACACTCCTGTGTTAGGCTGGACTTCCCCCTTCTCGTTTCCTTTGTCTCTTCAGGTACTTTCAGCAGCCTTTCTACTGCCCTGCATGATCTTCGTCCTCTCCGACTTTTCCATGGCTCCCGAGACCTCACTTGTGGGAATGCACACCTACCCGCGTCCTGTGAAGGGACACGGCACGAGGAGAGAAGAGGAGAGACGAGAAAGAGAGAGTTGGCGAACACAGGAGAGAAAACAGAGAAACAGGAGAGCAAGGCGAGCAACTCACCACCTGGAGTCATCCTCTTGGATCCAAGCTTCAGTTGTGGAGAAGACACCGTTCCTGACCAGAGAAACGAGCAGCCTCTGAAAATGGGGCCTTTTCTCCCTCCTAGCCACAGCTGGTCAGGATCCTTTGCTTACAAACCGAACCCTAATGGACGGGGCTTCCCGACCCGGACTCAGGTGGGGCGTGTGAGAAGTGGGACTGTTCTTAATGTTTCCTCTGAATAGTGTGGGGGTGCCTCAGTTTCCCCTAGGCAGTTCTTAAGTATCTAGGGGGTGGAGTAAGGGTGTATGATCATTGCAGAGCCCTAGAGGGCATGTGTGTGCAGGAGTCTGGACACAGAGAATGGCCAACACCCTGTTTCCTGGCAACTGATGGCCTGGGCCCTTCCCCCCCTGCAAGGGGAGAGCTGAAGGGTTGGAGAACAAAGGAATCAGGTGACCTCCTGGCCCGGGAAAGGGACAAAGCCCAGAGGAGGAGGGGTTGGAGGGGGGTTTCAGTTTGGGGCTGGCTGGGACATGGAGTGAAGTGCAGACGTGGTTGTCTGGCTCACTGCCCCCCAAAATGGACCCAGCTGAGGGGTCCCGTTCTCTGCACCTGCAAGCTCTGTTTTAGACCATGTTCCTGTCCTCTAATAAACCTTCTGTTTTACTGGCTGGCTGAGAGTCACATCTGACTGCGGAGTTGGGGTGCAGGACCCCCTGGCTTCCCCAGGAGCCCCGCCTGAGCGGACTCGCTGGGGGGAAGCGCACGGAGGGGCAGAGGAGGCTGAATGCTCCGAGGTCAGACCCAGGAAGGTGGAAGCTGTGTGAGCTGTGAGTCCTGAAGACAGGCTGCTCACAGAAAAGCGACTGCCCCAGAGTTCTGACTGGCTTCATAGGGAGCAGTTTCAGAGCATGCCGGGGACTCCGTGACAGGGCGTGAGCAGAGTCCTCACCAAACCAGACACTTCTCTCTCCGAGACTGGCGAGAGCTCGGCTCCCAGATGGAGGGCTCTTGCCTGGCATCACCAACGGTCACAGGCTCGCTGCTCTCACTCACATTCCGTGGCATGAGGGCAGTAGATTCTGAGGCTTGACTTCTTTTTCCTTGCTACTAAAGCCAGCCCAAGGGGAAAAAAACAAGTAAGTTACCATCTCAGGCGGCAACGTCTCAGAGGCTCCTCTGTTTGCCTCTTCCACACGGCGGGGATCCGCCCTCCACTCTCCTCCCATTACACCTTGAGCATCCCAAACAAAATCTCCTTTTCTTACGGCATCCCACAGAGTCACTCTGCTCAAGAGACTCTGGCCCCTCTCCACCTACATCCCCCCGAGCCCTGTCCCCTGCGAGGACGCCCACGGCCGCTGAGGAGGACGACAGCGACTGCGGACGAGGAACTGGAAGCACTGACCTGGCAGCCAGGTCTGCAGAGGGCAGAGAGCGGAGGCCTTGTTCCGCCCCCTTGGAAAGAGGCCCAAGCGGCTCAGGCCCCCTCCTGCCGTGTTTCCCTCCGGCGAGAGCTCCGGCACCATTCCTCGCCAGAGCCGCTGCGAAAGCCGAGCCGGAGCCCTCGCTCCACAGCGCTCATCATGTTGTGGGTCGTCTTGTGTTGCGTGTGACATGTTGTGGGTTATTTTGTGTTGAGTGAGTGTGTGTTTGTGAGATGTTGTGGGTCGTGTGTGTGATGTTTTGTGTGTGTTGCTTTCCGTGTCGCGGTGTGTGTGTGTCTTTGTCGTGTGTTATTTTTGTGTGTCATGTTCTGTGCCCTTCTGTGTCATCGTATCGAAAAGCATTTTGGTGAATAATTCGAGGAGAGCTTTAGCACTAGTACTTGTCGATAATTTAAGTCTCCTTAGGAGTAATTTTCTTGACCCAATCGCTACGAACTCTTCAGGAGAGACGCTGGATTGCTGGAGTCTTTACCACTAGATACTTGTAAAGAATGATTTTCTACCTTGAGTCCTTTGCACGAACCGATCTGTTCCAACGCACCAAAGGAGAATGCCTTTGCTTTTCTGCTGGAGGATTCCGTGGGAAATTTATCAGAGGACGGCTGAGGAATGAATTGTCTCATTCCTAGTCATTTTCACGGACCGATTTTAGTCCAAATCTCCAGGAGCTAATTATGAACATAGTACGGAGGATGATTCCATGTGTAATTAATTGCTAACATTGATCAGAAAGAACTGCCTCCTTTTTAGTCATTTCTACCAAATCGTCAACTGATATCTACCTAATCACAAGGAGCCAATCTGAAAGGCTTTTGGAGGAGGATTCCATTTGTCATTGATTATAAGCATTGATCAGTTATAACTTTCTCTTTTTTAGCAATTTTCTCGATAAATCCTTGCTAAATGCCAAAGAGAGAATAGACTTGCTTTTTGGTGCATGGTTCCATGAGGAGGACATCAGGATACCTGATTTCGAATGACGTTCTCATTTTCAGTAATTTTCGCAACCTGCTCTGTACCGTCTGACGAGAAGTGAATCCTCGGGGCTTTCAGGAAGATTCCTTCTCAAATTTATCTGTCGCACAGATCAAAGATGAATTTCTCTATTTTAGTATATTTCGAGAAACGATTTCTTCCAAATCACCAGCAGGGAATCGAAAAGCGTTTTGGTGAATCATTCGAGGAGAAATGGATCACTAGTACTTGTCAATAATGTATGTCTCATGATGAGTAATTTTCTGGAACAGATCTCTACCAAATGATCAGGCGAGATTACGTATGGCTTTTCGAGGAAGAGTGCATGAGACATCAACGGCTACATCTGATTAGTAATGAAAGTCTCATTTTTAGCACTTTACACTACCCATCTGTATGTGTGACGTGTTCTGTGTGTGTGTGCGTCGGTATCGTGCTGTGTGTGTTGTCTTGGGTGGCCACAACACAGGGAAATGCACAAAGCATTCCCCTCCTGGAGGAAGAGTGACACGACGTGGCCACTCAGGAGTAATACACAAACAATCCCAAGCCTCCCCCCCACCCCCCACCCCGGAGCAACAGTGATGTCTGTGGCCAATTCAGGTCATTCAGAAAGCATTTCCCTCATGGAGCAACAGTGACACTGGGTGGCCACTTGGAGTAATGCAGAAAGCATTTCCCTCACGGAGCAATGGTGAAACTGCGTGGCCAATTCAGGTAGTGCTCATATCATTTCCCTCCCGGAGCAACAGTGACACCGGGCAGCCCCTTGGAGTAAGACACAAATCATTTCCTCACGGAGCACCAGTTGCACAAAATGAGTTGAATAATAATAATAATCATTAATAATAAAACTAAACAAAAATAGGTAGGTAGATTTTCAATAATTGGAAGGTAGAGCAAACAGAAGAAGGCAGATTTCTAAGCAACTACAAATTCGCACGCATACTGAGCCTAAGATCTTCAAGAGACTGGATTCAACAAGTATTTTCCCATCCTACATGTCTTTCGGCAACTTGAAGAGTTTCTGTAGCTTAGATTTGCCGTTGTTTCTCTTTACAGATTACACTCCTGTGTTAGGCTGGACTTCCCCCTTCTCGTTTCCTTTGTCTCTTCAGGTACTTTCAGCAGCCTTTCTACTGCCCTGCATGATCTTCGTCCTCTCCGACTTTTCCATGGCTCCCGAGACCTCACTTGTGGGAATGCACACCTACCCGCGTCCTGTGAAGGGACACGGCACGAGGAGAGAAGAGGAGAGACGAGAAAGAGAGAGTTGGCGAACACAGGAGAGAAAACAGAGAAACAGGAGAGCAAGGCGAGCAACTCACCACCTGGAGTCATCCTCTTGGATCCAAGCTTCAGTTGTGGAGAAGACACCGTTCCTGACCAGAGAAACGAGCAGCCTCTGAAAATGGGGCCTTTTCTCCCTCCTAGCCACAGCTGGTCAGGATCCTTTGCTTACAAACCGAACCCTAATGGACGGGGCTTCCCGACCCGGACTCAGGTGGGGCGTGTGAGAAGTGGGACTGTTCTTAATGTTTCCTCTGAATAGTGTGGGGGTGCCTCAGTTTCCCCTAGGCAGTTCTTAAGTATCTAGGGGGTGGAGTAAGGGTGTATGATCATTGCAGAGCCCTAGAGGGCATGTGTGTGCAGGAGTCTGGACACAGAGAATGGCCAACACCCTGTTTCCTGGCAACTGATGGCCTGGGCCCTTCCCCCCCTGCAAGGGGAGAGCTGAAGGGTTGGAGAACAAAGGAATCAGGTGACCTCCTGGCCCGGGAAAGGGACAAAGCCCAGAGGAGGAGGGGTTGGAGGGGGGTTTCAGTTTGGGGCTGGCTGGGACATGGAGTGAAGTGCAGACGTGGTTGTCTGGCTCACTGCCCCCCAAAATGGACCCAGCTGAGGGGTCCCGTTCTCTGCACCTGCAAGCTCTGTTTTAGACCATGTTCCTGTCCTCTAATAAACCTTCTGTTTTACTGGCTGGCTGAGAGTCACATCTGACTGCGGAGTTGGGGTGCAGGACCCCCTGGCTTCCCCAGGAGCCCCGCCTGAGCGGACTCGCTGGGGGGAAGCGCACGGAGGGGCAGAGGAGGCTGAATGCTCCGAGGTCAGACCCAGGAAGGTGGAAGCTGTGTGAGCTGTGAGTCCTGAAGACAGGCTGCTCACAGAAAAGCGACTGCCCCAGAGTTCTGACTGGCTTCATAGGGAGCAGTTTCAGAGCATGCCGGAGACTCCGTGACAGGGCGTGAGCAGAGTCCTCACCAAACCAGACACTTCTCTCTCCGAGACTGGCGAGAGCTCGGCTCCCAGATGGAGGGCTCTTGCCTGGCATCACCAACGGTCACAGGCTCGCTGCTCTCACTCACATTCCGTCGCATGAGGGCAGTAGATTCTGAGGCTTGACTTCTTTTTCCTTGCTGCTAAAGCCAGCCCAAGGGGAAAAAAACAAGTAAGTTACCATCTCAGGCGGCAACGTCTCAGAGGCTCCTCTGTTTGCCTCTTCCACACGGCGGGGATCCGCCCTCCACTCTCCTCCCATTACACCTTGAGCATCCCAACCAAAATCTCCTTTTCTTACGGCACCCCACAGAGTCACTCTGCTCAAGAGACTCTGGCCCCTCTCCACCTACATCCCCCCGAGCCCTGTCCCCAGCGAGGACGCCCACGGCCGCTGAGGAGGACGACAGCGACTGCGGACGAGGAACTGGAAGCACTGACCTGGCAGCCAGGTCTGCAGAGGGCAGAGAGCGGAGGCCTTGTTCCGCCCCCTTGGAAAGAGGCCCAAGCGGCTCAGGCCCCCTCCTGCCGTGTTTCCCTCCGGCGAGAGCTCCGGCACCATTCCTCGCCAGAGCCGCTGCGAAAGCCGAGCCGGAGCCCTAGCTCCACAGCGCTCATCATGTTGTGGGTCGTCTTGTGTTGCGTGTGACAAGTTGTGGGTTATTTTGTGTTGAGTGAGTGTGTGTTTGTGAGATGTTGTGGGTCGTGTGTGTGATGTTTTGTGTGTGTTGCTTTCCGTGTCGCGGTGTGTGTGTGTCTTTGTCGTGTGTTATTTTTGTGTGTCGTGTTCTGTGCCCTTCTGTGTCATCGTATCGAAAAGCATTTTGGTGAATAATTCAAGGAGAGCTTTAGCACTAGTACTTGTCGATAATTTAAGTCTCCTTAGGAGTAATTTTCTTGACCCAATCGCTACGAACTCTTCAGGAGAGACGCTGGATTGCTGGAGTCTTTACCACTAGATACTTGTAAAGAATGATTTTCTACCTTGAGTCCTTTGCACGAACCGATCTGTTCCAACGCACCAAGGGAGAATGCCTTTGCTTTTCTGCTGGAGGATTCCGTGGGAAATTTATCAGAGGACGGCTGAGGAATGAATTGTCTCATTCCTTGTCAGTTTCACGGACCGATTTTAGTCCAAATCTCCAGGAGCTAATTATGAATATAGTACGGAGGATGATTCCATGTGTAATTAATTGCTAACATTGATCAGAAAGAACTGCCTCCTTTTTAGTCATTTCTACCAAATCGTCAACTGATATCTACCTAATCACAAGGAGCCAATCTGAAAGGCTTTTGGAGGAGGATTCCATTTGTCATTGATTATAAGCATTGATCAGTTATAACTTTCTCTTTTTTAGCAATTTTCTCGATAAATCCTTGCTAAATGCCAAAGAGAGAATAGACTTGCTTTTTGGTGCATGGTTCCATGAGGAGGACATCAGGATACCTGATTTCGAATGACGTTCTCATTTTCAGTAATTTTCGCAACCTGCTCTGTACCGTCTGACGAGAAGTGAATCCTCGGGGCTTTCAGGAAGATTCCTTCTCAAATTTATCTGTCGCACAGATCAAAGATGAATTTCTCTATTTTAGTATATTTCGAGAAACGATTTCTTCCAAATCACCAGCAGGGAATCGAAAAGCGTTTTGGTGAATCATTCGAGGAGAAATGGATCACTAGTACTTGTCAATAATGTATGTCTCATGATGAGTAATTTTCTGGAACAGATCTCTACCAAATGATCAGGCGAGATTACGTATGGCTTTTCGAGGAAGAGTGCATGAGACATCAACGGCTACATCTGATTAGTAATGAAAGTCTCATTTTTAGCACTTTACACTACCCATCTGTATGTGTGACGTGTTCTGTGTGTGTGTGCGTCGGTATCGTGCTGTGTGTGTTGTCTTGGGTGGCCACAACACAGGGAAATGCACAAAGCATTCCCCTCCTGGAGGAAGAGTGACACGACGTGGCCACTCAGGAGTAATACACAAACAATCCCAAGCCTCCCCCCCACCCCCCACCCCGGAGCAACAGTGATGTCTGTGGCCAATTCAGGTCATTCAGAAAGCATTTCCCTCATGGAGCAACAGTGACACTGGGTGGCCACTTGGAGTAATGCAGAAAGCATTTCCCTCACGGAGCAATGGTGAAACTGCGTGGCCAATTCAGGTAGTGCTCATATCATTTCCCTCCCGGAGCAACAGTGACACCGGGCAGCCCCTTGGAGTAAGACACAAATCATTTCCTCACGGAGCACCAGTTGCACAAAATGAGTTGAATAATAATAATAATCATTAATAATAAAACTAAACAAAAATAGGTAGGTAGATTTTCAATAATTGGAAGGTAGAGCAAACAGAAGAAGGCAGATTTCTAAGCAACTACAAATTCGCACGCATACTGAGCCTAAGATCTTCAAGAGACTGGATTCAACAAGTATTTTCCCATCCTACATGTCTTTCGCCAACTTGAAGAGTTTCTGTAGATTAGATTTGCCGTTGTTTCTCTTTACAGATTACACTCCTGTGTTAGGCTGGACTTCCCCCTTCTCGTTTCCTTTGTCTCTTCAGGTACTTTCAGCAGCCTTTCTACTGCCCTGCATGATCTTCGTCCTCTCCGACTTTTCCATGGCTCCCGAGACCTCACTTGTGGGAATGCACACCTACCCGCGTCCTGTGAAGGGACACGGCACGAGGAGAGAAGAGGAGAGACGAGAAAGAGAGAGTTGGCGAACACAGGAGAGAAAACAGAGAAACAGGAGAGCAAGGCGAGCAACTCACCACCTGGAGTCATCCTCTTGGATCCAAGCTTCAGTTGTGGAGAAGACACCGTTCCTGACCAGAGAAACGAGCAGCCTCTGAAAATGGGGCCTTTTCTCCCTCCTAGCCACAGCTGGTCAGGATCCTTTGCTTACAAACCGAACCCTAATGGACGGGGCTTCCCGACCCGGACTCAGGTGGGGCGTGTGAGAAGTGGGACTGTTCTTAATGTTTCCTCTGAATAGTGTGGGGGTGCCTCAGTTTCCCCTAGGCAGTTCTTAAGTATCTAGGGGGTGGAGTAAGGGTGTATGATCATTGCAGAGCCCTAGAGGGCATGTGTGTGCAGGAGTCTGGACACAGAGAATGGCCAACACCCTGTTTCCTGGCAACTGATGGCCTGGGCCCTTCCCCCCCTGCAAGGGGAGAGCTGAAGGGTTGGAGAACAAAGGAATCAGGTGACCTCCTGGCCCGGGAAAGGGACAAAGCCCAGAGGAGGAGGGGCTGGAGGGGGGTTTCAGTTTGGGGCTGGCTGGGACATGGAGTGAAGTGCAGACGTGGTTGTCTGGCTCACTGCCCCCCAAAATGGACCCAGCTGAGGGGTCCCGTTCTCTGCACCTGCAAGCTCTGTTTTAGACCATGTTCCTGTCCTCTAATAAACCTTCTGTTTTACTGGCTGGCTGAGAGTCACATCTGACTGCGGAGTTGGGGTGCAGGACCCCCTGGCTTCCCCAGGAGCCCCGCCTGAGCGGACTCGCTGGGGGGAAGCGCACGGAGGGGCAGAGGAGGCTGAATGCTCCGAGGTCAGACCCAGGAAGGTGGAAGCTGTGTGAGCTGTGAGTCCTGAAGACAGGCTGCTCACAGAAAAGCGACTGCCCCAGAGTTCTGACTGGCTTCATAGGGAGCAGTTTCAGAGCATGCCGGGGACTCCGTGACAGGGCGTGAGCAGAGTCCTCACCAAACCAGACACTTCTCTCTCCGAGACTGGCGAGAGCTCGGCTCCCAGATGGAGGGCTCTTGCCTGGCATCACCAACGGTCACAGGCTCGCTGCTCTCACTCACATTCCGTCGCATGAGGGCAGTAGATTCTGAGGCTTGACTTCTTTTTCCTTGCTACTAAAGCCAGCCCAAGGGGAAAAAAACAAGTAAGTTACCATCTCAGGCGGCAACGTCTCAGAGGCTCCTCTGTTTGCCTCTTCCACACGGCGGGGATCCGCCCTCCACTCTCCTCCCATTACACCTTGAGCATCCCAAACAAAATCTCCTTTTCTTACGGCATCCCACAGAGTCACTCTGCTCAAGAGACTCTGGCCCCTCTCCACCTACATCCCCCCGAGCCCTGTCCCCTGCGAGGACGCCCACGGCCGCTGAGGAGGACGACAGCGACTGCGGACGAGGAACTGGAAGCACTGACCTGGCAGCCAGGTCTGCAGAGGGCAGAGAGCGGAGGCCTTGTTCCGCCCCCTTGGAAAGAGGCCCAAGCGGCTCAGGCCCCCTCCTGCCGTGTTTCCCTCCGGCGAGAGCTCCGGCACCATTCCTCGCCAGAGCCGCTGCGAAAGCCGAGCCGGAGCCCTCGCTCCACAGCGCTCATCATGTTGTGGGTCGTCTTGTGTTGCGTGTGACATGTTGTGGGTTATTTTGTGTTGAGTGAGTGTGTGTTTGTGAGATGTTGTGGGTCGTGTGTGTGATGTTTTGTGTGTGTTGCTTTCCGTGTCGCGGTGTGTGTGTGTCTTTGTCGTGTGTTATTTTTGTGTGTCATGTTCTGTGCCCTTCTGTGTCATCGTATCGAAAAGCATTTTGGTGAATAATTCGAGGAGAGCTTTAGCACTAGTACTTGTCGATAATTTAAGTCTCCTTAGGAGTAATTTTCTTGACCCAATCGCTACGAACTCTTCAGGAGAGACGCTGGATTGCTGGAGTCTTTACCACTAGATACTTGTAAAGAATGATTTTCTACCTTGAGTCCTTTGCACGAACCGATCTGTTCCAACGCACCAAAGGAGAATGCCTTTGCTTTTCTGCTGGAGGATTCCGTGGGAAATTTATCAGAGGACGGCTGAGGAATGAATTGTCTCATTCCTAGTCATTTTCACGGACCGATTTTAGTCCAAATCTCCAGGAGCTAATTATGAACATAGTACGGAGGATGATTCCATGTGTAATTAATTGCTAACATTGATCAGAAAGAACTGCCTCCTTTTTAGTCATTTCTACCAAATCGTCAACTGATATCTACCTAATCACAAGGAGCCAATCTGAAAGGCTTTTGGAGGAGGATTCCATTTGTCATTGATTATAAGCATTGATCAGTTATAACTTTCTCTTTTTTAGCAATTTTCTCGATAAATCCTTGCTAAATGCCAAAGAGAGAATAGACTTGCTTTTTGGTGCATGGTTCCATGAGGAGGACATCAGGATACCTGATTTCGAATGACGTTCTCATTTTCAGTAATTTTCGCAACCTGCTCTGTACCGTCTGACGAGAAGTGAATCCTCGGGGCTTTCAGGAAGATTCCTTCTCAAATTTATCTGTCGCACAGATCAAAGATGAATTTCTCTATTTTAGTATATTTCGAGAAACGATTTCTTCCAAATCACCAGCAGGGAATCGAAAAGCGTTTTGGTGAATCATTCAAGGAGAAATGGATCACTAGTACTTGTCAATAATGTATGTCTCATGATGAGTAATTTTCTGGAACAGATCTCTACCAAATGATCAGGCGAGATTACGTATGGCTTTTCGAGGAAGAGTGCATGAGACATCAACGGCTACATCTGATTAGTAATGAAAGTCTCATTTTTAGCACTTTACACTACCCATCTGTATGTGTGACGTGTTCTGTGTGTGTGTGCGTCGGTATCGTGCTGTGTGTGTTGTCTTGGGTGGCCACAACACAGGGAAATGCACAAAGCATTCCCCTCCTGGAGGAAGAGTGACACGACGTGGCCACTCAGGAGTAATACACAAACAATCCCAAGCCTCCCCCCCACCCCCCACCCCGGAGCAACAGTGATGTCTGTGGCCAATTCAGGTCATTCAGAAAGCATTTCCCTCATGGAGCAACAGTGACACTGGGTGGCCACTTGGAGTAATGCAGAAAGCATTTCCCTCACGGAGCAATGGTGAAACTGCGTGGCCAATTCAGGTAGTGCTCATATCATTTCCCTCCCGGAGCAACAGTGACACCGGGCAGCCCCTTGGAGTAAGACACAAATCATTTCCTCACGGAGCACCAGTTGCACAAAATGAGTTGAATAATAATAATAATCATTAATAATAAAACTAAACAAAAATAGGTAGGTAGATTTTCAATAATTGGAAGGTAGAGCAAACAGAAGAAGGCAGATTTCTAAGCAACTACAAATTCGCACGCATACTGAGCCTAAGATCTTCAAGAGACTGGATTCAACAAGTATTTTCCCATCCTACATGTCTTTCGGCAACTTGAAGAGTTTCTGTAGCTTAGATTTGCCGTTGTTTCTCTTTACAGATTACACTCCTGTGTTAGGCTGGACTTCCCCCTTCTCGTTTCCTTTGTCTCTTCAGGTACTTTCAGCAGCCTTTCTACTGCCCTGCATGATCTTCGTCCTCTCCGACTTTTCCATGGCTCCCGAGACCTCACTTGTGGGAATGCACACCTACCCGCGTCCTGTGAAGGGACACGGCACGAGGAGAGAAGAGGAGAGACGAGAAAGAGAGAGTTGGCGAACACAGGAGAGAAAACAGAGAAACAGGAGAGCAAGGCGAGCAACTCACCACCTGGAGTCATCCTCTTGGATCCAAGCTTCAGTTGTGGAGAAGACACCGTTCCTGACCAGAGAAACGAGCAGCCTCTGAAAATGGGGCCTTTTCTCCCTCCTAGCCACAGCTGGTCAGGATCCTTTGCTTACAAACCGAACCCTAATGGACGGGGCTTCCCGACCCGGACTCAGGTGGGGCGTGTGAGAAGTGGGACTGTTCTTAATGTTTCCTCTGAATAGTGTGGGGGTGCCTCAGTTTCCCCTAGGCAGTTCTTAAGTATCTAGGGGGTGGAGTAAGGGTGTATGATCATTGCAGAGCCCTAGAGGGCATGTGTGTGCAGGAGTCTGGACACAGAGAATGGCCAACACCCTGTTTCCTGGCAACTGATGGCCTGGGCCCTTCCCCCCCTGCAAGGGGAGAGCTGAAGGGTTGGAGAACAAAGGAATCAGGTGACCTCCTGGCCCGGGAAAGGGACAAAGCCCAGAGGAGGAGGGGCTGGAGGGGGGTTTCAGTTTGGGGCTGGCTGGGACATGGAGTGAAGTGCAGACGTGGTTGTCTGGCTCACTGCCCCCCAAAATGGACCCAGCTGAGGGGTCCCGTTCTCTGCACCTGCAAGCTCTGTTTTAGACCATGTTCCTGTCCTCTAATAAACCTTCTGTTTTACTGGCTGGCTGAGAGTCACATCTGACTGCGGAGTTGGGGTGCAGGACCCCCTGGCTTCCCCAGGAGCCCCGCCTGAGCGGACTCGCTGAGGGAAAGCGCACGGAGGGGCAGAGGAGGCTGAATGCTCCGAGGTCAGACCCAGGAAGGTGGAAGCTGTGTGAGCTGTGAGTCCTGAAGACAGGCTGCTCACAGAAAAGCGACTGCCCCAGAGTTCTGACTGGCTTCATAGGGAGCAGTTTCAGAGCATGCCGGGGACTCCGTGACAGGGCGTGAGCAGAGTCCTCACCAAACCAGACACTTCTCTCTCCGAGACTGGCGAGAGCTCGGCTCCCAGATGGAGGGCTCTTGCCTGGCATCACCAACGGTCACAGGCTCGCTGCTCTCACTCACATTCCGTCGCATGAGGGCAGTAGATTCTGAGGCTTGACTTCTTTTTCCTTGCTACTAAAGCCAGCCCAAGGGGAAAAAAACAAGTAAGTTACCATCTCAGGCGGCAACGTCTCAGAGGCTCCTCTGTTTGCCTCTTCCACACGGCGGGGATCCGCCCTCCACTCTCCTCCCATTACACCTTGAGCATCCCAAACAAAATCTCCTTTTCTTACGGCATCCCACAGAGTCACTCTGCTCAAGAGACTCTGGCCCCTCTCCACCTACATCCCCCCGAGCCCTGTCCCCAGCGAGGACGCCCACGGCCGCTGAGGAGGACGACAGCGACTGCGGACGAGGAACTGGAAGCACTGACCTGGCAGCCAGGTCTGCAGAGGGCAGAGAGCGGAGGCCTTGTTCCGCCCCCTTGGAAAGAGGCCCAAGCGGCTCAGGCCCCCTCCTGCCGTGTTTCCCTCCGGCGAGAGCTCCGGCACCATTCCTCGCCAGAGCCGCTGCGAAAGCCGAGCCGGAGCCCTCGCTCCACAGCGCTCATCATGTTGTGGGTCGTCTTGTGTTGCGTGTGACATGTTGTGGGTTATTTTGTGTTGAGTGAGTGTGTGTTTGTGAGATGTTGTGGGTCGTGTGTGTGATGTTTTGTGTGTGTTGCTTTCCGTGTCGCGGTGTGTGTGTGTCTTTGTCGTGTGTTATTTTTGTGTGTCGTGTTCTGTGCCCTTCTGTGTCATCGTATCGAAAAGCATTTTGGTGAATAATTCGAGGAGAGCTTTAGCACTAGTACTTGTCGATAATTTAAGTCTCCTTAGGAGTAATTTTCTTGACCCAATCGCTACGAACTCTTCAGGAGATACGCTGGATTGCTGGAGTCTTTACCACTAGATACTTGTAAAGAATGATTTTCTACCTTGAGTCCTTTGCACGAACCGATCTGTTCCAACGCACCAAGGGAGAATGCCTTTGCTTTTCTGCTGGAGGATTCCGTGGGAAATTTATCAGAGGACGGCTGAGGAATGAATTGTCTCATTCCTTGTCAGTTTCACGGACCGATTTTAGTCCAAATCTCCAGGAGCTAATTATGAACATAGTACGGAGGATGATTCCATGTGTAATTAATTGCTAACATTGATCAGAAAGAACTGCCTCCTTTTTAGTCATTTCTACCAAATCGTCAACTGATATCTACCTAATCACAAGGAGCCAATCTGAAAGGCTTTTGGAGGAGGATTCCATTTGTCATTGATTATAAGCATTGATCAGTTATAACTTTCTCTTTTTTAGCAATTTTCTCGATAAATCCTTGCTAAATGCCAAAGAGAGAATAGACTTGCTTTTTGGTGCATGGTTCCATGAGGAGGACATCAGGATACCTGATTTCGAATGACGTTCTCATTTTCAGTAATTTTCGCAACCTGCTCTGTACCGTCTGACGAGAAGTGAATCCTCGGGGCTTTCAGGAAGATTCCTTCTCAAATTTATCTGTCGCACAGATCAAAGATGAATTTCTCTATTTTAGTATATTTCGAGAAACGATTTCTTCCAAATCACCAGCAGGGAATCGAAAAGCGTTTTGGTGAATCATTCGAGGAGAAATGGATCACTAGTACTTGTCAATAATGTATGTCTCATGATGAGTAATTTTCTGGAACAGATCTCTACCAAATGATCAGGCGAGATTACGTATGGCTTTTCGAGGAAGAGTGCATGAGACATCAACGGCTACATCTGATTAGTAATGAAAGTCTCATTTTTAGCACTTTACACTACCCATCTGTATGTGTGACGTGTTCTGTGTGTGTGTGCGTCGGTATCGTGCTGTGTGTGTTGTCTTGGGTGGCCACAACACAGGGAAATGCACAAAGCATTCCCCTCCTGGAGGAAGAGTGACACGACGTGGCCACTCAGGAGTAATACACAAACAATCCCAAGCCTCCCCCCCACCCCCCACCCCGGAGCAACAGTGATGTCTGTGGCCAATTCAGGTCATTCAGAAAGCATTTCCCTCATGGAGCAACAGTGACACTGGGTGGCCACTTGGAGTAATGCAGAAAGCATTTCCCTCACGGAGCAATGGTGAAACTGCGTGGCCAATTCAGGTAGTGCTCATATCATTTCCCTCCCGGAGCAACAGTGACACCGGGCAGCCCCTTGGAGTAAGACACAAATCATTTCCTCACGGAGCACCAGTTGCACAAAATGAGTTGAATAATAATAATAATCATTAATAATAAAACTAAACAAAAAATAGGTAGGTAGATTTTCAATAATTGGAAGGTAGAGCAAACAGAAGAAGGCAGATTTCTAAGCAACTACAAATTCGCACGCATACTGAGCCTAAGATCTTCAAGAGACTGGATTCAACAAGTATTTTCCCATCCTACATGTCTTTCGGCAACTTGAAGAGTTTCTGTAGATTAGATTTGCCGTTGTTTCTCTTTACAGATTACACTCCTGTGTTAGGCTGGACTTCCCCCTTCTCGTTTCCTTTGTCTCTTCAGGTACTTTCAGCAGCCTTTCTACTGCCCTGCATGATCTTCGTCCTCTCCGACTTTTCCATGGCTCCCGAGACCTCACTTGTGGGAATGCACACCTACCCGCGTCCTGTGAAGGGACACGGCACGAGGAGAGAAGAGGAGAGACGAGAAAGAGAGAGTTGGCGAACACAGGAGAGAAAACAGAGAAACAGGAGAGCAAGGCGAGCAACTCACCACCTGGAGTCATCCTCTTGGATCCAAGCTTCAGTTGTGGAGAAGACACCGTTCCTGACCAGAGAAACGAGCAGCCTCTGAAAATGGGGCCTTTTCTCCCTCCTAGCCACAGCTGGTCAGGATCCTTTGCTTACAAACCGAACCCTAATGGACGGGGCTTCCCGACCCGGACTCAGGTGGGGCGTGTGAGAAGTGGGACTGTTCTTAATGTTTCCTCTGAATAGTGTGGGGGTGCCTCAGTTTCCCCTAGGCAGTTCTTAAGTATCTAGGGGGTGGAGTAAGGGTGTATGATCATTGCAGAGCCCTAGAGGGCATGTGTGTGCAGGAGTCTGGACACAGAGAATGGCCAACACCCTGTTTCCTGGCAACTGATGGCCTGGGCCCTTCCCCCCCTGCAAGGGGAGAGCTGAAGGGTTGGAGAACAAAGGAATCAGGTGACCTCCTGGCCCGGGAAAGGGACAAAGCCCAGAGGAGGAGGGGTTGGAGGGGGGTTTCAGTTTGGGGCTGGCTGGGACATGGAGTGAAGTGCAGACGTGGTTGTCTGGCTCACTGCCCCCCAAAATGGACCCAGCTGAGGGGTCCCGTTCTCTGCACCTGCAAGCTCTGTTTTAGACCATGTTCCTGTCCTCTAATAAACCTTCTGTTTTACTGGCTGGCTGAGAGTCACATCTGACTGCGGAGTTGGGGTGCAGGACCCCCTGGCTTCCCCAGGAGCCCCGCCTGAGCGGACTCGCTGGGGGGAAGCGCACGGAGGGGCAGAGGAGGCTGAATGCTCCGAGGTCAGACCCAGGAAGGTGGAAGCTGTGTGAGCTGTGAGTCCTGAAGACAGGCTGCTCACAGAAAAGCGACTGCCCCAGAGTTCTGACTGGCTTCATAGGGAGCAGTTTCAGAGCATGCCGGGGACTCCGTGACAGGGCGTGAGCAGAGTCCTCACCAAACCAGACACTTCTCTCTCCGAGACTGGCGAGAGCTCGGCTCCCAGATGGAGGGCTCTTGCCTGGCATCACCAACGGTCACAGGCTCGCTGCTCTCACTCACATTCCGTCGCATGAGGGCAGTAGATTCTGAGGCTTGACTTCTTTTTCCTTGCTGCTAAAGCCAGCCCAAGGGGAAAAAAACAAGTAAGTTACCATCTCAGGCGGCAACGTCTCAGAGGCTCCTCTGTTTGCCTCTTCCACACGGCGGGGATCCGCCCTCCACTCTCCTCCCATTACACCTTGAGCATCCCAACCAAAATCTCCTTTTCTTACGGCACCCCACAGAGTCACTCTGCTCAAGAGACTCTGGCCCCTCTCCACCTACATCCCCCCGAGCCCTGTCCCCAGCGAGGACGCCCACGGCCGCTGAGGAGGACGACAGCGACTGCGGACGAGGAACTGGAAGCACTGACCTGGCAGCCAGGTCTGCAGAGGGCAGAGAGCGGAGGCCTTGTTCCGCCCCCTTGGAAAGAGGCCCAAGCGGCTCAGGCCCCCTCCTGCCGTGTTTCCCTCCGGCGAGAGCTCCGGCACCATTCCTCGCCAGAGCCGCTGCGAAAGCCGAGCCGGAGCCCTCGCTCCACAGCGCTCATCATGTTGTGGGTCGTCTTGTGTTGCGTGTGACATGTTGTGGGTTATTTTGTGTTGAGTGAGTGTGTGTTTGTGAGATGTTGTGGGTCGTGTGTGTGATGTTTTGTGTGTGTTGCTTTCCGTGTCGCGGTGTGTGTGTGTCTTTGTCGTGTGTTATTTTTGTGTGTCGTGTTCTGTGCCCTTCTGTGTCATCGTATCGAAAAGCATTTTGGTGAATAATTCGAGGAGAGCTTTAGCACTAGTACTTGTCGATAATTTAAGTCTCCTTAGGAGTAATTTTCTTGACCCAATCGCTACGAACTCTTCAGGAGAGACGCTGGATTGCTGGAGTCTTTACCACTAGATACTTGTAAAGAATGATTTTCTACCTTGAGTCCTTTGCACGAACCGATCTGTTCCAACGCACCAAGGGAGAATGCCTTTGCTTTTCTGCTGGAGGATTCCGTGGGAAATTTATCAGAGGACGGCTGAGGAATGAATTGTCTCATTCCTTGTCAGTTTCACGGACCGATTTTAGTCCAAATCTCCAGGAGCTAATTATGAACATAGTACGGAGGATGATTCCATGTGTAATTAATTGCTAACATTGATCAGAAAGAACTGCCTCCTTTTTAGTCATTTCTACCAAATCGTCAACTGATATCTACCTAATCACAAGGAGCCAATCTGAAAGGCTTTTGGAGGAGGATTCCATTTGTCATTGATTATAAGCATTGATCAGTTATAACTTTCTCTTTTTTAGCAATTTTCTCGATAAATCCTTGCTAAATGCCAAAGAGAGAATAGACTTGCTTTTTGGTGCATGGTTCCATGAGGAGGACATCAGGATACCTGATTTCGAATGACGTTCTCATTTTCAGTAATTTTCGCAACCTGCTCTGTACCGTCTGACGAGAAGTGAATCCTCGGGGCTTTCAGGAAGATTCCTTCTCAAATTTATCTGTCGCACAGATCAAAGATGAATTTCTCTATTTTAGTATATTTCGAGAAACGATTTCTTCCAAATCACCAGCAGGGAATCGAAAAGCGTTTTGGTGAATCATTCGAGGAGAAATGGATCACTAGTACTTGTCAATAATGTATGTCTCATGATGAGTAATTTTCTGGAACAGATCTCTACCAAATGATCAGGCGAGATTACGTATGGCTTTTCGAGGAAGAGTGCATGAGACATCAACGGCTACATCTGATTAGTAATGAAAGTCTCATTTTTAGCACTTTACACTACCCATCTGTATGTGTGACGTGTTCTGTGTGTGTGTGCGTCGGTATCGTGCTGTGTGTGTTGTCTTGGGTGGCCACAACACAGGGAAATGCACAAAGCATTCCCCTCCTGGAGGAAGAGTGACACGACGTGGCCACTCAGGAGTAATACACAAACAATCCCAAGCCTCCCCCCCACCCCCCACCCCGGAGCAACAGTGATGTCTGTGGCCAATTCAGGTCATTCAGAAAGCATTTCCCTCATGGAGCAACAGTGACACTGGGTGGCCACTTGGAGCAATGCAGAAAGCATTTCCCTCACGGAGCAATGGTGAAACTGCGTGGCCAATTCAGGTAGTGCTCATATCATTTCCCTCCCGGAGCAACAGTGACACCGGGCAGCCCCTTGGAGTAAGACACAAATCATTTCCTCACGGAGCACCAGTTGCACAAAATGAGTTGAATAATAATAATAATCATTAATAATAAAACTAAACAAAAAATAGGTAGGTAGATTTTCAATAATTGGAAGGTAGAGCAAACAGAAGAAGGCAGATTTCTAAGCAACTACAAATTCGCACGCATACTGAGCCTAAGATCTTCAAGAGACTGGATTCAACAAGTATTTTCCCATCCTACATGTCTTTCGGCAACTTGAAGAGTTTCTGTAGATTAGATTTGCCGTTGTTTCTCTTTACAGATTACACTCCTGTGTTAGGCTGGACTTCCCCCTTCTCGTTTCCTTTGTCTCTTCAGGTACTTTCAGCAGCCTTTCTACTGCCCTGCATGATCTTCGTCCTCTCCGACTTTTCCATGGCTCCCGAGACCTCACTTGTGGGAATGCACACCTACCCGCGTCCTGTGAAGGGACACGGCACGAGGAGAGAAGAGGAGAGACGAGAAAGAGAGAGTTGGCGAACACAGGAGAGAAAACAGAGAAACAGGAGAGCAAGGCGAGCAACTCACCACCTGGAGTCATCCTCTTGGATCCAAGCTTCAGTTGTGGAGAAGACACCGTTCCTGACCAGAGAAACGAGCAGCCTCTGAAAATGGGGCCTTTTCTCCCTCCTAGCCACAGCTGGTCAGGATCCTTTGCTTACAAACCGAACCCTAATGGACGGGGCTTCCCGACCCGGACTCAGGTGGGGCGTGTGAGAAGTGGGACTGTTCTTAATGTTTCCTCTGAATAGTGTGGGGGTGCCTCAGTTTCCCCTAGGCAGTTCTTAAGTATCTAGGGGGTGGAGTAAGGGTGTATGATCATTGCAGAGCCCTAGAGGGCATGTGTGTGCAGGAGTCTGGACACAGAGAATGGCCAACACCCTGTTTCCTGGCAACTGATGGCCTGGGCCCTTCCCCCCCTGCAAGGGGAGAGCTGAAGGGTTGGAGAACAAAGGAATCAGGTGACCTCCTGGCCCGGGAAAGGGACAAAGCCCAGAGGAGGAGGGGTTGGAGGGGGGTTTCAGTTTGGGGCTGGCTGGGACATGGAGTGAAGTGCAGACGTGGTTGTCTGGCTCACTGCCCCCCAAAATGGACCCAGCTGAGGGGTCCCGTTCTCTGCACCTGCAAGCTCTGTTTTAGACCATGTTCCTGTCCTCTAATAAACCTTCTGTTTTACTGGCTGGCTGAGAGTCACATCTGACTGCGGAGTTGGGGTGCAGGACCCCCTGGCTTCCCCAGGAGCCCCGCCTGAGCGGACTCGCTGGGGGGAAGCGCACGGAGGGGCAGAGGAGGCTGAATGCTCCGAGGTCAGACCCAGGAAGGTGGAAGCTGTGTGAGCTGTGAGTCCTGAAGACAGGCTGCTCACAGAAAAGCGACTGCCCCAGAGTTCTGACTGGCTTCATAGGGAGCAGTTTCAGAGCATGCCGGGGACTCCGTGACAGGGCGTGAGCAGAGTCCTCACCAAACCAGACACTTCTCTCTCCGAGACTGGCGAGAGCTCGGCTCCCAGATGGAGGGCTCTTGCCTGGCATCACCAACGGTCACAGGCTCGCTGCTCTCACTCACATTCCGTCGCATGAGGGCAGTAGATTCTGAGGCTTGACTTCTTTTTCCTTGCTGCTAAAGCCAGCCCAAGGGGAAAAAAACAAGTAAGTTACCATCTCAGGCGGCAACGTCTCAGAGGCTCCTCTGTTTGCCTCTTCCACACGGCGGGGATCCGCCCTCCACTCTCCTCCCATTACACCTTGAGCATCCCAACCAAAATCTCCTTTTCTTACGGCACCCCACAGAGTCACTCTGCTCAAGAGACTCTGGCCCCTCTCCACCTACATCCCCCCGAGCCCTGTCCCCAGCGAGGACGCCCACGGCCGCTGAGGAGGACGACAGCGACTGCGGACGAGGAACTGGAAGCACTGACCTGGCAGCCAGGTCTGCAGAGGGCAGAGAGCGGAGGCCTTGTTCCGCCCCCTTGGAAAGAGGCCCAAGCGGCTCAGGCCCCCTCCTGCCGTGTTTCCCTCCGGCGAGAGCTCCGGCACCATTCCTCGCCAGAGCCGCTGCGAAAGCCGAGCCGGAGCCCTAGCTCCACAGCGCTCATCATGTTGTGGGTCGTCTTGTGTTGCGTGTGACATGTTGTGGGTTATTTTGTGTTGAGTGAGTGTGTGTTTGTGAGATGTTGTGGGTCGTGTGTGTGATGTTTTGTGTGTGTTGCTTTCCGTGTCGCGGTGTGTGTGTGTCTTTGTCGTGTGTTATTTTTGTGTGTCGTGTTCTGTGCCCTTCTGTGTCATCGTATCGAAAAGCATTTTGGTGAATAATTCGAGGAGAGCTTTAGCACTAGTACTTGTCGATAATTTAAGTCTCCTTAGGAGTAATTTTCTTGACCCAATCGCTACGAACTCTTCAGGAGAGACGCTGGATTGCTGGAGTCTTTACCACTAGATACTTGTAAAGAATGATTTTCTACCTTGAGTCCTTTGCACGAACCGATCTGTTCCAACGCACCAAGGGAGAATGCCTTTGCTTTTCTGCTGGAGGATTCCGTGGGAAATTTATCAGAGGACGGCTGAGGAATGAATTGTCTCATTCCTTGTCAGTTTCACGGACCGATTTTAGTCCAAATCTCCAGGAGCTAATTATGAACATAGTACGGAGGATGATTCCATGTGTAATTAATTGCTAACATTGATCAGAAAGAACTGCCTCCTTTTTAGTCATTTCTACCAAATCGTCAACTGATATCTACCTAATCACAAGGAGCCAATCTGAAAGGCTTTTGGAGGAGGATTCCATTTGTCATTGATTATAAGCATTGATCAGTTATAACTTTCTCTTTTTTAGCAATTTTCTCGATAAATCCTTGCTAAATGCCAAAGAGAGAATAGACTTGCTTTTTGGTGCATGGTTCCATGAGGAGGACATCAGGATACCTGATTTCGAATGACGTTCTCATTTTCAGTAATTTTCGCAACCTGCTCTGTACCGTCTGACGAGAAGTGAATCCTCGGGGCTTTCAGGAAGATTCCTTCTCAAATTTATCTGTCGCACAGATCAAAGATGAATTTCTCTATTTTAGTATATTTCGAGAAACGATTTCTTCCAAATCACCAGCAGGGAATCGAAAAGCGTTTTGGTGAATCATTCGAGGAGAAATGGATCAGTAGTACTTGTCAATAATGTATGTCTCATGATGAGTAATTTTCTGGAACAGATCTCTACCAAATGATCAGGCGAGATTACGTATGGCTTTTCGAGGAAGAGTGCATGAGACATCAACGGCTACATCTGATTAGTAATGAAAGTCTCATTTTTAGCACTTTACACTACCCATCTGTATGTGTGACGTGTTCTGTGTGTGTGTGCGTCGGTATCGTGCTGTGTGTGTTGTCTTGGGTGGCCACAACACAGGGAAATGCACAAAGCATTCCCCTCCTGGAGGAAGAGTGACACGACGTGGCCACTCAGGAGTAATACACAAACAATCCCAAGCCTCCCCCCCACCCCCCACCCCGGAGCAACAGTGATGTCTGTGGCCAATTCAGGTCATTCAGAAAGCATTTCCCTCATGGAGCAACAGTGACACTGGGTGGCCACTTGGAGTAATGCAGAAAGCATTTCCCTCACGGAGCAATGGTGAAACTGCGTGGCCAATTCAGGTAGTGCTCATATCATTTCCCTCCCGGAGCAACAGTGACACCGGGCAGCCCCTTGGAGTAAGACACAAATCATTTCCTCACGGAGCACCAGTTGCACAAAATGAGTTGAATAATAATAATAATCATTAATAATAAAACTAAACAAAAAATAGGTAGGTAGATTTTCAATAATTGGAAGGTAGAGCAAACAGAAGAAGGCAGATTTCTAAGCAACTACAAATTCGCACGCATACTGAGCCTAAGATCTTCAAGAGACTGGATTCAACAAGTATTTTCCCATCCTACATGTCTTTCGGCAACTTGAAGAGTTTCTGTAGATTAGATTTGCCGTTGTTTCTCTTTACAGATTACACTCCTGTGTTAGGCTGGACTTCCCCCTTCTCGTTTCCTTTGTCTCTTCAGGTACTTTCAGCAGCCTTTCTACTGCCCTGCATGATCTTCGTCCTCTCCGACTTTTCCATGGCTCCCGAGACCTCACTTGTGGGAATGCACACCTACCCGCGTCCTGTGAAGGGACACGGCACGAGGAGAGAAGAGGAGAGACGAGAAAGAGAGAGTTGGCGAACACAGGAGAGAAAACAGAGAAACAGGAGAGCAAGGCGAGCAACTCACCACCTGGAGTCATCCTCTTGGATCCAAGCTTCAGTTGTGGAGAAGACACCGTTCCTGACCAGGGAAACGAGCAGCCTCTGAAAATGGGGCCTTTTCTCCCTCCTAGCCACAGCTGGTCAGGATCCTTTGCTTACAAACCGAACCCTAATGGACGGGGCTTCCCGACCCGGACTCAGGTGGGGCGTGTGAGAAGTGGGACTGTTCTTAATGTTTCCTCTGAATAGTGTGGGGGTGCCTCAGTTTCCCCTAGGCAGTTCTTAAGTATCTAGGGGGTGGAGTAAGGGTGTATGATCATTGCAGAGCCCTAGAGGGCATGTGTGTGCAGGAGTCTGGACACAGAGAATGGCCAACACCCTGTTTCCTGGCAACTGATGGCCTGGGCCCTTCCCCCCCTGCAAGGGGAGAGCTGAAGGGTTGGAGAACAAAGGAATCAGGTGACCTCCTGGCCCGGGAAAGGGACAAAGCCCAGAGGAGGAGGGGTTGGAGGGGGGTTTCAGTTTGGGGCTGGCTGGGACATGGAGTGAAGTGCAGACGTGGTTGTCTGGCTCACTGCCCCCCAAAATGGACCCAGCTGAGGGGTCCCGTTCTCTGCACCTGCAAGCTCTGTTTTAGACCATGTTCCTGTCCTCTAATAAACCTTCTGTTTTACTGGCTGGCTGAGAGTCACATCTGACTGCGGAGTTGGGGTGCAGGACCCCCTGGCTTCCCCAGGAGCCCCGCCTGAGCGGACTCGCTGGGGGGAAGCGCACGGAGGGGCAGAGGAGGCTGAATGCTCCGAGGTCAGACCCAGGAAGGTGGAAGCTGTGTGAGCTGTGAGTCCTGAAGACAGGCTGCTCACAGAAAAGCGACTGCCCCAGAGTTCTGACTGGCTTCATAGGGAGCAGTTTCAGAGCATGCCGGGGACTCCGTGACAGGGCGTGAGCAGAGTCCTCACCAAACCAGACACTTCTCTCTCCGAGACTGGCGAGAGCTCGGCTCCCAGATGGAGGGCTCTTGCCTGGCATCACCAACGGTCACAGGCTCGCTGCTCTCACTCACATTCCGTCGCATGAGGGCAGTAGATTCTGAGGCTTGACTTCTTTTTCCTTGCTGCTAAAGCCAGCCCAAGGGGAAAAAAACAAGTAAGTTACCATCTCAGGCGGCAACGTCTCAGAGGCTCCTCTGTTTGCCTCTTCCACACGGCGGGGATCCGCCCTCCACTCTCCTCCCATTACACCTTGAGCATCCCAACCAAAATCTCCTTTTCTTACGGCACCCCACAGAGTCACTCTGCTCAAGAGACTCTGGCCCCTCTCCACCTACATCCCCCCGAGCCCTGTCCCCAGCGAGGACGCCCACGGCCGCTGAGGAGGACGACAGCGACTGCGGACGAGGAACTGGAAGCACTGACCTGGCAGCCAGGTCTGCAGAGGGCAGAGAGCGGAGGCCTTGTTCCGCCCCCTTGGAAAGAGGCCCAAGCGGCTCAGGCCCCCTCCTGCCGTGTTTCCCTCCGGCGAGAGCTCCGGCACCATTCCTCGCCAGAGCCGCTGCGAAAGCCGAGCCGGAGCCCTAGCTCCACAGCGCTCATCATGTTGTGGGTCGTCTTGTGTTGCGTGTGACATGTTGTGGGTTATTTTGTGTTGAGTGAGTGTGTGTTTGTGAGATGTTGTGGGTCGTGTGTGTGATGTTTTGTGTGTGTTGCTTTCCGTGTCGCGGTGTGTGTGTGTCTTTGTCGTGTGTTATTTTTGTGTGTCGTGTTCTGTGCCCTTCTGTGTCATCGTATCGAAAAGCATTTTGGTGAATAATTCGAGGAGAGCTTTAGCACTAGTACTTGTCGATAATTTAAGTCTCCTTAGGAGTAATTTTCTTGACCCAATCGCTACGAACTCTTCAGGAGAGACGCTGGATTGCTGGAGTCTTTACCACTAGATACTTGTAAAGAATGATTTTCTACCTTGAGTCCTTTGCACGAACCGATCTGTTCCAACGCACCAAGGGAGAATGCCTTTGCTTTTCTGCTGGAGGATTCCGTGGGAAATTTATCAGAGGACGGCTGAGGAATGAATTGTCTCATTCCTTGTCAGTTTCACGGACCGATTTTAGTCCAAATCTCCAGGAGCTAATTATGAACATAGTACGGAGGATGATTCCATGTGTAATTAATTGCTAACATTGATCAGAAAGAACTGCCTCCTTTTTAGTCATTTCTACCAAATCGTCAACTGATATCTACCTAATCACAAGGAGCCAATCTGAAAGGCTTTTGGAGGAGGATTCCATTTGTCATTGATTATAAGCATTGATCAGTTATAACTTTCTCTTTTTTAGCAATTTTCTCGATAAATCCTTGCTAAATGCCAAAGAGAGAATAGACTTGCTTTTTGGTGCATGGTTCCATGAGGAGGACATCAGGATACCTGATTTCGAATGACGTTCTCATTTTCAGTAATTTTCGCAACCTGCTCTGTACCGTCTGACGAGAAGTGAATCCTCGGGGCTTTCAGGAAGATTCCTTCTCAAATTTATCTGTCGCACAGATCAAAGATGAATTTCTCTATTTTAGTATATTTCGAGAAACGATTTCTTCCAAATCACCAGCAGGGAATCGAAAAGCGTTTTGGTGAATCATTCGAGGAGAAATGGATCACTAGTACTTGTCAATAATGTATGTCTCATGATGAGTAATTTTCTGGAACAGATCTCTACCAAATGATCAGGCGAGATTACGTATGGCTTTTCGAGGAAGAGTGCATGAGACATCAACGGCTACATCTGATTAGTAATGAAAGTCTCATTTTTAGCACTTTACACTACCCATCTGTATGTGTGACGTGTTCTGTGTGTGTGTGCGTCGGTATCGTGCTGTGTGTGTTGTCTTGGGTGGCCACAACACAGGGAAATGCACAAAGCATTCCCCTCCTGGAGGAAGAGTGACACGACGTGGCCACTCAGGAGTAATACACAAACAATCCCAAGCCTCCCCCCCACCCCCCACCCCGGAGCAACAGTGATGTCTGTGGCCAATTCAGGTCATTCAGAAAGCATTTCCCTCATGGAGCAACAGTGACACTGGGTGGCCACTTGGAGTAATGCAGAAAGCATTTCCCTCACGGAGCAATGGTGAAACTGCGTGGCCAATTCAGGTAGTGCTCATATCATTTCCCTCCCGGAGCAACAGTGACACCGGGCAGCCCCTTGGAGTAAGACACAAATCATTTCCTCACGGAGCACCAGTTGCACAAAATGAGTTGAATAATAATAATAATCATTAATAATAAAACTAAACAAAAAATAGGTAGGTAGATTTTCAATAATTGGAAGGTAGAGCAAACAGAAGAAGGCAGATTTCTAAGCAACTACAAATTCGCACGCATACTGAGCCTAAGATCTTCAAGAGACTGGATTCAACAAGTATTTTCCCATCCTACATGTCTTTCGGCAACTTGAAGAGTTTCTGTAGATTAGATTTGCCGTTGTTTCTCTTTACAGATTACACTCCTGTGTTAGGCTGGACTTCCCCCTTCTCGTTTCCTTTGTCTCTTCAGGTACTTTCAGCAGCCTTTCTACTGCCCTGCATGATCTTCGTCCTCTCCGACTTTTCCATGGCTCCCGAGACCTCACTTGTGGGAATGCACACCTACCCGCGTCCTGTGAAGGGACACGGCACGAGGAGAGAAGAGGAGAGACGAGAAAGAGAGAGTTGGCGAACACAGGAGAGAAAACAGAGAAACAGGAGAGCAAGGCGAGCAACTCACCACCTGGAGTCATCCTCTTGGATCCAAGCTTCAGTTGTGGAGAAGACACCGTTCCTGACCAGAGAAACGAGCAGCCTCTGAAAATGGGGCCTTTTCTCCCTCCTAGCCACAGCTGGTCAGGATCCTTTGCTTACAAACCGAACCCTAATGGACGGGGCTTCCCGACCCGGACTCAGGTGGGGCGTGTGAGAAGTGGGACTGTTCTTAATGTTTCCTCTGAATAGTGTGGGGGTGCCTCAGTTTCCCCTAGGCAGTTCTTAAGTATCTAGGGGGTGGAGTAAGGGTGTATGATCATTGCAGAGCCCTAGAGGGCATGTGTGTGCAGGAGTCTGGACACAGAGAATGGCCAACACCCTGTTTCCTGGCAACTGATGGCCTGGGCCCTTCCCCCCCTGCAAGGGGAGAGCTGAAGGGTTGGAGAACAAAGGAATCAGGTGACCTCCTGGCCCGGGAAAGGGACAAAGCCCAGAGGAGGAGGGGTTGGAGGGGGGTTTCAGTTTGGGGCTGGCTGGGACATGGAGTGAAGTGCAGACGTGGTTGTCTGGCTCACTGCCCCCCAAAATGGACCCAGCTGAGGGGTCCCATTCTCTGCACCTGCAAGCTCTGTTTTAGACCATGTTCCTGTCCTCTAATAAACCTTCTGTTTTACTGGCTGGCTGAGAGTCACATCTGACTGCGGAGTTGGGGTGCAGGACCCCCTGGCTTCCCCAGGAGCCCCGCCTGAGCGGACTCGCTGGGGGGAAGCGCACGGAGGGGCAGAGGAGGCTGAATGCTCCGAGGTCAGACCCAGGAAGGTGGAAGCTGTGTGAGCTGTGAGTCCTGAAGACAGGCTGCTCACAGAAAAGCGACTGCCCCAGAGTTCTGACTGGCTTCATAGGGAGCAGTTTCAGAGCATGCCGGGGACTCCGTGACAGGGCGTGAGCAGAGTCCTCACCAAACCAGACACTTCTCTCTCCGAGACTGGCGAGAGCTCGGCTCCCAGATGGAGGGCTCTTGCCTGGCATCACCAACGGTCACAGGCTCGCTGCTCTCACTCACATTCCGTCGCATGAGGGCAGTAGATTCTGAGGCTTGACTTCTTTTTCCTTGCTGCTAAAGCCAGCCCAAGGGGAAAAAAACAAGTAAGTTACCATCTCAGGCGGCAACGTCTCAGAGGCTCCTCTGTTTGCCTCTTCCACACGGCGGGGATCCGCCCTCCACTCTCCTCCCATTACACCTTGAGCATCCCAACCAAAATCTCCTTTTCTTACGGCACCCCACAGAGTCACTCTGCTCAAGAGACTCTGGCCCCTCTCCACCTACATCCCCCCGAGCCCTGTCCCCAGCGAGGACGCCCACGGCCGCTGAGGAGGACGACAGCGACTGCGGACGAGGAACTGGAAGCACTGACCTGGCAGCCAGGTCTGCAGAGGGCAGAGAGCGGAGGCCTTGTTCCGCCCCCTTGGAAAGAGGCCCAAGCGGCTCAGGCCCCCTCCTGCCGTGTTTCCCTCCGGCGAGAGCTCCGGCACCATTCCTCGCCAGAGCCGCTGCGAAAGCCGAGCCGGAGCCCTAGCTCCACAGCGCTCATCATGTTGTGGGTCGTCTTGTGTTGCGTGTGACATGTTGTGGGTTATTTTGTGTTGAGTGAGTGTGTGTTTGTGAGATGTTGTGGGTCGTGTGTGTGATGTTTTGTGTGTGTTGCTTTCCGTGTCGCGGTGTGTGTGTGTCTTTGTCGTGTGTTATTTTTGTGTGTCGTGTTCTGTGCCCTTCTGTGTCATCGTATCGAAAAGCATTTTGGTGAATAATTCGAGGAGAGCTTTAGCACTAGTACTTGTCGATAATTTAAGTCTCCTTAGGAGTAATTTTCTTGACCCAATCGCTACGAACTCTTCAGGAGAGACGCTGGATTGCTGGAGTCTTTACCACTAGATACTTGTAAAGAATGATTTTCTACCTTGAGTCCTTTGCACGAACCGATCTGTTCCAACGCACCAAGGGAGAATGCCTTTGCTTTTCTGCTGGAGGATTCCGTGGGAAATTTATCAGAGGACGGCTGAGGAATGAATTGTCTCATTCCTTGTCAGTTTCACGGACCGATTTTAGTCCAAATCTCCAGGAGCTAATTATGAACATAGTACGGAGGATGATTCCATGTGTAATTAATTGCTAACATTGATCAGAAAGAACTGCCTCCTTTTTAGTCATTTCTACCAAATCGTCAACTGATATCTACCTAATCACAAGGAGCCAATCTGAAAGGCTTTTGGAGGAGGATTCCATTTGTCATTGATTATAAGCATTGATCAGTTATAACTTTCTCTTTTTTAGCAATTTTCTCGATAAATCCTTGCTAAATGCCAAAGAGAGAATAGACTTGCTTTTTGGTGCATGGTTCCATGAGGAGGACATCAGGATACCTGATTTCGAATGACGTTCTCATTTTCAGTAATTTTCGCAACCTGCTCTGTACCGTCTGACGAGAAGTGAATCCTCGGGGCTTTCAGGAAGATTCCTTCTCAAATTTATCTGTCGCACAGATCAAAGATGAATTTCTCTATTTTAGTATATTTCGAGAAACGATTTCTTCCAAATCACCAGCAGGGAATCGAAAAGCGTTTTGGTGAATCATTCGAGGAGAAATGGATCACTAGTACTTGTCAATAATGTATGTCTCATGATGAGTAATTTTCTGGAACAGATCTCTACCAAATGATCAGGCGAGATTACGTATGGCTTTTCGAGGAAGAGTGCATGAGACATCAACGGCTACATCTGATTAGTAATGAAAGTCTCATTTTTAGCACTTTACACTACCCATCTGTATGTGTGACGTGTTCTGTGTGTGTGTGCGTCGGTATCGTGCTGTGTGTGTTGTCTTGGGTGGCCACAACACAGGGAAATGCACAAAGCATTCCCCTCCTGGAGGAAGAGTGACACGACGTGGCCACTCAGGAGTAATACACAAACAATCCCAAGCCTCCCCCCCACCCCCCACCCCGGAGCAACAGTGATGTCTGTGGCCAATTCAGGTCATTCAGAAAGCATTTCCCTCATGGAGCAACAGTGACACTGGGTGGCCACTTGGAGTAATGCAGAAAGCATTTCCCTCACGGAGCAATGGTGAAACTGCGTGGCCAATTCAGGTAGTGCTCATATCATTTCCCTCCCGGAGCAACAGTGACACCGGGCAGCCCCTTGGAGTAAGACACAAATCATTTCCTCACGGAGCACCAGTTGCACAAAATGAGTTGAATAATAATAATAATCATTAATAATAAAACTAAACAAAAAATAGGTAGGTAGATTTTCAATAATTGGAAGGTAGAGCAAACAGAAGAAGGCAGATTTCTAAGCAACTACAAATTCGCACGCATACTGAGCCTAAGATCTTCAAGAGACTGGATTCAACAAGTATTTTCCCATCCTACATGTCTTTCGGCAACTTGAAGAGTTTCTGTAGATTAGATTTGCCGTTGTTTCTCTTTACAGATTACACTCCTGTGTTAGGCTGGACTTCCCCCTTCTCGTTTCCTTTGTCTCTTCAGGTACTTTCAGCAGCCTTTCTACTGCCCTGCATGATCTTCGTCCTCTCCGACTTTTCCATGGCTCCCGAGACCTCACTTGTGGGAATGCACACCTACCCGCGTCCTGTGAAGGGACACGGCACGAGGAGAGAAGAGGAGAGACGAGAAAGAGAGAGTTGGCGAACACAGGAGAGAAAACAGAGAAACAGGAGAGCAAGGCGAGCAACTCACCACCTGGAGTCATCCTCTTGGATCCAAGCTTCAGTTGTGGAGAAGACACCGTTCCTGACCAGAGAAACGAGCAGCCTCTGAAAATGGGGCCTTTTCTCCCTCCTAGCCACAGCTGGTCAGGATCCTTTGCTTACAAACCGAACCCTAATGGACGGGGCTTCCCGACCCGGACTCAGGTGGGGCGTGTGAGAAGTGGGACTGTTCTTAATGTTTCCTCTGAATAGTGTGGGGGTGCCTCAGTTTCCCCTAGGCAGTTCTTAAGTATCTAGGGGGTGGAGTAAGGGTGTATGATCATTGCAGAGCCCTAGAGGGCATGTGTGTGCAGGAGTCTGGACACAGAGAATGGCCAACACCCTGTTTCCTGGCAACTGATGGCCTGGGCCCTTCCCCCCCTGCAAGGGGAGAGCTGAAGGGTTGGAGAACAAAGGAATCAGGTGACCTCCTGGCCCGGGAAAGGGACAAAGCCCAGAGGAGGAGGGGTTGGAGGGGGGTTTCAGTTTGGGGCTGGCTGGGACATGGAGTGAAGTGCAGACGTGGTTGTCTGGCTCACTGCCCCCCAAAATGGACCCAGCTGAGGGGTCCCGTTCTCTGCACCTGCAAGCTCTGTTTTAGACCATGTTCCTGTCCTCTAATAAACCTTCTGTTTTACTGGCTGGCTGAGAGTCACATCTGACTGCGGAGTTGGGGTGCAGGACCCCCTGGCTTCCCCAGGAGCCCCGCCTGAGCGGACTCGCTGGGGGGAAGCGCACGGAGGGGCAGAGGAGGCTGAATGCTCCGAGGTCAGACCCAGGAAGGTGGAAGCTGTGTGAGCTGTGAGTCCTGAAGACAGGCTGCTCACAGAAAAGCGACTGCCCCAGAGTTCTGACTGGCTTCATAGGGAGCAGTTTCAGAGCATGCCGGGGACTCCGTGACAGGGCGTGAGCAGAGTCCTCACCAAACCAGACACTTCTCTCTCCGAGACTGGCGAGAGCTCGGCTCCCAGATGGAGGGCTCTTGCCTGGCATCACCAACGGTCACAGGCTCGCTGCTCTCACTCACATTCCGTCGCATGAGGGCAGTAGATTCTGAGGCTTGACTTCTTTTTCCTTGCTGCTAAAGCCAGCCCAAGGGGAAAAAAACAAGTAAGTTACCATCTCAGGCGGCAACGTCTCAGAGGCTCCTCTGTTTGCCTCTTCCACACGGCGGGGATCCGCCCTCCACTCTCCTCCCATTACACCTTGAGCATCCCAACCAAAATCTCCTTTTCTTACGGCACCCCACAGAGTCACTCTGCTCAAGAGACTCTGGCCCCTCTCCACCTACATCCCCCCGAGCCCTGTCCCCAGCGAGGACGCCCACGGCCGCTGAGGAGGACGACAGCGACTGCGGACGAGGAACTGGAAGCACTGACCTGGCAGCCAGGTCTGCAGAGGGCAGAGAGCGGAGGCCTTGTTCCGCCCCCTTGGAAAGAGGCCCAAGCGGCTCAGGCCCCCTCCTGCCGTGTTTCCCTCCGGCGAGAGCTCCGGCACCATTCCTCGCCAGAGCCGCTGCGAAAGCCGAGCCGGAGCCCTAGCTCCACAGCGCTCATCATGTTGTGGGTCGTCTTGTGTTGCGTGTGACATGTTGTGGGTTATTTTGTGTTGAGTGAGTGTGTGTTTGTGAGATGTTGTGGGTCGTGTGTGTGATGTTTTGTGTGTGTTGCTTTCCGTGTCGCGGTGTGTGTGTGTCTTTGTCGTGTGTTATTTTTGTGTGTCGTGTTCTGTGCCCTTCTGTGTCATCGTATCGAAAAGCATTTTGGTGAATAATTCGAGGAGAGCTTTAGCACTAGTACTTGTCGATAATTTAAGTCTCCTTAGGAGTAATTTTCTTGACCCAATCGCTACGAACTCTTCAGGAGAGACGCTGGATTGCTGGAGTCTTTACCACTAGATACTTGTAAAGAATGATTTTCTACCTTGAGTCCTTTGCACGAACCGATCTGTTCCAACGCACCAAGGGAGAATGCCTTTGCTTTTCTGCTGGAGGATTCCGTGGGAAATTTATCAGAGGACGGCTGAGGAATGAATTGTCTCATTCCTTGTCAGTTTCACGGACCGATTTTAGTCCAAATCTCCAGGAGCTAATTATGAATATAGTACGGAGGATGATTCCATGTGTAATTAATTGCTAACATTGATCAGAAAGAACTGCCTCCTTTTTAGTCATTTCTACCAAATCGTCAACTGATATCTACCTAATCACAAGGAGCCAATCTGAAAGGCTTTTGGAGGAGGATTCCATTTGTCATTGATTATAAGCATTGATCAGTTATAACTTTCTCTTTTTTAGCAATTTTCTCGATAAATCCTTGCTAAATGCCAAAGAGAGAATAGACTTGCTTTTTGGTGCATGGTTCCATGAGGAGGACATCAGGATACCTGATTTCGAATGACGTTCTCATTTTCAGTAATTTTCGCAACCTGCTCTGTACCGTCTGACGAGAAGTGAATCCTCGGGGCTTTCAGGAAGATTCCTTCTCAAATTTATCTGTCGCACAGATCAAAGATGAATTTCTCTATTTTAGTATATTTCGAGAAACGATTTCTTCCAAATCACCAGCAGGGAATCGAAAAGCGTTTTGGTGAATCATTCGAGGAGAAATGGATCACTAGTACTTGTCAATAATGTATGTCTCATGATGAGTAATTTTCTGGAACAGATCTCTACCAAATGATCAGGCGAGATTACGTATGGCTTTTCGAGGAAGAGTGCATGAGACATCAACGGCTACATCTGATTAGTAATGAAAGTCTCATTTTTAGCACTTTACACTACCCATCTGTATGTGTGACGTGTTCTGTGTGTGTGTGCGTCGGTATCGTGCTGTGTGTGTTGTCTTGGGTGGCCACAACACAGGGAAATGCACAAAGCATTCCCCTCCTGGAGGAAGAGTGACACGACGTGGCCACTCAGGAGTAATACACAAACAATCCCAAGCCTCCCCCCCACCCCCCACCCCGGAGCAACAGTGATGTCTGTGGCCAATTCAGGTCATTCAGAAAGCATTTCCCTCATGGAGCAACAGTGACACTGGGTGGCCACTTGGAGTAATGCAGAAAGCATTTCCCTCACGGAGCAATGGTGAAACTGCGTGGCCAATTCAGGTAGTGCTCATATCATTTCCCTCCCGGAGCAACAGTGACACCGGGCAGCCCCTTGGAGTAAGACACAAATCATTTCCTCACGGAGCACCAGTTGCACAAAATGAGTTGAATAATAATAATAATCATTAATAATAAAACTAAACAAAAAATAGGTAGGTAGATTTTCAATATTGGAAGGTAGAGCAAACAGAAGAAGGCAGATTTCTAAGCAACTACAAATTCGCACGCATACTGAGCCTAAGATCTTCAAGAGACTGGATTCAACAAGTATTTTCCCATCCTACATGTCTTTCGGCAACTTGAAGAGTTTCTGTAGATTAGATTTGCCGTTGTTTCTCTTTACAGATTACACTCCTGTGTTAGGCTGGACTTCCCCCTTCTCGTTTCCTTTGTCTCTTCAGGTACTTTCAGCAGCCTTTCTACTGCCCTGCATGATCTTCGTCCTCTCCGACTTTTCCATGGCTCCCGAGACCTCACTTGTGGGAATGCACACCTACCCGCGTCCTGTGAAGGGACACGGCACGAGGAGAGAAGAGGAGAGACGAGAAAGAGAGAGTTGGTGAACACAGGAGAGAAAACAGAGAAACAGGAGAGCAAGGCGAGCAACTCACCACCTGGAGTCATCCTCTTGGATCCAAGCTTCAGTTGTGGAGAAGACACCGTTCCTGACCAGAGAAACGAGCAGCCTCTGAAAATGGGGCCTTTTCTCCCTCCTAGCCACAGCTGGTCAGGATCCTTTGCTTACAAACCGAACCCTAATGGACGGGGCTTCCCGACCCGGACTCAGGTGGGGCGTGTGAGAAGTGGGACTGTTCTTAATGTTTCCTCTGAATAGTGTGGGGGTGCCTCAGTTTCCCCTAGGCAGTTCTTAAGTATCTAGGGGGTGGAGTAAGGGTGTATGATCATTGCAGAGCCCTAGAGGGCATGTGTGTGCAGGAGTCTGGACACAGAGAATGGCCAACACCCTGTTTCCTGGCAACTGATGGCCTGGGCCCTTCCCCCCCTGCAAGGGGAGAGCTGAAGGGTTGGAGAACAAAGGAATCAGGTGACCTCCTTGCCCGGGAAAGGGACAAAGCCCAGAGGAGGAGGGGTTGGAGGGGGGTTTCAGTTTGGGGCTGGCTGGGACATGGAGTGAAGTGCAGACGTGGTTGTCTGGCTCACTGCCCCCCAAAATGGACCCAGCTGAGGGGTCCCGTTCTCTGCACCTGCAAGCTCTGTTTTAGACCATGTTCCTGTCCTCTAATAAACCTTCTGTTTTACTGGCTGGCTGAGAGTCACATCTGACTGCGGAGTTGGGGTGCAGGACCCCCTGGCTTCCCCAGGAGCCCCGCCTGAGCGGACTCGCTGGGGGGAAGCGCACGGAGGGGCAGAGGAGGCTGAATGCTCCGAGGTCAGACCCAGGAAGGTGGAAGCTGTGTGAGCTGTGAGTCCTGAAGACAGGCTGCTCACAGAAAAGCGACTGCCCCAGAGTTCTGACTGGCTTCATAGGGAGCAGTTTCAGAGCATGCCGGAGACTCCGTGACAGGGCGTGAGCAGAGTCCTCACCAAACCAGACACTTCTCTCTCCGAGACTGGCGAGAGCTCGGCTCCCAGATGGAGGGCTCTTGCCTGGCATCACCAACGGTCACAGGCTCGCTGCTCTCACTCACATTCCGTCGCATGAGGGCAGTAGATTCTGAGGCTTGACTTCTTTTTCCTTGCTGCTAAAGCCAGCCCAAGGGGAAAAAAACAAGTAAGTTACCATCTCAGGCGGCAACGTCTCAGAGGCTCCTCTGTTTGCCTCTTCCACACGGCGGGGATCCGCCCTCCACTCTCCTCCCATTACACCTTGAGCATCCCAACCAAAATCTCCTTTTCTTACGGCACCCCACAGAGTCACTCTGCTCAAGAGACTCTGGCCCCTCTCCACCTACATCCCCCCGAGCCCTGTCCCCAGCGAGGACGCCCACGGCCGCTGAGGAGGACGACAGCGACTGCGGACGAGGAACTGGAAGCACTGACCTGGCAGCCAGGTCTGCAGAGGGCAGAGAGCGGAGGCCTTGTTCCGCCCCCTTGGAAAGAGGCCCAAGCGGCTCAGGCCCCCTCCTGCCGTGTTTCCCTCCGGCGAGAGCTCCGGCACCATTCCTCGCCAGAGCCGCTGCGAAAGCCGAGCCGGAGCCCTAGCTCCACAGCGCTCATCATGTTGTGGGTCGTCTTGTGTTGCGTGTGACAAGTTGTGGGTTATTTTGTGTTGAGTGAGTGTGTGTTTGTGAGATGTTGTGGGTCGTGTGTGTGATGTTTTGTGTGTGTTGCTTTCCGTGTCGCGGTGTGTGTGTGTCTTTGTCGTGTGTTATTTTTGTGTGTCGTGTTCTGTGCCCTTCTGTGTCATCGTATCGAAAAGCATTTTGGTGAATAATTCGAGGAGAGCTTTAGCACTAGTACTTGTCGATAATTTAAGTCTCCTTAGGAGTAATTTTCTTGACCCAATCGCTACGAACTCTTCAGGAGAGACGCTGGATTGCTGGAGTCTTTACCACTAGATACTTGTAAAGAATGATTTTCTACCTTGAGTCCTTTGCACGAACCGATCTGTTCCAACGCACCAAGGGAGAATGCCTTTGCTTTTCTGCTGGAGGATTCCGTGGGAAATTTATCAGAGGACGGCTGAGGAATGAATTGTCTCATTCCTTGTCAGTTTCACGGACCGATTTTAGTCCAAATCTCCAGGAGCTAATTATGAACATAGTACGGAGGATGATTCCATGTGTAATTAATTGCTAACATTGATCAGAAAGAACTGCCTCCTTTTTAGTCATTTCTACCAAATCGTCAACTGATATCTACCTAATCACAAGGAGCCAATCTGAAAGGCTTTTGGAGGAGGATTCCATTTGTCATTGATTATAAGCATTGATCAGTTATAACTTTCTCTTTTTTAGCAATTTTCTCGATAAATCCTTGCTAAATGCCAAAGAGAGAATAGACTTGCTTTTTGGTGCATGGTTCCATGAGGAGGACATCAGGATACCTGATTTCGAATGACGTTCTCATTTTCAGTAATTTTCGCAACCTGCTCTGTACCGTCTGACGAGAAGTGAATCCTCGGGGCTTTCAGGAAGATTCCTTCTCAAATTTATCTGTCGCACAGATCAAAGATGAATTTCTCTATTTTAGTATATTTCGAGAAACGATTTCTTCCAAATCACCAGCAGGGAATCGAAAAGCGTTTTGGTGAATCATTCGAGGAGAAATGGATCACTAGTACTTGTCAATAATGTATGTCTCATGATGAGTAATTTTCTGGAACAGATCTCTACCAAATGATCAGGCGAGATTACGTATGGCTTTTCGAGGAAGAGTGCATGAGACATCAACGGCTACATCTGATTAGTAATGAAAGTCTCATTTTTAGCACTTTACACTACCCATCTGTATGTGTGACGTGTTCTGTGTGTGTGTGCGTCGGTATCGTGCTGTGTGTGTTGTCTTGGGTGGCCACAACACAGGGAAATGCACAAAGCATTCCCCTCCTGGAGGAAGAGTGACACGACGTGGCCACTCAGGAGTAATACACAAACAATCCCAAGCCTCCCCCCCACCCCCCACCCCGGAGCAACAGTGATGTCTGTGGCCAATTCAGGTCATTCAGAAAGCATTTCCCTCATGGAGCAACAGTGACACTGGGTGGCCACTTGGAGTAATGCAGAAAGCATTTCCCTCACGGAGCAATGGTGAAACTGCGTGGCCAATTCAGGTAGTGCTCATATCATTTCCCTCCCGGAGCAACAGTGACACCGGGCAGCCCCTTGGAGTAAGACACAAATCATTTCCTCACGGAGCACCAGTTGCACAAAATGAGTTGAATAATAATAATAATCATTAATAATAAAACTAAACAAAAAATAGGTAGGTAGATTTTCAATAATTGGAAGGTAGAGCAAACAGAAGAAGGCAGATTTCTAAGCAACTACAAATTCGCACGCATACTGAGCCTAAGATCTTCAAGAGACTGGATTCAACAAGTATTTTCCCATCCTACATGTCTTTCGGCAACTTGAAGAGTTTCTGTAGATTAGATTTGCCGTTGTTTCTCTTTACAGATTACACTCCTGTGTTAGGCTGGACTTCCCCCTTCTCGTTTCCTTTGTCTCTTCAGGTACTTTCAGCAGCCTTTCTACTGCCCTGCATGATCTTCGTCCTCTCCGACTTTTCCATGGCTCCCGAGACCTCACTTGTGGGAATGCACACCTACCCGCGTCCTGTGAAGGGACACGGCACGAGGAGAGAAGAGGAGAGACGAGAAAGAGAGAGTTGGCGAACACAGGAGAGAAAACAGAGAAACAGGAGAGCAAGGCGAGCAACTCACCACCTGGAGTCATCCTCTTGGATCCAAGCTTCAGTTGTGGAGAAGACACCGTTCCTGACCAGAGAAACGAGCAGCCTCTGAAAATGGGGCCTTTTCTCCCTCCTAGCCACAGCTGGTCAGGATCCTTTGCTTACAAACCGAACCCTAATGGACGGGGCTTCCCGACCCGGACTCAGGTGGGGCGTGTGAGAAGTGGGACTGTTCTTAATGTTTCCTCTGAATAGTGTGGGGGTGCCTCAGTTTCCCCTAGGCAGTTCTTAAGTATCTAGGGGGTGGAGTAAGGGTGTATGATCATTGCAGAGCCCTAGAGGGCATGTGTGTGCAGGAGTCTGGACACAGAGAATGGCCAACACCCTGTTTCCTGGCAACTGATGGCCTGGGCCCTTCCCCCCCTGCAAGGGGAGAGCTGAAGGGTTGGAGAACAAAGGAATCAGGTGACCTCCTGGCCCGGGAAAGGGACAAAGCCCAGAGGAGGAGGGGTTGGAGGGGGGTTTCAGTTTGGGGCTGGCTGGGACATGGAGTGAAGTGCAGACGTGGTTGTCTGGCTCACTGCCCCCCAAAATGGACCCAGCTGAGGGGTCCCGTTCTCTGCACCTGCAAGCTCTGTTTTAGACCATGTTCCTGTCCTCTAATAAACCTTCTGTTTTACTGGCTGGCTGAGAGTCACATCTGACTGCGGAGTTGGGGTGCAGGACCCCCTGGCTTCCCCAGGAGCCCCGCCTGAGCGGACTCGCTGGGGGGAAGCGCACGGAGGGGCAGAGGAGGCTGAATGCTCCGAGGTCAGACCCAGGAAGGTGGAAGCTGTGTGAGCTGTGAGTCCTGAAGACAGGCTGCTCACAGAAAAGCGACTGCCCCAGAGTTCTGACTGGCTTCATAGGGAGCAGTTTCAGAGCATGCCGGGGACTCCGTGACAGGGCGTGAGCAGAGTCCTCACCAAACCAGACACTTCTCTCTCCGAGACTGGCGAGAGCTCGGCTCCCAGATGGAGGGCTCTTGCCTGGCATCACCAACGGTCACAGGCTCGCTGCTCTCACTCACATTCCGTCGCATGAGGGCAGTAGATTCTGAGGCTTGACTTCTTTTTCCTTGCTGCTAAAGCCAGCCCAAGGGGAAAAAAACAAGTAAGTTACCATCTCAGGCGGCAACGTCTCAGAGGCTCCTCTGTTTGCCTCTTCCACACGGCGGGGATCCGCCCTCCACTCTCCTCCCATTACACCTTGAGCATCCCAACCAAAATCTCCTTTTCTTACGGCACCCCACAGAGTCACTCTGCTCAAGAGACTCTGGCCCCTCTCCACCTACATCCCCCCGAGCCCTGTCCCCAGCGAGGACGCCCACGGCCGCTGAGGAGGACGACAGCGACTGCGGACGAGGAACTGGAAGCACTGACCTGGCAGCCAGGTCTGCAGAGGGCAGAGAGCGGAGGCCTTGTTCCGCCCCCTTGGAAAGAGGCCCAAGCGGCTCAGGCCCCCTCCTGCCGTGTTTCCCTCCGGCGAGAGCTCCGGCACCATTCCTCGCCAGAGCCGCTGCGAAAGCCGAGCCGGAGCCCTCGCTCCACAGCGCTCATCATGTTGTGGGTCGTCTTGTGTTGCGTGTGACATGTTGTGGGTTATTTTGTGTTGAGTGAGTGTGTGTTTGTGAGATGTTGTGGGTCGTGTGTGTGATGTTTTGTGTGTGTTGCTTTCCGTGTCGCGGTGTGTGTGTGTCTTTGTCGTGTGTTATTTTTGTGTGTCGTGTTCTGTGCCCTTCTGTGTCATCGTATCGAAAAGCATTTTGGTGAATAATTCGAGGAGAGCTTTAGCACTAGTACTTGTCGATAATTTAAGTCTCCTTAGGAGTAATTTTCTTGACCCAATCGCTACGAACTCTTCAGGAGAGACGCTGGATTGCTGGAGTCTTTACCACTAGATACTTGTAAAGAATGATTTTCTACCTTGAGTCCTTTGCACGAACCGATCTGTTCCAACGCACCAAGGGAGAATGCCTTTGCTTTTCTGCTGGAGGATTCCGTGGGAAATTTATCAGAGGACGGCTGAGGAATGAATTGTCTCATTCCTTGTCAGTTTCACGGACCGATTTTAGTCCAAATCTCCAGGAGCTAATTATGAACATAGTACGGAGGATGATTCCATGTGTAATTAATTGCTAACATTGATCAGAAAGAACTGCCTCCTTTTTAGTCATTTCTACCAAATCGTCAACTGATATCTACCTAATCACAAGGAGCCAATCTGAAAGGCTTTTGGAGGAGGATTCCATTTGTCATTGATTATAAGCATTGATCAGTTATAACTTTCTCTTTTTTAGCAATTTTCTCGATAAATCCTTGCTAAATGCCAAAGAGAGAATAGACTTGCTTTTTGGTGCATGGTTCCATGAGGAGGACATCAGGATACCTGATTTCGAATGACGTTCTCATTTTCAGTAATTTTCGCAACCTGCTCTGTACCGTCTGACGAGAAGTGAATCCTCGGGGCTTTCAGGAAGATTCCTTCTCAAATTTATCTGTCGCACAGATCAAAGATGAATTTCTCTATTTTAGTATATTTCGAGAAACGATTTCTTCCAAATCACCAGCAGGGAATCGAAAAGCGTTTTGGTGAATCATTCGAGGAGAAATGGATCACTAGTACTTGTCAATAATGTATGTCTCATGATGAGTAATTTTCTGGAACAGATCTCTACCAAATGATCAGGCGAGATTACGTATGGCTTTTCGAGGAAGAGTGCATGAGACATCAACGGCTACATCTGATTAGTAATGAAAGTCTCATTTTTAGCACTTTACACTACCCATCTGTATGTGTGACGTGTTCTGTGTGTGTGTGCGTCGGTATCGTGCTGTGTGTGTTGTCTTGGGTGGCCACAACACAGGGAAATGCACAAAGCATTCCCCTCCTGGAGGAAGAGTGACACGACGTGGCCACTCAGGAGTAATACACAAACAATCCCAAGCCTCCCCCCCACCCCCCACCCCGGAGCAACAGTGATGTCTGTGGCCAATTCAGGTCATTCAGAAAGCATTTCCCTCATGGAGCAACAGTGACACTGGGTGGCCACTTGGAGCAATGCAGAAAGCATTTCCCTCACGGAGCAATGGTGAAACTGCGTGGCCAATTCAGGTAGTGCTCATATCATTTCCCTCCCGGAGCAACAGTGACACCGGGCAGCCCCTTGGAGTAAGACACAAATCATTTCCTCACGGAGCACCAGTTGCACAAAATGAGTTGAATAATAATAATAATCATTAATAATAAAACTAAACAAAAAATAGGTAGGTAGATTTTCAATAATTGGAAGGTAGAGCAAACAGAAGAAGGCAGATTTCTAAGCAACTACAAATTCGCACGCATACTGAGCCTAAGATCTTCAAGAGACTGGATTCAACAAGTATTTTCCCATCCTACATGTCTTTCGGCAACTTGAAGAGTTTCTGTAGATTAGATTTGCCGTTGTTTCTCTTTACAGATTACACTCCTGTGTTAGGCTGGACTTCCCCCTTCTCGTTTCCTTTGTCTCTTCAGGTACTTTCAGCAGCCTTTCTACTGCCCTGCATGATCTTCGTCCTCTCCGACTTTTCCATGGCTCCCGAGACCTCACTTGTGGGAATGCACACCTACCCGCGTCCTGTGAAGGGACACGGCACGAGGAGAGAAGAGGAGAGACGAGAAAGAGAGAGTTGGCGAACACAGGAGAGAAAACAGAGAAACAGGAGAGCAAGGCGAGCAACTCACCACCTGGAGTCATCCTCTTGGATCCAAGCTTCAGTTGTGGAGAAGACACCGTTCCTGACCAGAGAAACGAGCAGCCTCTGAAAATGGGGCCTTTTCTCCCTCCTAGCCACAGCTGGTCAGGATCCTTTGCTTACAAACCGAACCCTAATGGACGGGGCTTCCCGACCCGGACTCAGGTGGGGCGTGTGAGAAGTGGGACTGTTCTTAATGTTTCCTCTGAATAGTGTGGGGGTGCCTCAGTTTCCCCTAGGCAGTTCTTAAGTATCTAGGGGGTGGAGTAAGGGTGTATGATCATTGCAGAGCCCTAGAGGGCATGTGTGTGCAGGAGTCTGGACACAGAGAATGGCCAACACCCTGTTTCCTGGCAACTGATGGCCTGGGCCCTTCCCCCCCTGCAAGGGGAGAGCTGAAGGGTTGGAGAACAAAGGAATCAGGTGACCTCCTGGCCCGGGAAAGGGACAAAGCCCAGAGGAGGAGGGGTTGGAGGGGGGTTTCAGTTTGGGGCTGGCTGGGACATGGAGTGAAGTGCAGACGTGGTTGTCTGGCTCACTGCCCCCCAAAATGGACCCAGCTGAGGGGTCCCGTTCTCTGCACCTGCAAGCTCTGTTTTAGACCATGTTCCTGTCCTCTAATAAACCTTCTGTTTTACTGGCTGGCTGAGAGTCACATCTGACTGCGGAGTTGGGGTGCAGGACCCCCTGGCTTCCCCAGGAGCCCCGCCTGAGCGGACTCGCTGGGGGGAAGCGCACGGAGGGGCAGAGGAGGCTGAATGCTCCGAGGTCAGACCCAGGAAGGTGGAAGCTGTGTGAGCTGTGAGTCCTGAAGACAGGCTGCTCACAGAAAAGCGACTGCCCCAGAGTTCTGACTGGCTTCATAGGGAGCAGTTTCAGAGCATGCCGGGGACTCCGTGACAGGGCGTGAGCAGAGTCCTCACCAAACCAGACACTTCTCTCTCCGAGACTGGCGAGAGCTCGGCTCCCAGATGGAGGGCTCTTGCCTGGCATCACCAACGGTCACAGGCTCGCTGCTCTCACTCACATTCCGTCGCATGAGGGCAGTAGATTCTGAGGCTTGACTTCTTTTTCCTTGCTGCTAAAGCCAGCCCAAGGGGAAAAAAACAAGTAAGTTACCATCTCAGGCGGCAACGTCTCAGAGGCTCCTCTGTTTGCCTCTTCCACACGGCGGGGATCCGCCCTCCACTCTCCTCCCATTACACCTTGAGCATCCCAACCAAAATCTCCTTTTCTTACGGCACCCCACAGAGTCACTCTGCTCAAGAGACTCTGGCCCCTCTCCACCTACATCCCCCCGAGCCCTGTCCCCAGCGAGGACGCCCACGGCCGCTGAGGAGGACGACAGCGACTGCGGACGAGGAACTGGAAGCACTGACCTGGCAGCCAGGTCTGCAGAGGGCAGAGAGCGGAGGCCTTGTTCCGCCCCCTTGGAAAGAGGCCCAAGCGGCTCAGGCCCCCTCCTGCCGTGTTTCCCTCCGGCGAGAGCTCCGGCACCATTCCTCGCCAGAGCCGCTGCGAAAGCCGAGCCGGAGCCCTCGCTCCACAGCGCTCATCATGTTGTGGGTCGTCTTGTGTTGCGTGTGACATGTTGTGGGTTATTTTGTGTTGAGTGAGTGTGTGTTTGTGAGATGTTGTGGGTCGTGTGTGTGATGTTTTGTGTGTGTTGCTTTCCGTGTCGCGGTGTGTGTGTGTCTTTGTCGTGTGTTATTTTTGTGTGTCGTGTTCTGTGCCCTTCTGTGTCATCGTATCGAAAAGCATTTTGGTGAATAATTCGAGGAGAGCTTTAGCACTAGTACTTGTCGATAATTTAAGTCTCCTTAGGAGTAATTTTCTTGACCCAATCGCTACGAACTCTTCAGGAGAGACGCTGGATTGCTGGAGTCTTTACCACTAGATACTTGTAAAGAATGATTTTCTACCTTGAGTCCTTTGCACGAACCGATCTGTTCCAACGCACCAAGGGAGAATGCCTTTGCTTTTCTGCTGGAGGATTCCGTGGGAAATTTATCAGAGGACGGCTGAGGAATGAATTGTCTCATTCCTTGTCAGTTTCACGGACCGATTTTAGTCCAAATCTCCAGGAGCTAATTATGAACATAGTACGGAGGATGATTCCATGTGTAATTAATTGCTAACATTGATCAGAAAGAACTGCCTCCTTTTTAGTCATTTCTACCAAATCGTCAACTGATATCTACCTAATCACAAGGAGCCAATCTGAAAGGCTTTTGGAGGAGGATTCCATTTGTCATTGATTATAAGCATTGATCAGTTATAACTTTCTCTTTTTTAGCAATTTTCTCGATAAATCCTTGCTAAATGCCAAAGAGAGAATAGACTTGCTTTTTGGTGCATGGTTCCATGAGGAGGACATCAGGATACCTGATTTCGAATGACGTTCTCATTTTCAGTAATTTTCGCAACCTGCTCTGTACCGTCTGACGAGAAGTGAATCCTCGGGGCTTTCAGGAAGATTCCTTCTCAAATTTATCTGTCGCACAGATCAAAGATGAATTTCTCTATTTTAGTATATTTCGAGAAACGATTTCTTCCAAATCACCAGCAGGGAATCGAAAAGCGTTTTGGTGAATCATTCGAGGAGAAATGGATCACTAGTACTTGTCAATAATGTATGTCTCATGATGAGTAATTTTCTTGAACAGATCTCTACCAAATGATCAGGCGAGATTACGTATGGCTTTTCGAGGAAGAGTGCATGAGACATCAACGGCTACATCTGATTAGTAATGAAAGTCTCATTTTTAGCACTTTACACTACCCATCTGTATGTGTGACGTGTTCTGTGTGTGTGTGCGTCGGTATCGTGCTGTGTGTGTTGTCTTGGGTGGCCACAACACAGGGAAATGCACAAAGCATTCCCCTCCTGGAGGAAGAGTGACACGACGTGGCCACTCAGGAGTAATACACAAACAATCCCAAGCCTCCCCCCCACCCCCCACCCCGGAGCAACAGTGATGTCTGTGGCCAATTCAGGTCATTCAGAAAGCATTTCCCTCATGGAGCAACAGTGACACTGGGTGGCCACTTGGAGCAATGCAGAAAGCATTTCCCTCACGGAGCAATGGTGAAACTGCGTGGCCAATTCAGGTAGTGCTCATATCATTTCCCTCCCGGAGCAACAGTGACACCTGGCAGCCCCTTGGAGTAAGACACAAATCATTTCCTCACGGAGCACCAGTTGCACAAAATGAGTTGAATAATAATAATAATCATTAATAATAAAACTAAACAAAAAATAGGTAGGTAGATTTTCAATAATTGGAAGGTAGAGCAAACAGAAGAAGGCAGATTTCTAAGCAACTACAAATTCGCACGCATACTGAGCCTAAGATCTTCAAGAGACTGGATTCAACAAGTATTTTCCCATCCTACATGTCTTTCGGCAACTTGAAGAGTTTCTGTAGATTAGATTTGCCGTTGTTTCTCTTTACAGATTACACTCCTGTGTTAGGCTGGACTTCCCCCTTCTCGTTTCCTTTGTCTCTTCAGGTACTTTCAGCAGCCTTTCTACTGCCCTGCATGATCTTCGTCCTCTCCGACTTTTCCATGGCTCCCGAGACCTCACTTGTGGGAATGCACACCTACCCGCGTCCTGTGAAGGGACACGGCACGAGGAGAGAAGAGGAGAGACGAGAAAGAGAGAGTTGGCGAACACAGGAGAGAAAACAGAGAAACAGGAGAGCAAGGCGAGCAACTCACCACCTGTAGTCATCCTCTTGGATCCAAGCTTCAGTTGTGGAGAAGACACCGTTCCTGACCAGAGAAACGAGCAGCCTCTGAAAATGGGGCCTTTTCTCCCTCCTAGCCACAGCTGGTCAGGATCCTTTGCTTACAAACCGAACCCTAATGGACGGGGCTTCCCGACCCGGACTCAGGTGGGGCGTGTGAGAAGTGGGACTGTTCTTAATGTTTCCTCTGAATAGTGTGGGGGTGCCTCAGTTTCCCCTAGGCAGTTCTTAAGTATCTAGGGGGTGGAGTAAGGGTGTATGATCATTGCAGAGCCCTAGAGGGCATGTGTGTGCAGGAGTCTGGACACAGAGAATGGCCAACACCCTGTTTCCTGGCAACTGATGGCCTGGGCCCTTCCCCCCCTGCAAGGGGAGAGCTGAAGGGTTGGAGAACAAAGGAATCAGGTGACCTCCTGGCCCGGGAAAGGGACAAAGCCCAGAGGAGGAGGGGTTGGAGGGGGGTTTCAGTTTGGGGCTGGCTGGGACATGGAGTGAAGTGCAGACGTGGTTGTCTGGCTCACTGCCCCCCAAAATGGACCCAGCTGAGGGGTCCCGTTCTCTGCACCTGCAAGCTCTGTTTTAGACCATGTTCCTGTCCTCTAATAAACCTTCTGTTTTACTGGCTGGCTGAGAGTCACATCTGACTGCGGAGTTGGGGTGCAGGACCCCCTGGCTTCCCCAGGAGCCCCGCCTGAGCGGACTCGCTGGGGGGAAGCGCACGGAGGGGCAGAGGAGGCTGAATGCTCCGAGGTCAGACCCAGGAAGGTGGAAGCTGTGTGAGCTGTGAGTCCTGAAGACAGGCTGCTCACAGAAAAGCGACTGCCCCAGAGTTCTGACTGGCTTCATAGGGAGCAGTTTCAGAGCATGCCGGGGACTCCGTGACAGGGCGTGAGCAGAGTCCTCACCAAACCAGACACTTCTCTCTCCGAGACTGGTGAGAGCTCGGCTCCCAGATGGAGGGCTCTTGCCTGGCATCACCAACGGTCACAGGCTCGCTGCTCTCACTCACATTCCGTCGCATGAGGGCAGTAGATTCTGAGGCTTGACTTCTTTTTCCTTGCTGCTAAAGCCAGCCCAAGGGGAAAAAAACAAGTAAGTTACCATCTCAGGCGGCAACGTCTCAGAGGCTCCTCTGTTTGCCTCTTCCACACGGCGGGGATCCGCCCTCCACTCTCCTCCCATTACACCTTGAGCATCCCAACCAAAATCTCCTTTTCTTACGGCACCCCACAGAGTCACTCTGCTCAAGAGACTCTGGCCCCTCTCCACCTACATCCCCCCGAGCCCTGTCCCCAGCGAGGACGCCCACGGCCGCTGAGGAGGACGACAGCGACTGCGGACGAGGAACTGGAAGCACTGACCTGGCAGCCAGGTCTGCAGAGGGCAGAGAGCGGAGGCCTTGTTCCGCCCCGTTGGAAAGAGGCCCAAGCGGCTCAGGCCCCCTCCTGCCGTGTTTCCCTCCGGCGAGAGCTCCGGCACCATTCCTCGCCAGAGCCGCTGCGAAAGCCGAGCCGGAGCCCTAGCTCCACAGCGCTCATCATGTTGTGGGTCGTCTTGTGTTGCGTGTGACATGTTGTGGGTTATTTTGTGTTGAGTGAGTGTGTGTTTGTGAGATGTTGTGGGTCGTGTGTGTGATGTTTTGTGTGTGTTGCTTTCCGTGTCGCGGTGTGTGTGTGTCTTTGTCGTGTGTTATTTTTGTGTGTCGTGTTCTGTGCCCTTCTGTGTCATCGTATCGAAAAGCATTTTGGTGAATAATTCGAGGAGAGCTTTAGCACTAGTACTTGTCGATAATTTAAGTCTCCTTAGGAGTAATTTTCTTGACCCAATCGCTACGAACTCTTCAGGAGAGACGCTGGATTGCTGGAGTCTTTACCACTAGATACTTGTAAAGAATGATTTTCTACCTTGAGTCCTTTGCACGAACCGATCTGTTCCAACGCACCAAGGGAGAATGCCTTTGCTTTTCTGCTGGAGGATTCCATGGGAAATTTATCAGAGGACGGCTGAGGAATGAATTGTCTCATTCCTTGTCAGTTTCACGGACCGATTTTAGTCCAAATCTCCAGGAGCTAATTATGAACATAGTACGGAGGATGATTCCATGTGTAATTAATTGCTAACATTGATCAGAAAGAACTGCCTCCTTTTTAGTCATTTCTACCAAATCGTCAACTGATATCTACCTAATCACAAGGAGCCAATCTGAAAGGCTTTTGGAGGAGGATTCCATTTGTCATTGATTATAAGCATTGATCAGTTATAACTTTCTCTTTTTTAGCAATTTTCTCGATAAATCCTTGCTAAATGCCAAAGAGAGAATAGACTTGCTTTTTGGTGCATGGTTCCATGAGGAGGACATCAGGATACCTGATTTCGAATGACGTTCTCATTTTCAGTAATTTTCGCAACCTGCTCTGTACCGTCTGACGAGAAGTGAATCCTCGGGGCTTTCAGGAAGATTCCTTCTCAAATTTATCTGTCGCACAGATCAAAGATGAATTTCTCTATTTTAGTATATTTCGAGAAACGATTTCTTCCAAATCACCAGCAGGGAATCGAAAAGCGTTTTGGTGAATCATTCGAGGAGAAATGGATCACTAGTACTTGTCAATAATGTATGTCTCATGATGAGTAATTTTCTTGAACAGATCTCTACCAAATGATCAGGCGAGATTACGTATGGCTTTTCGAGGAAGAGTGCATGAGACATCAACGGCTACATCTGATTAGTAATGAAAGTCTCATTTTTAGCACTTTACACTACCCATCTGTATGTGTGACGTGTTCTGTGTGTGTGTGCGTCGGTATCGTGCTGTGTGTGTTGTCTTGGGTGGCCACAACACAGGGAAATGCACAAAGCATTCCCCTCCTGGAGGAAGAGTGACACGACGTGGCCACTCAGGAGTAATACACAAACAATCCCAAGCCTCCCCCCCACCCCCCACCCCGGAGCAACAGTGATGTCTGTGGCCAATTCAGGTCATTCAGAAAGCATTTCCCTCATGGAGCAACAGTGACACTGGGTGGCCACTTGGAGCAATGCAGAAAGCATTTCCCTCACGGAGCAATGGTGAAACTGCGTGGCCAATTCAGGTAGTGCTCATATCATTTCCCTCCCGGAGCAACAGTGACACCTGGCAGCCCCTTGGAGTAAGACACAAATCATTTCCTCACGGAGCACCAGTTGCACAAAATGAGTTGAATAATAATAATAATCATTAATAATAAAACTAAACAAAAAATAGGTAGGTAGATTTTCAATAATTGGAAGGTAGAGCAAACAGAAGAAGGCAGATTTCTAAGCAACTACAAATTCGCACGCATACTGAGCCTAAGATCTTCAAGAGACTGGATTCAACAAGTATTTTCCCATCCTACATGTCTTTCGGCAACTTGAAGAGTTTCTGTAGATTAGATTTGCCGTTGTTTCTCTTTACAGATTACACTCCTGTGTTAGGCTCGACTTCCCCCTTCTCGTTTCCTTTGTCTCTTCAGGTACTTTCAGCAGCCTTTCTACTGCCCTGCATGATCTTCGTCCTCTCCGACTTTTCCATGGCTCCCGAGACCTCACTTGTGGGAATGCACACCTACCCGCGTCCTGTGAAGGGACACGGCACGAGGAGAGAAGAGGAGAGACGAGAAAGAGAGAGTTGGCGAACACAGGAGAGAAAACAGAGAAACAGGAGAGCAAGGCGAGCAACTCACCACCTGGAGTCATCCTCTTGGATCCAAGCTTCAGTTGTGGAGAAGACACCGTTCCTGACCAGAGAAACGAGCAGCCTCTGAAAATGGGGCCTTTTCTCCCTCCTAGCCACAGCTGGTCAGGATCCTTTGCTTACAAACCGAACCCTAATGGACGGGGCTTCCCGACCCGGACTCAGGTGGGGCGTGTGAGAAGTGGGACTGTTCTTAATGTTTCCTCTGAATAGTGTGGGGGTGCCTCAGTTTCCCCTAGGCAGTTCTTAAGTATCTAGGGGGTGGAGTAAGGGTGTATGATCATTGCAGAGCCCTAGAGGGCATGTGTGTGCAGGAGTCTGGACACAGAGAATGGCCAACACCCTGTTTCCTGGCAACTGATGGCCTGGGCCCTTCCCCCCCTGCAAGGGGAGAGCTGAAGGGTTGGAGAACAAAGGAATCAGGTGACCTCCTGGCCCGGGAAAGGGACAAAGCCCAGAGGAGGAGGGGTTGGAGGGGGGTTTCAGTTTGGGGCTGGCTGGGACATGGAGTGAAGTGCAGACGTGGTTGTCTGGCTCACTGCCCCCCAAAATGGACCCAGCTGAGGGGTCCCGTTCTCTGCACCTGCAAGCTCTGTTTTAGACCATGTTCCTGTCCTCTAATAAACCTTCTGATTTACTGGCTGGCTGAGAGTCACATCTGACTGCGGAGTTGGGGTGCAGGACCCCCTGGCTTCCCCAGGAGCCCCGCCTGAGCGGACTCGCTGGGGGGAAGCGCACGGAGGGGCAGAGGAGGCTGAATGCTCCGAGGTCAGACCCAGGAAGGTGGAAGCTGTGTGAGCTGTGAGTCCTGAAGACAGGCTGCTCACAGAAAAGCGACTGCCCCAGAGTTCTGACTGGCTTCATAGGGAGCAGTTTCAGAGCATGCCGGGGACTCCGTGACAGGGCGTGAGCAGAGTCCTCACCAAACCAGACACTTCTCTCTCCGAGACTGGCGAGAGCTCGGCTCCCAGATGGAGGGCTCTTGCCTGGCATCACCAACGGTCACAGGCTCGCTGCTCTCACTCACATTCCGTCGCATGAGGGCAGTAGATTCTGAGGCTTGACTTCTTTTTCCTTGCTGCTAAAGCCAGCCCAAGGGGAAAAAAACAAGTAAGTTACCATCTCAGGCGGCAACGTCTCAGAGGCTCCTCTGTTTGCCTCTTCCACACGGCGGGGATCCGCCCTCCACTCTCCTCCCATTACACCTTGAGCATCCCAACCAAAATCTCCTTTTCTTACGGCACCCCACAGAGTCACTCTGCTCAAGAGACTCTGGCCCCTCTCCACCTACATCCCCCCGAGCCCTGTCCCCAGCGAGGACGCCCACGGCCGCTGAGGAGGACGACAGCGACTGCGGACGAGGAACTGGAAGCACTGACCTGGCAGCCAGGTCTGCAGAGGGCAGAGAGCGGAGGCCTTGTTCCGCCCCCTTGGAAAGAGGCCCAAGCGGCTCAGGCCCCCTCCTGCCGTGTTTCCCTCCGGCGAGAGCTCCGGCACCATTCCTCGCCAGAGCCGCTGCGAAAGCCGAGCCGGAGCCCTAGCTCCACAGCGCTCATCATGTTGTGGGTCGTCTTGTGTTGCGTGTGACAAGTTGTGGGTTATTTTGTGTTGAGTGAGTGTGTGTTTGTGAGATGTTGTGGGTCGTGTGTGTGATGTTTTGTGTGTGTTGCTTTCCGTGTCGCGGTGTGTGTGTGTCTTTGTCGTGTGTTATTTTTGTGTGTCGTGTTCTGTGCCCTTCTGTGTCATCGTATCGAAAAGCATTTTGGTGAATAATTCGAGGAGAGCTTTAGCACTAGTACTTGTCGATAATTTAAGTCTCCTTAGGAGTAATTTTCTTGACCCAATCGCTACGAACTCTTCAGGAGAGACGCTGGATTGCTGGAGTCTTTACCACTAGATACTTGTAAAGAATGATTTTCTACCTTGAGTCCTTTGCACGAACCGATCTGTTCCAACGCACCAAGGGAGAATGCCTTTGCTTTTCTGCTGGAGGATTCCGTGGGAAATTTATCAGAGGACGGCTGAGGAATTAATTGTCTCATTCCTAGTCATTTTCACAGTCCGATTTTAGTCCAAATCTCCAGGAGCTAATTATGAACATAGTACGGAGAATGATTCCATGTGTAATTAATTGCTAACATTGATCAGAAAGAACTGCCTCCTTTTTAGTCATTTCTACCAAATCGTCAACTGATATCTACCTAATCACAAGGAGCCAATCTGAAAGGCTTTTGGAGGAGGATTCCATTTGTCATTGATTATAAGCATTGATCAGTTATAACTTTCTCTTTTTTAGCAATTTTCTCGATAAATCCTTGCTAAATGCCAAAGAGAGAATAGACTTGCTTTTTGGTGCATGGTTCCATGAGGAGGACATCAGGATACCTGATTTCGAATGACGTTCTCATTTTCAGTAATTTTCGCAACCTGCTCTGTACCGTCTGACGAGAAGTGAATCCTCGGGGCTTTCAGGAAGATTCCTTCTCAAATTTATCTGTCGCACAGATCAAAGATGAATTTCTCTATTTTAGTATATTTCCAGAAACGATTTCTTCCAAATCACCAGCAGGGAATCGAAAAGCGTTTTGGTGAATCATTCGAGGAGAAATGGATCACTAGTACTTGTCAATAATGTATGTCTCATGATGAGTAATTTTCTGGAACAGATCTCTACCAAATGATCAGGCGAGATTACGTATGGCTTTTCGAGGAAGAGTGCATGAGACATCAACGGCTACATCTGATTAGTAATGAAAGTCTCATTTTTAGCACTTTACACTACCCATCTGTATGTGTGACGTGTTCTGTGTGTGTGTGCGTCGGTATCGTGCTGTGTGTGTTGTCTTGGGTGGCCACAACACAGGGAAATGCACAAAGCATTCCCCTCCTGGAGGAAGAGTGACACGACGTGGCCACTCAGGAGTAATACACAAACAATCCCAAGCCTCCCCCCCACCCCCCACCCCGGAGCAACAGTGATGTCTGTGGCCAATTCAGGTCATTCAGAAAGCATTTCCCTCATGGAGCAACAGTGACACTGGGTGGCCACTTGGAGTAATGCAGAAAGCATTTCCCTCACGGAGCAATGGTGAAACTGCGTGGCCAATTCAGGTAGTGCTCATATCATTTCCCTCCCGGAGCAACAGTGACACCGGGCAGCCCCTTGGAGTAAGACACAAATCATTTCCTCACGGAGCACCAGTTGCACAAAATGAGTTGAATAATAATAATAATCATTAATAATAAAACTAAACAAAAAATAGGTAGGTAGATTTTCAATAATTGGAAGGTAGAGCAAACAGAAGAAGGCAGATTTCTAAGCAACTACAAATTCGCACGCATACTGAGCCTAAGATCTTCAAGAGACTGGATTCAACAAGTATTTTCCCATCCTACATGTCTTTCGGCAACTTGAAGAGTTTCTGTAGATTAGATTTGCCGTTGTTTCTCTTTACAGATTACACTCCTGTGTTAGGCTGGACTTCCCCCTTCTCGTTTCCTTTGTCTCTTCAGGTACTTTCAGCAGCCTTTCTACTGCCCTGCATGATCTTCGTCCTCTCCGACTTTTCCATGGCTCCCGAGACCTCACTTGTGGGAATGCACACCTACCCGCGTCCTGTGAAGGGACACGGCACGAGGAGAGAAGAGGAGAGACGAGAAAGAGAGAGTTGGCGAACACAGGAGAGAAAACAGAGAAACAGGAGAGCAAGGCGAGCAACTCACCACCTGGAGTCATCCTCTTGGATCCAAGCTTCAGTTGTGGAGAAGACACCGTTCCTGACCAGAGAAACGAGCAGCCTCTGAAAATGGGGCCTTTTCTCCCTCCTAGCCACAGCTGGTCAGGATCCTTTGCTTACAAACCGAACCCTAATGGACGGGGCTTCCCGACCCGGACTCAGGTGGGGCGTGTGAGAAGTGGGACTGTTCTTAATGTTTCCTCTGAATAGTGTGGGGGTGCCTCAGTTTCCCCTAGGCAGTTCTTAAGTATCTAGGGGGTGGAGTAAGGGTGTATGATCATTGCAGAGCCCTAGAGGGCATGTGTGTGCAGGAGTCTGGACACAGAGAATGGCCAACACCCTGTTTCCTGGCAACTGATGGCCTGGGCCCTTCCCCCCCTGCAAGGGGAGAGCTGAAGGGTTGGAGAACAAAGGAATCAGGTGACCTCCTGGCCCGGGAAAGGGACAAAGCCCAGAGGAGGAGGGGTTGGAGGGGGGTTTCAGTTTGGGGCTGGCTGGGACATGGAGTGAAGTGCAGACGTGTTTGTCTGGCTCACTGCCCCCCAAAATGGACCCAGCTGAGGGGTCCCGTTCTCTGCACCTGCAAGCTCTGTTTTAGACCATGTTCCTGTCCTCTAATAAACCTTCTGTTTTACTGGCTGGCTGAGAGTCACATCTGACTGCGGAGTTGGGGTGCAGGACCCCCTGGCTTCCCCAGGAGCCCCGCCTGAGCGGACTCGCTGGGGGGAAGCGCACGGAGGGGCAGAGGAGGCTGAATGCTCCGAGGTCAGACCCAGGAAGGTGGAAGCTGTGTGAGCTGTGAGTCCTGAAGACAGGCTGCTCACAGAAAAGCGACTGCCCCAGAGTTCTGACTGGCTTCATAGGGAGCAGTTTCAGAGCATGCCGGGGACTCCGTGACAGGGCGTGAGCAGAGTCCTCACCAAACCAGACACTTCTCTCTCCGAGACTGGCGAGAGCTCGGCTCCCAGATGGAGGGCTCTTGCCTGGCATCACCAACGGTCACAGGCTCGCTGCTCTCACTCACATTCCGTCGCATGAGGGCAGTAGATTCTGAGGCTTGACTTCTTTTTCCTTGCTGCTAAAGCCAGCCCAAGGGGAAAAAAACAAGTAAGTTACCATCTCAGGCGGCAACGTCTCAGAGGCTCCTCTGTTTGCCTCTTCCACACGGCGGGGATCCGCCCTCCACTCTCCTCCCATTACACCTTGAGCATCCCAACCAAAATCTCCTTTTCTTACGGCACCCCACAGAGTCACTCTGCTCAAGAGACTCTGGCCCCTCTCCACCTACATCCCCCCGAGCCCTGTCCCCAGCGAGGACGCCCACGGCCGCTGAGGAGGACGACAGCGACTGCGGACGAGGAACTGGAAGCACTGACCTGGCAGCCAGGTCTGCAGAGGGCAGAGAGCGGAGGCCTTGTTCCGCCCCCTTGGAAAGAGGCCCAAGCGGCTCAGGCCCCCTCCTGCCGTGTTTCCCTCCGGCGAGAGCTCCGGCACCATTCCTCGCCAGAGCCGCTGCGAAAGCCGAGCCGGAGCCCTAGCTCCACAGCGCTCATCATGTTGTGGGTCGTCTTGTGTTGCGTGTGACATGTTGTGGGTTATTTTGTGTTGAGTGAGTGTGTGTTTGTGAGATGTTGTGGGTCGTGTGTGTGATGTTTTGTGTGTGTTGCTTTCCGTGTCGCGGTGTGTGTGTGTCTTTGTCGTGTGTTATTTTTGTGTGTCGTGTTCTGTGCCCTTCTGTGTCATCGTATCGAAAAGCATTTTGGTGAATAATTCGAGGAGAGCTTTAGCACTAGTACTTGTCGATAATTTAAGTCTCCTTAGGAGTAATTTTCTTGACCCAATCGCTACGAACTCTTCAGGAGAGACGCTGGATTGCTGGAGTCTTTACCACTAGATACTTGTAAAGAATGATTTTCTACCTTGAGTCCTTTGCACGAACCGATCTGTTCCAACGCACCAAGGGAGAATGCCTTTGCTTTTCTGCTGGAGGATTCCGTGGGAAATTTATCAGAGGACGGCTGAGGAATTAATTGTCTCATTCCTAGTCATTTTCACAGTCCGATTTTAGTCCAAATCTCCAGGAGCTAATTATGAACATAGTACGGAGAATGATTCCATGTGTAATTAATTGCTAACATTGATCAGAAAGAACTGCCTCCTTTTTAGTCATTTCTACCAAATCGTCAACTGATATCTACCTAATCACAAGGAGCCAATCTGAAAGGCTTTTGGAGGAGGATTCCATTTGTCATTGATTATAAGCATTGATCAGTTATAACTTTCTCTTTTTTAGCAATTTTCTCGATAAATCCTTGCTAAATGCCAAAGAGAGAATAGACTTGCTTTTTGGTGCATGGTTCCATGAGGAGGACATCAGGATACCTGATTTCGAATGACGTTCTCATTTTCAGTAATTTTCGCAACCTGCTCTGTACCGTCTGACGAGAAGTGAATCCTCGGGGCTTTCAGGAAGATTCCTTCTCAAATTTATCTGTCGCACAGATCAAAGATGAATTTCTCTATTTTAGTATATTTCCAGAAACGATTTCTTCCAAATCACCAGCAGGGAATCGAAAAGCGTTTTGGTGAATCATTCGAGGAGAAATGGATCACTAGTACTTGTCAATAATGTATGTCTCATGATGAGTAATTTTCTGGAACAGATCTCTACCAAATGATCAGGCGAGATTACGTATGGCTTTTCGAGGAAGAGTGCATGAGACATCAACGGCTACATCTGATTAGTAATGAAAGTCTCATTTTTAGCACTTTACACTACCCATCTGTATGTGTGACGTGTTCTGTGTGTGTGTGCGTCGGTATCGTGCTGTGTGTGTTGTCTTGGGTGGCCACAACACAGGGAAATGCACAAAGCATTCCCCTCCTGGAGGAAGAGTGACACGACGTGGCCACTCAGGAGTAATACACAAACAATCCCAAGCCTCCCCCCACCCCCCACCCCGGAGCAACAGTGATGTCTGTGGCCAATTCAGGTCATTCAGAAAGCATTTCCCTCATGGAGCAACAGTGACACTGGGTGGCCACTTGGAGTAATGCAGAAAGCATTTCCCTCACGGAGCAATGGTGAAACTGCGTGGCCAATTCAGGTAGTGCTCATATCATTTCCCTCCCGGAGCAACAGTGACACCGGGCAGCCCCTTGGAGTAAGACACAAATCATTTCCTCACGGAGCACCAGTTGCACAAAATGAGTTGAATAATAATAATAATCATTAATAATAAAACTAAACAAAAAATAGGTAGGTAGATTTTCAATAATTGGAAGGTAGAGCAAACAGAAGAAGGCAGATTTCTAAGCAACTACAAATTCGCACGCATACTGAGCCTAAGATCTTCAAGAGACTGGATTCAACAAGTATTTTCCCATCCTACATGTCTTTCGGCAACTTGAAGAGTTTCTGTAGATTAGATTTGCCGTTGTTTCTCTTTACAGATTACACTCCTGTGTTAGGCTGGACTTCCCCCTTCTCGTTTCCTTTGTCTCTTCAGGTACTTTCAGCAGCCTTTCTACTGCCCTGCATGATCTTCGTCCTCTCCGACTTTTCCATGGCTCCCGAGACCTCACTTGTGGGAATGCACACCTACCCGCGTCCTGTGAAGGGACACGGCACGAGGAGAGAAGAGGAGAGACGAGAAAGAGAGAGTTGGCGAACACAGGAGAGAAAACAGAGAAACAGGAGAGCAAGGCGAGCAACTCACCACCTGGAGTCATCCTCTTGGATCCAAGCTTCAGTTGTGGAGAAGACACCGTTCCTGACCAGAGAAACGAGCAGCCTCTGAAAATGGGGCCTTTTCTCCCTCCTAGCCACAGCTGGTCAGGATCCTTTGCTTACAAACCGAACCCTAATGGACGGGGCTTCCCAACCCGGACTCAGGTGGGGCGTGTGAGAAGTGGGACTGTTCTTAATGTTTCCTCTGAATAGTGTGGATGTGCCTCAGTTTCCCCTAGGCAGTTCTTAAGTATCTAGGGGGTGGAGTAAGGGTGTATGATCATTGCAGAGCCCTAGAGGGCATGTGTGTGCAGGAGTCTGGACACAGAGAATGGCCAACACCCTGTTTCCTGGCAACTGATGGCCTGGGCCCTTCCCCCCCTGCAAGGGGAGAGCTGAAGGGTTGGAGAACAAAGGAATCAGGTGACCTCCTGGCCCGGGAAAGGGACAAAGCCCAGAGGAGGAGGGGTTGGAGGGGGGTTTCAGTTTGGGGCTGGCTGGGACATGGAGTGAAGTGCAGACGTGGTTGTCTGGCTCACTGCCCCCCAAAATGGACCCAGCTGAGGGGTCCCGTTCTCTGCACCTGCAAGCTCTGTTTTAGACCATGTTCCTGTCCTCTAATAAACCTTCTGTTTTACTGGCTGGCTGAGAGTCACATCTGACTGCGGAGTTGGGGTGCAGGACCCCCTGGCTTCCCCAGGAGCCCCGCCTGAGCGGACTCGCTGGGGGGAAGCGCATGGAGGGGCAGAGGAGGCTGAATGCTCCGAGGTCAGACCCAGGAAGGTGGAAGCTGTGTGAGCTGTGAGTCCTGAAGACAGGCTGCTCACAGAAAAGCGACTGCCCCAGAGTTCTGACTGGCTTCATAGGGAGCAGTTTCAGAGCATGCCGGGGACTCCGTGACAGGGCGTGAGCAGAGTCCTCACCAAACCAGACACTTCTCTCTCCGAGACTGGCGAGAGCTCGGCTCCCAGATGGAGGGCTCTTGCCTGGCATCACCAACGGTCACAGGCTCGCTGCTCTCACTCACATTCCGTGGCATGAGGGCAGTAGATTCTGAGGCTTGACTTCTTTTTCCTTGCTGCTAAAGCCAGCCCAAGGGGAAAAAAACAAGTAAGTTACCATCTCAGGCGGCAACGTCTCAGAGGCTCCTCTGTTTGCCTCTTCCACACGGCGGGGATCCGCCCTCCACTCTCCTCCCATTACACCTTGAGCATCCCAACCAAAATCTCCTTTTCTTACGGCACCCCACAGAGTCACTCTGCTCAAGAGACTCTGGCCCCTCTCCACCTACATCCCCCCGAGCCCTGTCCCCAGCGAGGACGCCCACGGCCGCTGAGGAGGACGACAGCGACTGCGGACGAGGAACTGGAAGCACTGACCTGGCAGCCAGGTCTGCAGAGGGCAGAGAGCGGAGGCCTTGTTCCGCCCCGTTGGAAAGAGGCCCAAGCGGCTCAGGCCCCCTCCTGCCGTGTTTCCCTCCGGCGAGAGCTCCGGCACCATTCCTCGCCAGAGCCGCTGCGAAAGCCGAGCCGGAGCCCTAGCTCCACAGCGCTCATCATGTTGTGGGTCGTCTTGTGTTGCGTGTGACAAGTTGTGGGTTATTTTGTGTTGAGTGAGTGTGTGTTTGTGAGATGTTGTGGGTCGTGTGTGTGATGTTTTGTGTGTGTTGCTTTCCGTGTCGCGGTGTGTGTGTGTCTTTGTCGTGTGTTATTTTTGTGTGTCGTGTTCTGTGCCCTTCTGTGTCATCGTATCGAAAAGCATTTTGGTGAATAATTCGAGGAGAGCTTTAGCACTAGTACTTGTCGATAATTTAAGTCTCCTTAGGAGTAATTTTCTTGACCCAATCGCTACGAACTCTTCAGGAGAGACGCTGGATTGCTGGAGTCTTTACCACTAGATACTTGTAAAGAATGATTTTCTACCTTGAGTCCTTTGCACGAACCGATCTGTTCCAACGCACCAAGGGAGAATGCCTTTGCTTTTCTGCTGGAGGATTCCGTGGGAAATTTATCAGAGGACGGCTGAGGAATGAATTGTCTCATTCCTTGTCAGTTTCACGGACCGATTTTAGTCCAAATCTCCAGGAGCTAATTATGAATATAGTACGGAGGATGATTCCATGTGTAATTAATTGCTAACATTGATCAGAAAGAACTGCCTCCTTTTTAGTCATTTCTACCAAATCGTCAACTGATATCTACCTAATCACAAGGAGCCAATCTGAAAGGCTTTTGGAGGAGGATTCCATTTGTCATTGATTATAAGCATTGATCAGTTATAACTTTCTCTTTTTTAGCAATTTTCTCGATAAATCCTTGCTAAATGCCAAAGAGAGAATAGACTTGCTTTTTGGTGCATGGTTCCATGAGGAGGACATCAGGATACCTGATTTCGAATGACGTTCTCATTTTCAGTAATTTTCGCAACCTGCTCTGTACCGTCTGACGAGAAGTGAATCCTCGGGGCTTTCAGGAAGATTCCTTCTCAAATTTATCTGTCGCACAGATCAAAGATGAATTTCTCTATTTTAGTATATTTCGAGAAACGATTTCTTCCAAATCACCAGCAGGGAATCGAAAAGCGTTTTGGTGAATCATTCGAGGAGAAATGGATCACTAGTACTTGTCAATAATGTATGTCTCATGATGAGTAATTTTCTGGAACAGATCTCTACCAAATGATCAGGCGAGATTACGTATGGCTTTTCGAGGAAGAGTGCATGAGACATCAACGGCTACATCTGATTAGTAATGAAAGTCTCATTTTTAGCACTTTACACTACCCATCTGTATGTGTGACGTGTTCTGTGTGTGTGTGCGTCGGTATCGTGCTGTGTGTGTTGTCTTGGGTGGCCACAACACAGGGAAATGCACAAAGCATTCCCCTCCTGGAGGAAGAGTGACACGACGTGGCCACTCAGGAGTAATACACAAACAATCCCAAGCCTCCCCCCCACCCCCCACCCCGGAGCAACAGTGATGTCTGTGGCCAATTCAGGTCATTCAGAAAGCATTTCCCTCATGGAGCAACAGTGACACTGGGTGGCCACTTGGAGTAATGCAGAAAGCATTTCCCTCACGGAGCAATGGTGAAACTGCGTGGCCAATTCAGGTAGTGCTCATATCATTTCCCTCCCGGAGCAACAGTGACACCGGGCAGCCCCTTGGAGTAAGACACAAATCATTTCCTCACGGAGCACCAGTTGCACAAAATGAGTTGAATAATAATAATAATCATTAATAATAAAACTAAACAAAAAATAGGTAGGTAGATTTTCAATAATTGGAAGGTAGAGCAAACAGAAGAAGGCAGATTTCTAAGCAACTACAAATTCGCACGCATACTGAGCCTAAGATCTTCAAGAGACTGGATTCAACAAGTATTTTCCCATCCTACATGTCTTTCGGCAACTTGAAGAGTTTCTGTAGATTAGATTTGCCGTTGTTTCTCTTTACAGATTACACTCCTGTGTTAGGCTGGACTTCCCCCTTCTCGTTTCCTTTGTCTCTTCAGGTACTTTCAGCAGCCTTTCTACTGCCCTGCATGATCTTCGTCCTCTCCGACTTTTCCATGGCTCCCGAGACCTCACTTGTGGGAATGCACACCTACCCGCGTCCTGTGAAGGGACACGGCACGAGGAGAGAAGAGGAGAGACGAGAAAGAGAGAGTTGGCGAACACAGGAGAGAAAACAGAGAAACAGGAGAGCAAGGCGAGCAACTCACCACCTGGAGTCATCCTCTTGGATCCAAGCTTCAGTTGTGGAGAAGACACCGTTCCTGACCAGAGAAACGAGCAGCCTCTGAAAATGGGGCCTTTTCTCCCTCCTAGCCACAGCTGGTCAGGATCCTTTGCTTACAAACCGAACCCTAATGGACGGGGCTTCCCGACCCGGACTCAGGTGGGGCGTGTGAGAAGTGGGACTGTTCTTAATGTTTCCTCTGAATAGTGTGGGGGTGCCTCAGTTTCCCCTAGGCAGTTCTTAAGTATCTAGGGGGTGGAGTAAGGGTGTATGATCATTGCAGAGCCCTAGAGGGCATGTGTGTGCAGGAGTCTGGACACAGAGAATGGCTAACACCCTGTTTCCTGGCAACTGATGGCCTGGGCCCTTCCCCCCCTGTAAGGTGAGAGCTGAAGGGTTGGAGAACAAAGGAATCAGGTGACCTCCTGGCCCGGGAAAGGGACAAAGCCCAGAGGAGGAGGGGTTGGAGGGGGGTTTCAGTTTGGGGCTGGCTGGGACATGGAGTGAAGTGCAGACGTGTTTGTCTGGCTCACTGCCCCCCAAAATGGACCCAGCTGAGGGGTCCCGTTCTCTGCACCTGCAAGCTCTGTTTTAGACCATGTTCCTGTCCTCTAATAAACCTTCTGTTTTACTGGCTGGCTGAGAGTCACATCTGACTGCGGAGTTGGGGTGCAGGACCCCCTGGCTTCCCCAGGAGCCCCGCCTGAGCGGACTCGCTGGGGGGAAGCGCACGGAGGGGCAGAGGAGGCTGAATGCTCCGAGGTCAGACCCAGGAAGGTGGAAGCTGTGTGAGCTGTGAGTCCTGAAGACAGGCTGCTCACAGAAAAGCGACTGCCCCAGAGTTCTGACTGGCTTCATAGGGAGCAGTTTCAGAGCATGCCGGGGACTCCGTGACAGGGCGTGAGCAGAGTCCTCACCAAACCAGACACTTCTCTCTCCGAGACTGGCGAGAGCTCGGCTCCCAGATGGAGGGCTCTTGCCTGGCATCACCAACGGTCACAGGCTCGCTGCTCTCACTCACATTCCGTCGCATGAGGGCAGTAGATTCTGAGGCTTGACTTCTTTTTCCTTGCTACTAAAGCCAGCCCAAGGGGAAAAAAACAAGTAAGTTACCATCTCAGGCGGCAACGTCTCAGAGGCTCCTCTGTTTGCCTCTTCCACACAGCGGGGATCCGCCCTCCACTCTCCTCCCATTACACCTTGAGCATCCCAACCAAAATCTCCTTTTCTTACGGCACCCCACAGAGTCACTCTGCTCAAGAGACTCTGGCCCCTCTCCACCTACATCCCCCCGAGCCCTGTCCCCAGCGAGGACGCCCACGGCCGCTGAGGAGGACGACAGCGACTGCGGACGAGGAACTGGAAGCACTGACCTGGCAGCCAGGTCTGCAGAGGGCAGAGAGCGGAGGCCTTGTTCCGCCCCGTTGGAAAGAGGCCCAAGCGGCTCAGGCCCCCTCCTGCCGTGTTTCCCTCCGGCGAGAGCTCCGGCACCATTCCTCGCCAGAGCCGCTGCGAAAGCCGAGCCGGAGCCCTAGCTCCACAGCGCTCATCATGTTGTGGGTCGTCTTGTGTTGCGTGTGACATGTTGTGGGTTATTTTGTGTTGAGTGAGTGTGTGTTTGTGAGATGTTGTGGGTCGTGTGTGTGATGTTTTGTGTGTGTTGCTTTCCGTGTCGCGGTGTGTGTGTGTGTCTTTGTCGTGTGTTATTTTTGTGTGTCGTGTTCTGTGCCCTTCTGTGTCATCGTATTGAAAAGCATTTTGGTGAATAATTCGAGGAGAGCTTTAGCACTAGTACTTGTCGATAATTTAAGTCTCCTTAGGAGTAATTTTCTTGACCCAATCGCTACGAACTCTTCAGGAGAGACGCTGGATTGCTGGAGTCTTTACCACTAGATACTTGTAAAGAATGATTTTCTACCTTGAGTCCTTTGCACGAACCGATCTGTTCCAACGCACCAAGGGAGAATGCCTTTGCTTTTCTGCTGGAGGATTCCGTGGGAAATTTATCAGAGGACGGCTGAGGAATGAATTGTCTCATTCCTAGTCATTTTCACGGACCGATTTTAGTCCAAATCTCCAGGAGCTAATTATGAACATAGTACGGAGGATGATTCCATGTGTAATTAATTGCTAACATTGATCAGAAAGAACTGCCTCCTTTTTAGTCATTTCTACCAAATCGTCAACTGATATCTACCTAATCACAAGGAGCCAATCTGAAAGGCTTTTGGAGGAGGATTCCATTTGTCATTGATTATAAGCATTGATCAGTTATAACTTTCTCTTTTTTAGCAATTTTCTCGATAAATCCTTGCTAAATGCCAAAGAGAGAATAGACTTGCTTTTTGGTGCATGGTTCCATGAGGAGGACATCAGGATACCTGATTTCGAATGACGTTCTCATTTTCAGTAATTTTCGCAACCTGCTCTGTACCGTCTGACGAGAAGTGAATCCTCGGGGCTTTCAGGAAGATTCCTTCTCAAATTTATCTGTCGCACAGATCAAAGATGAATTTCTCTATTTTAGTATATTTCAAGAAACGATTTCTTCCAAATCACCAGCAGGGAATCGAAAAGCGTTTTGGTGAATCATTCGAGGAGAAATGGATCACTAGTACTTGTCAATAATGTATGTCTCATGATGAGTAATTTTCTGGAACAGATCTCTACCAAATGATCAGGCGAGATTACGTATGGCTTTTCGAGGAAGAGTGCATGAGACATCAATGGCTACATCTGATTAGTAATGAAAGTCTCATTTTTAGCACTTTACACTACCCATCTGTATGTGTGATGTGTTCTGTGTGTGTGTGCGTCGGTATCGTGCTGTGTGTGTTGTCTTGGGTGGCCACAATACAGGGAAATGCACAAAGCATTCCCCTCCTGGAGGAAGAGTGACACGACGTGGCCACTCAGGAGTAATACACAAACAATCCCAAGCCTCCCCCCCACCCCCCACCCCGGAGCAACAGTGATGTCTGTGGCCAATTCAGGTCATTCAGAAAGCATTTCCCTCATGGAGCAACAGTGACACTGGGTGGCCACTTGGAGTAATGCAGAAAGCATTTCCCTCACGGAGCAATGGTGAAACTGCGTGGCCAATTCAGGTAGTGCTCATATCATTTCCCTCCCGGAGCAACAGTGACACCGGGCAGCCCCTTGGAGTAAGACACAAATCATTTCCTCACGGAGCACCAGTTGCACAAAATGAGTTGAATAATAATAATAATCATTAATAATAAAACTAAACAAAAAATAGGTAGGTAGATTTTCAATAATTGGAAGGTAGAGCAAACAGAAGAAGGCAGATTTCTAAGCAACTACAAATTCGCACGCATACTGAGCCTAAGATCTTCAAGAGACTGGATTCAACAAGTATTTTCCCATCCTACATGTCTTTCGGCAACTTGAAGAGTTTCTGTAGATTAGATTTGCCGTTGTTTCTCTTTACAGATTACACTCCTGTGTTAGGCTGGACTTCCCCCTTCTCGTTTCCTTTGTCTCTTCAGGTACTTTCAGCAGCCTTTCTACTGCCCTGCATGATCTTCATCCTCTCCGACTTTTCCATGGCTCCCGAGACCTCACTTGTGGGAATGCACACCTACCCGCGTCCTGTGAAGGGACACGGCACGAGGAGAGAAGAGGAGAGACGAGAAAGAGAGAGTTGGCGAACACAGGAGAGAAAACAGAGAAACAGGAGAGCAAGGCGAGCAACTCACCACCTGGAGTCATCCTCTTGGATCCAAGCTTCAGTTGTGGAGAAGACACCGTTCCTGACCAGAGAAACGAGCAGCCTCTGAAAATGGGGCCTTTTCTCCCTCCTAGCCACAGCTGGTCAGGATCCTTTGCTTACAAACCGAACCCTAATGGACGGGGCTTCCCAACCCGGACTCAGGTGGGGCGTGTGAGAAGTGGGACTGTTCTTAATGTTTCCTCTGAATAGTGTGGGGGTGCCTCAGTTTCCCCTAGGCAGTTCTTCAGTATCTAGGGGGTGGAGTAAGGGTGTATGATCATTGCAGAGCCCTAGAGGGCATGTGTGTGCAGGAGTCTGGACACAGAGAATGGCCAACACCCTGTTTCCTGGCAACTGATGGCCTGGGCCCTTCCCCCCCTGCAAGGTGAGAGCTGAAGGGTTGGAGATCAAAGGAATCAGGTGACCTCCTGGCTCGGGAAAGGGACAAAGCCCAGAGGAGGAGGGGTTGGAGGGGGGTTTCAGTTTGGGGCTGGCTGGGACATGGAGTGAAGTGCAGACGTGGTTGTCTGGCTCGCTGCCCCCCAAAATGGACCCAGCTGAGGGGTCCCGTTCTCTGCACCTGCAAGCTCTGTTTTAGACCATGTTCCTGTCCTCTAATAAACCTTCTGTTTTACTGGCTGGCTGAGAGTCACATCTGACTGCGGAGTTGGGGTGCAGGACCCCCTGGCTTCCCCAGGAGCCCTGCCTGAGCGGACTCGCTGGGGGGAAGCGCACGGAGGGGCAGAGGAGGCTGAATGCTCCGAGGTCAGACCCAGGAAGGTGGAAGCTGTGTGAGCTGTGAGTCCTGAAGACAGGCTGCTCACAGAAAAGCGACTGCCCCAGAGTTCTGACTGGCTTCATAGGGAGCAGTTTCAGAGCATGCCGGGGACTCCGTGACAGGGCGTGAGCAGAGTCCTCACCAAACCAGACACTTCTCTCTCCGAGACTGGCGAGAGCTCGGCTCCCAGATGGAGGGCTCTTGCCTGGCATCACCAACGGTCACAGGCTCGCTGCTCTCACTCACATTCCGTCGCATGAGGGCAGTAGATTCTGAGGCTTGACTTCTTTTTCCTTGCTGCTAAAGCCAGCCCAAGGGGAAAAAAACAAGTAAGTTACCATCTCAGGCGGCAACGTCTCAGAGGCTCCTCTGTTTGCCTCTTCCACACGGCGGGGATCCGCCCTCCACTCTCCTCCCATTACACCTTGAGCATCCCAACCAAAATCTCCTTTTCTTACGGCACCCCACAGAGTCACTCTGCTCAAGAGACTCTGGCCCCTCTCCACCTACATCCCCCCGAGCCCTGTCCCCAGCGAGGACGCCCACGGCCGCTGAGGAGGACGACAGCGACTGCGGACGAGGAACTGGAAGCACTGACCTGGCAGCCAGGTCTGCAGAGGGCAGAGAGCGGAGGCCTTGTTCCGCCCCGTTGGAAAGAGGCCCAAGCGGCTCAGGCCCCCTCCTGCCGTGTTTCCCTCCGGCGAGAGCTCCGGCACCATTCCTCGCCAGAGCCGCTGCGAAAGCCGAGCCGGAGCCCTAGCTCCACAGCGCTCATCATGTCGTCTTGTGTTGCGTGTGACATGTTGTGGGTTATTTTGTGTTGAGTGAGTGTGTGTTTGTGAGATGTTGTGGGTCGTGTGTGTGATGTTTTGTGTGTGTTGCTTTCCGTGTCGTGGTGTGTGTGTGTCTTTGTCGTGTGTTATTTTTCTGTGTCGTGTTCTGTGCCCTTCTGTGTCATCGTATCGAAAAGCATTTTGGTGAATAATTCGAGGAGAGCTTTAGCACTAGTACTTGTCGATAATTTAAGTCTCTTTAGGAGTAATTTTCTTGACCCAATCGCTACGAACTCTTCAGGAGAGACGCTGGATTGCTGGAGTCTTTACCACTAGATACTTGTAAAGAATGATTTTCTACCTTGAGTCCTTTGCACGAACCGATCTGTTCCAACGCACCAAGGGAGAATGCCTTTGCTTTTCTGCTGGAGGATTCCGTGGGAAATTTATCAGAGGACGGCTGAGGAATGAATTGTCTCATTCCTAGTCATTTTCACGGACCGATTTTAGTCCAAATCTCCAGGAGCTAATTATGAATATAGTACGGAGGATGATTCCATGTGTAATTAATTGCTAACATTGAACAGAAAGAACTGCCTCCTTTTTAGTCATTTCTACCAAATCGTCAACTGATATTTACCTAATCACAAGGAGCCAATCTGAAAGGCTTTTGGAGGAGGATTCCATTTGTCATTGATTATAAGCATTGATCAGTTATAACTTTCTCTTTTTTAGCAATTTTCTCGATAAATCCCTGCTAAATGCCAAAGAGAGAATAGACTTGCTTTTTGGTGCATGGTTCCATGAGGAGGACATCAGGATACCTGATTTCGAATGACGTTCTCATTTTCAGTAATTTTCGCAACCTGCTCTGTACCGTCTGACGAGAAGTGAATCCTCGGGGCTTTCAGGAAGATTCCTTCTCAAATTTATCTGTCGCACAGATCAGAGATGAATTTCTCTATTTTAGTATATTTCAAGAAACGATTTCTTCCAAATCACCAGCAGGGAATCGAAAAGCGTTTTGGTGAATCATTCGAGGAGAAATGGATCACTAGTACTTGTCAATAATGTATGTCTCATTATGAGTAATTTTCTGGAACAGATCTCTACCAAATGATCAGGCGAGATTACGTATGGCTTTTCGAGGAAGAGTGCATGAGACAGCAATGGCTACATCTGATTAGGAATGAATGTCTCATTTTTAGCACTTTACACTACCCATCTGTATGTGTGACGTGTTCTGTGTGTGTGCGCGCGTCGGTGTCGTGCTGTGTGTGTTGTCTTGGGTGGCCACAACACAGGGTAATGCACAAAGCATTCCCCTCCTGGAGGAAGAGTGACACGACGTGGCCACTCAGGAGTAATACACAAACAATCCCCCGCCCTCCCCCCCACCTTCCCCCCCCCCCGGAGCAACAGTGATGTGTGCGGCCAATTCAGGTCATGCACAAAGCATTTCCCTCCTGGACCGACAGTGACACTGGGTGGCAACTTGGAGTAATGCAGAAAGCATTTCCCTCACGGAGCAATGGTGACACTGCGTGGCCAATTCAGGTAGTGCTCAAATCATTTCCCTCCAAGAGCAACAGTGACACCGGGCAGCCCCTTGGAGTAGTGAATCCTCGGGGCTTTCAGGAAGATTCCCTCTCAAATTTATCTGTCGCTGCGAAGGTTCCTCCCCCACTCTGAACTCTAGGGTACAGATGTGGGGACCTGCATGAAACACCTCCTAAGCTTATCTTTACTAGCTTAGGTCAAAACTTCCCCAAGGTACAAAATATTCCACCCGTTGTCCTTGGATTGGCCGCTACCACCACCAAACTAATACTGGTTACTGGGGAAGAGCTGTTTGGATGCATCTTTCCCCCCAAAATACTTCCCAAATCCTTGCACCCCACTTCCTGGACCAGGTTTGGTAAAAAGCCTCACCAATTTGCCTAGGTGACTACAGACCCAGATCCTTGGATCTTAAGAACAATGAACAATCCTCCCAACACTTGCACCTCCCCTTTCCTGGGAAATGTTGGATAAAAAGCCTCACCAATTTGCATAGGTGACCACAGACCCAAACCCTTGGATCTGAGAACAATGAAAAAGCATTCAGTTTTCTTACAAGAAGACTTTTAATAAAAATAGAAGTAAATAGAAATAAAGAAATCCCCCCTGTAAAATCAGAATGGTAGATCTCTTACAGGGTAATTAGATTCAAAAACATAGAGAACCCCTCTAGGCAAAACCTTAAGTTACAAAAAAGATACACAGACAGAAATAGTTATTCTATTCAGCACAATTCTTTTCTCAGCCATTTAAAGAAATCATAATCTAACACATACCTAGCTAGATTACTTACTAAAAGTTCTAAGATTCCATTCCTGGTCTATCCCCGGCAGAAACCAGCATATAGACAGACACACAGACCCTTTGTTTCTCTCCCTCCTCCCAGCTTTTGAAAGTATCTTGTCTCCTCATTGGTCATTTTGGTCAGGTGCCAGCAAGGTTACCTTTAGCTTCTTAACCCTTTACAGGTGAGAGGAGCTTTCCCCTGGCCAGGAGGGATTTCAAAGGGGTTTACCCTTCCCTTTATATTTATGACACCCCCCCCCAAATCTCAGCTAGGGTGAAACACTGGCTGGGATTTCTTCCTGGAGCTCTAGGAAAAACAGAGATAATAAGACACATGCATCTCTAAATACACTACCAAGTACATAAAGACTAACAATGTTTTCCACATCTCAAGGACGATTTTAACCAGTTGATTCTAGGAAACTTTCACGGGAGAGTGCATCAGCCACTTTGTTAGAGCTCCTGAGATGTGTTGGATGTCGAAATCAAAATCTTGGAGAGCTAAACTCCACCGAAGAAGTTTTTTGTTAGTTTCCTTGACGGTGTGAAGCCACTTCAGTGCAGCATGGTCGGTTTGCAGGTGGAAACACCGTCCCCAAACATATGGGCGTAGCTTTTCCAGAGCGTAACATTCCAGAGCGTAACAATGGCATAACATTCTTTTTCAGTGACTGACCGGTTGCTTTCCCTCTCAGACAGTTTTTTGCTGAGAAACACTACAGGGTGGAATTCTTGATCAGGTCCTTTCTGCATTAAAACTGCTCCCACACCACGCTCGGACGCATCTGTGGTTACTAGGAACGGTTTGTCAAAGTCTGGGGCCCTTAGTACAGGGTCAGACATGAGTGTCGCTTTAAGCTTGTTGAAGGCCTTCTGACACTTTTCGGTCCACTGAACAGCATTTGGCTGTTTCTTTTTGGTTAGGTCTGTCAGTGGGGCAGCGATTTGGCTGTAGTGCGGTACAAATCGTCTGTAATAACCGGCCAAGCCTAAGAAGGATTGAACCTGTTTCTTTGACTTTGGGACAGGCCACTTTTGGATAGCATCCACTTTGGCCTGTAGGGGGCTGATAGTTCCTTGACCCACCTGGTGTCCAAGGTAAGTCACTCTGTTTAGGCCTATTTGACACTTCTTAGCCTTAACAGTTAGTCCTGCCTCCCTTATGCGCTCAAGGACTTTGTGTAGATGTTCCAGGTGGTCTGCCCAGGAATCCGAAAATATGGCCACATCGTCAAGGTAGGCGACTGCATATTCTCCTAATCCCGCTAGGAGACCATCTACAAGTCTTTGGAAAGTGGCGGGTGCATTTCGCAGCCCGAAAGGGAGTACATTAAATTCATACAGCCCGAGATGTGTGATGAAGGCTGACCTTTCCTTGGCAGATTCATCTAGCGGTACCTGCCAGTACCCCTTGGTTAAGTCCAAGGTAGAGATGAACTGGGCCCGTCCCAGTTTCTCTCATAGTTCATCTGTGCGTGGCATTGGATAGTTGTCTGGGCGAGTTACAGCATTTAGCTTACGGTAGTCCACGCAAAAACGTATTTCCCCATCTGGTTTGGGAACTAGAACCACTGGAGATGCCCATGCACTTTCAGAGGGGCGGATTACACCCATCTGTAACATATCCTGGATCTCCCGTTCTATAGCAGTTTTAGCTTGAGGAGACACCCGGTAAGGGTGGACCCTAATTGGGTGAGCATTACCTGTGTCAATGGAGTGGTATGCCCGTTCAGTCAGTCCTGGGGTGGCTGAGAACGTTGGTGCGTAGCTAGTGCGCAGCTCCTTGATCTGCTGTCACTGCATACGCCCAAGGGTCATGGAGAGGTTCACCTTTTCCACACCACCAGCACTTTTCCCTTCGTAGTAGACACCTTCAGGCCACTCAGCGTCATCTCCTCCCTGGGCTGTAAACTGACAAACCTTTAATTCTCTGGAATAAAAGGGCTTTAGAGAATTAATATGGTGCACCTTAGGCTTTCGGTTAGAGGTGGGGAATGCTATGAGATAATTAACAGCTCCCAGGCGCTCCTGGACCGTGAATGGCCCTTCCCACGATGCTTCCATTTTATGGGCCTGGAGCGCCTTTAAGACCATGACCTGGTCTCCTACTTTGAAGGAATGCTCTCTGGCATGTTTATCATACCAGGCTTTTTGCTCTTTTTGAGCATCCTGTAAGTTTTCTCTAGCAAGGGCTAAAGAGGTTCGGAGGGTGTTTTGTAGGTTGGTTACAAAGTCCAGAATGTTATTTCCTGGAGAAGGTGTAAATCCCTCCCATTGCTGCTTCACCAACTGCAATGGCCCTCTAACCTCACGGCCATATACAAGTTCAAATGGGGAAAACCCTAAACTGGGATGTGGTACAGCTCTGTAGGCAAAGAGCAACTGCTGCAACACTAGGTCCCAATCATTGGAGTGCTCATTTACGAATTTACGTATCATGGCCCCCAAAGTTCCATTAAACTTCTCCACCATGCCATTTGTTTGATGGTGGTAAGGAGTGGCAACCAAGTGATTTACCCCATGAGCTTCCCAAAGGTTTTCCATAGTTCCTGCCAGGAAATTAGTCCCTGCATCTGTGAGGATGTCGGAGGGCCAACCTACCCTGGCAAAAATGTCTGCTAGTGCCTGGCACACACTTTTACCCCTGGTGTTGCTTAGAGGTACTGCTTCCGGCCATCGGGTGGCAAAATCCATGAAAGTCAGTATGTACTGCTTTCCTCTGGCTGTCTTTTTCGGAAAAGGACCCAGAATATCCACAGCTACTCGCTGAAATGGAACTTCAATGATGGGGAGTGGCTGGAGAGGAGCTTTGACCTGGTCTTGGGGTTTTCCCACTCTTTGGCACACCTCACAAGACTGGACATACGTAGAAACATCCTTGCCCATTCCCTCCCAGTGGAATGACCCCACCAAACGGTCTTTGGTCCTGTTCACCCCAGCATGGCCACTAGGGTGATCGTGGGCTAAGCTCAAGAGCTTGGCCCGGTATTTAGTTGGAACTACCAACTGTCTCTGAGGATGCCAGTCTTCCTGGTGTCCACCAGAAAGAGTTTCCTTGTATAAAAGTCCTCTTTCTACAACAAACCTGGATCGATTAGAAGAGCTGAGAGGCGGTGGGTTGCTCCGTGCCACCCTCCAAGCTCTCTGGAGGCTTTCATCTACTTTCTGTTCAGTGTGGAACTGTTCCCTTGATGCTGGAGACATCAGTCCCTCATGGGATTGTGGACCTAGGCTTGGTCCCTCTGGAAGCGATATAGGGGATGGAGCTGTTTCTGTTGACTGTGAACCGCTCTCCGCTGGTGCACTATGTTGGGATTCAGGCTCCGGCTGAGCCTCTTGTGTCAGGTTATCAGCTGCTGCCAGTTCAGGGTCGGTGGGGCCCTCTGGTGTTGAGGTTGCAAGTACTGGATTCAGTGCTGACACGGGGTCTGGTGTTGGTTGTTCGGCTGGTTCCGGTTCTGGGACTGGTTCCGTCTGGGTCTCTGGGACTGGATCCACTACTGCTGTTGCAGACATTGGCCTGGGGTCCGGGTCCATCACCTCTGACTGGGTCCTGATAGAAGTTTCCGGAACAGAGCTAGGCCTCACGGCTTGTTTAGCCTGGCTGCGGGTGACCGTTCCCACCCTCTTGGCCTGCTTCACATGATTGGCCAAGTCTTCCCCCAACAGCATGGGGATGGGATAACCATCATAGACTGCAAAAGTCCACATTCCTGACCAGCCCTTGTACTGGACAGGCAACTTGCCAGTAGTCAAATTGAAAGAGTTGGACTTGAAGGGTTGAATCGTCACTTGGATCTCTGGGTTGATTAAATTGGGGTCCACTAAGGAAGCATGGATAGCTGACACTTGTGCTCCGGTGTCCCTCCACGCGGTGACCTTCTTCCCGCCCACACTCACAGTTTCCCTCCGCTCCAAGAGTATCTGGGAGATATCTGGGCCTGTGGACCTCTGGTGTGATTCCGGTGCAATGAACTGTAATCTGTTGGGGTTCTTGGGGCAGTTGGCCTTTACATGCCCCAGCTCGTTACATTTAAAACATCGTCCAGCTGACGGGTCACTGGGGCGAGGAGGGTTGCTGGAGAACGGGGTGGTGGGACGATAAGGGGTCTGGAGGGTTCTTTGGGAGGTAGGTGGGGCCTTGGGCGGCCCCTGGTAATAGGGTGTGGTCTGGGGTGGTCTCTTCTGGTCTCCGCTCCACCTGCGACCAGTTTTCTTCTTCTCTGCCACCTCCACCCATCTGGCTCCAATCTCTCCTGCCTCGATTACAGTTTTGGGTTTCCCATCTAGGAAGTATCTTTCTATTTCCTCAGGAACACCCTCTAAGAATTGTTCCATTTGCATTAGGAAGGGCAAATTTAGTGGAGATTCAACACTTGCTCCTGATATCCAGGCATCCCAATGTTTCACAATGTGGTAGGCATGTCAGGTAAATGACATGTCTGGTTTCCACCTTAGGGCTCTGAACCTCCGACGAGACTGCTCAGGTGTTATCCCCATTCTGACTGTGACCTTGGATTTAAACAGTTCATACTTGTTCATGTGTTACTTTAGGCATTTCAGCTGCCACCTCAGCTAAGGGTCCACTGAGCTGTGGCCTCAGCTCTACCATGTATTGGTCAGTAGAGATGTTGTACCCAAGGCAGGCCCTTTCGAAGTTTTCTAAGAAGGCCTATCATCACCTGCCTTGTAGGTGGGGAACTTTCTGGGATGGGAAGTGGTACCTGGAGAAGGATTGCTAGGGTTTGTTGGTATATTCTGTTGGGCCTTTATCCTCTCCACCTCCTCCACATGCTTCCTCTCTTTTCCTTCTCCTCCTCCACATGCTTCCTCTCTTTTTCCTTCTCCTCCTCCAAATGCTTCCTTGCTTCCATTTCCCTCTTGTGGGCAGCCTCCTGTACCTCCTTCTCCAGCAGCATGAGTTCTATCTGTCTTTCATGTTCCCTTTGTTTTTCCTCAGCCTGAAATTTGGCTAATTCCAGCTGTAGTCGAGCTGCGGATTTGGTCATTCTAACCTCTCTGTTTTTAACTAACTTTACATCCGAGGTTTAGAAAGAAACAAACAAAACTTGGCTGTAAAATTTTGCTGTGCTGGAATAGAATACCTATTCTCTGAAAGTGATTGTCAGCCTACAGAAAAAGACAATTCCCTTGTCTCTGCTCTGGGCCCAAATTAAAGCAAAAAACCTCCAACTACTTGGAAACCTGCTTACCCAGCCCAAAGAAAAAGCAAATGGGTAGAACACACCCCCCCTATTTACTTTTAGGAAGAAAAGAAAAGAAAAAAAAAACCTCTGGGTTGGAAGACTGTGAATTTCCCTGCAGGAGTTAAGTACCCTGCCTCCAGGCAAAGAAAACCTGCAATTCACAAAGATAATCCCCTTTTGTCTCTGCTTGGCCACAAAGCAGAGAAAAAACAAGCTGCTTTCAGTTTCAGCTGCTTTCTGGACTTCCTTTCCAAAGGAAAAAAAAATTCCTTTTTAAAATCTGTATTTCTAGTTCAAAAAATCTCAACTGGATCTCAAAATAATTTCAGGTTAATCCCACCACTATGCCACCATGTCAAGGTTCCTCCCCCACTCTGAACTCTATGGTACAGATGTGGGGACCTGCATGAAAAACCTCCTAAGCTTATCTTTACCAGCTTAGGTCAAAACTTCCCCAAGGTACAAAATATTCCACCCATTGTCCTTGGATTGGCCGCTACCACCACCAAACTAATACTGGTTACTAGGGAAGAGCTGTTTGGACACGTCTTTCCCCCCCAAATACTTCCCAAAACCTTGCACCCCACTTCCTGGACCAGGTTTGGTAAAAAGCCTCACCAATTTGCCTAGGTGACTACAGACCCAGACCCTTGGATCTTAAGAACAATGAACAATCCTCCCAACACTTGCACCCCCCCTTTCCTGGGAAATGTTGGATAAAAAGCCTCACCAATTTGCATAGGTGACCACAGACCCAAACCCTTGGATCTGAGAACAATGAAAAAGCATTCAGTTTTCTTACAAGAAGACTTTTAATAAAAATAGAAGTAAATAGAAATAAAGAAATCCCCCCTGTAAAATCAGAATGGTAGATCTCTTACAGGGTAATTAGATTCAAAAACATAGAGAACCCCTCTAGGCAAAACCTTAAGTTACAAAAAAGATACACAGACAGAAATAGTTATTCTATTCAGCACAATTCTTTTCTCAGCCATTTAAAGAAATCATAATCTAACACATACCTAGCTAGATTACTTACTAAAAGTTCTAAGATTCCATTCCTGGTCTATCCCCGGCAGAAACCAGCATATAGACAGACACACAGACCCTTTGTTTCTCTCCCTCCTCCCAGCTTTTGAAAGTATCTTGTCTCCTCATTGGTCATTTTGGTCAGGTGCCAGCAAGGTTACCTTTAGCTTCTTAACCCTTTACAGGTGAGAGGAGCTTTCCCCTGGCCAGGAGGGATTTCAAAGGGGTTTACCCTTCCCTTTATATTTATGACACACCCTTTATTCCATAACATAATTAAGGAAAATATTTCTCAATGAACTCTTCGTAAAAGGTCAGAAACAGCCAGTGTCCGCATCATGCTAAGGGCATTGGTATTTTCTTTAAATTTGCCAGACCAACCTAACTAACATCTAACAGACATTTGAACCTCTTCTTTTCACACCATTGCTCATCCTCAGGCTCTGCTTTGTCTCCAGACAGATCCATTCTCTTTCAGAACGGCCTTCCTCTTTCCATCTGTTTTGTTCATTGACATGTTGGAGTAAACACTCCCCTTCACTCTGTTCTCAGACAAACACTAGTATTAACTGTTTGCTACTGATGGGTTTAGAAAGCGTTTGTCGAGTGGAAGATGACATTTGTGGAGGATTGTTCCCAAGATCCAGTACTTTGTGTTCCAACATCTCCCAGCTTCCTTGGTGAAAATAAGACCAAGGTTTCCTTGCAATATAGAAGAAGAAAGCAGCTTTTCACCCCAGATGGGACTTGGACCCACAATCTCTGGCTTAGGAAGCCAATGCCTTATCCATTAGGCCACTGGGGCCCTGCTGCATAAGTGAAGGAGGGATGGAAATTCCCTCTCATAATTGCACATTCCTCACATTCACTTGGAACCAAATACTCCCTTTATGAACTTTACATAACTGTCTGCATCCCCTGGCTGCGAGGCAAAGGGCAGGTCACTGACAGAGCTGAGCACCACCTTTCTGCCAGCCATCTTTAGAGAAGAACCCCACCCTAGAGTCACACCTCCCTCCTCCAGCACCTCCATGTCTGTGGCTCTGAGTGCCAGTAGGCTGCTTAGTGGGCGAATCTGGGCTTGGAAGGGGGGTCAGGTCAGCCTGTAAGGAATAACCAGGTGGGGCAGACCCAGGGGGAGGCTGTGGGCTGCTGTACAATTGGATCAAGTGACAGCTGGCTGAGTTCCAGGAGATGAGGCTGCAGCTGGACGATTTGAGCAGGATCACCGAGTGAGGGGAGGGGCGGCCTCCCATGACATTTTTGTGGCCTGCAGGGAATGGAGACAAAGCAGGGGGATGCAGGGACTCAGGGCAGGACCCGCAGATCTGGTACTGCAGGGCTACAGTTGATGGAGGAGAGAGAGTCCTGCAAGAGGAAGCAGCCGGAGGGAAGCAATAAGTGCAGAGTGCTAGCCAGCCAGCTGAGAGTCACAGGGGTCCAGAAATGGAAATGCTAGCAGGTCCTATGGTGTAATGGTCAGCATGCAAAACTCTGAATCCTGCGATCTGAGTTCGAATCCCAGTGGGACTTCCTGGGTCTATGTTGGTTTGCTGCAAAGCTTTAGAGTTTAGGGTGCTTGGTTTCCGTGTCTCTGGGTGAATCAGAGTGAATTTTTTCCCTCTTCCTGGGCAACTGATGCCCACTGGAGATAGGTCTTTGGTCCAGCTGGTTCAAGGGTCTGGCCACAATAGGTTGGGGCCCTGGAACTTAACAGTCTGGCTAGAGACACCTGAACATTGTGTTTCTCAATGCTTCACCTGATGCTTACAAGTTTGGTCCTTCTACCTGCAGTTGCCAACCTCTTCCTCTTGCCCACATGGCGCTTGAATAAAGGAGTGCCAGGGACAGGCTTCATAGTCAGGGCTAGGCAGGAGGGAGGAAGTGTTCCAGGCTGGAGCCCAGCACATCTCTCCTCCTCTGGGCACCTAGAGCAGAGGCAGCTGGTGCTGACAGCTCCAAGGGAAGGCTTAAAAGGCACAGAGCAACCGTGGGTGGGGCAAGAGGAGAAGAGGAACATGCCTATGTGTGGCCAGCAGACAGCCACAGAGACAGACAGACAGCCTGCTCCCTGCTCTCTGGCATGCCGAACCCTCACTGAAGGCCACCTACAGACCAGCATTCTCTCTGCGGCCAGCATCACAAGTTGGTAGGAAAACAAAGCCAGCCCGCCAGTGAGGCCTCTGACCGTTCCCACTCAAGGAGTATTTTTGGCGGTGGCACAGGAGATATTTCCCCAAGAGGCTGTAGAGGCTTGTAGGGGCTTTGTGCTGGGAGAGAAGCTGAGCCCCGATTAGGGGGCGGGGCTTCACTGACTAGGAGTCCTATAAAGGTAGCAGCCAGTCAGGCAGCGGCACAGGAGCTAGCAAACAGAGCTGTAAATGGGGGAGTTTGAGTGGGAGTTCTGTTGGAGGAGAAGGTGTTTGTGTGTGTTTGGTTTTGTATTGGTAGTATCTGTATGTGTAGAGGCTTGGAGGGGCTTTGTGCTGGGAGAGAAGCTGAGCCCTGATTAGGGGGCGGGGCTTCACTGACTATGGGTCTTATAAAGGTAGCGGCACAGACAGCTGCAGCGGCACAGGAGCTAGCAAACAGAGCTGTAAACAGGGGAGTTTGAGTGGGAGTTCTGTTGGAGGAGAAGGCATTTGTGTGTGTTTGGTTTTGTATTGGTAGTATCTGTATGTGTAGGGGCTTTGTGCTGGGAGAGCAGCTGAGCCCTGATTAGGGGGCGGGGCTTCACTGACGAGGGGTCCTATAAAGGTAGCAGCCAGTCAGGAAGCGGCACAGACAGCTGCAGTGGCACGGGAGCTAGCAAACAGAGCTGTAAACAGGGGAGTTGGAGTGGGAGTTCTGTTGGAGGAGAAGGTGTTTGTGTGTGTTTGGTTTTGTATTGGTAGTATCTGTATGTGTAGAGGCTTGTAGGGGCTTTGTGCTGGGAGAGAAGCTGAGCCCTGATTAGGGGGCGGGGCTTCCCTGACTAGGGGTCCTATAAAAGTAGCGGCACAGAGAGCTGCAGCGGCACAGGAGCTAGCAAATAGAGCTGTAAACAGGGGAGTTTGAGTGGGAGTTCTGTTGGAGGAGAAGGTATTTGTATGTGTGTGTTTGGTTTTGCATTGGTAGTTTTTGTATGTGTAGGGGCTTTGTGCTGGGAGAGAAGCTGAGCCCTGATTAGGGGGCGGGGCTTCGCTGACTAGGGGGCCTATAAAGGTAGCAGCCAGTCAGGCAGCGGCACAGGAGGTAGCAAACAGAGCTGTAAACAGGGGAATTTGAGTGGGAGTTCTGTTGGAGGAGAAGGTATTTGTGTGTGTTTGGTTTTGTATTGGTAGTATCTGTATGTGTAGAGGCTTGGAGGGGCTTTGTGTTGGGAGAGAAGCTGAGCCCTGATTAGGGGGCGGGGCTTCCCTGACTAGGGGTCCTATAAAGGTAGGAGCCAGTCAGGCAGCGGCAGAGACAGCTGCAGCGGCACAGGAGCTAGGAAACAGAGCTGTAAACAGGGGAGTTTGAGTGGGAGTTCTGTTGGAGGAGAAGGTATATGTGTGTGTGTGTTCGGTTTTGTATTGGTAGTATCTGTATGTGTAGAGGCTTGTAGAGGCTTTGTGCTGGGAGAGAAGCTGAGCCCTGATTAGGGGGCGGGGCTTCCCTGACCAGGGGTCCTATAAAGATAGCAGCCAGTCAGGCAGTGGCACAGGAGCTAGCAAACAGAGCTGTAAACAGGGGAGTTTGAGTGGGAGTTCTTTTGGAGGAGAAGGTATTTGTGTGTGTTTGGTTTTGTATTGGTAGTATCTGCATGTGTAGGGGCTTTGTGCTGGGAGAGAAGCTGAGCCCTGATTAGGGGGCGGGGCTTCCCTGACTAGGGGTCCTATAAAGGTAGCGGCACAGACAGCTGCAGCGGTACAGGAGCTAGCAAACAGAGCTGTGAATAGGGGAGTTTGAGTGGGAGTTCTGTTGGAGGAGAAGGTATATGTGTGTGTGTGTTCGGTTTTGTATTGGTAGTATCTGTATGTGTAGAGGCTTGGAGGGGCTTTGTGTTGGGAGAGAAGCTGAGCCCTGATTAGGGGACGGGGCTTCCCTGACTAGGGGTCCTATAAAGGTAGCAGCCAGTCAGGCAGCGGCAGAGACAGCTGCAGCGGCACAGGAGCTAGGAAAGAGAGCTGTAAACAGGGGAGTTTGAGTGGGGGTTCTGTTGGAGGAGAAGGTATATGTGTGTGTGTGTTCGGTTTCGTATTGGTAGTATCTGTATGTGTAGAGGCTTGTAGGAGCTTTGCGCTGGGAGAGAAGCTGAGGTCTGATTAGGGGGCGGGGCTTCCCTGACTAGGGGTCCTATAAAGGTAGCAGCCAGTCAGGCAGTGGCACAGGAGCTAGCAAACAGAACTGTAAACAGTGGAGTTTGAGTGGGAGTTCTGTTGGAGGAGAAGGTATTTGTATGTGTGTGTTTGGTTTTGTATTGGTAGTATCTGTATGTGTAGAGGCTTGGAGGGGCTTTGTGCTGGGAGAGCAGCTGAGCCCTGATTAGGGGGCGGGGCTTCCCTGACTAGGGGTCCTATAAAGGTAGCAGCCAGTCAGGCAGCGGCACAGGAGGTAGCAAACAGAGCTGTAAACAGGGGAGTTTGAGTGGGAGTTCTGTTGGAGGAGAAGGTATTTGTGTGTGTTTGGTTTTGTATTGGTAGTATCTGTATGTATAGAGGCTTGGAGGGGCTTTGTGCTGGGAGAGAAGCTGAGCCCTGATTAGGGGGCGGGCTTCCCTGACTAGGGGTCCTATAAAGGTAGCAGCCAGTCAGGCAGCGGCACAGGAGGTAGCAAACAGAGCTATAAACAGGGGAGTTTGAGTGGGAGTTCTGTTGGAGGAGAAGGTATTTGTGTGTGTTTGGTTTTGTATTGTCAGTATCTGTATGTGCAGGGGCTTTGTGCTGGGAGAGAAGCTGAGCCCTGATTAGGGGGCGGGGCTTCCCTGACTAGGGGTCCTATAAAGGTAGCAGCCAGTCAGGCAGCGGCACAGGAGCTAGCAAACAGAGCTGTAAACAGGGGAGTTTGAGTGGGAGTTCTGTTGGAGGAGAAGGTATTTGTGTGTGTTTGGTTTTGTATTGGTAGTATCTGTATGTCTAGAGGCTTTGTTCTGGGAGAGAAGCTGAGCCCTGATTAGGGGGCGGAGCTTCACTGTCTAGGGGTCTTATGAAGGTAGCAGCCAGTCAGGCAGCGGCACAGAAAGCTGCAGTGGCCCAGGAGGTAGCAAAGAGAGCTGTAAACAGGGGAGTTTGAGTAAGAGTTCTGTTGGAGGAGAAGGTATTTTTGTGTGTCTGGTTTTGTATTGGTGGTACCTGTATGTGTAGGGGCTTTGTGCTGGGAGAGAAGCTGAGCCCTGGTAAAGGGGCAGGGCTTCCCTGACTAGGGGTCATATAAAGGTAGCAGCCAGTCAAACAGCGGCACAGGAGCTAGCAAACAGAGCTGTAAACAGGGGAGTTTGAGTGGGAGTGATGTTGGAGGAGAACGTGTTTGTGTTAGTTTGGTTTTGTATTGGTAGTATATGTATGTGTAGAGGCTTGGAGGGGCTTTGTGCTGGGAGAGAAGCTGAGCCCTGATTAGGGGGCGGGGCTTCACTGACTAGGGGTCCTAGAAAGGGAGCAGCCAGTCAGGCAGCGGCACAGACAGCTGCAGCGGCACAGGAGCTAGCAAAAGGAGCTGTAAACAGGGGAGGTTGAGTGGGAGTTCTGTTGGAGGAGAAGGTATTTGTGTGTGTGTTTGGTTTTGTATTGGTAGTTTCTGTATGTGTAGAGGATTGGAGAGGCTTTGTGCTGGGGGAGAAGCTGAGCCCTGATTAGGGGGCGGGGCTTCACTGACTAGGGGTCCTATAAAGGTAGCAGCCAGTCAGGCAGCGGCAAGGACAGCTGCAGCGGCACAGGAGCTAGCCAACAGAGCTGTAAACAGGGGAGTTTGAGTGGGAGTTCTGTTGGAGGAGAAGGTATTTGTGTGTGTGTTTGGTTTTGTACTGGTAGTACCTGTATGTGTAGAGGCTTGGAGGGGCTTTGTGCGGGGAGAGAAGCTGAGCCCTGATTAGGGGGCGGGGCTTCACTGACTAGGGGTCCTATAAAGGTCGCAGCCAGTCAGGCAGCGGCACAGACAGCTGCAGTGGCACAGGAGCTAGCAAACAGAGCTGTAAACAGGGGAGTTTGAGTGGGAGTTCTGTTGGAGGAGAAGGTATTTGTGTGTGTTTGGTTTTGTATTGGTAGTATCTGTATGTGTAGGGGCTTTGTGTTGGGAGAGAAGCTGAGCCCTGATTAGGGGGCGGGGCTTGACTGACTAGGGGTCCTATCAAGGTAGCAGCCAGTCAGGCAGCGGCACAGACAGCTGCAGCGGCACAGGAGCTAGCAAACAGAGCTGTAAACAGGGCAGTTTGAGTGGGAGTTCCTTTGGAGGAGAAGGTATTTGTGTGTGTTTGGTTTTGTATTGGTAGTATCTGTATGTGTAGGGGCTTTGTGCCGGGAGAGAAGCTGAGCCCTGATTAGGGGGCGGGGCTTCACTGACTAGGGGACCTATAAAGGTAGCAGCCAGTCAAACAGCGGCACAGGAGCTAGCAAACAGAGCTGTAAACAGGTTAGTTTGAGTGGGAGTTCTGTTGGAGGAGAAGGTATTTGTGTGTGTTTGGTTTTGTATTGGTAGTATCTGTATGTGTAGAGGCTTGGAGGGGCTTTGTGCTGGGAGAGAAGCTGAGCCCTGATTAGGGGGCGGGGCTTCACTGACTAGGGGTCCTGTAAAGGTAGCAGCCAGTCAGGCAGCGGCACAGGAGCTAGCAAACAGAGCTGTAAATGGGGGAGTTTGAGCGGGAGTGATGTTGGAGGAGAACGTGTTTGTGTTAGTTTGGTTTTGTATTGGTAGTATCTGTATGTGTAGGTGCTTGTAGGGGCTTTGTGCTGGGAGAGAAGCTGAGCCCTGATTAGGGGGCGGGGCTTCACTGACTAGGGGTCCTAGAAAGGGAGCAGCCAGTCAGGCAGCGGCAAGGACAGCTGCAGCGGCACAGGGTCTAGCCAACAGAGCTGTAAACAGGGGAGTTTGAGTGGGAGTTTTGTTGGAGGAGAAGGTATTTGTGTGTGTGTTTGGTTTTGTATTGGTAGTATCTGTATGTGTACAGGCTTGGAGGGGCTTTGTGCTGGGAGAGAAGCTGAGCCCTGATTAGGGGGCGGGTCTTCACTGACTAGGGGTCCTATAAAGGTAGCAGCCAGTCAGGCAGCGGCACAGGAGCTAACAAACAGAGCTGTAAACAGGGGAGTTTGAGTGGGAGTTCTGTTGGAGGAGATGGTATTTTTGCGTGTCTGGTTTTGTATTGGTGGTATCTGTATTTGTAGGGGCTTTGTGCTGGGAGAGAAGCTGAGCCCTGATTAGGGGGCCGGGCTTCACTGACTAGTGGTCCTATAAAGGTAGCAGCCAGTCAGGCAGCGGCACAGGAGCTAGCAAACAGAGCTGTAAACAGGGGAGTTTGAGTGGGAGTTCTGTTGGAGGAGAAAGTATTTGTTTGTGTTTGGTTTTGTATTGGTAGTATCTGTATGTGTAGAGGCTTGGAGGGGCTTTGTGCTGGGAGAGAAGCTGAGCCCTGATTAGGGGGCGGGGCTTCACTGACTAGGGGTCCTACGAAGGTAGAAGCCAGTCAGGCAGCGGCACAGACAGCTGCAGCGGCACAGGAGCTAGCAAACAGAGCTGTAAACAGGGGAGTTTGAGTGGGAGTTCTGTTGGAGGAGATGGCATTTTTGCGTGTCTGGTTTTGTATTGGTGGTATCTGTATGTGTAGGGGCTTTGTGCTGGCAGAGAAGCTGAGCCCTGATTAGGGGGCGGGGCTTCCCTGACTAGTGGTCCTATAAAGGGAGCAGCCAGTGAGGCAGCGGCACAGACAGCTGCAGCGGAACAGGAACTAGCAAACAGAGCTGTAAACAGGGGAGTTTGAGTTGGAGTTCTGTTGGAGGAGAAGCTGTTTGTGTGTGTTTTTGTATTGGTAGTATCTGTATGTGTAGAGGCTTGGAGGGGCTTTGTGCGGGGAGAGAAGCTGAGCCCTGATTAGGGGGCGGGGCTTCACTGACTAGGGGTCCTATAAAGGTAGCAGCCAGTCAGGCAGCGGCAAGGACAGCTGCAGCGGCACAGGAGCTAGCAAACAGAGCTGTAAACAGGGGAGTTTGAGTGGGAGTTCTGTTGGAGGAGAAGGTATTTGTGTGTATGTTTGGTTTTGTATTGGTAGTATCTGTATTTGCAGGGGCTTTGTGCTGGGAGAGAAGCTGAGCCCTGATTAGGGGGCGGGGCTTCACTGACTAGGGGTCCTATAAAGGTAGCGGCACAGACAGCTGCAGCGGCACAGGAGCTAGAAAACAGAGGTGTAAACAGGGGAGTTTGAGTGGGAGTTCTGTCGGAGGAGAAGGTGTCTGTGTTTGTTCAGTTTTGTATTGGTAGTATCTGTATGTGTAGAGGCTTGGAGGGGCTTTGTGCTGGGAGAGAAGCTGAGCCCTGATTAGGGGGCAGTGCTTCCCTGACTAGGGGTCCTATAAAGGTAGCAGCCATTCAAACAGCGGCACAGGAGCTAGCAAACAGAGCTGTAAACAGGGGAGTTTGAGTGGAAGTTCTGTTGGAGGAGAAGGTGTTTGTGTGTGTTTGGTTTTGTATTGGTAGTATCTGTATGTGTAGGGGCTTTGTGCTGGGAGAGAAGCTGAGCCCTGATTAGAAGGCGGGGCTTCACTGACTAGGGGACCTATAAAGGTAGCAGCACAGACAGCTGCAGCGGCACAGGAGCTAGCAAACAGAGCTGTAAACAGGGGAGTTGTGTTGTAGGAGAAGGTATTTGTGTGTGTGTTTGGTTTTGTATTGGTAGTATATGTATGTGTAGAGGCTTGGAGGGGCTTTGTGCTGGGACAGAAGCTGAGCCCTGATTAGGGGGCGGGGCTTCCCTGACTAGGGGTCCTATGAAGGTAGCAGCCAGTCAGGCAGCGGAAAGGACAGCTGCAGCGGCACAGGAGCTAGCAAACAGAGCTGTAAACAGGGGAGTTTGAGTGGGAGTTCTGTTGGAGGAGAAGTTATTTGTGTGTGTGTTTGGTTTTGTATTGGTAGTATCTGTATTTGCAGGGGCTTTGTGCTGGGAGAGAAGCTGAGCCCTGATTAGGGGGCGGGGCTTCACTGACGAGGGGACCTATGAAGGTAGCAGCGAGTCAGGCAGCGGTACAGACAGCTGCAGTGGCACAGGAGCTAGAAAACAGAGGTGTAAACAGGGGAGTTTGAGTGGGAGTTCTGTCGGAGGAGAAGGTGTCTGTGTTTGTTCGGTTTTGTATTGGTAGTATCTGTATGTGTAGAGGCTTGGAGGGGCTTTGTGCTGGGAGAGAAGCTGAGCCCTGATTAGGGGGCGGGGCTTCACTGACTAGGGGTCCTACGAAGGTAGCAGCCAGTCAGGCAGCGGCACAGACAGCTGCAGCGGCACAGGAGCTAGCAAACAGAGCTGTAAACAGGGGAGTATGAGTGGGAGTTCTGTTGGAGGAGATGGTATTTTTGCGTGTCTGGTTTTGTATTGGTGGTATCTGTATGTGTAGGGGCTTTGTGCTGGGAGAGAAGCTGAGCCCTGATTTGGGGGCGGGGCTTCCCTGACTAGGGGTCCTATAAAGGGAGCAGCCAGTCAGGCAGCGGCACAGACAGCTGCAGCGGAACAGGAACTAGCAAACAGAGCTGTAAACAGGGGAGTTTGCGTTGGAGTTCTGTTGGAGGAGAAGCTGTTTGTGTGTGTTTTTGTATTGGTAGTATCTGTATGTGTAGAGGCTTGTAGGGGCTTTGTACTGGGAGAGAAGCTGAGCCCTAATTTGGGGGCGGGGCTTCACTGACTCGGGGTCCTATAAAGGGAGCAGCCAGTCAGTCAGCGGCACAGGAGCTAGCAAACAGAGCTGTAAACAGGGGAGTTTGAGTGGGAGTTCTGTTGGAGGAGATGTTTTTTTTGCGTGTCTGGTTTTGTATTGGTGGTATCTGTATGTGTAGGGGCTTTGTGCTGGGAGAGAAGCTGAGCCCTGATTTGGGGGCGGGGCTTCCCTGACTAGGGGTCCTATAAAGGGAGCAGCCAGTCAGGCAGCGGCACAGACAGCTGCAGCGTAACAGGAACTAGCAAACAGAGCTGTAAACAGGGGAGTTTGAGTTGGAGTTCTGTTGGAGGAGAAGCTGTTTGTGTGTGTTTGGTTTTGTATTGGTAGTATCTGTATGTGTAGAGGCTTGGAGGGGCTTTGTGCTGGGAGAGAAGCTGAACCCTGATTAGGGGGTGGGGCTTCACTGACTAGGGTCCTATAAAGGTAGCAGCCAGTCAGGCAGCGGTTCAGACAGCTGCAGTGGCCCAGGAGATAGCAAACAGAGCTGTAAACAGGGGAGTTTGAGTGGGAGTTCTGTTGGAGGAGAAGGTATTTTTGTGTGTCTGGTTTTGTATTGGTGGTACCTGTATGTGTAGGGGCTTTGTGCTGGGAGAGAAGCTGAGCCCTGGTTAGGGGGCAGGGCTTCCCTGACTAGGGGTCCTATAAAGGTAGCAGCCAGTCAAACAGCGGCACAGGAGCTGGCAAACAGAGCTGTAAATGAGGGAGTTTGAGCGGGAGTGATGTTGGAGGAGAACGTGTTTGTGTTAGTTTGGTTTTGTATTGGTAGTATCTGTATGTGTAGGTGCTTGTAGGGGCTTTGTGCTGGGAGAGAAGCTGAGCCCTGATTAGGGGGCGGGGCTTCACTGACTAGGGGTCCTGTAAAGGTAGCAGCCAGTCAGGCAGCGGCACAGACAGCTGCAGCGGCACAGGAGCTAGCAAACAGAGCTGTAAACAGGGGAGTTTGAGTGGGAGTTCTGTTGGAGGAGAAGTTATTTGTGTTTGTGTTTGCTTTTGTATTGGTAGTATCTGTATTTGCAGGGGCTTTGTGCTGGGAGAGAAGCTGAGCCCTGATTAGGCGGCGGGGCTTCACTGACTAAGGGACCTATGAAGGTAGCAGCGAGTCAGGCAGCGGCACAGACAGCTGCAGTGGCACAGAGCTACCAAACAGAGCTGTAAACAGGGGAGTTTGAGTGGGAGTTCTGTTGGAGGAGAAGGTATTTGTGTGTGTGTTTCGTTTTGTATTGGTAGTATCTGTATGTGTAGAGGCTTGGAGGGCCTTTGTGCTGGGAGAGAAGCTGAGCCCTGATTAGGGGGCGGGGCTTCACTGACTAGGGGTCCTATGAAGGTAGCAGCCAGTCAGGCAGCGGCAAGGACAGCTGCAGCGGCACAGGAGCTAGCAAACAGAGCTGTAAACAGGGGAGTTGTGTTGGAGGAGAAGGTACTTGTGTATGTTTGGTTTTGTATTGGTAGTATCTGTATGTGTAGAGGCTTGGAGGGGCTTTGTGCTGGGACAGAAGCTGAGCCCTGATTAGGGGGCGGGGCTTCCGTGACTCGGGGTCCTATGAAGGTAGCAGCCAGTCAGGCAGCGGCAAGGACAGCTGCAGCGGCACAGGAGCTAGCAAACAGAGCTGTAAACAGAGGAGTTTGAGTGGGAGTTCTGTTGGAGGAGAAGGTATTTGTGTGTGTTTGGTTTTGTATTGGTGGTATATGTATGTGCAGAGGCTTGTAGGGGCTTTGTACTGGGAGAGAAGCTGAGCCCTGATTAGGGGGCGGGGCTTCACTGACTAGGGGTCTTATGAAGGTAGCAGCCAGTCAGGCAGCGGCACAGACAGCTGCAGCGGCACAGGAGCTAGCAAACAGACCTGTAAAGAGGGTAGTTTGAGTGGGAGTTCTGTTGGAGGAGAAGGTATTCGTGTGTGTTTGGTTTTGTATTGGCTTGTATCCGTATGTGTAGGGGCTTTGTGCTGGGAGAGAAGCTGAGTCCTGATTAGGGGGCGGGGCTTCACTGACTAGGGGTCCTATAAAGGTAGCAGCACAGACAGGTGCAGCGGCACAGGAGCTACCAAACAGAGCTGTAAACAGGGGAGTTTGAGTGGGAGCTCTGTTGGAGGAGAAGGTATTTGTGTGTGTGTTTGGTTTTGTATTGGTGGTATCTGTATGTGTAGAGGCTTGGAGGGGCTTCGTGCTGGGAGAGAAGCTGAGCCCTGATTAGGGGGCCGGGCTTCACTGACTAGGGGTCCTATAAAGGTAGCAGCCAGTCAGGCAGCGGCACAGGAGCTAGCAAACAGAGCTGTAAACAGGGGAGTTTCAGTGGGAGTTCTGTTGGAGGAGAAGGTGTTTGTGTGTGTTTGGTTTTGTATTGGTAGTATCTGTATGTGTAGAGGCTTGGAGGGGCTTTGTGCTGGGAGAGAAGCTGAGCCCTGATTAGGGGGCGGGGCTTCACTGACTAGGGGTCCTACGAAGGTAGAAGCCAGTCAGGCAGCGACACAGACAGCTGCAGTGGCCCAGGAGAAAACAAACAGAGCTGTAAACAGGGGAGTTTGAGTGGGAGTTCTGTTGGAGGAGAAGGTATTTTTGTGTGTCTGGTTTTGTATTGGTGGTATCTGTATGTGTAGGGGCTTTGTGCTGGGAGAGAAGCTGAGCCCTGGTTAGGGGGCAGGGCTTCCCTGACTAGGGGTCCTATAAAGGTAGCAGCCAGTCAGGCAGCGGCACAGGAGCTAGCAAACAGAGCTGTAAATGGGGGAGTTTGAGCGGGAGTGATGTTGGAGGAGAACGTGTTTGTGTTAGTTTGGTTTTGTATTGGTAGTATCTGTATGTGTAGGTGCTTGTAGGGGCTTTGTGCTGGGAGAGAAGCTGAGCCCTGATTAGGGGGCGGGGCTTCACTGACTAGGGGTCCTGTAAAGGTAGCAGCCAGTCAGGCAGCGGCACAGAGAGCTGCAGCGGCACAGGAGCTAGCAAACAGAGCTGTAAACAGGGGAGTTTGAGTGGGAGTTCTGTTGGAGGAGAAGTTATTTGTGTGTGTGTTTGCTTTTGTATTGGTAGTATCTGTATTTGCAGGGGCTTTGTGCTGGGAGAGAAGCTGAGCCCTGATTAGGGGGCGGGGCTTCACTGACTAGGGGTCCTATAAAGGTAGCAGCACAGACAGGTGCAGCGGCACAGGACCTAGCAAACAGAGCTGTAAACAGGGGAGTTTGAGTGGGAATTCTGTTGGAGGAGAAGGTATTTTTGTGTGTTTGGTTTTGTATTGGTGGTATCTGTATGTGCAGGGGCTTTGTGCTGGGAGAGAAGCTGAGCCCTGATTAGGGGGCGGGGCTACACTGACTTGGGGTTCTATAGAGGCAGCAGCTAGTCAGGCAGCGGCACAGACAGCTGCAGCGATACAGGAGCTAGCAAACAGAGCTGTAAACAGGGGAGTTTGAGTGGGAGTTCTGTTGGAGGAGAAGGTATTTGTGTGTGTGTTTGGTTTTGTATTGGTAGTATATGTATGTGTAGAGGCTTGGAGGGGCTTTGTGCTGGGAGAGAAGCTGAGCCCTGATTAGGGGCGGGGCTTCCCTGACGAGGGGTCCTATAAAGGTAGCAGCCAGTCAGGCAGCGGCACAGGAGCTAGCAAACAGAGCTGTAAACAGGGGAGTTTGAGTTGGAGTTCTGTTGGAGGAGAAGGTATTTGTGTATGTTTGGTTTTGTATTGGTAGTATCTGTATGTGTAGAGGCTTGGAGGGGCTTTGTGCTGGGACAGAAGCTGAGCCCTGATTAGGGGGCAGGGCTTCCCTGACTAGGGGTCCTATGAAGGTAGCAGCCAGTCAGGCAGCGGCAAGGACAGCTGCAGCGGCACAGGAGCTAGCAAACAGAGCTGTAAACAGGCGAGTTTGAGTGGGAGTTCTGTTGGAGGAGAAGGTATTTGTGTGTGTGTTTGGTTTTGTATTGGTAGTATCTGTATTTGCAGGGGCTTTGTGCTGGGAGAGAAGCTGAGCCCTGATTAGGGGGCGGGGCTTCACTGACTAGGGGTCCTATAAAGGTAGCGGCACAGACAGCTGCAGCGGCACAGGAGCTAGAAAACAGAGGTGTAAACAGGGGAGTTTGAGTGGGAGTTCTGTCGGAGGAGAAGGTGTCTGTGTTTGTTCGGTGTTGTATTGGTAGTATCTGTATGTGTAGAGGCTTGGAAGGGCTTTGCGCTGCAATAGAAGCTGAGCCCTGATTAGGGGGCAGTGCTTCCCTGACTAGGGGTCCTATAAAGGTAGCAGCCAGTCAAACAGCGGCACAGGAGCTAGCAAACAGAGCTGTAAACAGGGGAGTTTGAGTGGAAGTTCTGTTGGAGGAGAAGGTGTTTGTGTGTGTTTGGTTTTGTATTGGTAGTATCTGTATGTGTAGAGGCTTGGAGGGGGTTTGTGCTGGGAGAGAAGCTGAACCCTGATAAGGGGGTGGGGATTCACTGACTAGGGGTCCTATAAAGGTAGCAGCCAGTCAGGCAGCGGCACAGACAGCTGCAGTGGTCCAGGAGTTAGCAAACAGAGCTGTAAACAGGGGAGTTTGAGTGGGAGTTCTGTTGGAGGAGAAGGTATTTTTGTGTCTGGTTTTGTATTGGTGGTACCTGTATGTGTAGGGGCTTTGTGCTGGGAGAGAAGCTGAGCCCTGGTTAGGGGGCAGGGCTTCCCTGACTAGGGGTCCTATAAAGTTAGCAGCCAGTCAAACAGCGGCACAGGAGCTAGCAAACAGAGCTGTAAACAGGGGAGTTTGAGTGGGAGTTCTGTTGGAGGAGAAGGTATTTGTGTGTGTTTGGTTTTGTATTGGTAGTATCTGTATGTGTAGAGGCTTGGAAGGGCTTTGTGCTGGGAGAGAAGCTGAGTCCTGATTAGGGGGCGGGGCTTCACTGACTAGGGGTCCTATAAAGGTAGCAGCACAGACAGGTGCAGCGGCACAGGAGCTAGCAAACAGAGCTGTAAACAGGGGAGTTTGAGTGGGAGTTCTGTTGGAGGAGAAGGTATTTGTGTGTGTTTGGTTTGGATTGGTAGTACCTGTATGTGTAGGGGCTTTGTGCTGGGAGAGAAGCTGAGCCCTGGTTAGGGGGCAGGGCTTCCCTGACTAGGGGTTCTATAAAGGTAGCAGCCAGTCAAACAGCGGCACAGGAGCTAGCAAACAGAGCTGTAAACAGGGGAGTTTGAGTGGGAGTTCTGTTGGAGGAGAAGTTGTTTGTGTGTGTTTGGTTTTGTATTGGTAGTATCTGTATGTGTAGGGGCTTTGTGCTGGGAGAGAAGCTGAGCCCTGATTAGAAGGCGGGGCTTCACTGACTAGGGGTCCTATAAAGGGAGCAGTCAGTCAGGCAGCGGCACAGGAGCTAGCAAACAGGGGTGTAAACAGGGCAGTTTGAGTGTGAGTTCTGTTGGAGGAGAAGGTATTCGTGTGTGTTTGGTTTTGTATTGGCTTGTATCCGTATGTTTAGGGGCTTTGTGCTGGGAGAGAAGCTGAGTCCTGATTAGGGGGCGGGGCTTCACTGACTAGGGGACCTATAAAGGTAGCAGCACAGACAGGTGCAGCGGCACAAGACCTAGCAAAGAGAGCTGTAAACAGGGGAGTTTGAGAGGGAATTCTGTTGGAGGAGAAGGTATTTGTGTGTGTTTGGTTTTGTATTGGTGGTATCTGTATGTGCAGGGGCTTTGTGCTGGGAGAGAAGCTGAGCCCTGATTAGGGGGCGGGGCTACACTGACTTGGGGTTCTATAGAGGCAGCAGCCAGTCAGGCAGCGGCACAGACAGCTGCAGCGATACAGGAGCTAGCAAACAGAGCTGTAAACAGGGGAGTTTGAGTGGGAGTTCTGTTGGAGGAGAAGGTATTTGTGTGTGTGTTTGGTTTTGTATTGGTAGTATATGTATGTGTAGAGGCTTGGAGGGGCTTTGTGCTGGGAGAGAAGCTGAGCCCTGATTAGGGGCGGGGCTTCCCTGACGAGGGGTCCTATAAAGGTAGCAGCCAGTCAGGCAGCGGCACAGACAGCTGCAGCGGCACAGGAGCTAGCAAACAGAGCTGTAAACAGGGGAGTTGTGTTGGAGGAGAAGGTACTTGTGTATGTTTGGTTTTGTATTGGTAGTATCTGTATGTGTAGAGGCTTGGAGGGGCTTTGTGCTGGGACAGAAGCTGAGCCCTGATTAGGGGGCGGGGCTTCACTGACGAGGGGACCTATGAAGGTAGCAGCGAGTCAGGCAGCGGTACAGACAGCTGCAGTGGCACAGGAGCTAGAAAACAGAGGTGTAAACAGGGGAGTTTGAGTGGGAGTTCTGTCGGAGGAGAAGGTGTCTGTGTTTGTTCGGTTTTGTATTGGTAGTATCTGTATGTGTAGAGGCTTGGAGGGGCTTTGTGCTGGGAGAGAAGCTGAGCCCTGATTAGGGGGCGGGGCTTCACTGAGTAGGGGTCCTACGAAGGTAGCAGCCAGTCAGGCAGCGGCACAGAGAGCTGCAGCGGCACAGGAGCTAGCAAACAGAGCTGTAAACAGGGGAGTATGAGTGGGAGTTCTGTTGGAGGAGATGGTATTTTTGCGTGTCTGGTTTTGTATTGGTGGTATCTGTATGTGTAGGGGCTTTGTGCTGGGAGAGAAGCTGAGCCCTGATTTGGGGGCGGGGCTTCCCTGACTAGGGGTCCTATAAAGGGAGCAGCCAGTCAGGCAGCGGCACAGACAGCTGCAGCGGAACAGGAACTAGCAAACAGAGCTGTAAACAGGGGAGTTTGCGTTGGAGTTCTGTTGGAGGAGAAGCTGTTTGTGTGTGTTTTTGTATTGGTAGTATCTGTATGTGTAGAGGCTTGTAGGGGCTTTGTACTGGGAGAGAAGCTGAGCCCTGATTTGGGGGCGGGGCTTCACTGACTCGGGGTCCTATAAAGGGAGCAGCCAGTCAGGCAGCGGCACAGGAGCTAGCAAACAGAGCTGTAAACAGGGGAGTTTGAGTGGGAGTTCTGTTGGAGGAGATTTTTTTTTGCGTGTCTGGTTTTGTATTGGTGGTATCTGTATGTGTAGGGGCTTTGTGCTGGGAGAGAAGCTGAGCCCTGATTTGGGGGCGGGGCTTCCCTGACTAGGGGTCCTATAAAGGGAGCAGCCAGTCAGGCAGCGGCACAGACAGCTGCAGCGGAACAGGAACTAGCAAACAGGGCTGTAAACAGGGGAGTTTGAGTTGGAGTTCTGTTGGAGGAGGAGCTGTTTGTGTGTGTTTGGTTTTGTATTGGTAGTATCTGTATGTGTAGAGGCTTGGAGGGGCTTTGTGCTGGGAGAGAAGCTGAACCCTGATTAGGGGGTGGGGCTTCACTGACTAGGGTCCTATAAAGGTAGCAGCCAGTCAGGCAGCGGTTCAGACAGCTGCAGTGGGCCAGGAGCTAGCAAACAGAGCTGTAAACAGGGGAGTTTGACTGGGAGTTCTGTTGGAGGAGATGTTTTTTTTGCGTGTCTGGTTTTGTATTGGTGGTACCTGTATGTGTAGGGGCTTTGTGCTGGGAGAGAAGCTGAGCCCTGGTTAGGGGGCGGGGCTTCACTGACTAGGGGTCCTATCAAGGTAGCAGCCAGTCAGGCAGCGGCACAGGAGCTAGCAAACAGAGCTGTAAATGGGGGAGTTTGAGCGGGAGTGATGTTGGAGGAGAACGTGTTTGTGTTAGTTTGGTTTTGTATTGGTAGTATCTGTATGTGTAGGTGCTTGTAGGGGCTTTGTGCTGGGAGAGAAGCTGAGCCCTGATTAGGGGGCGGGGCTTCACTGACTAGGGGTCCTGTAAAGGTAGCAGCCAGTCAGGCAGCGGCACAGACAGCTGCAGCAGCACAGGAGCTAGCAAACAGAGCTGTAAACAGGGGAGTTTGAGTGGGAGTTCTGTTGGAGGAGAATGTATTTGTGTGTGTTTGGTTTTGTATTGGTAGTGTTTGTATGTGTAGAGGCTTGGAGGGGCTTTGTGCTGGGAGAGAAGCTGAGCCCTGATTAGGGGGCGGGGCTTCACTGACTAGGGGTCCTATAAAGGTAGCAGCCAGTCAGGCAGCGGCACAGACAGCTGCAGCGGCACAGGGGCTAGAAAACAGAGGTGTAAACAGGGGAGTTTGAGTGGGAGTTCTGTCGGAGGAGAAGGTGTCTGTGTTTGTTCGGTTTTGTATTGGTAGTATCTGTATGTGTAGAGGCTTGGAGGGGCTTTGTGCTGGGAGAGAAGCTGAGCCCTGATTAGGGGGCGGGGCTTCACTGACTAGGGGTCCTATAAAGGTAGCAGCACAAACAGCTGCAGTGGCACAGGAGCAAGCAAACAGAGCTGTAAACAGGGGAGTTTGAGTGTGAGTTCTGTTGGAGGAGAAGGTATTTGTGTGTGTTTGGTTTTGTATTGGTGGTATCTGTATGTGTAGGGGCTTTGTGCTGGGAGAGAAGCAGAGCCCTGAATAGGGGGCGGGGCTTCACTGATTAGGGGTCCTATAAAGGTAGCAGCACAGACTGCTGCAGTGGCACAGGAGCTAGCACAGAGAGCTGTAAACAGGGGAGTTTGAGTGGGAATTCTGTTGGAGGAGAATGTATCTGTGTTTGTTTGGTTTTGTATTGGTAGTATCTGTATGTGTAAAGGCTTGGAGGGGCTTTGTGCTGGGAGAGAAGCTGAGCCCTGATTAGGGGCGGGGCTTCACTGACTTGGGGTCCTATAAAGGGAGCAGCCAGTCAGGCAGCGGCACAGGAGCTAGCAAACAGAGCTGTAAACAGGGGAGTTTGAGTTCTGTTGGAGGAGAAGGTATTCGTGTGTGTTTGGTTTTGTATTGGTAGTATCAGTATGTGTAGGGGCTTTGTGCTGGGAGAGAAGCTGAACCCTGATTAGGGGGCGGGGCTTCCCTGACTAGGGGTCCTATGAAGGTAGCAGCCAGTCAGGCAGCGGCAAGGACAGCTGCAGCGGCACAGGAGCTAGCAAACAGAGCTGTAAACAGGGGAGTTTGAGTGGGAACTCTGTTGGAGGAGAAGGTATTTGTGTGTGTGTTTCGTTTTGTATTGGTAGTATCCGTATGTGTAGGGGCTTTGTGCTGGGAGAGAAGCTGAGTCCTGATTAGGGGGCGGGGCTTCACTGACTAAGCGTCCTATAAAGGTAGCAGCCAGTCAGGCAGCGGCACAGGAGCTAGCAAACAGAGCTGTAAACAGGGGAGTTTGAGTGGGATTTCTGTTGGAGGAGAATGTATCTGTGTTTGTTTGGTTTTGTATTGGGAGTATCTGTATGTGTAAAGGCTTGGAGGGGCTTTGTGCTGGGAGAGAAGCTGAGTACTGATTAGGAGGCGGGGCTTCACTGACTAGGGGTCCTATAAAGGTAGCAGCACAGACAGGTGCAGCGGCACAGGACCTATCAAACAGAGCTGTAAACAGGGGAGTTTGAGTGGGAATTCTGTTGGAGGAGAAGGTACTTGTGTGTTTGGTTTTGTATTGGTGGTATCTGTATGTGTAGAGGCTTGGAGGGGCTTTGTGCTGGGAGAGAAGCTGAGTCCTGATTAGGGGGCGGGGCTTCACTGACTAGGGGTCCTATGAAGGTAGCAGCCAGTCAGGCAGCGGCACAGACAGCTGCAGCGGCACAGGAGCTAGCAAACAGAGCTGTAAAGAGGGGAGTTTGAGTGGGAGTTCTGTTGGAGGAGAAGGTATTTGTGTGTGTTTGGTTTGGATTGGTAGTACCTGTATGTGTAGGGGCTTTGTGCTGGGAGAGAAGCTGAGCCCTGGTTAGGGGGCAGGGCTTCCCTGACTAGGGGTCCTATAAAGGTAGCAGCCAGTCAGGCAGCGGCACAGGAGCTAGCAAACAGGGGTGTAAACAGGGGAGTTTGAGTGTGAATTCTGTTGGAGGAGAAGGTATTCGTGTGTGTTTGGTTTTGTATTGGCTTGTATCCGTATGTGTAGGGGCTTTGTGCTGGGAGAGAAGCTGAGTCCTGATTAGGGGGCGGGGCTTCACTGACTAGGGGTCCTATAAAGGTAGCAGCACAGACAGGTGCAGCGGCACAGGACCTATCAAACAGAGCTGTAAACAGGGGAGTTTGAGTGGGAATTCTGTTGGAGGAGAAGGTATTTGTGTGTGTTTGGTTTTGTATTGGTGGTATCTGTATGTGCAGGGGCTTTGTGCTGGGAGAGAAGCTGAGCCCTGATTAGGGGGCGGGGCTACACTGACTTGGGGTTCTATAGAGGCAGCAGCCAGTCAGGCAGCGGCACAGACATCTGCAGCGATACAGGAGCTAGCAAACAGAGCTGTAAACAGGGGAGTTTGAGTGGGAGTTCTGTTGGAGGAAAAGGTATTTGTGTGTGTGTTTGGTTTTGTATTGGTAGTATCTGTATGTGTAGAGGCTTGGAGGGGCTTTGTGCTGGGAGAGAAGCTGAGCCCTGATTAGGGGGCGGGGCTTCCCTGACGAGGGGTCCTGTAAAGGTAGCAGCCAGTCAGGCAGCGGCACAGGAGCTAGCAAACAGAGCTGTAAACAGGGGAGTTTGAGTGGGAGTTCTGTTGGAGGAGAAGGTATTCGTGTGTGTTTGGTTTTGTATTGGTAGTATCCGTATGTGTAGGGGCTTTGTGCTGGAAGAGAAGCTGAGTCCTGATTAGGGGGCGGGGCTTCACTGACTAGGGGTCCTATAAAGGTAGCAGGACAGACAGGTGCAGCGAAACAGGAGCTAGCAAACAGAGCTGTAAACAGGGGAGTTTGAGTGGGAGTTCTGTTGGAGGAGAAGGTATTTGTGTGTGTGTTTTGTTTTGTATTGGTGGTATCTGTATGTGTAGAGGCTTGGAGGGGCTTTGTGCTCGGAGAGAAGCTGAGCCCTGATTAGGGGGCGGGGCTTCACTGACTAGGGGTCCTATAAAGGTAGCAGCCAGTCAGGCAGCGGCTCAGGAGCTAGCAAACAGAGCTGTAAACAGGGGAGTTTGAGTGGGAGTTCTGTTGGAGGAGAAGGTATTTGTGTGTGTGTTTGGTTTTGTATTGGTGGTATCTGTATGTGTAGAGGCTTGGAGGGGCTTTGTGCTGGGAGAGAAGCTGAGCCCGGATTAGGATGCGGGGCTTCACTGACTAGGGGTCCTGTAAAGGGAGCAGCCAGTCAGGCAGCGGCACAGACAGCTGCAGCGGCACAGGAGCTAGCAAACAGAGCTGTAAACAGGGGAGTTGTGTTGGAGGAGAAGGTATTTGTGTATGTTTGGTTTTGTATTGGTAGTATCTGTATGTGTAGAGGCTTGGAAGGGCTCTGTGCTGCGAGAGAAGCTGAGCACTGATTAGGGGGCAGGGCTTCCCTGACTAGGGGTCCTATAAAGGTAGCAGCCAGTCAAACAGCGGCACAGGAGCTAGCAAACAGAGCTGTAAACAGGGGAGTTTGAGTGGGAGTTCTGTTGGAGGAGAAGGTGTTTGTGTGTTTGGTTTTGTATTGGTAGTATCTGTATGTGTAGAGGCTTGGAGGGGCTTTGTGCTGGGAGAGAAGCTGAGTCCTGATTAGGGGGCGGGGCTTCACTGACTAGGGGTCCTATAAAGGTAGCAGCACAAACAGGTGCAGCGGCACAGGAGCTAGCAAACAGAGCTGTAAACAGGGGAGTTGTGTTGGAGGAGAAGGTACTTGTGTATGTTTGGTTTTGTATTGGTAGTATCTGTATGTGTAGAGGCTTGGAGGGGCTTTGTGCTGGGACAGAAGCTGAGCCCTGATTAGGGGGCGGGGCTTCCGTGACTAGGGGTCCTATGAAGGTAGCAGCCAGTCAGGCAGCGGCAAGGACAGCTGCAGCGGCACAGGAGCTAGCAAGCAGAGCTGTAAACAGGGGAGTTTGAGTGGGAATTCTGTTGGAGGAGAAGATATTTGTGTGGGTTTGGTTTTGTATTGGTGGTATCTGTATGTGTAGGGGCTTTGTGCTGGGAGAGAAGCTGAGCCCTGATTAGGGGGCGGGGCTTCACTGACTAAGGGTCCTATAAAGGGAGCAGCCAGTCAGGCAGCGGCACAGGAGCTAGCAAACAGAGATGTAAACAGGGGAGTTTGAGTGCGAGTTCTGTTGGAGGAGAAGGTATTCGTGTGTGTGTTTGGTTTTGTATTGGTAGTTTCTGTATGTGTAGAGGCTTGGAGGGGCCTTGTGCTGGGAGAGAAGCTGAGCCCTCATTAGGGGGCGGGGCTTCACTTACTAGGGGTCCTATAAAGGTAGCAGCCAGTGAGGCAGCGGTACAGACAGCTTCAGCGTCACAGGAGCTAGCAAACAGAGCTCTAAACAGGGGAGTTTGAGTGGGAGTTCTGTTGGAGGAGAAGGTATTTGTGTGTGTGTGTTCGGTTTTGTATTGGTAGTATCTGTATGTGTAGGGGCTTTGTGCTGGGAGAGAAGCTGAGCCCTGATTAGGGGGCGGGGTTTCCCTGACTAGGGGTCCTATAAAGGTAGCAGGCAGTCAGGCAGCGGCACAGGAGCTAGCAAACAGAGCTGTAAACAGGGGAGTTTGAGTGGGAGTTCTGTTGGAGGAGAAGGTATTCGTGTGTGTCTTTGGTTTTGTATTGTGGTATCTGTATGTGTAGAGGCTTGGAGGGGCTTTGTGCTGGGAGAGACCTGAGCCCTGATTAGGGGGCGGGGCTTCACTGACTAGGGGTCCTATAAAGGTAGCAGCCAGTCAGGCAGCGGCACAGACAGCTGCAGCGGCACAGGACCTAGCAAACAGAGCTGTAAACAGGGGAGTTTGAGTGGGAGTTCTGTTGGAGGAGAAGGTATTTGTGTGTGCTTGGTTTTGTATTGGTAGTGTCTGTATGTGTAGGGGCTTTGTGCTGGGAGAGAAGCTGAGCCCTGATTAGGGGGCGGGGCTTCACTGACTAGGGGTCCTATAAAGGTAGCAGCCAGTCAGACAGCGGCACAGGAGCTAGCAAACAGAGCTGTAAGCAGGGGAGTTGGAGTGGGAGTTCTGTTTGAGGAGAAGTTATTTGTGTGTGTTTTTGTATTGGTAGTATCTGTATGTGTACAGGCTTGGAGGGGCTTTGTGGTGGGAGAGAAGCTGAGCCCTGATTAGGGGGCGGGGCTTCACTGACTAGGGGTCCTATAAAGGTAGCAGCCAGTCAGGCAGCGGCACAGGAGCTAGCAAACAGAGCTGTAAACAGGGTAGTTTGAGTGGGAGTTCTGTTGGAGGAGAAGGTATTTTTGTGTGTATTTGTATTGGTAGTACCTGTATGTGTAGAGGTTTGAATGGGCTTTGTGCTGGGAGAGAAGCTGAGCCCTGATTAGGGGGCGGGGCTTCACTGACTAGGGGTCCTATAAAGGTAGCAGGCAGTCAGGAAGCGGCTAAGACAGCTGCAGCGGCACAGGAGCTAGCAAACAGACCTGTAAACAGGGGAGTTTGAGTGGGAGTTCTGTTGGAGGAGAAGGTATTTGTGTGTGTTCGGTTTTGTATTGGTAGTATCTGTATGTGAACGGGCTTTGTGCTGGGAGAGAAGCTGAGCCCTGATCAGGGGGCGGGGCTTCACTGACTAGGGGTCCTATAAAGGTAGGAGCCAGTCAGGCAGCGGCACAGGAGCTAGCAAAGAGAGCTGTAAGCAGGGGAGTTTGAGTGGGAGTTCTTTTGGAGGAGAAGGTATTTGTGTGTGTTTTTGCATTGGTAGTATCTGTATGTGTAGGGGTTTGGCGGGGCTTTGTGCTGGGAGAGAAGCTGAGCCCTGATTAGGGGGCGGGGCTTCACTGACTAGGGGTCCTATAAAGGTAGCAGCCAGTCAGACAGCGGCACAGACAGCTGCAGCAGCACAGGAGCTAGCAAACAGACCTGTAAACAGGGGAGTTGGAGTGGGAGTTCTGTTGGAGGAGAAGGTATTTGTGTGTGTTTGGTTTTGTATTGTCAGTATCTGTATGTGCAGGGGCTTTGTGCTGGGAGAGAAGCTGAGCCCTGATTAGGGGGCGGGGCTTCACTGACTAGGGGTCCTATAAAGGTAGCAGCCAGTAAGGCAGCGGCTAAGACAGCTGCAGCGGCACAGGAGCTAGCAAACAGAGCTGTAAACAGGGGAGTTTGAGTGGGAGTTCTGTTGGAGGAGAAGGTATTTGTGTGTGTGTGTTCGGTTTTGTATTGGTAGTATCTGTATGTGTAGGGGCTTTGTGCTGGGAGAGAAGCTGAGCCCTGATTAGGGGCGCGGTTTCACTGACTAGGGGTCCTATAAAGGTAGCAGCCAGTCAGACAGCGGCACAGGAGCTAGCAAACAGAGCTGTAAGCAGGGGAGTTTGAGTGCGAGTTCTGTTGGAGGAGAAGGTATTTGTGTGTGTTATTGTATTGGTAGTATCTGTATGTGTAGATGCTTGGACGGGCTAGGTGCTGCGAGAGAAGCTGAGCCCTGATTAGGGGGCGGGGCTTCACTGAGTAGGGGTCCTAGAAAGGTAGCAGCCAGTCAGGCAGCGGCACAGGAGCTAGCAAACAGAGCTGTAAACAGGGGAGTTTGAGTGGGAGTTCTGTTGGAGGAGAAGGTATTTGTTTTTGTATTGGTAGTATCTGTATGTGTAGAGGTTTGAAGGGGCTTTGTGCTGGGAGAAAAGATGAGCCCTGATTAGGGGGCGGGGCTTCACTGACTTGGTGTCCTATAAAGGTAGCAGCCAGTCAGGCAGCGGCTAAGACAGCTGCAGCGGCACAGGAGCTAGCAAACTGAGCTGTAAACAGGGGAGTTGGAGTGGGAGTTCTGTTGGAGGAGAAGGTATTTGTGTGTGTTTGGTTTTGTATTGTCAGAATCTGTATGTGCAGGGGCTTTGTGCTGGGAGAGAAGCTGAGCCCTGATTAGGGGGCGGGGCTTCACTGACTAGGGGTCCTATAAAGGTAGCAGCCAGTCAGACAGCGGCACAGGAGCTAGCAAACAGAGCTGTAAGCAGGGGAGTTTGAGTCGGAGTTCTGTTGGAGGAGAAGGTATTGGTGTGTATTTTTGTATTGGTAGTATCTGTATGTGTAGAGGCTTGGAGGGGCTTTGTGCTGGGAGAGAAGCTGAGCCCTGATCAGGGGGCGGGGCTTCACTGACTAGGGGTCCTATAAAGGTAGCAGCCAGTCAGGCAGCGGCACAGGAGCTAGCAAACAGAGCTGTAAACAGGGGAGTTTGAGTGGGAGTTCTGTTGGAGGAGAAGATATTTGTGTGGGTTTGGTTTTGTATTGGTAGTATCTGTATGTGTAGAGGCTTGGAGGGGCTTTGTGCTGGGAGAGAAGCTGAGCCCTGATTAGGGGGCGGGGCTTCCCTGACTTGGGGTCCTATAAAGGTAGCAGCCAGTCAGGCAGCGGCACAGACAGCTGCAGTGGCACAGGCGCTACCAAACTGAGCTGTAAACAGGGGAGTTTGAGTGGGAGTTCTGTTGGAGGAGGAGGTATCTGTGTGTATTTTTGTATTGGTAGTATCTGTATGTGTAGAGGCTTGGAGGGGCTTTGTGCTGGGAGAGAAGCTGAGCCCTGATCAGGGGGCGGGGCTTCACTGACTAGGGGTCATATAAAGGTAGGAGCCAGTCAGGCAGCGGCACAGGAGCTAGCAAACAGAGCTGTAAACAGGGGAGTTTGACTGGGAGTTCTGTTGGAGGAGAAGGTATTGGTGTGTGTTCGGTTTTGTATTGGTAGTGTCTGTATGTGTACGGGCTTTGTACTGGGAGAGAAGCTGAGCCCTGATTAGGGGGCGGGGCTTCACTGACTAGGGGTCCTATAAAGGTAGCAGCCAGTCAGGCAGCGGCTAAGACAGCTGCAGCGGCACAGGAGCTAGCAAACAGAGCTGTAAACAGGGGAGTTGGAGTGGGAGTTCTGTTGGAGGAGAAGGTATTTGTGTGTGTTCGGTTTTGTATTGGTAGTATCTGTATGTTTAGGGGCTTTGTGCTTGGAGAGAAGCTGAGCCCTGATTAGGGGCGGGGCTTCACTGACTAGGGGTCCTATAAAGGTAGCAGCCAGTCAGACAGCGGCACAGGAGCTAGCAAACAGAGCTGTAAGCAGGGGAGTTTGAGTGGGAGCTCTGTTGGAGGAGAAGGTATTTGTGTGTGTTTGGTTTTGTATTGGTAGTATCTGTATGTGTAGAGGCTTGGAGGGGCTTTGTGCTGGGAGAGAAGCTGAGCCCTGATTAGGGGGCGGGGCTTCCCTGACTAGGGGTCCTATCAAGGTAGCAGCCAGTCAGGCAGCGGCACAGGAGCTAGCAAACAGAGCTGTAAACAGGGCAGTTTGAGTGGGAGTTCTGTTGGAGGAGAAGGTATTTTTGTGTTTTTTTTGTATTGGTAGTATCTGTATGTGTAGAGGCTTGGAGGGGCTTGGTGCTGGGAGAGAAGCTGAGCCCTGATTATGGGGCGGGGCTTCACTGACTAGGGGTCCTATAAAGGTAGCAGCCAGTCAGGCAGCGGGAGACAGCTGCCGCGGCACAGGAGCTAGCAAACAGAGCTGTGAACAGGGGAGTTTGAGTGGGAGTTCTGTTGGAGGAGAAGGTATTTGTGTGTGTTTGGTTTTGTATTGGTAGTACCTGTATGTGTAGAGGCTTGGATGGGCTTTGTGCTGGGAGAGAAGCTGAGCCCTGATTAGGGGGCGGGGCTTCACTGACTAGGGGTCCTGTAAAAGTAGCAGCCAGTCAAGCAGCGGCACAGACAGCTGCAGCGGCAAAGGAGCTAGCAAACAGAGCTGTAAACAGGGGAGTTTGAGTGGGAGTTCTGTTGGAGGAGAAGGTATTTGTGTGTGTTTGGTTTTGTATTGGTAGTATCTGTATGTGTAGGGGCTTTGTGATGGGAGAGAAGCTGAGCCCTGATTAGGGGGCGGGGCTTCACTGACTAGGGGTCCTATAAAAGTAGCAGGCAGTCAGACAGCGGCACAGGAGCTCGCAAACAGAGCTGTAAGCAGGGGAGTTTGAGTGGGAGTTCTGTTGGAGGAGAAGGTATTTGTGTGTGTTTGGTTTTGTATTGGTAGTATCTGTATGTGTAGGGGCTTTGTTGTGGGAGAGAAACTGGGCCCTGATTAGGGGGCTGGGCTTCCCTGACTAGGGGTCCTATAAAGGTAGCAGACAGTCAGGCAGCGGCACAGGAGCTAGCAAACAGACCTGTAAACAGGGGAGTTTGAGTGGGAGTTCTGTTGGAAGAGAAGGTATTTGTGTGTGTGTTTGGTTTTGTATTTGTAGTATCTCTGTGTGTAGAGGCTTGGAGGGGCTTTGTGCTGGGAGAGAAGCTGAGCCCTGATTAGGGGGCCGGGCTTCCCTGACTAGGGGTCCAATAAAGGCAGCGGCACGGACAGCTGCAGCGGCACAGGAGCGAGCAAACAGAGCTGTAAACAGGGGAGTTTGAGTGGGAGTTCTGTTGGAAGAGAAGGTATTTGTGTGTGTGTTTGGTTTTGTATTGGTGGTATCTGTATGTGTAGGGGCTTTGTGCTGGGAGACAAGCTGAGCCCTGATTAGGGGGCGGGGCTTCGCTGACTAGGGGTCCTATGAAGGTAGCAGCCAGTCAGGCAGCGGCACAGGAGCTAGCCAACAGAGCTGTAAACAGGGGAGTTTGAGTGGGAGTTCTGTTGGAAGAGAAGGTATTTGTGTGTGTTTGGTTTTGTATTTGTAGTATCTCTATGTGTAGAGGCTTGGAGGGGCTTTGTGCTGGGAGACAAGCTGAGCCCTGATTAGGGGGCGGGGCTTCGCTGACTAGGGGTCCTTTGAAGGTAGCAGCCAGTCAGGCAGGGGCACAGACAGCTGCAGCGGCACAGGAGCGAGCAAACAGAGCTGTAAACAGGGGAGTTTGAGTGCGAGTTCTGTTGGAGGAGAAGGTATTTGTGTGTGTTTTTTTTTGTATTGGTAGTATCTGTATGTGTAGGGGCTTTGTGCTGGGAGAGAAGCTGAGCCCTGATTAGGGGGCTGGGCTTCCCTGACTAGGGGTCCTATGAAGGTAGCAGCCAGTCAGGCAGCGGCACAGGAGCTAGCAAACAGATCTGTAAACAGCGGAGTTGGAGTGCGAGTTCTGTTGGAGGAGAAGGTATTTGTGTATGTGTGTTTGGTTTTGTATTGGTAGTATCTGTATGTGTAGGGGCTTTGTGCTTGGAGAGAAGCTGAGCCCTGATTAGGGGGCGGGGCTTCACTGGCTAGGGGCCCTATTAAGGGAGCAGCCAGTCAGGCAGCGGCACAGGAGCTAGGAAACAGATCTGTAAACAGGGGAGTTTGAGTGGGAGTTCTGTTGGAGGAGAAGGTATTTTTGTGTTTGGTTTTGTATTGGTGGTATCTGTATGTGTAGAGGCTTGGAGGGGCTTTGTGCTGGGAGAGAAGCTGAGCCCTGATTAGGGAGCGGGGCTTCACTGACTAGGGGTCCTATAAAGGTAGCAGCCAGTCAGGTGCAGCGGCACAGACAGCTGCAGCGGCACAGGAGCTAGCAAACAGAGCTGTAAACAGGGGACTTTGAGTGGGAGTTCTGTTGGAGAAGAAGATATTTGTGTGTGTTTGGTTTTGTATTGGTAGTATCTGTATGTGTAGAGGCTTGGAGGGGCTTTGTGCTGGGAGAGAAGCTGAGCCCTGATTAGGGGGCGGGGCTTCACTGACTAGGGGTCCTATAAAGGTAGCAGCCAGTCAGGCAGCGGCACAGGAGCTAGCAAACAGACCTCTAAACAGGGCAGTTTGAGTGGGAGTTCTGTTGGAGGAGAAGGTATTTGTGTGTGTGTTCGGTTTTGTATTGGTAGTATCTGTATGTGAACGGGTTTTGTGCTGGGAGAGAAGCTGAGCCCTGATCAGGGGGCAGGGCTTCACTGACTAGGGGTCCTATAAAGGTAGGAGCCAGTCAGGCAGCGGCACAGGAGCTAGCAAGCAGAGCTGTAAGCAGGGAGTATGAGTGGGAGTTCTGTTGGAGGAGAAGGTATTTGTGTGTGTTTGGTTTTGTATTGGTAGTGTCTGTATGTGTAGAGGCTTGGAGGGGCTTTGTGCTGGGAGAGAAGCTGAGCCCTGATCAGGGGGCGGGGCTTCACTGACTAGGTGTCCTATAAAGGTAGCAGCCAGTCAGGCATCGGCACAGACAGCTGCAGCGGCACAGGAGCTAGCAAACAGAGCTGTAAACAGGGGAGTTTGAGTGGGAGTTCTGTTGGAGGAGATGGTATTTGTGTGTGTTTGGTTTTGTATTGGTAGTATCTTTATGTGTAGAGGCTTGGAGGGGCTTTGTGCTGGGAGAGAAGCTGAGCCCTGATCAGGGGGCGGGGCTTCACTGACTAGGGGTCCTATAAAGGTAGGAGCCAGTCAGGCAGCGGCACAGGAGCTAGCAAACAGAGCTGTAAGCAGGGGAGTTTGAGTGGGAATTCTTTTGGAGGAGAAGGTATTTGTGTGTGTTTTTGTATTGGTGGTATCTCTATGTGTAGACGCTTTGAGGGGCATTGTGCTGGGAGAGAAGCTGAGCCCTGATTAGGGGGCGGGGCTTCACTGACTAGGGGTCCTGTAAAGGTAACAGCCAGTCAGGCAGCGGCACAGACAGCGGCACAGGAGCTAGCAAACAGAGCTGTAAACAGGGCAGTTTGAGTGGGAGTTCTGTTGGAGGAGATGGTATTTGTGTGTGTTTGGTTTTTTATTGTTAGTATCTGTATGTGTAGGGGTTTGGCGGGGCTTTGTGCTTGGAGAGAAGCTGAGCCCTGATTAGGGGGCGGGGCTTCACTGACTAGGTGTCCTATAAAGGTAGCAGCCAGTCAGGCAGCGGATAAGACAGCTGCAGCGGCACAGGAGCTAGCAAACTGAGCTGTAAACAGGGGAGTTGGAGTGGGAGTTCTGTTGGAGGAGAAGGTATTTGTGTGTGTTTGGTTTTGTATTGTCAGAATCTGTATGTGCAGGGGCTTTGTGCTGGGAGAGAAGCTGAGCCCTGATTAGGGGGCGGGGCTTCACTGACTAGGGGTCCTATAAAGGTAGCAGCCAGTCAGACAGCGGCACAGGAGCTAGCAAACAGAGCTGTAAGCAGGGGAGTTTGAGTCGGAGTTCTGTTGGAGGAGAAGGTATTGGTGTGTATTTTTGTATTGGTAGTATCTGTATGTGTAGAGGCTTGGAGGGGCTTTGTGCTGGGAGAGAAGCTGAGCCCTGATCAGGGGGCGGGGCTTCACTGACTAGGGGTCCTATAAAGGTAGCAGCCAGTCAGGCAGCGGCACAGGAGCTAGCAAACAGAGCTGTAAGCAGGGGAGTTTGAGTGGGAGTTCTGTTGGAGGAGAAGGTATTTGTGTGTGTTTTTGTATTGGTATTATCTGTATGTGTAGAGGCTTGGAGGGGCTAGGTGCTGCGAGAGAAGCTGAGCCCTGATTAGGGGGCGGGGCTTCACTGACTAGGGGTCCTAGAAAGGGAGCAGCCAGTCAGGCAGCAGCACAGACAGCTGCAGTGGCACAGGAGCTAGCAAACAGAGCTGTAAACGGGGGAGTTTGAGTGGGAGTTCTGTTGGAGGAGAAGATATTTGTGTGGGTTTGGTTTTGTATTGGTAGTATCTGTATGTGTAGAGGCTTGGAGGGGCTTTGTGCTGGGAGAGAAGCTGAGCCCTGATTAGGGGGCGGGGCTTCCCTGACTTGGGGTCCTATAAAGGTAGCAGCCAGTCAGGCAGCGGCACAGACAGCTGCAGTGGCACAGGCGCTACCAAACAGAGCTGTAAACAGGGGAGTTTGAGTGGGAGTTCTGTTGGAGGAGGAGGTATTTGTGTGTATTTTTGTATTGGTATTATCTGTATGTGTAGAGGCTTGGAGGGGCTTTGTGCTGGGAGAGAAGCTGAGCCCTGATCAGGGGGCGGGGCTTCACTGACTAGGGGTCATATAAAGGTAGGAGCCAGTCAGGCAGCGGCACAGGAGCTAGCAAACAGAGCTGTAAACAGGGGAGTTTGACTGGGAGTTCTGTTGGAGGAGAAGGTATTTGTGTGTGTTCGGTTTTGTATTGGTAGTGTCTGTATGTGTACGGGCTTTGTACTGGGAGAGAAGCTGAGCCCTGATTATGGGGCGGGGCTTCACTGACTAGGGGTCCTATAAAGGTAGCAGCCAGTCAGGCAGCGGGAGACAGCTGCCGCGGCACAGGAGCTAGCAAACAGAGCTGTGAACAGGGGAGTTTGAGTGGGAGTTCTGTTGGAGGAGAAGGTATTTGTGTGTGTTTGGTTTTGTATTGGTAGTACCTGTATGTGTAGAGGCTTGGATGGGCTTTGTGCTGGGAGAGAAGCTGAGCTCTGATTAGGGGGCGGGGCTTCACTGACTAGGGGTCCTGTAAAAGTAGCAGCCAGTCAAGCAGCGGCACAGACAGCTGCAGCGGCAAAGGAGCTAGCAAACAGAGCTGTAAACAGGGGAGTTTGAGTGGGAGTTCTGTTGGAGGAGAAGGTATTTGTGTGTGTTTGGTTTTGTACTGGTAGTATCTGTATGTGTAGGGGTTTGTGATGGGAGAGAAGCTGAGCCCTGATTAGGGGGCGGGGCTTCACTGACTAGGGGTCCTATAAAAGTAGCAGGCAGTCAGACAGCGGCACAGGAGCTCGCAAACAGAGCTGTAAGCAGGGGAGTTTGAGTGGGAGTTCTGTTGGAGGAGAAGGTATTTGTGTGTGTTTGGTTTTGTATTGGTAGTATCTGTATGTGTAGGGGCTTTGTTGTGGGAGAGAAACTGGGCCCTGATTAGGGGGCTGGGCTTCCCTGACTAGGGGTCCTATAAAGGTAGCAGACAGTCAGGCAGCGGCACAGGAGCTAGCAAACAGACCTGTAAACAGGGGAGTTTGAGTGGGAGTTCTGTTGGAAGAGAAGGTATTTGTGTGTGTGTTTGGTTTTGTATTTGTAGTATCTCTGTGTGTAGAGGCTTGGAGGGGCTTTGTGCTGGGAGAGAAGCTGAGCCCTGATTAGGGGGCCGGGCTTCCCTGACTAGGGGTCCAATAAAGGCAGCGGCACGGACAGCTGCAGCGGCACAGGAGCGAGCAAACAGAGCTGTAAACAGGGGAGTTTGAGTGGGAGTTCTGTTGGAAGAGAAGGTATTTGTGTGTGTTTGGTTTTGTATTTGTAGTATCTCTATGTGTAGAGGCTTGGAGGGGCTTTGTGCTGGGAGACAAGCTGAGCCCTGATTAGGGGGCGGGGCTTCGCTGACTAGGGGTCCTTTGAAGGTAGCAGCCAGTCAGGCAGGGGCACAGACAGCTGCAGCGGCACAGGAGCGAGGAAACAGAGCTGTAAACAGGGGAGTTTGAGTGGGAGTTCTGTTGGAGGAGAAGGTATTTGTGTGTGTGTTTGGTTTTCTATTGGTGGTATCTGTATGTGTAGAGGCTTGGAGGGGCTTTGTGCTGGGAGACAAGCTGAGCCCTGATTAGGGGGCGGGGCTTCGCTGACTAGGGCTCCTATGAAGGTAGCAGCCAGTCAGGCAGCGGCACAGACAGCTGCAGCGGCACAGGAGCTAGGAAACAGAGCTGTAAACAGGGGAGTTTGAGTGCGAGTTCTGTTGGAGGAGAAGGTATTTGTGTGTGTTTTTTTTTGTATTGGTAGTATCTGTATGTGTAGGGGCTTTGTGCTGGGAGAGAAGCTGAGCCCTGATTAGGGGGCTGGGCTTCCCTGACTAGGGGTCCTATGAAGGTAGCAGCCAGTCAGGCAGCGGCACAGGAGCTAGCAAACAGATCTGTAAACAGCGGAGTTGGAGTGCGAGTTCTGTTGGAGGAGAAGGTATTTGTGTATGTGTGTTTGGTTTTGTATTGGTAGTATCTGTATGTGTAGGGGCTTTGTGCTGGGAGAGAAGCTGAGCCCTGATTAGGGGGCGGGGCTTCACTGGCTAGGGGTCCTATTAAGGGAGCAGGCAGTCAGGCAGCGGCACAGGAGCTAGCAAACAGATCTGTAAACAGCGGAGTTGGAGTGCGAGTTCTGTTGGAGGAGAAGGTATTTGTGTGTGTTTGGTTTTGTATTGGTAGTATCTGTATGTGTAGGGGCTTTGTGCTTGGAGAGAAGCTGAGCCCTGATTAGGGGGCGGGGCTTCACTGGCTAGGGGTCCTATTAAGGGAGCAGCCAGTCAGGCAGCGGCACAGGAGCTAGGAAACAGATCTGTAAACAGGGGAGTTTGAGTGGGAGTTCTGTTGGAGGAGAAGGTATTTGTGTGTTTGGCTTTGTATTGGTGGTATCTGTATGTGTAGAGGCTTGGAGGGGCTTTGTCTTGGGAGAGAAGCTGAGCCCTGATTAGGGAGCGGGGCTTCACTGACTAGGGGTCCTATAAAGGTAGCAGCACAAACAGGTGCAGCGGCACAGGACCTAGCAAACAGAGGTGTAAACAGGGGAGTTTGAGTGGGAGTTCTGTTGGAGGAGAAGGTATTTGGGTGTGTTTGGTTTTGTATTGGTAGTATCTGTATGTGTAGAGGCTTGGAGGGGCTAGGTGCTGGGAGAGAAGCTGAGCCCTGATTAGGGGGCGGGGCTTCACTGACTAGGGGTCCTATAAAGGTAGCAGCCAGTCAGGCAGCGGCACAGACAGCTGCAGCGGCACAGGAGCTAGCAAACAGAGCTGTAAACAGGGGACTTTGAGTGGGAGTTCTGTTGGAGAAGAAGATATTTGTGTGTGTTTGGTTTTGTATTGGTAGTATCTGTATGTGTAGAGGCTTGGAGGGGCTTTGTGCTGGGAGAGAAGCTGAGCCCTGATTAGGGGGCGGGGCTTCACTGACTAGGGGTCCTATAAAGGTAGCAGCACAAACAGGTGCAGCGGCACAGGACCTAGCAAACAGAGGTGTAAACAGGGGACTTTGAGTGGGAGTTCTGTTGGAGGAGAAGGTATTTGTGTGTGTGTTCGGTTTTGTATTGGTAGTATCTGTATGTGAACGGGTTTTGTGCTGGGAGAGAAGCTGAGCCCTGATCAGGGGGCGGGGCTTCACTGACTAGGGGTCCTATAAAGGTAGGAGCCAGTCAGGCAGCGGCACAGGAGCTAGCAAGCAGAGCTGTAAGCAGGGAGTATGAGTGGGAGTTCTCTTGGAGGAGAAGGTATTTGTGTGTGTTTGGTTTTGTATTGGTAGTATCTGTATGTTTAGAGGCTTGGAGGGGCTTTGTGCTGGGAGAGAACCTGAGCCCTGATTAGGGGGCGGGGCTTTACTGACTAGGGGTCCTATCAAGGTAGCAGCCAGTCAGGCAGCGGAACAGACAGCTGCAGTGGCACAGGAGCTAGCAAACAGAGCTGTAAACAGGGGACTTTGCGTGGGAGTTCTGTTGGAGGAGAAGGTATTTGTGTATGTTTTTTTGCATTGGTAGTGTCTGTATGTGTAGAGGCTTGGAGGGGCTTTGTGCTGGGAGAGAAGCTGAGCCCTGATCAGGGGGCGGGGCTTCACTGACTAGGTGTCCTATAAAGGTAGCAGCCAGTCAGGCATCGGCACAGACAGCTGCAGCGGCACAGGAGCTAGCAAACAGAGCTGTAAACAGGGGAGTTGGAGTGGGAGTTCTGTTGGAGGAGATGGTATTTGTGTGTGTTTGGTTTTGTATTGGTAGTATCTTTATGTGTAGAGGCTTGGAGGGGCTTTGTGCTGGGAGAGAAGCTGAGCCCTGATCAGGGGGCGGGGCTTCACTGACTAGGGGTCCTATAAAGGTAGGAGCCAGTCAGGCAGCGGCACAGGAGCTAGCAAACAGAGCTGTAAGCAGGGGAGTTTGAGTGGGAATTCTTTTGGAGGAGAAGGTATTTGTGTGTGTTTTTGTATTGGTGGTATCTGTATGTGTAGGGGTTTGGCGGGGCTTTGTGCTTGGAGAGAAGCTGAGCCCTGATTAGGGGGCGGGGCTTCACTGACTAGGTGTCCTATAAAGGTAGCAGCCAGTCAGGCAGCGGATAAGACAGCTGCAGCGGCACAGGAGCTAGCAAACAGACCTGTAAACAGGGGAGTTTGAGTGGGAGTGCTGTTGGAGGAGAAGGTATTTGTGTGTGTTTTTTTTTGTATTGGTAGTATCTGTATGTGTACGGGCTTTGTGCTGGGAGAGAAGCTGAGCCCTGATTAGGGGGCGGGGCTTCACTGACTAGGCGTCCTATAAAGGTAGCAGCCAGTCAGGCAGCGGCACAGGAGCTAGCAAACAGAGCTGTAAACAGGGGAGTTTGAGTGGGAGTTCTGTTGGAGGAGAAGGTATTTGTGTGTTTTTTTGTATTGGTAGTATCTGTATGTGTAGAGGCTTGGAGGGGCTTTGTGCTGGGAGAGAAGCTGAGCCCTGATTAGGGGGCGGGGCTTCACTGACTAGGGGTCCTATAAAGGTAGCAGCCAGTCAGGCAGCGGCAGACAGTTGCAGCGGCACAGGAGCTAGCAAACAGAGCTGTGAACAGGGGAGTTTGAGTGGGAGTTCTGTTGGAGAAGAAGATATTTGTGTGTGTTTGGTTTTGTATTGGTAGTATCTGTATGTGTAGAGGCTTGGAGGGGCTTTGTGCTGGGAGAGAAGCTGAGCCCTGATTAGGGGGCGGGGCTTCACTGACTAGGGGTCCTATAAAGGTAGCAGCCAGTCAGGCAGCGGCACAGACAGCTGCAGCGGCAAAGGAGCTAGCAAACAAAGCTGTAAACAGGGGAGTTTGAGTGGGAGTTCTGTTGGAGGAGAAGGTATTTGTGTGTGTTTGGTTTTGTATTGGTAGTATCTGTATGTGTAGAGGCTTGGAGGGGCTTTGTGCTGGGAGAGAAGCTGAGCCCTGATTAGGGGGCGGGGCTTCAGTGACTAGGGGGCCTATAAAGGTAGCAGCCAGTCAGGCAGCGGCACAGGAGCTAGCAAACAGACCTGTAAACAGGGCAGTTTGAGTGGGAGTTCTGTTGGAGGAGAAGGTATTTGTGTGTGTGTTCGGTTTTGTATTGGTAGTATCTGTATATAAACGGGCTTTGTGCTGGGAGAGAAGCTGAGCCCTGATCAGGGGGCGGGGCTTCACTGACTAGGGGTCCTATAAAGGTAGGAGCCAGTCAGGCAGCGGCACAGGAGCTAGCAAGCAGAGCTTTAAGCAGGGAGTATGAGTGGGAGTTCTCTTGGAGAAGGTATTTGTGTGTGTTTGGTTTTGTATTGGTAGTATCTGTATGTGTAGAGGCTTGGAGGGGCTTTGTGCTGGGAGAGAAGCTGAGCCCTGATTAGGGGGCGGGGCTTCACTGACTAGGGGTCCTATCAAGGTAGCAGCCAGTCAGGCAGCGGAACAGACAGCTGCAGTGGCACAGGAGCTAGCAAACAGAGCTGTAAACAGGGGAGTTTGCGTGGGAGTTCTGTTGGAGGAGAAGGTATTTGTGTGTGTTTGGTTTTGTATTGTCAGTATCTGTATGTGCAGGGGCTTTGTGCTGGGAGAGAAGCTGAGCCCTGATTAGGGGGCGGGGCTTCCCTGACTAGGGGTCCTATAAAGGTAGCAGCCAGTCAGGCAGCGGCACAGGAGCTAGCAAACAGAGCTGTAAACAGGGCAGTTTGAGTGGGAGTTCTGTTGGAGGAGAAGGTATTTGTGTGTGTTTGGTTTTGTATTGTGAGTATGTGTATGTGCAGGGGCTTTGTGCTGGGAGAGAAGCTGAGCCCTGATTAGGGGGCGGGGCTTCCGTGACTAGGGGTCCAATAAAGGTAGCAGCCAGTCAGGCAGCGGCACAGGAGCTAGCAAACAGAGCTGTAAACAGGGGAGTTTGAGTGGGAGTTCTGTTGGAGGAGAAGGTATTTGTGTGTGTTTTTGTATTGGTAGTATCTGTATGTGTAGAGGTTTGAAGGGGCTTTGTGCTGGGAGAGAAGCTGAGCCCTGATTAGGGGGCGGGGCTTCACTGACTAGGTGTCCTATAAAGGTAGCAGCCAGTCAGGCAGCGGATAAGACAGCTGCAGCGGCACAGGAGCGAGCAAACAGAGCTGTAAACAGGGGAGTTTGAGTGGGAGTTCTGTTGGAGGAGAAGGTATTTGTGTGTATTTTTGTGTTGGTAGTATCTGTATGTGTAGAGGCTTGGAGGGGCTTTGTGCTGGGAGAGAAGCTGAGCCCTGATCAGGGGGCGGGGCTTCACTGACTAGGGGTCCTATAAAGGTAGGAGCCAGTCAGGCAGCGGCACAGGAGCTGGCAAACAGAGCTGTAAGCAGGGGAGTTTGAGTGGGAGTTCTTTTGGAGGAGAAGGTATTTGTGTGTTTTTTTGTATTGGTAGTACCTGTATGTGTAGAGGCTTGGAGGGGCTTTGTGCTGGGAGAGAAGCTGAGCCCTAATTGGGGGCGGGGCTTCACTGACTAGGGGTCTTATAAAGGTAGCAGGCAGTCAGGCAGCGGCACAGGAGCTAGCTAACAGACCTGTAAACAGGGGAGTTTGAGTGGGAGTTCTGTTGGAGGAGAAGGTATTTGTGTGTGTTCGGTTTTGTATTGGTAGTGTCTGTATGTGTACGGGCTTTGTGCTGGGAGAGAAGCTGAGCCCTGATTAGGGGGCGGGGCTTCACTGACTAGGGGTCCTATAAAGGTAGCAGCCAGTCAGGCAGCGGCACAGGAGCTAGCAAACAGAGTTGTAAACAGGGGAGTTTGAGTGGGAGTTCTGTTGGAGGAGAAGGTATTTGTGTGTGTTTGGTTTTGTATTGGTAATATCTGTATGTGTAGAGGCTTGGAGGGGCTAGGTGCTGGGAGAGAAGCTGAGCCCTGATTAGGGGGCGGGGCTTCACTGACTAGGGGTCCTATAAAGGTAGCAGCCAGTCAGGCAGCGGCACAGGAGCTAGCAAACAGAGCTGTAAACAGGGGAGTTTGAGTGGGAGTTCTGTTGGAGGAGAAGGTATTTGTGTGTTTGGCTTTGTATTGGTGGTATCTGTATGTGTAGAGGCTTGGAGGGGCTTTGTCCTGGGAGAGAAGCTGAGCCCTGATTAGGGAGCGGGGCTTCACTGACTAGGGGTCCTATAAAGGTAGCAGCACAAACAGGTGCAGCGGCACAGGACCTAGCAAACAGAGGTGTAAACAGGGGAGTTTGAGTGGGAGTTCTGTTGGAGGAGAAGGTATTTGGGTGTGTTTGGTTTTGTATTGGTAGTATCTGTATGTGTAGAGGCTTGGAGGGGCTAGGTGCTGGGAGAGAAGCTGAGCCCTGATTAGGGGGCGGGGCTTCACTGACTAGGGGTCCTATAAAGGTAGCAGCCAGTCAGGCAGCGGCACAGACAGCTGCAGCGGCACAGGAGCTAGCAAACAGAGCTGTAAACAGGGGACTTTGAGTGGGAGTTCTGTTGGAGAAGAAGATATTTGTGTGTGTTTGGTTTTGTATTGGTAGTATCTGTATGTGTAGAGGCTTGGAGGGGCTTTGTGCTGGGAGAGAAGCTGAGCCCTGATTAGGGGGCGGGGCTTCACTGACTAGGGGTCCTATAAAGGTAGCAGCACAAACAGGTGCAGCGGCACAGGACCTAGCAAACAGAGGTGTAAACAGGGGACTTTGAGTGGGAGTTCTGTTGGAGGAGAAGGTATTTGTGTGTGTGTTCGGTTTTGTATTGGTAGTATCTGTATGTGAACGGGTTTTGTGCTGGGAGAGAAGCTGAGCCCTGATCAGGGGGCGGGGCTTCACTGACTAGGGGTCCTATAAAGGTAGGAGCCAGTCAGGCAGCGGCACAGGAGCTAGCAAGCAGAGCTGTAAGCAGGGAGTATGAGTGGGAGTTCTCTTGGAGGAGAAGGTATTTGTGTGTGTTTGGTTTTGTATTGGTAGTATCTGTATGTTTAGAGGCTTGGAGGGGCTTTGTGCTGGGAGAGAAGCTGAGCCCTGATTAGGGGGCGGGGCTTTACTGACTAGGGGTCCTATCAAGGTAGCAGCCAGTCAGGCAGCGGAACAGACAGCTGCAGTGGCACAGGAGCTAGCAAACAGAGCTGTAAACAGGGGACTTTGCGTGGGAGTTCTGTTGGAGGAGAAGGTATTTGTGTATGTTTTTTTGCATTGGTAGTGTCTGTATGTGTAGAGGCTTGGAGGGGCTTTGTGCTGGGAGAGAAGCTGAGCCCTGATCAGGGGGCGGGGCTTCACTGACTAGGTGTCCTATAAAGGTAGCAGCCAGTCAGGCATCGGCACAGACAGCTGCAGCGGCACAGGAGCTAGCAAACAGAGCTGTAAACAGGGGAGTTTGAGTGGGAGTTCTGTTGGAGGAGATGGTATTTGTGTGTGTTTGGTTTTGTATTGGTAGTATCTGTATGTGTAGGGGTATGGCGGGGCTTTGTGCTTGGAGAGAAGCTGAGCCCTGATTAGGGGGCGGGGCTTCACTGACTAGGGGTCCTATAAAGGTAGCAGCCAGTCAGGCAGCGGCACAGACAGCTGAAGCGGCACAGGAGCTATCAAACAGAGCTGTAAACAGGGGAGTTGGAGTGGGAGTTCTGTTGGAGGAGAAGGTATTTTTGTGTGTTTGGTTTTGTATTGGTAGTATCTTTATGTGTAGAGGCTTGGAGGGGCTTTGTGCTGGGAGAGAAGCTGAGCCCTGATCAGGGGGCGGGGCTTCACTGACTAGGGGTCCTATAAAGGTAGGAGCCAGTCAGGCAGCGGCACAGGAGCTAGCAAACAGAGCTGTAAGCAGGGGAGTTTGAGTGGGAATTCTTTTGGAGGAGAAGGTATTTGTGTGTGTTTTTGTATTGGTGGTATCTGTATGTGTAGACGCTTTGAGGGGCATTGTGCTGGGAGAGAAGCTGAGCCCTGATTAGGGGGCGGGGCTTCACTGACTAGGGGTCCTGTAAAGGTAACAGCCAGTCAGGCAGCGGCACAGACAGCAGCAGCGGCACAGGAGCTAGCAAACAGAGCTGTAAACAGGGCAGTTTGAGTGGGAGTTCTGTTGGAGGAGATGGTATTTGTGTGTGTTTGGTTTTTTATTGTTAGTATCTGTATGTGTAGGGGTTTGGCGGGGCTTTGTGCTTGGAGAGAAGCTGAGCCCTGATTAGGGGGCGGGGCTTCACTGACTAGGTGTCCTATAAAGGTAGCAGCCAGTCAGGCAGCGGATAAGACAGCTGCAGCGGCACAGGAGCTAGCAAACAGACCTGTAAACAGGGGAGTTTGAGTGGGAGTGCTGTTGGAGGAGAAGGTATTTGTGTGTGTTTTTTTTTGTATTGGTAGTATCTGTATGTGTACGGGCTTTGTGCTGGGAGAGAAGCTGAGCCCTGATTAGGGGGCGGGGCTTCACTGACTAGGCGTCCTATAAAGGTAGCAGCCAGTCAGGCAGCGGCACAGGAGCTAGCAAACAGAGCTGTAAACAGGGGAGTTTGAGTGGGAGTTCTGTTGGAGGAGAAGGTATTTGTGTGTTTTTTTGTATTGGTAGTATCTGTATGTGTAGAGGCTTGGAGGGGCTTTGTGCTGGGAGAGAAGCTGAGCCCTGATTAGGGGGCGGGGCTTCACTGACTAGGGGTCCTATAAAGGTAGGAGCCAGTCAGGCAGCGGCACAGGAGCTAGCAAGCAGAGCTTTAAGCAGGGAGTATGAGTGGGAGTTCTCTTGGAGAAGGTATTTGTGTGTGTTTGGTTTTGTATTGGTAGTATCTGTATGTGTAGAGGCTTGGAGGGGCTTTGTGCTGGGAGAGAAGCTGAGCCCTGATTAGGGGGCGGGGCTTCACTGACTAGGGGTCCTATCAAGGTAGCAGCCAGTCAGGCAGCGGAACAGACAGCTGCAGTGGCACAGGAGCTAGCAAACAGAGCTGTAAACAGGGGAGTTTGCGTGGGAGTTCTGTTGGAGGAGAAGGTATTTGTGTGTGTTTGGTTTTGTATTGTCAGTATGTGTATGTGCAGGGGCTTTGTGCTGGGAGAGAAGCTGAGCCCTGATTAGGGGGCGGGGCTTCCGTGACTAGGGGTCCAATAAAGGTAGCAGCCAGTCAGGCAGCGGCACAGGAGCTAGCAAACAGAGCTGTAAACAGGGGAGTTTGAGTGGGAGTTCTGTTGGAGGAGAAGGTATTTGTGTGTGTTTTTGTATTGGTAGTATCTGTATGTGTAGAGGTTTGAAGGGGCTTTGTGCTGGGAGAGAAGCTGAGCCCTGATTAGGGGGCGGGGCTTCACTGACTAGGTGTCCTATAAAGGTAGCAGCCAGTCAGGCAGCGGATAAGACAGCTGCAGCGGCACAGGAGCGAGCAAACAGAGCTGTAAACAGGGGAGTTTGAGTGGGAGTTCTGTTGGAGGAGAAGGTATTTGTGTGTATTTTTGTGTTGGTAGTATCTGTATGTGTAGAGGCTTGGAGGGGCTTTGTGCTGGGAGAGAAGCTGAGCCCTGATCAGGGGGCGGGGCTTCACTGACTAGGGGTCCTATAAAGGTAGGAGCCAGTCAGGCAGCGGCACAGGAGCTGGCAAACAGAGCTGTAAGCAGGGGAGTTTGAGTGGGAGTTCTTTTGGAGGAGAAGGTATTTGTGTGTTTTTTTGTATTGGTAGTACCTGTATGTGTAGAGGCTTGGAGGGGCTTTGTGCTGGGAGAGAAGCTGAGCCCTAATTGGGGGCGGGGCTTCACTGACTAGGGGTCTTATAAAGGTAGCAGGCAGTCAGGCAGCGGCACAGGAGCTAGCTAACAGACCTGTAAACAGGGGAGTTTGAGTGGGAGTTCTGTTGGAGGAGAAGGTATTTGTGTGTGTTCGGTTTTGTATTGGTAGTGTCTGTATGTGTACGGGCTTTGTGCTGGGAGAGAAGCTGAGCCCTGATTAGGGGGCGGGGCTTCACTGACTAGGGGTCCTATAAAGGTAGCAGCCAGTCAGGCAGCGGCACAGGAGCTAGCAAACAGAGTTGTAAACAGGGGAGTTTGAGTGGGAGTTCTGTTGGAGGAGAAGGTATTTGTGTGTGTTTGGTTTTGTATTGGTAATATCTGTATGTGTAGAGGCTTGGAGGGGCTAGGTGCTGGGAGAGAAGCTGAGCCCTGATTAGGGGGCGGGGCTTCACTGACTAGGGGTCCTATAAAGGTAGCAGCCAGTCAGGCAGCGGCACAGGAGCTAGCAAACAGAGCTGTAAACAGGGGAGTTTGAGTGGGAGTTCTGTTGGAGGAGAAGGTATTTGTGTGTTTGGCTTTGTATTGGTGGTATCTGTATGTGTAGAGGCTTGGAGGGGCTTTGTCCTGGGAGAGAAGCTGAGCCCTGATTAGGGAGCGGGGCTTCACTGACTAGGGGTCCTATAAAGGTAGCAGCACAAACAGGTGCAGCGGCACAGGACCTAGCAAACAGAGGTGTAAACAGGGGAGTTTGAGTGGGAGTTCTGTTGGAGGAGAAGGTATTTGGGTGTGTTTGGTTTTGTATTGGTAGTATCTGTATGTGTAGAGGCTTGGAGGGGCTAGGTGCTGGGAGAGAAGCTGAGCCCTGATTAGGGGGCGGGGCTTCACTGACTAGGGGTCCTATAAAGGTAGCAGCCAGTCAGGCAGCGGCACAGACAGCTGCAGCGGCACAGGAGCTAGCAAACAGAGCTGTAAACAGGGGACTTTGAGTGGGAGTTCTGTTGGAGAAGAAGATATTTGTGTGTGTTTGGTTTTGTATTGGTAGTATCTGTATGTGTAGAGGCTTGGAGGGGCTTTGTGCTGGGAGAGAAGCTGAGCCCTGATTAGGGGGCGGGGCTTCACTGACTAGGGGTCCTATAAAGGTAGCAGCACAAACAGGTGCAGCGGCACAGGACCTAGCAAACAGAGGTGTAAACAGGGGACTTTGAGTGGGAGTTCTGTTGGAGGAGAAGGTATTTGTGTGTGTGTTCGGTTTTGTATTGGTAGTATCTGTATGTGAACGGGTTTTGTGCTGGGAGAGAAGCTGAGCCCTGATCAGGGGGCGGGGCTTCACTGACTAGGGGTCCTATAAAGGTAGGAGCCAGTCAGGCAGCGGCACAGGAGCTAGCAAGCAGAGCTGTAAGCAGGGAGTATGAGTGGGAGTTCTCTTGGAGGAGAAGGTATTTGTGTGTGTTTGGTTTTGTATTGGTAGTATCTGTATGTTTAGAGGCTTGGAGGGGCTTTGTGCTGGGAGAGAAGCTGAGCCCTGATTAGGGGGCGGGGCTTTACTGACTAGGGGTCCTATCAAGGTAGCAGCCAGTCAGGCAGCGGAACAGACAGCTGCAGTGGCACAGGAGCTAGCAAACAGAGCTGTAAACAGGGGACTTTGCGTGGGAGTTCTGTTGGAGGAGAAGGTATTTGTGTATGTTTTTTTGCATTGGTAGTGTCTGTATGTGTAGAGGCTTGGAGGGGCTTTGTGCTGGGAGAGAAGCTGAGCCCTGATCAGGGGGCGGGGCTTCACTGACTAGGTGTCCTATAAAGGTAGCAGCCAGTCAGGCATCGGCACAGACAGCTGCAGCGGCACAGGAGCTAGCAAACAGAGCTGTAAACAGGGGAGTTTGAGTGGGAGTTCTGTTGGAGGAGATGGTATTTGTGTGTGTTTGGTTTTGTATTGGTAGTATCTGTATGTGTAGGGGTATGGCGGGGCTTTGTGCTTGGAGAGAAGCTGAGCCCTGATTAGGGGGCGGGGCTTCACTGACTAGGGGTCCTATAAAGGTAGCAGCCAGTCAGGCAGCGGCACAGACAGCTGAAGCGGCACAGGAGCTATCAAACAGAGCTGTAAACAGGGGAGTTGGAGTGGGAGTTCTGTTGGAGGAGAAGGTATTTTTGTGTGTTTGGTTTTGTATTGGTAGTATCTTTATGTGTAGAGGCTTGGAGGGGCTTTGTGCTGGGAGAGAAGCTGAGCCCTGATCAGGGGGCGGGGCTTCACTGACTAGGGGTCCTATAAAGGTAGGAGCCAGTCAGGCAGCGGCACAGGAGCTAGCAAACAGAGCTGTAAGCAGGGGAGTTTGAGTGGGAATTCTTTTGGAGGAGAAGGTATTTGTGTGTGTTTTTGTATTGGTGGTATCTGTATGTGTAGACGCTTTGAGGGGCATTGTGCTGGGAGAGAAGCTGAGCCCTGATTAGGGGGCGGGGCTTCACTGACTAGGGGTCCTGTAAAGGTAACAGCCAGTCAGGCAGCGGCACAGACAGCAGCAGCGGCACAGGAGCTAGCAAACAGAGCTGTAAACAGGGCAGTTTGAGTGGGAGTTCTGTTGGAGGAGATGGTATTTGTGTGTGTTTGGTTTTTTATTGTTAGTATCTGTATGTGTAGGGGTTTGGCGGGGCTTTGTGCTTGGAGAGAAGCTGAGCCCTGATTAGGGGGCGGGGCTTCACTGACTAGGTGTCCTATAAAGGTAGCAGCCAGTCAGGCAGCGGATAAGACAGCTGCAGCGGCACAGGAGCTAGCAAACAGACCTGTAAACAGGGGAGTTTGAGTGGGAGTGCTGTTGGAGGAGAAGGTATTTGTGTGTGTTTTTTTTTGTATTGGTAGTATCTGTATGTGTACGGGCTTTGTGCTGGGAGAGAAGCTGAGCCCTGATTAGGGGGCGGGGCTTCACTGACTAGGCGTCCTATAAAGGTAGCAGCCAGTCAGGCAGCGGCACAGGAGCTAGCAAACAGAGCTGTAAACAGGGGAGTTTGAGTGGGAGTTCTGTTGGAGGAGAAGGTATTTGTGTGTTTTTTTGTATTGGTAGTATCTGTATGTGTAGAGGCTTGGAGGGGCTTTGTGCTGGGAGAGAAGCTGAGCCCTGATTAGGGGGCGGGGCTTCACTGACTAGGGGTCCTATAAAGGTAGCAGCCAGTCAGGCAGCGGCAGACAGTTGCAGCGGCACAGGAGCTAGCAAACAGAGCTGTGAACAGGGGAGTTTGAGTGGGAGTTCTGTTGGAGAAGAAGATATTTGTGTGTGTTTGGTTTTGTATTGGTAGTATCTGTATGTGTAGAGGCTTGGAGGGGTTTTGTGCTGGGAGAGAAGCTGAGCCCTGATTAGGGGGCGGGGCTTCACTGACTAGGGGTCCTATAAAGGTAGCAGCCAGTCAGGCAGCGGCACAGACAGCTGCAGCGGCAAAGGAGCTAGCAAACAAAGCTGTAAACAGGGGAGTTTGAGTGGGAGTTCTGTTGGAGGAGAAGGTATTTGTGTGTGTTTGGTTTTGTATTGGTAGTATCTGTATGTGTAGAGGCTTGGAGGGGCTTTGTGCTGGGAGAGAAGCTGAGCCCTGATTAGGGGGCGGGGCTTCAGTGACTAGGGGGCCTATAAAGGTAGCAGCCAGTCAGGCAGCGGCACAGGAGCTAGCAAACAGACCTGTAAACAGGGCAGTTTGAGTGGGAGTTCTGTTGGAGGAGAAGGTATTTGTGTGTGTGTTCGGTTTTGTATTGGTAGTATCTGTATATGAACGGGCTTTGTGCTGGGAGAGAAGCTGAGCCCTGATCAGGGGGCGGGGCTTCACTGACTAGGGGTCCTATAAAGGTAGGAGCCAGTCAGGCAGCGGCACAGGAGCTAGCAAGCAGAGCTTTAAGCAGGGAGTATGAGTGGGAGTTCTCTTGGAGAAGGTATTTGTGTGTGTTTGGTTTTGTATTGGTAGTATCTGTATGTGTAGAGGCTTGGAGGGGCTTTGTGCTGGGAGAGAAGCTGAGCCCTGATCAGGGGGCGGGGCTTCACTGACTAGGGGTCCTATCAAGGTAGCAGCCAGTCAGGCAGCGGAACAGACAGCTGCAGTGGCACAGGAGCTAGCAAACAGAGCTGTAAACAGGGGAGTTTGCGTGGGAGTTCTGTTGGAGGAGAAGGTATTTGTGTGTGTTTGGTTTTGTATTGTCAGTATCTGTATGTGCAGGGGCTTTGTGCTGGGAGAGAAGCTGAGCCCTGATTAGGGGGCGGGGCTTCCCTGACTAGGGGTCCTATAAAGGTAGCAGCCAGTCAGGCAGCGGCACAGGAGCTAGCAAACAGAGCTGTAAACAGGGCAGTTTGAGTGGGAGTTCTGTTGGAGGAGAAGGTATTTGTGTGTGTTTGGTTTTGTATTGTGAGTATGTGTATGTGCAGGGGCTTTGTGCTGGGAGAGAAGCTGAGCCCTGATTAGGGGGCGGGGCTTCCGTGACTAGGGGTCCAATAAAGGTAGCAGCCAGTCAGGCAGCGGCACAGGAGCTAGCAAACAGAGCTGTAAACAGGGGAGTTTGAGTGGGAGTTCTGTTGGAGGAGAAGGTATTTGTGTGTGTTTTTGTATTGGTAGTATCTGTGTGTGTAGAGGCTTGGAGGGGCTTTGTGCTGGGAGAGAAGCTGAGCCCTGATTAGGGGGCGGGGCTTCACTGACTAGGGGTCCTATCAAGGTAGCAGCCAGTCAGGCAGCGGCACAGGAGCTAGCAAACAGAGCTGTAAACAGGGGAGTTTGAGTGGGAGTTCTGTTGGAGGAGAAGGTATTTGTGTGTGTTTTTGTATTGGTAGTATCTGTATGTGTAGTGGTTTGAAGGGGCTTTGTGCTGGGACAGAAGCTGAGCCCTGATTAGGGGGCGGGGCTTCACTGACTAGGGGTCCTATAAAGGGAGCAGCCAGTCAGGCAGCGGCACAGACAGCTGCAGTGGCAGAGGCGCCAGCAAACAGAGCTGTAAACAGGGGAGTTTGAGTGGGAGTTCTGTTGGAGGAGAAGGTATTTGTGTGTGTTTGGTTTTGTATTGGTAGTATCTGTATGTGTAGGGTCTTTGTGCTGGGAGAGAAGCTGAGCCCTGATCAGGGGGCGGGGCTTCCCTGACTAGGGGTCCTAGAAAGGTAGCAGCCAGTCAGGCAGCGGCACAGACAGCTGAAGCGGCACAGGAGCTATCAAACAGAGCTGTAAACAGGGGAGTTGGAGTGGGAGTTCTGTTGGAGGAGAAGGTATTTGTGTGTGTTTGGTTTTGTATTGGTAGTATCTTTATGTGTAGAGGCTTGGAGGGGCTTTGTGCTGGGAGAGAAGCTGAGCCCTGATTAGGGGGCGGGGCTTCCCTGACTAGGGGTCCTATAAAGGTAGCAGTCAGTCAGGCAGCGGAACAGACAGCTGCAGTGGCACAGGAGCTAGCAAACAGAGCTGTAAACAGGGGAGTTGGAGTGGGAGTTCTGTTGGAGGAGAAGGTATTTGTTTTTGTTTTTGTATTGGTAGTATCTGTATGTGTAGAGGTTTGAAGGGGCTTTGTGCTGGGAGAGAAGCTGAGCCCTGATTAGGGGGCGGGGCTTCACTGACTAGGTGTCCTATAAAGGTAGCAGCCAGTCAGGCAGCGGATAAGACAGCTGCAGCGGCACAGGAGCGAGCAAACAGAGCTGTAAACAGGGGAGTTTGAGTGGGAGTTCTGTTGGAGGAGAAGGTATTTGTGTGTATTTTTGTGTTGGTAGTATCTGTATGTGTAGAGGCTTGGAGGGGCTTTGTGCTGGGAGAGAAGCTGAGCCCTGATCAGGGGGCGGGGCTTCACTGACTAGGGGTCCTATAAAGGTAGGAGCCAGTCAGGCAGCGGCACAGGAGCTAGCAAACAGAGCTGTAAGCAGGGGAGTTTGAGTGGGAGTTCTTTTGGAGGAGAAGGTATTTGTGTGTTTTTTTGTATTGGTAGTACCTGTATGTGTAGAGGCTTGGAGGGGCTTTGTGCTGGGAGAGAAGCTGAGCCCTAATTGGGGGCGGGGCTTCACTGACTAGGGGTCTTATAAAGGTAGCAGGCAGTCAGGCAGCGGCACAGGAGCTAGCTAACAGACCTGTAAACAGGGGAGTTTGAGTGGGAGTTCTGTTGGAGGAGAAGGTATTTGTGTGTGTTCGGTTTTGTATTGGTAGTGTCTGTATGTGTACGGGCTTTGTGCTGGGAGAGAAGCTGAGCCCTGATTAGGGGGCGGGGCTTCACTGACTAGGGGTCCTATAAAGGTAGCAGCCAGTCAGGCAGCGGCACAGGAGCTAGCAAACAGAGTTGTAAACAGGGGAGTTTGAGTGGGAGTTCTGTTGGAGGAGAAGGTATTTGTGTGTGTTTGGTTTTGTATTGGTAATATCTGTATGTGTAGAGGCTTGGAGGGGCTAGGTGCTGGGAGAGAAGCTGAGCCCTGATTAGGGGGCGGGGCTTCACTGACTAGGGGTCCTATAAAGGTAGCAGCCAGTCAGGCAGCGGCACAGGAGCTAGCAAACAGAGCTGTAAACAGGGGAGTTTGAGTGGGAGTTCTGTTGGAGGAGATGGTATTTGTGTGTGTTTGGTTTTGTATTGGTAGTATATGTATGTGTAGGGGTTTGGCTGGGCTTTGTGATTGGAGAGAAGCTGAGCCCTGATTAGGGGGCGGGGCTTCACTGACTAGGGGTCCTATAAAGGTAGCAGCCAGTGAGGCAGCGGAACAGACAGCTGCAGTGGCACAGGAGCTAGCAAACAGAGCTGTAAACAGGGGAGTTTGAGTGGGAGTTCTGTTGGAGGAGAAGGTATTTGTGTGTGTGTTCGGTTTTGTATTGGTAGTATCTGTATGTGAACGGGCTTTGTGCTGGGAGAGAAGCTGAGCCCTGATCAGGGGGCGGGGCTTCGCTGACTAGGGGTCCTATAAAGGTAGGAGCCACTCAGGCAGCGGCACAGGAGCTAGCAAACAGACCTGTAAACAGGGCAGTTTGAGTGGGAGTTCTGTTGGAGGAGAAGGTATTTGTGTGTGTGTTCGGTTTTGTATTGGTAGTATCTGTATGTGAACGGGCTTTGTGCTGGGAGAGAAGCTGAGCCCTGATCAGGGGGCGGGGCTTCGCTGACTAGGGGTCCTATAAAGGTAGGAGCCAGTCAGGCAGCGGCACAGGAGCTAGCAAGCAGAGCTGTAAGCAGGGGAGTTTGAGTGGGAGTTCTGTTGGAGGAGAAGGTATTTGTGTGTGTTTGGTTTTGTATTGGTAGTATCTGTATGTGTATGGGTTTGGCGGGGCTTTGTGCTGGGAGAGAAGCTGAGCCCTGATTAGGGGGCGGGGCTTCACTGACTAGGGGTCCTATAAATTTAGCAGCCAGTCAGGCAGCGGCACAGACAGCTGAAGCGGCACAGGAGCTAGCAAACAGAGCTGTAAACAGGGGAGTTGGAGTGGGAGTTCTGTTGGAGGAGAAGGTATTTGTGTGTGTTTTTGTATTGGTAGTATCTGTATGTGTAGAGGTTTGAAGGGGCTTTGTGCTGGGAGAGAAGCTGAGCCCTGATTAGGGGCGGGGCTTCACTGACTAGGTGTCCTATAAAGGTAGCAGCCAGTCAGGCAGCGGCACAGACAGCTGCAGCGGCACAGGAGCTAGCAAACAGAGCTGTAAACAGGGGAGTTTGAGTGGGAGTTCTGTTGGAGGAGAAGGTATTTGTGTGTGTTTGGTTTTGTATTGGTAGTATGTGTATGTGTAGAGACTTGGAGGGGCTTTGTGCTGGGAGAGAAGCTGAGCCCTGATTAGGGGGCGGGGCTTCACTGACTAGGGGTCCTATCAAGGTAGCAGCCAGTCAGGCAGCGGCACAGGAGCTAGCAAACAGACCTGTAAACAGGGCAGTTTGAGTGGGAGTTCTGTTGGAGGAGAAGGTATTTGTGTGTGTTTTTGTATTGGTAGTATCCGTATGTGTAGTGGTTTGAAGGGGCTTTGTGCTGGGACAGAAGCTGAGCCCTGATTAGGGGGCGGGGCTTCACTGACTAGGGGTCCTATAAAGGGAGCAGCCAGTCAGGCAGCGGCACAGACAGCTGCAGTGGCACAGGCGCTAGCAAACAGAGCTGTAAACAGGGGAGTTTGAGTGGGAGTTCTGTTGGAGGGGAAGGTATCTCTGTGTGTTTGGTTTTGTATTGTCAGTATCTGTATGTGTACGGGCTTTGTGCTGGGAGAGAAGCTGAGCCCTGATTAGGGGGCGGGGCTTCCCTGACTAGGGGTCCTATAAAGGTAGCAGCCAGTCAGGCAGCGGCAAGGAGCGAGCAAACAGAGCTGTAAACAGGGGAGTTTGAGTGGGAGTTCTGTTGGAGGAGAAGGTATTTGTGTGTGTTTGGTTTTGTATTGGTAGTATCTGTATGTGTAGGGGCTTTGTGCTGGGAGAGAAGCTCAGCCCTGATTAGGGGGCGGGGCTTCACTGACTAGGGGTCCTATAAAGGTAGCAGCCAGTCAGACAGCGGCACAGGAGCTAGCAAACAGAGCAGTAAGCAGGGGAGTTTGAGTGGGAGTTCTGTTGGAGGAGAAGGTAGTTGTGTATGTTTTTTTGTATTGGCAGTGTATGTATGTGTAGGGGTTTGGCGGGGCTTTGTGCTTGGAGAGAAGCTGAGCCCTGATCAGGGGGCGGGGCTTCACTGACTAGGGGTCCTAGAAAGGTAGCAGCCAGTCAGGCAGCAGCACAGACAGCTGAAGCGGCACAGGAGCTAGCAAACAGAGCTGTAAACAGGGGAGTTTGAGTGGGAGTTCTGTTGGAGGAGAAGGTATTTGTGTGTATTTTTGTATTGGTAGTATCTGTATGTGTAGAGGCTTGGAGGGGCTTTGTGCTGGGAGAGAAGCTGAGCCCTGATCAGGGGGCGGGGCTTCACTGACTAGGGGTCCTATAAAGGTAGCAGCCAGTCAGACAGCGGCACAGGAGCTTGCAAACAGAGCTGTAAGCAGGGGAGTTTGAGTGGGAGTTCTGTTGGAGGAGAAGGTATTTGTGTGTGTTTGGTTTGTATTGGTAGTATCTGTATGTGTAGAGGCTTCGAGGGGCTTTGTGCTGGGAGAGAAGCTGAGCCCTGATTAGGGGGCGGGGCTTCACTGACTAGGGGTCCTCTAAAGGTAGCAGCCAGTCAGGCAGCGGCACAGACAGATGCAGCGGCACAGGAGCTAGCAAACAGAGCTGTAAACAGGGGAGTTTGAGTGGGAGTTCTGTTGGAGGAAAAGGTATTTGTGTGTGTTCGGTTTTGTATTGGTAGTGTCTGTATGTGTACGGGCTTTGTGCTGGGAGAGAAGCTGAGCCCTGATTGGGGGGCGGGGCTTCACTGACTAGGGTTCCTATAAAGGTAGCAGCCAGTCAGACAGCGGCACAGGAGCTAGCAAACAGAGCTGTAAGCACGGGAGTTTGAGTGGGAGTTCTGTTGGAGGAGAAGGTATTTGTGTGTGTTTGGTTTTGTATTGGTAGTATCTGTATGTGTAGAGGCTTGGAGGGGCTTTGTGCTGGGAGAGAAGCTGAGCCCTGATTAGGGGGCGGGGCTTCACTGACTAGGGGTCCTATAAAGGTAGCAGCCAGTCAGGCAGCGGCACAGGAGCTAGCAAACAGAGCTGTAAACAGGGGAGTTGGAGTGGGAGTTCTGTTGGAGGAGATGGTATTTGTTTGTGTTTGGTTTTGTATTGGTAGTATATGTATGTGTAGGGGTTTGGCGGGGCTTTGTGCTTGGAGAGAAGCTGAGCCCTGATTAGGGGGCGGGGCTTCACTGACTAGGGGTCCTATAAAGGTAGCAGCCAGTCAGGCAGCGGCACAGACAGCTGCAGCGGCACAGGAGCTAGCAAACAGAGCTGTAAACAGGGGAGTTTGAGTGGGAGTTCTGTTGGAGGAGAAGGTATTTGTGTGTTTTTTTGTATTGGTAGTATCTGTATGTGTAGAGGCTTGGAGGGGCTTTGTGCTGGGAGAGAAGCTGAGCCCTGATTAGGGGACGGGGCTTCACTGACTAGGGGTCCTATAAAGGTAGCAGCCAGTCAGGCAGCGGCAGACACCTGCAGCGGCACAGGAGCTAGCAAACAGAGCTGTGAACAGGGGAGTTTGAGTGGGAGTTCTGTTGGAGGAGAAGGTATTTGTGTGTGTTTGGTTTTGTATTGGTAGTATCTGTATGTGTAGAGGCTTGGAGGGGCTTTGTGCTGGGAGAGAAGCTGAGCCCTGATTGGGGGCGGGGCTTCACTGACTAGGGGTCCTGTAAAGGTAGCAGCCAGTCAGGCAGCGGCACAGACAGCTGCAGCGGCACAGGAGCTAGCAAACAGAGCTGTAAACAGGGGAGTTTCAGTGGGAGTTCTGTTGGAGGAGAAGGTATTTGTGTGTGTTTGGTTTTGTATTGGTAGTATCTGTATGTGTAGGGGCTTTGTGCTGGGAGAGAAGCTGAGCCGTGATTAGGGGGCGGGGCTTCACTGACTAGGTGTCCTATAAAGGTAGCAGCCAGTCAGGCAGCGGCACAGGAGCTAGCAAACAGAGCTGTAAACAGGGGAGTTTGAGTGGGAGTTCTGTTGGAGGAGAAGGTATTTGTGTGTTTTTTTGTATTGGTAGTACCTGTATGTGTAGTGGTTTGAAGGGGCTTTGTGCTGGGACAGAAGCTGAGCCCTGATTAGGGGGCGGGGCTTCACTGACTAGGGGTCCTATAAAGGTAGCAGCCAGTCAGGCAGCGGCACAGACAGCTGCAGCGGCACAGGAGCTAGCAAACAGAGCTGTAAACAGGGGAGTTTGAGTGGGAATTCTGTTGGAGGAGAAGGTATTTGTGTGTGTTCGGTTTTGTATTGGTAGTATCTGTATGTGAACGGGCTTTGTGCTGGGAGAGAAGCTGAGCCCTGATTAGGGGGCGGGGCTTCACTGACTAGGGGTCCTATAAAGGTAGCAGCCAGTCAGGCAGCGGAACAGACAGTTGCAGTGGCACAGGAGCTAGCAAACAGAGCTGTAAACAGGGGAGTTTGAGTGGGAGTTCTGTTGGAGGAGAAGGTATTTGTGTGTGTTTTTGTATTGGTAGTATCTGTATGTGTAGAGGCTTGGAGGGGCTTTGTGCTGGGAGAGAAGCTGAGCCCTGATTAGGGGGCGGGGCTTCACTGACTAGGGGTCCTATCAAGGTAGCAGCCAGTCAGGCAGCGGCACAGGAGCTAGCAAACAGATGTGTAAACAGGGCAGTTTGAGTGGGAGTTCTGTTGGAGGAGAAGGTATTTGTGTGTTTTTTTGTATTGGTAGTACCTGTATGTGTAGTGGTTTGAAGGGGCTTTGTGCTGGGTCATAAGCTGAGCCCTGATTAGGGGGCGGGGCTTCACTGACTAGGGGTCCTATAAAGGTAGCAGCCAGTCAGGCAGCGGCACAGACAGCTGCAGCGGCACAGGAGCTAGCAAACAGAGCTGTAAACAGGGGAGTTTGAGTGGGAGTTCTGTTGGAGGGGAAGGTATTTCTGTGTGTTTGGTTTTGTATTGTCAGTATCTGTGCAGGGGCTTTGTGCTGGGAGAGAAGCTGAGGCCTGATTAGGGGGCGGGGCTTCCCTGACTAGGGGTCCTATAAAGGTAGCAGCCAGTCAGGCAGCGGCAAGGACCTAGCAAACAGAGCTGTAAGCAGGGGAGTTTGAGTGGGAGTTCTGTTGGAGGAGAAGGTATTTGTGTGTGTTTTTTTGTATTGGTAGTGTCTGATTGTGTAGAGGCTTGGAGGGGCTTTGTGCTGGGAGAGAAGCTGAGCCCTGATCAGGGGGCGGGGCTTCACTGACTAGGTGTCCTATAAAGGTTGCAGCCAGTCAGGCAGCGGCACAGGAGCTAGCAAAAAGAGCTGTAAACAGGGGAGTTTGAGTGGGAGTTCTGTTGGAGGAGAAGGTATTTGTGTGTGTTTGGTTTTGTATTGTCAGTATCTGTATGTGCAGGGGCTGTGTGCTGGGAGAGAAGCTGAGCCCTGATTAGGGGGCGGGGCTTCACTGACTAGGGGTCCTATCAAGGTAGCAGCCAGTCAGGCAGCGGCACAGGTGCTAGCAAACAGACGTGTAAACAGGGCAGTTTGAGTGGGAGTTCTGTTGCAGGAGAAGGTATTCGTGTATGTTTTATTGTATTGGTAGTGTATGTGTAGAGGATTGGAGGGGCTTTGTGCTGGGAGAGAAGCTGAGCCCTGATCAGGGGGCGGGGCTCCACTGACTAGGGGTCCTGTAAAGGTAGCAGCCAGTCAGGCAGCGGCACAGACAGCTGCAGCGGCACAGGAGCTAGCAAACAGAGCTGTGAACAGGGGAGTTTGAGTGGGAGTTCTGTTGGAGGAGAAGGTATTTGTGTGTGTTTTTGTATAGAGGCTTGGAGGGGCTAGGTGCTGCGAGAGAAGCTGAGCCCTGATTAGGGGGCGGGGCTTCACTGACTAGGGGTCCTATAAAGGTAGCAGCCAGTCAGGCATTGGCACAGACAGCTGCAGCGGCACAGGAGCTAGCAAACAGAGCTGTAAACAGGGGAGTTTGAGTGGGAGTTCTGTTGGAGGAGAAGGTATTTGTGTGTGTTTGGTTTTGTATTGTCAGTATCTGTATGTGCAGTGGCTTTGTGCTGGGAGAGAAGCTGAGCCCTGATTAGGGGGCGGGGCTTCCCTGACTAGGGGTCCTATAAAGGTAGCAGCCAGTCAGGCAGCGGCACAGGAGCTAGCAAACAGAGCTGTAAACAGGGGAGTTTGAGTGGGAGTTCTGTTGGAGGAGACGGTATTTGTGTGTGTTTTTGTATTGGTAATATCTGTATGTGTAGAGGCTTGGAGGGGCTAGGTGCTGGGAGAGAAGCTGAGCCCTGATTAGGGGGCGGGGCTTCACTGACTAGGGGTCCTATAAAGGTAGCAGCCAGTCAGGCAGCGGCACAGGAGCTAGCAAACAGAGCTGTGAACAGGGGAGTTTGAGTGGGAGTTCTGTTGGAGGAGAAGGTATTTGTGTGTGTTTTTGTATTGGTAGTATATGTATGTGTAGGGGCTTGAAGGGGCTTTGTGCTGGGAGAGAAGCTGAGCCCTGATTAGGGGGCGGGGCTTGACTGACTAGGGGTCCTATAAAGGTAGCAGCCAGTCAGGCATTGGCACAGACAGCTGCAGTGGCACAGGAGCTAGCAAACAGAGCTGTAAACAGGGGAGTTTGAGTGGGAGTTCTGTTGGAGGAGAAGGTATTTGTGTGTGTTTGGTTTTGTATTGTCAGTATCTGTATGTGCAGGGGCTTTGTGCTGGGAGAGAAGCTGAGCCCTGATTAGGGGGCGGGGCTTCACTGACTAGGGGTCCTATAAAGGTAGCAGCCAGTCAGGCAGCGGCACAGACAGCTGCAGCGGCACAGGAGCTAGCAAACAGAGCTGTAAACAGGGGAGTTTGAGTTGGAGTTCTGTTGGAGGAGAAGGTATTTGTGTGTTTTTGGTTTTGTATTGGTAGTATCTGTATGTGTAGAGGCTTGGAGGGGCTTTGTGCTGGGAGAGAAGCTGAGCCCTGCTTAGGGGGCGGGGCTTCACTGACTAGGCGTCCTATAAAGGTAGCAGCCAGTCAGGCAGCGGCACAGGAGCTAGCAAACAGAGCTGTAAACAGGGGAGTTTGAGTGGGAGTTCTGTTGGAGGAGAAGGTATTTGTGTGTGTTTTTGTATTGGTATTATATGTATGTGTAGAGGCTTGAAGGAACTTTGTGCTGGGAGAGAAGCTGAGCCCTGATTAGGGGGCGGGGCTTGACTGAATAGGGGTCCTATAAAGGTAGCAGCCAGTCAGGCATTGGCACAGACAGCTGCAGTGGCACAGGAGCTAGCAAACAGAGCTGTAAACAGGGGAGTTTGAGTGGGAGTTCTGTTGGAGGAGAAGGTATTTGTGTGTGTTTGGTTTTGTATTGGTAGTATCTGTATGTGTAGAGGCTTGGAGGGGCTTTGTGCTGGGAGAGAAGCTGAGCCCTGATTAGGGGGCGGGGCTTCACTGACTAGGGTTCCTATAAAGGTAGCAGCCAGTCAGGCAGCAGAACAGACAGCTGTAGTGGCACAGGAGCTGGCAAACAGAGCTTTAAACAGGGGAATTTGAGTGGGAGTTCTGTTGGAGGAGAAGGTATTTGTGTGTGTTTTTGTATTGGTAGTATCTGTATATGTAGAGGCTTGGAGGGGCTTTGTGCTGGGAGAGAAGCTGAGCCCTGATCAGGGGGCGGGGCTTCACAGACTAGGGGTCTTATAAAGCTAGCAGCCAGTCAAGCAGCGGCACAGGAGCTAGCAAACAGAGCTGTAAACAGGGCAGTTTGAGTGGGAGTTCTGTTGGAGGAGAAGGTATTTGTGTGTTTTTTTGTATTGGTAGTATCTGTATATGTAGAGGCTTGGAGGGGCTTTGTGCTGGGAGAGAAGCTGAGCCCTGATCAGGGGGCGGGGCTTCACTGACTAGGTGTCCTATAAAGGGAGCAGCCAGTCAGGCAGCGGCACAGGAGCTAGCAAACAGAGCTGTAAACGGGAGTTTGAGTGGTAGTTCTGTTGGAGGAGAAGGTATTTGTGTGTGTTTTTGTATTGGTAGTATCTGTATGTGTAGAGGCTTGGAGGGGCTTTGTGCTGGGAGAGAAGCTGAGCCCAGATTAGGGGGCGGGGCTTCAGTGACTAGGGGTCCTATAAAGGTAGCAGCCAGTCAGGCAGCGGCACAGGAGCTAGCAAACAGAGCTGTAAGCAGGGGAGTTTGAGTGGGAGTTCTGTTGGAGGAGAAGGTATTTGTGTGTGTTTGGTTTTTTATTGGTAGTATCTGTATGTGTAGGGGTTTGGCGGGGCTTTGTGCTTGGAGAGAAGCTGAACCCTGATTAGGGGGCGGGGCTTCACTGACTAGGGGTCCTATAAAGGTAGCAGCCAGTCAGGCAGCGGAACAGACAGCTGCAGCGGCACAGGAGCTAGCAAACAGAGCTGTAAACAGGGGAGTTTGAGTGGGAGTTCTGTTGGAGGAGAAGGTATTTGTGTGTGTTTTCGTATTGGTATTATCTGTATGTGTAGAGGCTTGGAGTGGCTAGGTGCTGCGAGAGATGCTGAGCCCTGATTACGGGGCGGGGCTTCACTGACTAGGGGTCCTATAAAGGTAGCAGCCAGTCAGGCAGCGGCACAGGAGCTAGCAAACAGAGCTGTGAACAGGGGAGTTTGAGTGGGAGTTCTGTTGGAGGAGAAGGTATTTGTGTGTGTTTTTGTATTGGTAGTATCTGTATGTGTAGAGGCTTTTAGGGGCTAGGTGCTGCGAGAGAAGCTGAGCCCTGATTAGGGGGCGGGGCTTCACTGACTAGGGGTCCTATAAAGGTAGCAGCCAGTCAGGCAGCGGCACAGACAGCTGCAGCGGCACAGGAGGTAGCAAACAGAGCTCTAAACAGGGGAGTTTGAGTGGGAGTTCTGTTGGAGGAGTAGGTATTTGTGTGTGTTTGGTTTTTTATTGGTAGTATCTGTATGTGTAGGGGTTTGGCGGGGCTTTGTGCTTGGAGAGAAGCTGAACCCTGATTAGGGGGCGGGGCTTCACTGACTAGGGGTCCTATAAAGGTAGCAGCCAGTCAGGCAGCAGAACAGACAGCTGCAGTGGCACAGGAGCTAGCAAACAGAGCTTTAAACAGGGGAATTTGAGTGGGAGTTCTGTTGGAGGAGAAGGTATTTGTGTGTGTTTTTGTATTGGTAGTATCTGTATGTGTAGAGGCTTGAAGGGGCTTTGTGCTGGGAGAGAAGCTGAGCCCTGATTAGGCGGCGGGGCTTCACTGACTAGGGGTCCTATAAAGGTAGCAGCCAGTCAGGCATTGGCACAGACAGCTGCAGCGGCACAGGAGCTAGCAAACAGAGCTGTAAACAGGGCAGTTGGAGTGGGAGTTGTGTTGGAGGAGAAGGTATTTGTGTGTGTTTTTGTATTGGTAGTATCTGTATGTGTAGAGTCTTGGAGGGGCTTCGTGATGGGAGAGAAGCTGGGCCCTGATTAGGGGGCGGGGCTTCACTGATTAGGGGTCCTAGAAAGGGAGCCGCCAGTCAGGGAGCGGCACAGACAGCTGCAGTGGCACAGGAGCTAGCAAACAGAGCTGTAAAGAGGGGAGTTTGAGTGGGAGTTCTGTTGGAGTAGAAGGTATTTGTGTGTGTTTGGTTTTGTATTGGTAGTATCTGTATGTGCAGGGGCTTTGTGCTGGGAGAGAAGCTGAGCCCTGATTAGGGGGCGGGGCTTCACTGACTAGGGGTCCTATAAAGTTAGCAGCCAGTCAGGCAGCGGCACAGGAGCTAGCAAACAGAGCTGTAAACAGGGGAGTTTGAGTGGGAGTTCTGTTGGAGGAGAAGGTATTTGTGTGTGTTTGGTTTTGTATTGGTAGTATCTGTATGTGTAGAGGCTTGGAGGGGCTTTGTGCTGGGAGAGAAGCTGAGCCCTGATTAGGGGGCGGGGCTTCACTGACTAGGGTTCCTATAAAGGTAGCAGCCAGTCAGGCAGCAGAACAGACAGCTGCAGTGGCACAGGAGCTGGCAAACAGAGCTTTAAACAGGGGAATTTGAGTGGGAGTTCTGTTGGAGGAGAAGGTATTTGTGTGTGTTTTTGTATTGGTAGTATCTGTATATGTAGAGGCTTGGAGGGGCTTTGTGCTGGGAGAGAAGCTGAGCCCTGATCAGGGGGCGGGGCTTCACTGACTAGGGGTCTTATAAAGCTAGCAGCCAGTCAAGCAGCGGCACAGGAGCTAGCAAACAGAGCTGTAAACAGGGCAGTTTGAGTGGGAGTTCTGTTGGAGGAGAAGGTATTTGTGTGTTTTTTTGTATTGGTAGTATCTGTATATGTAGAGGCTTGGAGGGGCTTTGTGCTGGGAGAGAAGCTGAGCCCTGATCAGGGGGCGGGGCTTCACTGACTAGGTGTCCTATAAAGGGAGCAGCCAGTCAGGCAGCGGCACAGGAGCTAGCAAACAGAGCTGTAAACGGGAGTTTGAGTGGTAGTTCTGTTGGAGGAGAAGGTATTTGTGTGTGTTTTTGTATTGGTAGTATCTGTATGTGTAGAGGCTTGGAGGGGCTTTGTGCTGGGAGAGAAGCTGAGCCCAGATTAGGGGGCGGGGCTTCAGTGACTAGGGGTCCTATAAAGGTACCAGCCAGTCAGGCAGCGGCACAGGAGCTAGCAAACAGAGCTGTAAGCAGGGGAGTTTGAGTGGGAGTTCTGTTGGAGGAGAAGGTATTTGTGTGTGTTTGGTTTTTTATTGGTAGTATCTGTATGTGAAGGGGTTTGGCGGGGCTTTGTGCTTGGAGAGAAGCTGAACCCTGATTAGGGGGCGGGGCTTCACTGACTAGGGGTCCTATAAAGGTAGCAGCCAGTCAGGCAGCGGCACAGGAGCTAGCAAACAGAGCTGTGAACAGGGGAGTTTGAGTGGGAGTTCTGTTGGAGGAGAAGGTATTTGTGTGTGTTTTTGTATTGGTAGTATCTGTATGTGTAGAGGCTTTTAGGGGCTAGGTGCTGCGAGAGAAGCTGAGCCCTGATTAGGGGGCGGGGCTTCACTGACTAGGGGTCCTATAAAGGTAGCAGCCAGTCAGGCAGCGGCACAGACAGCTGCAGCGGCACAGGAGGTAGCAAACAGAGCTCTAAACAGGGGAGTTTGAGTGGGAGTTCTGTTGGAGGAGTAGGTATTTGTGTGTGTTTGGTTTTTTATTGGTAGTATCTGTATGTGTAGGGGTTTGGCGGGGCTTTGTGCTTGGAGAGAAGCTGAACCCTGATTAGGGGGCGGGGCTTCACAGACTAGGGGTCCTATAAAGGTAGCAGCCAGTCAGGCAGCAGAACAGACAGCTGCAGTGGCACAGGAGCTAGCAAACAGAGCTTTAAACAGGGGAATTTGAGTGGGAGTTCTGTTGGAGGAGAAGGTATTTGTGTGTGTTTTTGTATTGGTAGTATCTGTATGTGTAGAGGCTTGAAGGGGCTTTGTGCTGGGAGAGAAGCTGAGCCCTGATTAGGCGGCGGGGCTTCACTGACTAGGGGCCCTATAAAGGTAGCAGCCAGTCAGGCATTGGCACAGACAGCTGCAGCAGCACAGGAGCTAGCAAACAGAGCTGTAAACAGGGCAGTTTGAGTGGGAGTTGTGTTGGAGGAGAAGGTATTTGTGTGTGTTTTTGTATTGGTAGTATCTGTATGTGTAGAGTCTTGGAGGGGCTTCGTGATGGAAGAGAAGCTGGGCCCTGATTAGGGGGCGGGGCTTCACTGATTAGGGGTCCTAGAAAGGGAGCCGCCAGTCAGGGAGCGGCACAGACAGCTGCAGTGGCACAGGAGCTAGCAAACAGAGCTGTAAAGAGGGGAGTTTGAGTGGGAGTTCTGTTGGAGTAGAAGGTATTTGTGTGTGTTTGGTTTTGTATTGGTAGTATCTGTATGTGTAGGGGCTTTGTGCTGGGAGAGAAGCTGAGCCCTGATTAGGGGACGGGGCTTCACTGACTAGGGGTCCTATAAAGGTAGCAGCCAGTCAGGCAGCGGCACAGACAGCTGCAGCGGCACAGGAGCTAGCAAACAGAGCTGTAAACAGGGGAGTTTGAGTGGGAGTTCTGTTGGAGGAGAAGGTATTTGTGTGTGTTTGGTTTTGTATTGTCAGTATCTGTATGTGCAGGGGCTTTGTGCTGGGAGAGAAGCTGAGCCCTGATTAGGGGGCGGGGCTTCACTGACTAGGGTTCCTATAAAGGTAGCAGCCAGTCAGGCAGCGGAACAGACAGCTGCAGCGGCACAGGAGCTAGCAAACAGAGCTGTAAACAGGGGAGTTTGAGTGGGAGTTCTGTTGGAGGAGAAGGTATTTGTGTGTGTTTGGTTTTGCATTGGTAGTATCTGTATGTGTAGAGGCTTGGAGGGGCTTTGTGCTGGGAGAGAAGCTGAGCCCTGATTAGGGGGCGGGGCTTCACTGACTAGGGGTCCTATAAAGGTAGCAGCCAGTCAGGCAGCGGCACAGGAGCTAGCAAACAGAGCTGTGAACAGGGGAGTTTGAGTGGGAGTTCTGTTGGAGGAGAAGTTATTTGTGTGTGTGTGTTTTTGTATTGGTAGTATCTGTATGTGTAGAGGCTTGGAGGGGCTTTGTGCTGGGAGAGAAGCTGAGCCCTGATTAGGGGGCGGGGCTTCTCTGACTACGGGTCCTATAAAGGTAGCAGCCAGTCAGGCAGCGGCACAGACAGCTGAAGCGGCACAGGAGCTAGCAAACACAGCTCTAAACAGGGGAGTTTGAGTGGGAGTTCTGTTGGAGGAGAAGGTATTTGTGTGTGTTTGGTTTTGCATTGGTAGTATCTGTATGTGCAGGGGCTTTGTGCTGAGAGAAGCTGAGCCCTGATCAGGGGGCGGGGCTTCACTGACTAGGGGTCCTATAAAGCTAGCAGCCAGTCAAGCAGCGGCACAGGAGCTAGCAAACAGAGCTGTAAACAGGGCAGTTTGAGTGGGAGTTCTGTTGGAGGAGAAGGTATTTGTGTGTGTTTTTGTATAGGTAGTATCTGTATGTGTAGAGGCTTGGAGGGGCTTTGTGCTGGGAGAGAAGCTGGGCCCTGATTAGGGGGCGGGGCTTCACTGACTAGGTGCCCTATAAAGGGAGCAGCCAGTCACGCAGCGGCACAGGAGCTAGCAAACAGAGCTGTAAACAGGGGAGTTTGAGTGGTAGTTCTGTTGGAGGATAAGGTATTTGTGTGTGTTTGGTTTTGTATTGGTAGTATCTGTATGTGTAGAGGCTTGGAGGGGCTTTGTGCTGGGAGAGAAGCTGAGCCCTGATTAGGGGGCGGGGCTTCAGTGACTAGGGGTCCTATAAAGGTACCAGCCAGTCAGGCAGCGGCACAGGAGCTAGCAAACAGAGCTGTAAGCAGGGGAGTTTGAGTGGGAGTTCTGTTGGAGGAGAAGGTATTTGTGTGTGTTTGGTTTTTTATTGGTAGTATCTGTATGTGAAGGGGTTTGGCGGGGCTTTGTGCTTGAAGAAAAGCTGAGCCCTGATTAGGGGGCGGGGCTTCACTGAGTAGGGGTCCTATAAAGGTAGCAGCCAGTCAGGCAGCGGCACAGACAGCTGCAGCGGCACAGGAGCTAGCAAACAGAGCTGTAAACAGGGGAGTTTGAGTGGGAGTTCTGTTGGAGGAGAAGGTATTTGTGTGTGTTTTTGTATTGGTAGTACCTGTATGTGTAGAGGTTTGAAGGGGCTTTGTGCTGGGAGAGAAGCTAGGCCCTGATTAGGGGGCGGGGCTTCACTGACTTGGGGTCCTATAAAGGTAGCAGCCAGTCAGGCATTGGCACAGACAGCTGCAGCGGCACAGGAGCTAGCAAACAGAGCTGTAAACAGCGGAGTTTGAGTGGGAGTTCTGTTGGAGGAGAAGTTATTTGTGTGTGTGTGTTTTTGTATTGGTAGTATCTGTATGTGCAGGGGCTTGGTGCTGGGAGAGAAGCTGAGCACTGATTAGGGGGCGGGGCTTCCCTGACTACGGGTCCTATAAAGGTAGCAGCCAGTCAGGCAGCGGCACAGGAGCTAGCAAACAGAGCTGTAAACAGGGGAGTTTGAGTGGGAGTTCTGTTGGAGGAGAAGGTATTTGTGTGTGTTTGGTTTTGCATTCGTAGTATCTGTATGTGTAGAGGCTTGGAGGGTCTTTGTGCTGGGAGAGAAGCTGAGCCCTGATTAGGGGGCGGGGCTTCACTGACTAGGGGTCCTATAAAGGTAGCAGCCAGTCAGGCAGCGGCACAGGAGCTAGCAAACAGAGCTGTGAACAGGGGAGTTTGAGTGGGAGTTCTGTTGGAGGAGAAGGTATTTGTGTGTGTTTGGTTTTGCATTGGTAGTATCTGTATGTGAAGGGGTTTGGCGGGGCTTTGTGCTTGGAGAGAAGCTGAACCCTGATTAGGGGGCGGGGCTTCACTGACTAGGGGTCCTATAAAGGTAGCAGCCAGTCAGGCAGCGGAACACACAGCTGCAGCGGCACAGGAGCTAGCAAACAGAGCTCTAAACAGGGGAGTTTGAGTGGGAGTTCTGTTGGAGGAGAAGGTGTTTGTGTGTGTTTGGTTTTGTATTGGTAGTATCTGTATGTGTAGAGGCTTGGAGGGGCTTTGTGCTGGGAGAGAAGCTGAGCCCTGGTTTGGGGGCGGGGCTTCAGTGACTAGGGGTCCTATAAAGGTAGCAGCCAGTGAGGCAGCGGCACAGGAGCTAGCAAACAGACCTGTAAACAGGGGAGTTTGAGTGGGAGTTCTGTTGGAGGAGAACGTATTTGTGTGTGTTTTTGTATTGGTATTATCTGTATGTGTAGAGGCTTGGAGGGGCTTTGTGCTGGGAGAGAAGCTGAGCCCTGATTAGGGGGCGGGGCTTCCCTGACTAGGGGTCCTATAAAGGTAGCAGCCAGTCAGGCAGCGGCACAGTAGCTAGCAAACAGAGCTGTAAACAGGGGAGTTTGAGTGGGAGTTCTGTTGGAGGAGAAGGTATTTGTGTGTGTTTGGTTTTGCATTGGTAGTATCTGTATGTGTAGAGGCTTGGACGGGCTTTGTGCTGGGAGAGAAGCTGAGCCCTGATTGGGGGGCGGGGCTTCCCTGACTAGGGGTCCTATAAAGGTAGCAGCCAGTCAGGCAGCGGCACAGGAGCTAGCAAACAGAGCTGTGAACAGGGGAGTTTGAGTGGGAGTTCTGTTGGAGGAGAAGGTATTTGTGTGTGTTTTTGTATTGGTAGTATCTGTATGTGTAGAGGCTTTTAGGGGCTAGGTGCTGCGAGAGAAGCTGAGCCCTGATTAGGGGGCGGGGCTTCACTGACTAGGGGTCCTATAAAGGGAGCACCCAGTCAGGCAGCGGCAAGGGAGCTAGCAAACAGACCTGTAAACAGGAGAGTTTGAGTGGGAGTTCATTTGGAGGAGAACGTATTTGTGTGTGTTTTTGTATTGGTATTATCTGTATGTGTAGAGGCTTGGAGGGGCTTTGTGCTGGGATAGAAGCTGAGCCCTGATTAGGGGGCGGGGCTTCACTGACTAGGGGTCCTATAAAGGTAGCAGCCAGTCAGGCAGCGGCACAGGAGCTAGCAAACAGAGCTGTGAACAGGGGAGTTTGAGTGGGAGTTCTGTTGGAGAAGAAGGTATTTGTGTGTGTTTTTGTATTGGTAGTATGTGTATGTGTAGAGGCTTGGAGGGGCTAGGTGCTGCGAGAGAAGCTGAGCCCTGATTAGGGGGCGGGGCTTCCCTGACTAGGGGTCCTATAAAGGTAGCAGCCAGTCAGGCAGCGGCACAGGAGCTAGCAAACAGAGCTGTGAACAGGGGAGTTTGAGTGGGAGTTCTGTTGGAGAAGAAGGTATTTGTGTGTGTTTTTGTATTGGTAGTATGTGTATGTGTAGAGGCTTGGAGGGGCTAGGTGCTGCGAGAGAAGCTGAGCCCTGATTAGGGGGCGGGGCTTCCCTGACTAGGGGTCCTATAAAGGTAGCAGCCAGTCAGGCAGCGGCACAGGAGCTAGCAAACAGAGCTGTGAACAGGGGAGTTTGAGTGGGAGTTCTGTTGGAGGAGATGGTATTTGTGTGTGTTTGGTTTTGTATTGGTAGTATCTGTATGTGTAGAGGCTTGGAGGGGCTAGGTGCTGCGAGAGAAGCTGAGCCCTGATTAGGGGGCGGGGCTTCACAGACTAGGGGTCCTATAAAGGTAGCAGCCAGTCAGGCAGCGGCACAGGAGCTAGCAAACAGAGCTGTGAACAGGGGAGTTTGAGTGGGAGTTCTGTTGGAGGAGAAGCTATTTGTGTGTGTTTTTGTATTGGTAGTATCTGTATGTGTAGAGGCTTGGAGGGGCTTTGTGCTGGGATAGAAGCTGAGCCCTTATTAGGGGGCGGGGCTTCACTGACTAGGGGTCCTATAAAGGTAGCAGCCAGTCAGGCAGCGGCACAGGAGCTAGCAAACAGAGCTGTGAACAGGGGAGTTTGAGTGGGAGTTCTGTTGGAGGAGATGGTATTTGTGTGTGTTTGGTTTTGTATTGGTAGTATCTGTATGTGTAGGGGTTTGGCGGGGTTTTGTGCTTGGAGAGAAGCTGAGCCCTGATTAGGGGGCGGGGCTTCACTGACTAGGGGTCCTATAAAGGTAGCAGCCAGTCAGGCAGCGGAACAGACAGCTGCAGTGGCACAGGATCTAGCAAACAGAGCTGTGAACAGGGGAGTTTGAGTGGGAGTTCTGTTGGAGGAGAAGGTATTTGTGTGTGTTTTTGTATTGGTAGTATCTGTATGTGTAGAGGCTTGGAGGGGCTAGGTGCTGCGAGAGAAACTGAGCCCTGATTAGGGGGCGGGGCTTCACTGACTAGGGGTCCTATAAAGGTAGTAGCCAGTCAGGCAGCGCCACAGACAGCTGCAGCGGCACAGGAGCTAGCAAACAGAGCTGTGAACAGGGGAGTTTGAGTGGGAGTTCTGTTGGAGGAGATGGTATTTGTGTGTGTTTGGTTTTGTATTGGTAGTATCTGTATGTGAAGGGGTTTGGCGGGGCTTTGTGCTTGGAGAGAAGCTGAACCCTGATTAGGGGGCGGGGCTTCACTGACTAGGGGTCCTATAAAGGTAGCAGCCAGTCAGGCAGCGGAACACACAGCTGCAGCGGCACAGGAGCTAGCAAACAGAGCTCTAAACAGGGGAGTTTGAGTGGGAGTTCTGTTGGAGGAGAAGGTATTTGTGTGTGTTTGGTTTTGTATTGGTAGTATCTGTATGTGTAGAGGCTTGGAGGGGCTTTGTGCTGGGAGAGAAGCTGAGCCCTGGTTTGGGGGCGGGGCTTCAGTGACTAGGGGTCCTATAAAGGTAGCAGCCAGTGAGGCAGCGGCACAGGAGCTAGCAAACAGACCTGTAAACAGGGGAGTTTGAGTGGGAGTTCTGTTGGAGGAGAACGTATTTGTGTGTGTTTTTGTATTGGTATTATCTGTATGTGTAGAGGCTTGGAGGGGCTTTGTGCTGGGAGAGAAGCTGAGCCCTGATTAGGGGGCGGGGCTTCACTGACTAGGGGTCCTATAAAGGTAGCAGCCAGTCAGGCAGCGGCACAGGAGCTAGCAAACAGAGCTCTGAACAGGGGAGTTTGAGTGGGAGTTCTGTTGGAGGAGAAGGTATTTGTGTGTGTTTTTGTATTGGTAGTATCTGTATGTGTAGAGGCTTGGAGGGGCTAGGTGCTGCGAGAGAAGCTGAGCCCTGATTAGGGGGAGGGGCTTCACTGACTAGGGGTCCTATAAAGGTAGCAGCCAGTCAGGCAGCGGCACAGACAGCTGCAGCGGCACAGGAGCTAGCAAACAGAGCTGTGAACAGGGGAGTTTGAGTGGGAGTTCTGTTGGAGGAGAAGTTATTTGTGTGTGTGCGTTTTTGTATTGGTAGTATCTGTATGTGTAGAGGCTTTGAGGGGCTTTGTGCTGGGAGAGAAGCTGAGCCCTGATTAGGGGGCGGGGCTTCACTGACTACGGGTCCTATAAAGGTAGCAGCCAGTCAGGCAGCGGCACAGACAGCTGCAGTGGCACAGGAGCTAGCAAACAGAGCTGTGAACAGGGGAGTTTGAGTGGGAGTTCTGTGGGAGGAGAAGGTATTTGTGTGTGTTTTTGTATTGGTATTATCTGTATGTGTAGAGGCTTGGAGGGGCTAGGTGCTGCGAGAGAAGCTGAGCCCTGATTAGGGGGCGGGGCTTCACTGACTAGGGGTCCTATAAAGGTGGCAGCCAGTCAGGCAGCGGAACAGACAGCTGCAGTGGCACAGGAGCTAGCAAACAGAGCTGTGAACAGGGGAGTTTGAGTGGGAGTTCTGTTGGAGGAGAAGGTATTTGCGTGTGTTTGGTTTTGTATTGTCAGTATCTGTATGTGCAGGGGCTTTGTGCTGGGAGAGAAGCTGAGCCCTGATTAGGGGGCGGGGCTTCCCTGACTAGGGGTCCTATAAAGGTAGCAGCCAGTCAGGCAGCGGCACAGGAGCTAGCAAACAGAGCTGTAAACAGGGGAGTTTGAGTGGGAGTTCTGTTGGAGGAGAAGGTATTTGTGTGTGTTTGGTTTTGCATTGGTAGTATCTGTATGTGTAGAGGCTTGGAGGGGCTTTGTGCTGGGAGAGAAGCTGAGCCCTGATTAGGGGGCGGGGCTTCACTGACTAGGGGTCCTATAAAGGTAGCAGCCAGTCAGGCAGCGGCACAGGAGCTAGCAAACAGACCTGTGAACAGGGGAGTTTGAGTGGGAGTTCTGTTGGAGGAGAAGGTATTTGTGTGTGTTTTTGTATTGGTAGTATCTGTATGTGTAGGGGTTTTTCGGGGCTTTGTGCTTGGAGAGAAGCTGAGCCCTGATTAGGGGGCGGGACTTCACTGACTAGGGGTCCTATAAAGGTAGCAGCCAGTCAGGCAGCGGAACAGACAGCTGCAGTTGCACAGGAGCTAGCAAACAGAGCTGTGAAGAGGGGAGTTTGAGTGGGAGTTCTGTTGGAGGAGAAAGTATTTGTGTGTGTTTGGTTTTGTATTGTCAGTATCTGTATGTGCAGGGGCTTTGTGCTGGGAGAGAAGCTGAGCCCTGATTAGGGGGCGGGGCTTCCCTGACTAGGGGTCCTATAAAGGTAGCAGCCAGTCAGGCAGCGGCACAGGAGCTAGCAAACAGAGCTGTGAACAGGGGAGTTTGAGTGGGAGTTCTGTTGGAGGAGAAGGTATTTGTGTGTGTTTTTGTATTGGTTGTATCTGTATGTGTAGAGACTTGGAGGGGCTAGGTGCTGCGAGAGAAGCTGAGCCCTGATTAGGGGGCGGGGCTTCAATGACTAGGGGTCCTATAAAGGTAGCAGCCAGTCAGGCATTGGCACAGACAGCTGCAGCGGCACAGGAGCTAGCAAACAGAGCTGTAAACAGGGGAGTTTGAGTGGGAGTTCTGTTGGAGGAGAAGGTATTTGTGTGTGTTTGGTTTTGTATTGTCAGTATCTGTATGTGCAGGGGCTTTGTGCTGGGAGAGAAGCTGAGCCCTGATTAGGCGGCGGGGCTTCCCTGACTAGGGGTCCTATAAAGGTAGCAGCCAGTCAGGCAGCGGCACAGGAGCTAGCAAACAGAGCTGTAAACAGGGGAGTTTGAGTGGGAGTTCTGTTGGAGGAGAAGCTATTTGTGTGTGTTTGGTTTTGCATTGGTAGTACCTGTATGTGTAGAGGCTTGGAGGGGCTTTGTGCTGGGAGAGAAGCTGAGCCCTGATTAGGGGGCGGGGCTTCCCTGACTAGGGGTCCTATAAAGGTAGCAGCCAGTCAGGCAGCGGCATAGGAGCTAGCAAACAGAGCTGTGAACAGGGGAGTTTGAGTGGGAGTTCTGTTGGAGGAGAAGCTATTTGTGTGTGTTTTTGTATTGGTAGTATCTGAAGTGTAGAGGCTTTTAGGGGCTAGGTGCTGCGAGAGAAGCTGAGCCCTGATTAGGGGGCGGGGCTTCACTGACTAGGGGTCCTATAAAGGGAGCACCCAGTCAGGCAGGGGCAAGGGAGCTAGCAAACAGACCTGTAAACAGGGGAGTTTGAGTGGGAGTTCTGTTGGAGGAGAACGTATTTGTGTGTGTTTTTGTATTGGTATTATCCTTATGTGTAGAGGCTTGGAGGGGCTAGGTGCTGCGAGAGAAGCTGAGCCCTGATTAGGGGGCGGGGCTTCACAGACTAGGGGTCCTATAAAGGTAGCAGCCAGTCAGGCAGCGGCACAGGAGCTAGCAAACAGAGCTGTGAACAGGGGAGTTTGAGTGGGAGTTCTGTTGGAGGAGAAGCTATTTGTGTGTGTTTTTGTATTGGTAGTATCTGTATGTGTAGAGGCTTGGAGGGGCTTTGTGCTGGGATAGAAGCTGAGCCCTTATTAGGGGCGGGGCTTCACTGACTAGGGGTCCTAAAGGTAGCAGCCAGTCAGGCAGCGGCACAGGAGCTAGCAAACAGAGCTGTGAACAGGGGAGTTTGAGTGGGAGTTCTGTTGGAGGAGATGGTATTTGTGTGTGTTTGGTTTTGTATTGGTAGTATCTGTATGTGTAGGGGTTTGGCGGGGCTTTGTGCTTGGAGAGAAGCTGAGCCCTGATTAGGGGGCGGGGCTTCACTGACTAGGGGTCCTATAAAGGTGGCAGCCAGTCAGGCAGCGGAACAGACAGCTGCAGTGGCACAGGAGCTAGCAAACAGAGCTGTGAACAGGGGAGTTTGAGTGGGAGTTCTGTTGGAGGAGAAGGTATTTGCGTGTGTTTGGTTTTGTATTGTCAGTATCTGTATGTGCAGGGGCTTTGTGCTGGGAGAGAAGCTGAGCCCTGATTAGGGGGCGGGGCTTCCCTGACTAGGGGTCCTATAAAGGTAGCAGCCAGTCAGGCAGCGGCACAGGAGCTAGCAAACAGAGCTGTAAACAGGGGAGTTTGAGTGGGAGTTCTGTTGGAGGAGAAGGTATTTGTGTGTGTTTGGTTTTGCATTGGTAGTATCTGTATGTGTAGAGGCTTGGAGGGGCTTTGTGCTGGGAGAGAAGCTGAGCCCTGATTAGGGGGCGGGGCTTCACTGACTAGGGGTCCTATAAAGGTAGCAGCCAGTCAGGCAGCGGCACAGGAGCTAGCAAACAGACCTGTGAACAGGGGAGTTTGAGTGGGAGTTCTGTTGGAGGAGAAGGTATTTGTGTGTGTTTTTGTATTGGTAGTATCTGTATGTGTAGAGGCTTGGAGGGGCTAGGTGCTGCGAGAGAAGCTGAGCCCTGATTAGGGGGCGGGGCTTCACAGACTAGGGGTCCTATAAAAGTAGCAGCCAGTCAGGCAGCGGCACAGGAGCTAGCAAACAGAGCTGTGAACAGGGGAGTTTGAGTGGGAGTTCTGTTGGAGGAGAAGCTATTTGTGTGTGTTTTTGTATTGGTAGTATCTGTATGTGTAGGGGTTTTTCGGGGCTTTGTGCTTGGAGAGAAGCTGAGCCCTGATTAGGGGGCGGGACTTCACTGACTAGGGATCCTATAAAGGTAGCAGCCAGTCAGGCAGCGGAACAGACAGCTGCAGTTGCACAGGAGCTAGCAAACAGAGCTGTGAAGAGGGGAGTTTGAGTGGGAGTTCTGTTGGAGGAGAAAGTATTTGTGTGTGTTTGGTTTTGTATTGTCAGTATCTGTATGTGCAGGGGCTTTGTGCTGGGAGAGAAGCTGAGCCCTGATTAGGGGGCGGGGCTTCCCTGACTAGGGGTCCTATAAAGGTAGCAGCCAGTCAGGCAGCGGCACAGGAGCTAGCAAACAGAGCTGTGAACAGGGGAGTTTGAGTGGGAGTTCTGTTGGAGGAGAAGGTATTTGTGTGTGTTTTTGTATTGGTTGTATCTGTATGTGTAGAGGCTTGGAGGGGCTAGGTGCTGCGAGAGAAGCTGAGCCCTGATTAGGGGGCGGGGCTTCAATGACTAGGGGTCCTATAAAGGTAGCAGCCAGTCAGGCATTGGCACAGACAGCTGCAGCGGCACAGGAGCTAGCAAACAGAGCTGTAAACAGGGGAGTTTGAGTGGGAGTTCTGTTGGAGGAGAAGGTATTTGTGTGTGTTTGGTTTTGTATTGTCAGTATCTGTATGTGCAGGGGCTTTGTGCTGGGAGAGAAGCTGAGCCCTGATTAGGCGGCGGGGCTTCCCTGACTAGGGGTCCTATAAAGGTAGCAGCCAGTCAGGCAGCGGCACAGGAGCTAACCAACAGAGCTGTAAACAGGGGAGTTTGAGTGGGAGTTCTGTTGGAGGAGAAGCTATTTGTGTGTGTTTGGTTTTGCATTGGTAGTACCTGTATGTGTAGAGGCTTGGAGGGGCTTTGTGCTCGGAGAGAAGCTGAGCCCTGATTAGGGGCGGGGCTTCCCTGACTAGGGGTCCTATAAAGGTAGCAGCCAGTCAGGCAGCGGCATAGGAGCTAGCAAACAGAGCTGTGAACAGGGGAGTTTGAGTGGGAGTTCTGTTGGAGGAGAAGCTATTTGTGTGTGTTTTTGTATTGGTAGTATCTGTACGTGTAGAGGCTTGGAGGGGCTAGGTGCTGCGAGAGAAGCTGAGCCCTGATTAGGGGGCGGGACTTCACTGACTAGGGGTCGTATAAAGGTAGCAGCCAGTCAGGCAGCGGCAAGGGAGCTAGCAAACAGAGCTGTGAACAGGGGAGTTTGAGTGGGAGTTCTGTTGGAGGAGAAGGTATTTGTGTGTGTTTTTGTATTGGTAGTATCTGAAGTGTAGAGGCTTTTAGGGGCTAGGTGCTGCGAGAGAAGCTGAGCCCTGATTAGGGGGCGGGGCTTCACTGACTAGGGGTCCTATAAAGGGAGCACCCAGTCAGGCAGGGGCAAGGGAGCTAGCAAACAGACCTGTAAACAGGGGAGTTTGAGTGGGAGTTCTGTTGGAGGAGAACGTATTTGTGTGTGTTTTTGTATTGGTATTATCCTTATGTGTAGAGGCTTGGAGGGGCTAGGTGCTGCGAGAGAAGCTGAGCCCTGATTAGGGGGCGGGGCTTCACAGACTAGGGGTCCTATAAAGGTAGCAGCCAGTCAGGCAGCGGCACAGGAGCTAGCAAACAGAGCTGTGAACAGGGGAGTTTGAGTGGGAGTTCTGTTGGAGGAGAAGCTATTTGTGTGTGTTTTTGTATTGGTAGTATCTGTATGTGTAGAGGCTTGGAGGGGCTTTGTGCTGGGATAGAAGCTGAGCCCTTATTAGGGGCGGGGCTTCACTGACTAGGGGTCCTAAAGGTAGCAGCCAGTCAGGCAGCGGCACAGGAGCTAGCAAACAGAGCTGTGAACAGGGGAGTTTGAGTGGGAGTTCTGTTGGAGGAGATGGTATTTGTGTGTGTTTGGTTTTGCATTGGTAGTATCTGTATGTGTAGAGGCTTGGAGGAGCTTTGTGCTGGGAGAGAAGCTGAGCCCTGATTTGGGGGCGGGGCTTCCCTGACTAGGGGTCCTATAAAGTTAGCAGCCAGTCAGGCAGCGGCACAGGAGCTAGCAAACAGAGCTGGGAACAGGGGAGTTTGAGTGGGAGTTCTGTTGGAGGAGAAGGTATTTGTGTGTGTTTTTGTATTGGTAGTATCTGTATGTGATTAGGGGGCGGGGCTTCACTGACTAGGGGTCCTATAAAGGTAGCAGCCAGTCAGGCAGCGGAACAGACAGCTGCAGTTGCACAGGAGCTAGCAAACAGAGCTGTGAACAGGGGAGTTTGAGTGGGAGTTCTGTTGGAGGAGAAGGCATTTGTGTGTGTTTTTGTATTGGTAGTATCTGTATGTGTAGCGGCTTGGAGGGGCTAGGTGCTGCGAAAGAAGCTGAGCCCTGATTAGGGGGCGGGGCTTCACTGACTAGGGGTCCTATAAAGGTAGCAGCCAGTCAGGCAGCGGCACAGGAGCTAGCAAACAGAGCTGTGAACAGGGGAGTTTGAGTGGGAGTTCTGTTGGAGGAGAAGGTATTTGTGTGTGTTTTTGTATTGGTAGTATCTGTATGTGTAGAGGCTTGGAGGGGCTAGGTGCTGCGAGAGAAGCTGAGCCCTGATTAGGGGGCGAGGCTTCACTGACTAGGGGTCCTATAAAGGTAGCAGCCAGTCAGGCAGCGGCACAGGAGCTAGCAAACAGAGCTGTGAACAGGGGAGTTTGAGTGGGAGTTCTGTTGGAGGAGAAGGTATTTGTGTGTGTTTTTGTATTGGTAGTATCTGTATGTGTAGAGGCTGGAGGGGCTAGGTGCTGCGAGAGAAGCTGAGCCCTGATTAGGGGGCGGGGCTTCAAAGACTAGGAGTCCTATAAAGGTAGCAGCCAGTCAGGCAGCGGCAAGGGAGCTAGCAAACAGACCTGTAAACAGGGGAGTTTGAGTGGGAGTTATGTTGGAGGAGAACGTATTTGTGTGTGTTTTTGTATTGGTATTATCTGAAGTGTAGAGGCTTGGAGGGGCTTTGTGCTGGGAGAGAAGCTGAGCCCTGATTAGGGGGCGGGGCTTCACTGACTAGGGGTCCTATAAAGGTAGCAGCCAGTCAGGCAGCGGCACAGGAGCTAGCAAACAGAGCTGTGAACAGGGGAGTTTGAGTGGGAGTTCTATTGGAGGAGAAGGTATTTGTGTGTGTTTTTGTATTGGTATTATCTGTATGTGTAGAGGCTTGGAGGGGCTAGGTGCTGCGAGAGAAGCTGAGCCCTGATTAGGGGGCGGGGCTTCACAGACTAGGGGTCCTATAAAGGTAGCAGCCAGTCAGGCAGCGGCACAGGAGCTAGCAAACAGAGCTGTGAACAGGGGAGTTTGAGTGGGAGTTCTGTTGGAGGAGAAGCTATTTGTGTGTGTTTTTGTATTGGTAGTATTTGTATGTGTAGAGGCTTTTAGGGGCTAGGTGCTGCGAGAGAAGCTGAGCCCTGATTAGGGGGCGGGGCTTCACTGACTAGGGGTCCTATAAAGGGAGCACCCAGTCAGGCAGCGGCAAGGGAGCTGGCAAACAGACCTGTAAACAGGGGAGTTTGAGTGGGAGTTCTGTTGGAGGAGAACGTATTTGTGTGTTTTTGTATTGGTATTATCTGTATGTGTAGAGGCTTGGAGGGGCTTTGTGCTGGGAGAGAAGCTGAGCCCTGATTAGGGGGCGGGGCTTCACTGACTAGGGGTCCTATAAAGGTAGCAGCCAGTCAGGCAGCGGCACAGGAGCTAGCAAACAGAGCTGTGAACAGGGGAGTTTGAGTGGGAGTTCTGTTGGAGGAGATGGTATTTGTGTGTGTTTGGTTTTGTATTGTCAGTATCTGTATGTGCAGGGGCTTTGTGCTGGGAGAGAAGCTAAGCCCTGATTCGGGGGCGGGGCTTCCCTGACTAGGGGTCCTATAAAGGTAGCTGCCAGTCAGGCAGCGGCACAGGAGCTAGTAAACAGAGCTGTAAACAGGGGAGTTTGAGTGGGAGTTCTGTTGGAGGAGAAGGTATTTGTGTGTGTTTGGTTTTGCATAGGTAGTATCTGTATGTGTAGAGGCTTCGAGGGGCTTTGTGCTGGGAGAGAAGCTGAGCCCTGATTAGGGGGCGGGGCTTCACTGACTAGGGGTCCTATAAAGGTAGCAGGCAGTCAGGCAGCAGAACAGACAGCTGCAGCGGCACAGGAGCTAGCAAACAGAGCTGTGAACAGGGGAGTTTGAGTGGGAGTTCTGTTGGAGGAGATGGTATTTGTGTGTGTTTGGTTTTGTATTGGTAGTATCTGTATGTGTAGGGGTTTGGCGGGGCTTTGTGCTTGGAGAGAAGCTGAGCCCTGATTAGGGGGCGGGGCTTCACTGACTAGGGGTCCTATAAAGGTAGCAGCCAGTCAGGCAGCGGAACAGACAGCTGCAGTGGCACAGGATCTAGCAAACAGAGCTGTGAACAGGGGAGTTTGAGTGGGAGTTCTGTTGGAGGAGAAGGTATTTGTGTGTGTTTTTGTATTGGTAGTATCTGTATGTGTAGAGGCTTGGAGGGGCTAGGTGCTGCGAGAGAAACTGAGCCCTGATTAGGGGGCGGGGCTTCACTGACTAGGGGTCCTATAAAGGTAGTAGCCAGTCAGGCAGCGCCACAGACAGCTGCAGCGGCACAGGAGCTAGCAAACAGAGCTGTGAACAGGGGAGTTTGAGTGGGAGTTCTGTTGGAGGAGAAGGTATTTGTGTGTGTTTTTGTATTGGTAGTATCTGTATGTGTAGAGGCTTGGAGGGGCTAGGTGCTGCGAGAGAAGCTGAGCCCTGATTAGGGGGCGGGGCTTCACTGACTAGGGGTCCTATAAAGGTAGCAGCCAGTCAGGCAGCGGCAGAGGAGCTAGCAAACAGAGCTGTAAACAGGGGAGTTTGAGTGGGAGTTCTGTTGGAGGAGAAGGTATTTGTGTGTGTTTGGTTTTGCATTGGTAGTATCTGTATGTGTAGAGGCTTGGAGGAGCTTTGTGCTGGGAGAGAAGCTGAGCCCTGATTTGGGGGCGGGGCTTCACTGACTAGGGGTCCTATAAAGGTAGCAGCCAGTCAGGCAGGGGCACAGGAGCTAGCAAACAGAGCTGTGAACAGGGGAGTTTGAGTGGGAGTTCTGTTGGAGGAGAACGTATTTGTGTGTGTTTTTGTATTGGTATTATCTGAAGTGTAGAGGCTTGGAGGGGCTTTGTGCTGGGAGAGAAGCTGAGCCCTGATTAGGGGGCGGGGCTTCACTGACTAGGGGTCCTATAAAGGTAGCAGCCAGTCAGGCAGCGGCACAGGAGCTAGCAAACAGAGCTGTGAACAGGGGAGTTTGAGTGGGAGTTCTGTTGGAGGAGAAGCTATTTGTGTGTGTTTTTGTATTGGTGGTATCCGTATGTGTAGAGGCTTTTAGGGGCTAGGTGCTGCGAGAGAAGCTGAGCCCTGATTAGGGGGCGGGGCTTCACTGACTAGGGGTCCTATAAAGGTAGCAGCCAGTCAGGCAGCGGCACAGGAGCTAGCAAACAGAGCTGTGAACAGGGGAGTTTGAGTGGGAGTTCTGTTGGAGGAGAAGGTATTTGTTTGTGTTTTTGTATTGGTAGTATCTGTATGTGTAGAGCCTTGGAGGGGCTAGGTGCTGTGAGAGAAGCTGAGCCCTGATTAGGGGGCGGGGCTTCACTGACTAGGGGTCCTATAAAGGTAGCAGCCAGTCAGGCAGTGGCACAGACAGCTGCAGTGGCACAGGAGCTAGCAAACAGAGCTGTAAACAGGGGAGTTTGAGTGGGAGTTCTGTTGGAGGAGATGGTATTTGTGTTTGTTTGGTTTTGTATTGGTAGTATCTGTATGTGTAGGGGTTTGGCGGGGCTTTGTGCTTGGAGAGAAGCTGAGCCCTGATTAGGGGGCGGGGCTTCACTGGCTAGGGGTCCTATAAAGGTAGCAGCCAGTCAGGCAGCGGAACAGACAGCTGCAGTTGCACAGGAGCTAGCAAACAGAGCTGTGAACAGGGGAGTTTGAGTGGGAGTTCTGTTGGAGGAGAAGGTATTTGTGCGTGTTTTTGTATTGGTAGTATCTGTATGTGTAGAGGCTTGGAGGGGCTAGGTGCTGCGAGAGAAGCTGAGCCCTTATTAGGGGGCGGGTCTTCACTGACTAGGGGTCCTATAAAGGTAGCAGCCAGTCAGGCAGCGGCACAGGAGCTAGCAAACAGAGCTGTGAACAGGGGAGTTTGAGTGTTAGTTCTGTTGGAGGAGAGGCTATTTGTGTCTGTTTTTGAATTGGTAGTATCTGTATGTGTAGAGGCTTGGAGGGGCTAGGTGCTGCGAGAGAAGCTGAGCCCTGATTAGGGGGCGGGGCTTCACTGACTAGGGGTCCTATAAAGGTAGCAGCCAGTCAGGCAGCGGCACAGGAGCTAGCAAACAGAGCTGTAAACAGGGGAGTTTGAGTGGGAGTTCTGTTGGAGGAGATGGTATTTGTGTGTGTTTGGTTTTGTATTGGTAGTATCTGTATGTGTAGGGGTTTGGCGGGGCTTTGTGCTTGGAGAGAAGCTGAGCCCTGATTAGGGGGCGGGGCTTCACTGACTAGGGGTCCTATAAAGGTAGCAGCCAGTCAGGCAGCGGAACAGACAGCTGCAGTTGCACAGGAGCTAGCAAACAGAGCTGTGAACAGGGGAGTTTGAGTGGGAGTTCTGTTGGAGGAGAAAGTATTTGTGTGTGTTTTTGTATTGGTAGTATCTGTATGTGTAGAGGCTTGGAGGGGCTTGGTGCTGCGACAGAAGCTGAGCCCTGATTAGGGGGCGGGACTTCACTGACTAGGGGTCGTATAAAGGTAGCAGCCAGTCAGGCAGCGGCAAGGGAGCTGGCAAACAGACCTGTAAACAGGGGAGTTTGAGTGGGAGTTATGTTGGAGGAGAACGTATTTGTGTGTGTTCTTGTATTGGTATTATCTGAAGTGTAGAGGCTTGGAGGGGCTTTGTGCTGGGAGAGAAGCTGAGCCCTGATTAGGGGGCGGGGCTTCACTGACTAGGGGTCCTATAAAGGTAGCATACAGTCAGGCAGCGGCACAGGAGCGAGCAAACAGAGCTGTGAACAGGGGAGTTTGAGTGGGAGTTCTGTTGGAGGAGAAGGTATTTGTTTGTGTTTTTGTATTGGTAGTATCTGTATGTGTAGAGGCTTGGAGGGGCTAGGTGCTGCGAGAGAAGCTGAGCCCTGATTAGGGGGCGGGGCTTCCCTGACTAGGGGTCCTATAAAGGTAGCAGCCAGTCAGGCAGCGGCACAGGAGCTAGCAAACAGAGCTGTGAACAGGGGAGTTTGAGTGGGAGTTCTGTTGGAGGAGAAGCTATTTGTGTGTGTTTTTGTATTGGTGGTATCTGTATGTGTAGAGGCTTTTAGGGGCTAGGTGCTGTGAGAGAAGCTGAGCCCTGATTAGGGGGCGGGGCTTCACTGACTAGGGGTCCTATAAAGGTAGCAACCAGTCAGGCAGCGGCACAGGAGCTAGCAAACAGAGCTGTGAACAGGGGAGTTTGAGTGGGAGTTCTGTTGGAGGAGAAGGTATTTGTTTGTGTTTGGTTTTGTATTGGTAGTATCTGTATGTGTAGAGGCTTGGAGGGGCTTTGTGCTGGGAGAGAAGCTGAGCCCTGATTAGGGGGCGGGGCTTCACTGACTAGGGGTCCTATAAAGGTAGCAACCAGTCAGGCAGCGGCACAGGAGCTAGCAAACAGAGCTGTGAACAGGGGAGTTTGAGTGGGAGTTCTGTTGGAGGAGAAGGTATTTGTTTGTGTTTGGTTTTGTATTGGTAGTATCTGTATGTGTAGGGGTTTGGCGGGGCTTTGTGCTTGGAGAGAAGCTGAGCCCTGATTAGGGGGCGGGGCTTCACTGACTAGGGGTCCTATAAAGGTAGCAGCCAGTCAGGCAGCGGCACAGACAGCTGCAGCGGCACAGGAGCTAGCAAACAGAGCTGTAAACAGGGGAGTTTGAGTGGGAGTTCTGTTGGAGGAGAAGGTATTTGTGTGTGTTTGGTTTTGCATTGGTAGTATCTGTACGTGTAGAGGCTTGGAGGGGCTTTGTGCTGGGAGAGAAGCTGAGCCCTGATTAGGGGGCGGGGCTTCACTGACTAGGGGTCCTATAAAGGTAGCAGCCAGTCAGGCAGCGGCACAGGAGCTAGCAAACAGAGCTGTGAACAGGGGAGTTTGAGTGGGAGTTCTGTTGGAGGAGAAGGTATTTGTGTGTGTTTTTGTATTGGTAGTATCTGTATGTGTAGAGGCTTGGAGGGGCTAGGTGCTGCGAGAGAAGCTGAGCCCTGATTAGGGGGCGGGGCTTCACTGACTAGGGGTCCTATAAAGGTAGCAGCCAGTCAGGCAGCGGCACAGGAGCTAGCAAACAGAGCTGTGAACAGGGGAGTTTGAGTGGGAGTTCTATTGGAGGAGATCGTATTTGTGTGTGTTTTTGTATTGGTATTATCTGTATGTGTAGAGGCTTGGAGGGGCTTTGTGCTGGGAGAGAAGCTGAGCCCTGATTAGGGGGCGGGGCTTCACTGACTAGGGGTCCTATAAAGGTAGCAGCCAGTCAGGCAGCGGCACAGGAGCTAGCAAACAGAGCTGTGAACAGGGGAGTTTGAGTGGGAGTTCTGTTGGAGGAGAAGGTATTTGTGTGTGTTTTTGTATTGGTAGTATATGTATGTGTAGAGGCTTGGAGGGGCTAGGTGCTGCGAGAGAAGCTGAGCCCTGATTAGGGGGCGGGGCTTCACAGACTAGGGGTCCTATAAAGGTAGCAGCCAGTCAGGCAGCGGCACAGGAGCTAGCAAACAGAGCTGTGAACAGGGGAGTTTGAGTGGGAGTTCTGTTGGAGGAGAAGCTATTTGTGTGTGTTTTTGTATTGGTAGTATTTGTATGTGTAGAGGCTTTTAGGGGCTAGGTGCTGCGAGAGAAGCTGAGCCCTGATTAGGGGGCGGGGCTTCACTGACTAGGGGTCCTATAAAGGGAGCACCCAGTCAGGCAGCGGCAAGGGAGCTGGCAAACAGACCTGTAAACAGGGGAGTTTGAGTGGGAGTTCTGTTGGAGGAGAACGTATTTGTGTGTTTTTGTATTGGTATTATCTGTATGTGTAGAGGCTTGGAGGGGCTTTGTGCTGGGAGAGAAGCTGAGCCCTGATTAGGGGGCGGGGCTTCACTGACTAGGGGTCCTATAAAGGTAGCAGCCAGTCAGGCAGCGGCACAGGAGCTAGCAAAGAGAGCTGTGAACAGGAGAGTTTGAGTGGGAGTTCTGTTGGAGAAGAATGTATTTGTGTGTGTTTTTGTATTGGTAGTATCTGTATGTGTAGAGGCTTGGAGGGGCTAGGTGCTGCGAGAGAAGCTGAGCCCTGATTAGGGGGCGGGGCTTCACTGACTAGGGGTCCTATAAAGGTAGCAGCCAGTCAGGCAGCGGAACAGACAGCTGCAGCGGCACAGGAGCTAGCAAACAGAGCTGTAAACAGGGTAGTTTGAGTGGGAGTTCTGTTGGAGGAGAAGGTATTTGTGTGTGTTCGGTTTTGTATTGGTAATATCTGTATGTGTAGAGGCTTGGAGGGGCTTTGTGCTGGGAGAGAAGCTGAGCCCTGATTAGGGGGCGGGGCTTCACTGACTAGGGGTCCTATAAAGGTAGCAGCCAGTCAGGCAGCGGCACAGGAGCTAGCAAAGAGAGCTGTGAACAGGAGAGTTTGAGTGGGAGTTCTGTTGGAGAAGAATGTATTTGTGTGTGTTTTTGTATTGGTAGTATCTGTATGTGTAGAGGCTTGGAGGGGCTAGGTGCTGCGAGAGAAGCTGAGGCCTGATTAGGGGGCGGGGCTTCACTGACTAGGGGTCCTATAAAGGTAGCAGCCAGTCAGGCAGCGGAACAGACAGCTGCAGCGGCACAGGAGCTAGCAAACAGAGCTGTAAACAGGGGAGTTTGAGTGGGAGTTCTGTTGGAGGAGATGGTATTTGTGTGTGTTTGGTTTTGTATTGTCAGTATCTGTATGTGCAGGGGCTTTGTGCTGGGAGAGAAGCTGAGCCCTGATTAGGGGGCGGGGCTTCCCTGACTAGGGGTCCTATAAAGGTAGCAGCCAGTCAGGCAGCGGCACAGGAGATAGCAAACAGAGCTGTAAACAGGGGAGTTTGAGTGGGAGTTCTGTTGGAGGAGAAGGTATTTGTGTGTGTTTGGTTTTGCATGGGTAGTATCTGTATGTGTAGAGGCTTGGAGGGGCTTTGTGCTGGGAGAGAAGCTGAGCCCTGATTAGGGGGCGGGGCTTCACTGACTAGGGGTCCTATAAAGGTAGCAGGCAGTCAGGCAGCGGAACAGACAGCTGCAGCGGCAGAGGAGCTAGCAAACAGAGCTGTAAACAGGGTAGTTTGAGTGGGAGTTCTGTTGGAGGAGAAGGTATTTGTGTGTGTTTTTGTATTGATAATATCTGTATGTGTAGAGGCTTGGAGGGGCTAGGTGCTGGGAGAGAAGCTGAGCCCTGATTAGGGGGCGGGGCTTTACTGACTAGGGGTCCTATAAAGGTAGCAGCCAGTCAGGCAGCGGCACAGGAGCTAGCAAACAGAGCTGTGAACAGGGGAGTTTGAGTGGGAGTTCTGTTGGAGGAGAAGGTATTTGTGTGTGTTTTTGTATTGGTAGTATATGTATGTGTAGAGGCTTGAAGGGGCTTTGTGCTGGGAGAGAAGCTGAGCCCTGATTAGGGGGCGGGGCTTGACTGACTAGGGGTCCTATAAAGGTAGCAGCCAGTCAGGCATTGGCACAGACAGCTGCAGCGGCACAGGAGCTAGCAAACAGAGCTGTAAACAGGGGAGTTGGAGTGGGAGTTCTGTTGGAGGAGAAGGTATTTGTGTGTGTTTGGTTTTGTATTGGTAGTATCTGTATGTGTAGAGGCTTGGAGGGGCTTTGTGCTGGGAGAGAAGCTGAGCCCTGATTAGGGGGCGGGGCTTCACTGACTAGGCGTCCAATAAAGGTAGCAGCCAGTCAGGCAGCGGCACAGGAGCTAGCAAACAGAGCTGTAAACAGGGGAGTTTGAGTGGGAGTTTTGTTGGAGGAGATGGTATTTGTGTGTGTTTGGTTTTGTATTGGTAGTATCTGTATGTGTAGGGGTTTGGCGGGGCTTTGTGCTTGGAGAGAAGCTGAGCCCTGATTAGGGGGCGGGGCTTCACTGACTAGGGGTCCTATAAAGGTAGCAGCCAGTCAGGCAGCGGCACAGACAGCTGAAGCGGCACAGGAGCTAGCAAACAGAGCTGTAAACGGGAGTTGGAGTGGGAGTTCTGTTGGAGGAGAAGGTATTTGTGTGTTTGGTTTTGTATTGGTAGTATCTGTATGTGTAGAGGCTTGGAGGGGCTTTGTGCTGGGAGAGAAGCTGAGCCCTGATCAGGGGGCGGGGCTTCACTGACTAGGGGTCCTATAAAGGTAGCAGCCAGTCAGGCAGCGGCACAGGAGCTAGCAAACAGAGCTGTGAACAGGGGAGTTTGAGTGGGAGTTCTGTTGGAGGAGAAGGTATTTGTGTGTGTTTTTGTATTGGTTGTATCTGTATGTGTAGAGGCTTGGAGGGGCTAGGTGCTGCGAGAGAAGCTGAGCCCTGATTAGGGGGCGGGGCTTCAATGACTAGGGGTCCTATAAAGGTAGCAGCCAGTCAGGCATTGGCACAGACAGCTGCAGCGGCACAGGAGCTAGCAAACAGAGCTGTAAACAGGGGAGTTTGAGTGGGAGTTCTGTTGGAGGAGAAGGTATTTGTGTGTGTTTGGTTTTGTATTGTCAGTATCTGTATGTGCAGGGGCTTTGTGCTGGGAGAGAAGCTGAGCCCTGATTAGGCGGCGGGGCTTCCCTGACTAGGGGTCCTATAAAGGTAGCAGCCAGTCAGGCAGCGGCACAGGAGCTAACCAACAGAGCTGTAAACAGGGGAGTTTGAGTGGGAGTTCTGTTGGAGGAGAAGCTATTTGTGTGTGTTTGGTTTTGCATTGGTAGTACCTGTATGTGTAGAGGCTTGGAGGGGCTTTGTGCTCGGAGAGAAGCTGAGCCCTGATTAGGGGCGGGGCTTCCCTGACTAGGGGTCCTATAAAGGTAGCAGCCAGTCAGGCAGCGGCATAGGAGCTAGCAAACAGAGCTGTGAACAGGGGAGTTTGAGTGGGAGTTCTGTTGGAGGAGAAGCTATTTGTGTGTGTTTTTGTATTGGTAGTATCTGTACGTGTAGAGGCTTGGAGGGGCTAGGTGCTGCGAGAGAAGCTGAGCCCTGATTAGGGGGCGGGACTTCACTGACTAGGGGTCGTATAAAGGTAGCAGCCAGTCAGGCAGCGGCAAGGGAGCTAGCAAACAGAGCTGTGAACAGGGGAGTTTGAGTGGGAGTTCTGTTGGAGGAGAAGGTATTTGTGTGTGTTTTTGTATTGGTAGTATCTGAAGTGTAGAGGCTTTTAGGGGCTAGGTGCTGCGAGAGAAGCTGAGCCCTGATTAGGGGGCGGGGCTTCACTGACTAGGGGTCCTATAAAGGGAGCACCCAGTCAGGCAGGGGCAAGGGAGCTAGCAAACAGACCTGTAAACAGGGGAGTTTGAGTGGGAGTTCTGTTGGAGGAGAACGTATTTGTGTGTGTTTTTGTATTGGTATTATCCTTATGTGTAGAGGCTTGGAGGGGCTAGGTGCTGCGAGAGAAGCTGAGCCCTGATTAGGGGGCGGGGCTTCACAGACTAGGGGTCCTATAAAGGTAGCAGCCAGTCAGGCAGCGGCACAGGAGCTAGCAAACAGAGCTGTGAACAGGGGAGTTTGAGTGGGAGTTCTGTTGGAGGAGAAGCTATTTGTGTGTGTTTTTGTATTGGTAGTATCTGTATGTGTAGAGGCTTGGAGGGGCTTTGTGCTGGGATAGAAGCTGAGCCCTTATTAGGGGCGGGGCTTCACTGACTAGGGGTCCTAAAGGTAGCAGCCAGTCAGGCAGCGGCACAGGAGCTAGCAAACAGAGCTGTGAACAGGGGAGTTTGAGTGGGAGTTCTGTTGGAGGAGATGGTATTTGTGTGTGTTTGGTTTTGCATTGGTAGTATCTGTATGTGTAGAGGCTTGGAGGAGCTTTGTGCTGGGAGAGAAGCTGAGCCCTGATTTGGGGGCGGGGCTTCCCTGACTAGGGGTCCTATAAAGTTAGCAGCCAGTCAGGCAGCGGCACAGGAGCTAGCAAACAGAGCTGGGAACAGGGGAGTTTGAGTGGGAGTTCTGTTGGAGGAGAAGGTATTTGTGTGTGTTTTTGTATTGGTAGTATCTGTATGTGATTAGGGGGCGGGGCTTCACTGACTAGGGGTCCTATAAAGGTAGCAGCCAGTCAGGCAGCGGAACAGACAGCTGCAGTTGCACAGGAGCTAGCAAACAGAGCTGTGAACAGGGGAGTTTGAGTGGGAGTTCTGTTGGAGGAGAAGGCATTTGTGTGTGTTTTTGTATTGGTAGTATCTGTATGTGTAGCGGCTTGGAGGGGCTAGGTGCTGCGAAAGAAGCTGAGCCCTGATTAGGGGGCGGGGCTTCACTGACTAGGGGTCCTATAAAGGTAGCAGCCAGTCAGGCAGCGGCACAGGAGCTAGCAAACAGAGCTGTGAACAGGGGAGTTTGAGTGGGAGTTCTGTTGGAGGAGAAGGTATTTGTGTGTGTTTTTGTATTGGTAGTATCTGTATGTGTAGAGGCTTGGAGGGGCTAGGTGCTGCGAGAGAAGCTGAGCCCTGATTAGGGGGCGAGGCTTCACTGACTAGGGGTCCTATAAAGGTAGCAGCCAGTCAGGCAGCGGCACAGGAGCTAGCAAACAGAGCTGTGAACAGGGGAGTTTGAGTGGGAGTTCTGTTGGAGGAGAAGGTATTTGTGTGTGTTTTTGTATTGGTAGTATCTGTATGTGTAGAGGCTGGAGGGGCTAGGTGCTGCGAGAGAAGCTGAGCCCTGATTAGGGGGCGGGGCTTCAAAGACTAGGAGTCCTATAAAGGTAGCAGCCAGTCAGGCAGCGGCAAGGGAGCTAGCAAACAGACCTGTAAACAGGGGAGTTTGAGTGGGAGTTATGTTGGAGGAGAACGTATTTGTGTGTGTTTTTGTATTGGTATTATCTGAAGTGTAGAGGCTTGGAGGGGCTTTGTGCTGGGAGAGAAGCTGAGCCCTGATTAGGGGGCGGGGCTTCACTGACTAGGGGTCCTATAAAGGTAGCAGCCAGTCAGGCAGCGGCACAGGAGCTAGCAAACAGAGCTGTGAACAGGGGAGTTTGAGTGGGAGTTCTGTTGGAGGAGAAGGTATTTGTGTGTGTTTTTGTATTGGTAGTATCTGTATGTGTAGAGGCTTGGAGGGGCTAGGTGCTGCGAGAGAAGCTGAGCCCTGATTAGGGGGCGGGGCTTCACTGACTAGGGGTCCTATAAAGGTAGCAGCCAGTCAGGCAGCGGCACAGGAGCTAGCAAACAGAGCTGTGAACAGGGGAGTTTGAGTGGGAGTTCTATTGGAGGAGAAGGTATTTGTGTGTGTTTTTGTATTGGTATTATCTGTATGTGTAGAGGCTTGGAGGGGCTAGGTGCTGCGAGAGAAGCTGAGCCCTGATTAGGGGGCGGGGCTTCACAGACTAGGGGTCCTATAAAGGTAGCAGCCAGTCAGGCAGCGGCACAGGAGCTAGCAAACAGAGCTGTGAACAGGGGAGTTTGAGTGGGAGTTCTGTTGGAGGAGAAGCTATTTGTGTGTGTTTTTGTATTGGTAGTATTTGTATGTGTAGAGGCTTTTAGGGGCTAGGTGCTGCGAGAGAAGCTGAGCCCTGATTAGGGGGCGGGGCTTCACTGACTAGGGGTCCTATAAAGGGAGCACCCAGTCAGGCAGCGGCAAGGGAGCTGGCAAACAGACCTGTAAACAGGGGAGTTTGAGTGGGAGTTCTGTTGGAGGAGAACGTATTTGTGTGTTTTTGTATTGGTATTATCTGTATGTGTAGAGGCTTGGAGGGGCTTTGTGCTGGGAGAGAAGCTGAGCCCTGATTAGGGGGCGGGGCTTCACTGACTAGGGGTCCTATAAAGGTAGCAGCCAGTCAGGCAGCGGCACAGGAGCTAGCAAACAGAGCTGTGAACAGGGGAGTTTGAGTGGGAGTTCTGTTGGAGGAGATGGTATTTGTGTGTGTTTGGTTTTGTATTGTCAGTATCTGTATGTGCAGGGGCTTTGTGCTGGGAGAGAAGCTAAGCCCTGATTCGGGGGCGGGGCTTCCCTGACTAGGGGTCCTATAAAGGTAGCTGCCAGTCAGGCAGCGGCACAGGAGCTAGCAAACAGAGCTGTAAACAGGGGAGTTTGAGTGGGAGTTCTGTTGGAGGAGAAGGTATTTGTGTGTGTTTGGTTTTGCATAGGTAGTATCTGTATGTGTAGAGGCTTCGAGGGGCTTTGTGCTGGGAGAGAAGCTGAGCCCTGATTAGGGGGCGGGGCTTCACTGACTAGGGGTCCTATAAAGGTAGCAGGCAGTCAGGCAGCAGAACAGACAGCTGCAGCGGCACAGGAGCTAGCAAACAGAGCTGTGAACAGGGGAGTTTGAGTGGGAGTTCTGTTGGAGGAGATGGTATTTGTGTGTGTTTGGTTTTGTATTGGTAGTATCTGTATGTGTAGGGGTTTGGCGGGGCTTTGTGCTTGGAGAGAAGCTGAGCCCTGATTAGGGGGCGGGGCTTCACTGACTAGGGGTCCTATAAAGGTAGCAGCCAGTCAGGCAGCGGAACAGACAGCTGCAGTGGCACAGGATCTAGCAAACAGAGCTGTGAACAGGGGAGTTTGAGTGGGAGTTCTGTTGGAGGAGAAGGTATTTGTGTGTGTTTTTGTATTGGTAGTATCTGTATGTGTAGAGGCTTGGAGGGGCTAGGTGCTGCGAGAGAAACTGAGCCCTGATTAGGGGGCGGGGCTTCACTGACTAGGGGTCCTATAAAGGTAGTAGCCAGTCAGGCAGCGCCACAGACAGCTGCAGCGGCACAGGAGCTAGCAAACAGAGCTGTGAACAGGGGAGTTTGAGTGGGAGTTCTGTTGGAGGAGAAGGTATTTGTGTGTGTTTTTGTATTGGTAGTATCTGTATGTGTAGAGGCTTGGAGGGGCTAGGTGCTGCGAGAGAAGCTGAGCCCTGATTAGGGGGCGGGGCTTCACTGACTAGGGGTCCTATAAAGGTAGCAGCCAGTCAGGCAGCGGCAGAGGAGCTAGCAAACAGAGCTGTAAACAGGGGAGTTTGAGTGGGAGTTCTGTTGGAGGAGAAGGTATTTGTGTGTGTTTGGTTTTGCATTGGTAGTATCTGTATGTGTAGAGGCTTGGAGGAGCTTTGTGCTGGGAGAGAAGCTGAGCCCTGATTTGGGGGCGGGGCTTCACTGACTAGGGGTCCTATAAAGGTAGCAGCCAGTCAGGCAGGGGCACAGGAGCTAGCAAACAGAGCTGTGAACAGGGGAGTTTGAGTGGGAGTTCTGTTGGAGGAGAACGTATTTGTGTGTGTTTTTGTATTGGTATTATCTGAAGTGTAGAGGCTTGGAGGGGCTTTGTGCTGGGAGAGAAGCTGAGCCCTGATTAGGGGGCGGGGCTTCACTGACTAGGGGTCCTATAAAGGTAGCAGCCAGTCAGGCAGCGGCACAGGAGCTAGCAAACAGAGCTGTGAACAGGGGAGTTTGAGTGGGAGTTCTGTTGGAGGAGAAGCTATTTGTGTGTGTTTTTGTATTGGTGGTATCCGTATGTGTAGAGGCTTTTAGGGGCTAGGTGCTGCGAGAGAAGCTGAGCCCTGATTAGGGGGCGGGGCTTCACTGACTAGGGGTCCTATAAAGGTAGCAGCCAGTCAGGCAGCGGCACAGGAGCTAGCAAACAGAGCTGTGAACAGGGGAGTTTGAGTGGGAGTTCTGTTGGAGGAGAAGGTATTTGTTTGTGTTTTTGTATTGGTAGTATCTGTATGTGTAGAGCCTTGGAGGGGCTAGGTGCTGTGAGAGAAGCTGAGCCCTGATTAGGGGGCGGGGCTTCACTGACTAGGGGTCCTATAAAGGTAGCAGCCAGTCAGGCAGTGGCACAGACAGCTGCAGTGGCACAGGAGCTAGCAAACAGAGCTGTAAACAGGGGAGTTTGAGTGGGAGTTCTGTTGGAGGAGATGGTATTTGTGTTTGTTTGGTTTTGTATTGGTAGTATCTGTATGTGTAGGGGTTTGGCGGGGCTTTGTGCTTGGAGAGAAGCTGAGCCCTGATTAGGGGGCGGGGCTTCACTGGCTAGGGGTCCTATAAAGGTAGCAGCCAGTCAGGCAGCGGAACAGACAGCTGCAGTTGCACAGGAGCTAGCAAACAGAGCTGTGAACAGGGGAGTTTGAGTGGGAGTTCTGTTGGAGGAGAAGGTATTTGTGCGTGTTTTTGTATTGGTAGTATCTGTATGTGTAGAGGCTTGGAGGGGCTAGGTGCTGCGAGAGAAGCTGAGCCCTTATTAGGGGGCGGGTCTTCACTGACTAGGGGTCCTATAAAGGTAGCAGCCAGTCAGGCAGCGGCACAGGAGCTAGCAAACAGAGCTGTGAACAGGGGAGTTTGAGTGTTAGTTCTGTTGGAGGAGAGGCTATTTGTGTCTGTTTTTGAATTGGTAGTATCTGTATGTGTAGAGGCTTGGAGGGGCTAGGTGCTGCGAGAGAAGCTGAGCCCTGATTAGGGGGCGGGGCTTCACTGACTAGGGGTCCTATAAAGGTAGCAGCCAGTCAGGCAGCGGCACAGGAGCTAGCAAACAGAGCTGTAAACAGGGGAGTTTGAGTGGGAGTTCTGTTGGAGGAGATGGTATTTGTGTGTGTTTGGTTTTGTATTGGTAGTATCTGTATGTGTAGGGGTTTGGCGGGGCTTTGTGCTTGGAGAGAAGCTGAGCCCTGATTAGGGGGCGGGGCTTCACTGACTAGGGGTCCTATAAAGGTAGCAGCCAGTCAGGCAGCGGAACAGACAGCTGCAGTTGCACAGGAGCTAGCAAACAGAGCTGTGAACAGGGGAGTTTGAGTGGGAGTTCTGTTGGAGGAGAAAGTATTTGTGTGTGTTTTTGTATTGGTAGTATCTGTATGTGTAGAGGCTTGGAGGGGCTTGGTGCTGCGACAGAAGCTGAGCCCTGATTAGGGGGCGGGACTTCACTGACTAGGGGTCGTATAAAGGTAGCAGCCAGTCAGGCAGCGGCAAGGGAGCTGGCAAACAGACCTGTAAACAGGGGAGTTTGAGTGGGAGTTATGTTGGAGGAGAACGTATTTGTGTGTGTTCTTGTATTGGTATTATCTGAAGTGTAGAGGCTTGGAGGGGCTTTGTGCTGGGAGAGAAGCTGAGCCCTGATTAGGGGGCGGGGCTTCACTGACTAGGGGTCCTATAAAGGTAGCAGCCAGTCAGGCAGCGGCACAGGAGCGAGCAAACAGAGCTGTGAACAGGGGAGTTTGAGTGGGAGTTCTGTTGGAGGAGAAGGTATTTGTTTGTGTTTTTGTATTGGTAGTATCTGTATGTGTAGAGGCTTGGAGGGGCTAGGTGCTGCGAGAGAAGCTGAGCCCTGATTAGGGGGCGGGGCTTCCCTGACTAGGGGTCCTATAAAGGTAGCAGCCAGTCAGGCAGCGGCACAGGAGCTAGCAAACAGAGCTGTGAACAGGGGAGTTTGAGTGGGAGTTCTGTTGGAGGAGAAGCTATTTGTGTGTGTTTTTGTATTGGTGGTATCTGTATGTGTAGAGGCTTTTAGGGGCTAGGTGCTGTGAGAGAAGCTGAGCCCTGATTAGGGGGCGGGGCTTCACTGACTAGGGGTCCTATAAAGGTAGCAACCAGTCAGGCAGCGGCACAGGAGCTAGCAAACAGAGCTGTGAACAGGGGAGTTTGAGTGGGAGTTCTGTTGGAGGAGAAGGTATTTGTTTGTGTTTGGTTTTGTATTGGTAGTATCTGTATGTGTAGAGGCTTGGAGGGGCTTTGTGCTGGGAGAGAAGCTGAGCCCTGATTAGGGGGCGGGGCTTCACTGACTAGGGGTCCTATAAAGGTAGCAGCCAGTCAGGCAGCGGCACAGGAGCTAGCAAACAGAGCTGTGAACAGGGGAGTTTGAGTGGGAGTTCTGTTGGAGGAGAAGGTATTTGTGTGTGTTTTTGTATTGGTAGTATCTGTATGTGTAGAGGCTTGGAGGGGCTAGGTGCTGGGAGAGAAGCTGAGCCCTGATTAGGGGGCGGGGCTTCACTGACTAGGGGTCCTATAAAGGTAGCAGCCAGTCAGGCAGCGGCACAGACAGCTGCAGCGGCACAGGAGCTAGCAAACAGAGCTGTAAACAGGGGAGTTTGAGTGGGAGTTCTGTTGGAGGAGATGGCATTTGTGTGTGTTTGGTTTTGTATTGGTAGTATCTGTATGTGTAGGGGTTTGGCGGGGCTTTGTGCTTGGAGAGAAGCTGAGCCCTGATTAGGGGGCGGGGCTTCACTGACTAGGGGTCCTATAAAGGTAGCAGCCAGTCAGGCAGCGGAACAGACAGCTGCAGTGGCACAGGAGCTAGCAAATAGAGCTGTGAACAGAGGAGTTTGAGTGGGAGTTCTGTTGGAGGAGAAGGTATTTGTGTGTGTTTTTGTATTGGTATTATCTGTATGTGTAGAGGCTTGGAGGGGCTAGGTGCTGCGAGAGAAGCTGAGCCCTGATTAGGGGGCGGGGCTTCACAGACTAGGGGTCCTATAAAGGTAGCAGCCAGTCAGGCAGCGGCACAGGAGCTAGCAAACAGAGCTGTGAACAGGGGAGTTTGAGTGGGAGTTCTGTTGGAGGAGAAGCTATTTGTGTGTGTTTTTGTATTGGTAGTATTTGTATGTGTAGAGGCTTTTAGGGGCTAGGTGCTGCGAGAGAAGCTGAGCCCTGATTAGGGGGCGGGGCTTCACTGACTAGGGGTCCTATAAAGGGAGCACCCAGTCAGGCAGCGGCAAGGGAGCTGGCAAACAGACCTGTAAACAGGGGAGTTTGAGTGGGAGTTCTGTTGGAGGAGAACGTATTTGTGTGTTTTTGTATTGGTATTATCTGTATGTGTAGAGGCTTGGAGGGGCTTTGTGCTGGGAGAGAAGCTGAGCCCTGATTAGGGGGCGGGGCTTCACTGACTAGGGGTCCTATAAAGGTAGCAACCAGTCAGGCAGCGGCACAGGAGCTAGCAAACAGAGCTGTGAACAGGGGAGTTTGAGTGGGAGTTCTGTTGGAGGAGAAGGTATTTGTTTGTGTTTGGTTTTGTATTGGTAGTATCTGTATGTGTAGGGGTTTGGCGGGGCTTTGTGCTTGGAGAGAAGCTGAGCCCTGATTAGGGGGCGGGGCTTCACTGACTAGGGGTCCTATAAAGGTAGCAGCCAGTCAGGCAGCGGCACAGACAGCTGCAGCGGCACAGGAGCTAGCAAACAGAGCTGTAAACAGGGGAGTTTGAGTGGGAGTTCTGTTGGAGGAGAAGGTATTTGTGTGTGTTTGGTTTTGCATTGGTAGTATCTGTACGTGTAGAGGCTTGGAGGGGCTTTGTGCTGGGAGAGAAGCTGAGCCCTGATTAGGGGGCGGGGCTTCACTGACTAGGGGTCCTATAAAGGTAGCAGCCAGTCAGGCAGCGGCACAGGAGCTAGCAAACAGAGCTGTGAACAGGGGAGTTTGAGTGGGAGTTCTGTTGGAGGAGAAGGTATTTGTGTGTGTTTTTGTATTGGTAGTATCTGTATGTGTAGAGGCTTGGAGGGGCTAGGTGCTGCGAGAGAAGCTGAGCCCTGATTAGGGGGCGGGGCTTCACTGACTAGGGGTCCTATAAAGGTAGCAGCCAGTCAGGCAGCGGCACAGGAGCTAGCAAACAGAGCTGTGAACAGGGGAGTTTGAGTGGGAGTTCTATTGGAGGAGATCGTATTTGTGTGTGTTTTTGTATTGGTATTATCTGTATGTGTAGAGGCTTGGAGGGGCTTTGTGCTGGGAGAGAAGCTGAGCCCTGATTAGGGGGCGGGGCTTCACTGACTAGGGGTCCTATAAAGGTAGCAGCCAGTCAGGCAGCGGCACAGGAGCTAGCAAACAGAGCTGTGAACAGGGGAGTTTGAGTGGGAGTTCTGTTGGAGGAGAAGGTATTTGTGTGTGTTTTTGTATTGGTAGTATCTGTATGTGTAGAGGCTTGGAGGGGCTAGGTGCTGCGAGAGAAGCTGAGCCCTGATTAGGGGGCGGGGCTTCACAGACTAGGGGTCCTATAAAGGTAGCAGCCAGTCAGGCAGCGGCACAGGAGCTAGCAAACAGAGCTGTGAACAGGGGAGTTTGAGTGGGAGTTCTGTTGGAGGAGAAGCTATTTGTGTGTGTTTTTGTATTGGTAGTATTTGTATGTGTAGAGGCTTTTAGGGGCTAGGTGCTGCGAGAGAAGCTGAGCCCTGATTAGGGGGCGGGGCTTCACTGACTAGGGGTCCTATAAAGGGAGCACCCAGTCAGGCAGCGGCAAGGGAGCTGGCAAACAGACCTGTAAACAGGGGAGTTTGAGTGGGAGTTCTGTTGGAGGAGAACGTATTTGTGTGTTTTTGTATTGGTATTATCTGTATGTGTAGAGGCTTGGAGGGGCTTTGTGCTGGGAGAGAAGCTGAGCCCTGATTAGGGGGCGGGGCTTCACTGACTAGGGGTCCTATAAAGGTAGCAGCCAGTCAGGCAGCGGCACAGGAGCTAGCAAAGAGAGCTGTGAACAGGAGAGTTTGAGTGGGAGTTCTGTTGGAGAAGAATGTATTTGTGTGTGTTTTTGTATTGGTAGTATCTGTATGTGTAGAGGCTTGGAGGGGCTAGGTGCTGCGAGAGAAGCTGAGCCCTGATTAGGGGGCGGGGCTTCACTGACTAGGGGTCCTATAAAGGTAGCAGCCAGTCAGGCAGCGGAACAGACAGCTGCAGCGGCACAGGAGCTAGCAAACAGAGCTGTAAACAGGGTAGTTTGAGTGGGAGTTCTGTTGGAGGAGAAGGTATTTGTGTGTGTTCGGTTTTGTATTGGTAATATCTGTATGTGTAGAGGCTTGGAGGGGCTTTGTGCTGGGAGAGAAGCTGAGCCCTGATTAGGGGGCGGGGCTTCACTGACTAGGGGTCCTATAAAGGTAGCAGCCAGTCAGGCAGCGGCACAGGAGCTAGCAAAGAGAGCTGTGAACAGGAGAGTTTGAGTGGGAGTTCTGTTGGAGAAGAATGTATTTGTGTGTGTTTTTGTATTGGTAGTATCTGTATGTGTAGAGGCTTGGAGGGGCTAGGTGCTGCGAGAGAAGCTGAGGCCTGATTAGGGGGCGGGGCTTCACTGACTAGGGGTCCTATAAAGGTAGCAGCCAGTCAGGCAGCGGAACAGACAGCTGCAGCGGCACAGGAGCTAGCAAACAGAGCTGTAAACAGGGGAGTTTGAGTGGGAGTTCTGTTGGAGGAGATGGTATTTGTGTGTGTTTGGTTTTGTATTGTCAGTATCTGTATGTGCAGGGGCTTTGTGCTGGGAGAGAAGCTAAGCCCTGATTCGGGGGCGGGGCTTCCCGGACTAGGGGTCCTATAAAGGTAGCTGCCAGTCAGGCAGCGGCACAGGAGCTAGCAAACAGAGCTGTAAACAGGGGAGTTTGAGTGGGAGTTCTGTTGGAGGAGAAGGTATTTGTGTGTGTTTGGTTTTGCATAGGTAGTATCTGTATGTGTAGAGGCTTCGAGGGGCTTTGTGCTGGGAGAGAAGCTGAGCCCTGATTAGGGGGCGGGGCTTCACTGACTAGGGGTCCTATAAAGGTAGCAGGCAGTCAGGCAGCGGAACAGACAGCTGCAGCGGCACAGGAGCTAGCAAACAGAGCTGTAAACAGGGTAGTTTGAGTGGGAGTTCTGTTGGAGGAGAAGGTATTTGTGTGTGTTCGGTTTTGTATTGGTAATATCTGTATGTGTAGAGGCTTGGAGGGGCTAGGTGCTGGGAGAGAAGCTGAGCCCTGATTAGGGGGCGGGGCTTCACTGACTAGGGGTCCTATAAAGGTAGCAGCCAGTCAGGCATTGGCACAGACAGCTGCAGCGGCACAGGAGCTAGCAAACAGAGCTGTAAACAGGGGAGTTTGAGTGGGAGTTCTGTTGGAGGAGAAGGTATTTGTGTGTGTTTGGTTTTGTATTGTCAGTATCTGTATGTGCAGGGGCTTTGTGCTGGGAGAGAAGCTGAGCCCTGATTAGGGGGCGGGGCTTCCCTGACTAGGGGTCCTATAAAGGTAGCAGCCAGTCAGGCAGCGGCACAGGAGATAGCAAACAGAGCTGTAAACAGGGGAGTTTGAGTGGGAGTTCTGTTGGAGGAGAAGGTATTTGTGTGTGTTTGGTTTTGCATGGGTAGTATCTGTATGTGTAGAGGCTTGGAGGGGCTTTGTGCTGGGAGAGAAGCTGAGCCCTGATTAGGGGGCGGGGCTTCACTGACTAGGGGTCCTATAAAGGTAGCAGGCAGTCAGGCAGCGGAACAGACAGCTGCAGCGGCAGAGGAGCTAGCAAACAGAGCTGTAAACAGGGTAGTTTGAGTGGGAGTTCTGTTGGAGGAGAAGGTATTTGTGTGTGTTTTTGTATTGATAATATCTGTATGTGTAGAGGCTTGGAGGGGCTAGGTGCTGGGAGAGAAGCTGAGCCCTGATTAGGGGGCGGGGCTTTACTGACTAGGGGTCCTATAAAGGTAGCAGCCAGTCAGGCAGCGGCACAGGAGCTAGCAAACAGAGCTGTGAACAGGGGAGTTTGAGTGGGAGTTCTGTTGGAGGAGAAGGTATTTGTGTGTGTTTTTGTATTGGTAGTATATGTATGTGTAGAGGCTTGAAGGGGCTTTGTGCTGGGAGAGAAGCTGAGCCCTGATTAGGGGGCGGGGCTTGACTGACTAGGGGTCCTATAAAGGTAGCAGCCAGTCAGGCATTGGCACAGACAGCTGCAGCGGCACAGGAGCTAGCAAACAGAGCTGTAAACAGGGGAGTTGGAGTGGGAGTTCTGTTGGAGGAGAAGGTATTTGTGTGTGTTTGGTTTTGTATTGGTAGTATCTGTATGTGTAGAGGCTTGGAGGGGCTTTGTGCTGGGAGAGAAGCTGAGCCCTGATTAGGGGGCGGGGCTTCACTGACTAGGCGTCCAATAAAGGTAGCAGCCAGTCAGGCAGCGGCACAGGAGCTAGCAAACAGAGCTGTAAACAGGGGAGTTTGAGTGGGAGTTTTGTTGGAGGAGATGGTATTTGTGTGTGTTTGGTTTTGTATTGGTAGTATCTGTATGTGTAGGGGTTTGGCGGGGCTTTGTGCTTGGAGAGAAGCTGAGCCCTGATTAGGGGGCGGGGCTTCACTGACTAGGGGTCCTATAAAGGTAGCAGCCAGTCAGGCAGCGGCACAGACAGCTGAAGCGGCACAGGAGCTAGCAAACAGAGCTGTAAACGGGAGTTGGAGTGGGAGTTCTGTTGGAGGAGAAGGTATTTGTGTGTTTGGTTTTGTATTGGTAGTATCTGTATGTGTAGAGGCTTGGAGGGGCTTTGTGCTGGGAGAGAAGCTGAGCCCTGATCAGGGGGCGGGGCTTCACTGACTAGGGGTCCTATAAAGGTAGCAGCCAGTCAGGCAGCGGCACAGGAGCTAGCAAACAGAGCTGTAAACAGGGGAGTTTGAGTGGGAGTTCTGTTGGAGGAGAAGGTATTTGTGTGTGTTTTTGTATTGGTATTATCTGTATGTGTAGAGGCTTGGAGGGGCTAGGTGCTGCGAGAGAAGCTGAGCCCTGATTAGGGGGCGGGGCTTGACTGACTAGGGGTCCTATAAAGGTAGCAGCCAGTCAGGCATTGGCACAGACAGCTGCAGCGGCACAGGAGCTAGCAAACAGAGCTGTAAACAGGGGAGTTTGAGTGATAGTTCTGTTGGAGGAGAAGGTATTTGTGTGTGTTTGGTTTTGTATTGTCATTATCTGTATGTGCAGGGGCTTTGTGCTGGGAGAGAAGCTGAGCCCTGATTAGGGGGCGGGGCTTCCCTGACTAGGGGTCCTATAAAGGTAGCAGCCAGTCAGGCAGCGGCACAGGAGCTAGCAAACAGAGCTGTAAACAGGGGAGTTTGAGTGGGAGTTCTGTTGGAGGAGAAGGTATTTGTGTGTGTTTTTGTATTGGTATTATCTGTATGTGTAGAGGCTTGGAGGGGCTTTGTGATGGGAGAGAAGCTGGGCCCTGATTAGGGGCGGGGCTTCACTGATTAGGGGTCCTAGAAAGGGAGCAGCCAGTCAGGCAGCGGCACAGACAGCTGCAGTGGCACAGGAGCTAGCAAACAGAGCTGTAAACACGGGAGTTTGAGTGGGAGTTCTGTTGGAGGAGAAGGTACTTGTGTGTGTTCGGTTTTGTATTGGTAGTATCTGCATGTGTACGGGCTTTGTGCTGGGAGAGAAGCTGAGCCCTGATTAGGGGGCTTGGCTTCCCTGACTAGGGGTCCTATAAAGGTAGCAGCCAGTCAGGCAGCGGCACAGGAGCTAGCAAACAGAGCTGTAAACAGGGGAGTTTGAGTGGGAGTTCTGTTGGAGGAGAAGGTATTTGTGTGTGTTTGGTTTTGTATTGGTAGTATCTGTATGTGTAGAAGCTTGGAGGGGCTTTGTGCTGGGAGAGAAGCTGAGCCCTGATTAGGGGGCGGGGCTTCACTGACTAGGCGTCCTATAAAGGTAGCAGCCAGTCAGGCAGCGGCACAGGAGCTAGCAAACAGAGCTGTAAACAGGGGAGTTTGAGTGGGAGTTTTGTTGGAGGAGATGGTATTTGTGTGTGTTTGGTTTTGTATTGGTAGTATCTGTATGTGTAGGGGTTTGGCGGGGCTTTGTGCTTGGAGAGAAGCTGAGCCCTGATTAGGGGGCGGGGCTTTACTGACTAGGGGTCCTAGAAAGGGAGCAGCCAGTCAGGCAGCGGCACAGACAGCTGCAGTGGCACAGGAGCAAGCAAACAGAGCTGTAAACAGGGGAGTTTGAGTGGGAGTTCTGTTGGAGGAGAAGGTATTTGTGTGTTTTTTTGTATTGGTAGTATCTGTATATGTAGAGGCTTGGAGGGGCTTTGTGCTGGGAGAGAAGCTGAGCCCTGATCAGGGAGCGGGGCTTCACTGACTAGGGGTCCTATAAAGGTAGCAGCCAGTCAGGCAGCGGCACAGGAGCTAGCAAACAGACCTGTAAACAGGGGAGTTTGAGTGGGAGTTCTGTTGGAGGAGAAGGTACTTGTGTGTGTTCGGTTTTGTATTGGTAGTATCTGTATGTGTACGGGCTTTGTGCTGGGAGAGAAGCTGAGCCCTGATTAGGGGGCGTGGCTTCCCTGACTAGGGGTCCTATGAAGGTAGCAGCCAGTCAGGCAGCGGCACAGGAGCTGGCAAACAGAGCGGTAAACAGGGGAGTTTGAGTGGGAGTTCGGTTGGAGGAGAAGGTATTTGTGTGTTTTTTTGTATTGGTAGTATCTGTATGTGTAGAGGCTTGGAGGGGCTAGATGCTGCGAGAGAAGCTGAGCCCTGATCAGGGTGCGGGGCTTCACTGACTAGGGGTCCTATAAAGGTAGCAGCCAGTCAGGCAGCGGCACAGGAGCTAGCAAACAGAGCTGTAAACAGGGGAGTTTGAGTGGGAGTTCTGTTGGAGGAGAAGGTATTTGTGTGTGTTTGGTTTTGTATTGTCAGTATCGGTATGTGCAGGGGCTTTGTGCTGGGAGAGAAGCTGAGCCCTGATTAGGGGGCCGGGCTTCACTGACTAGGGGTCCTATAAAGGTAGCAGCCAGTCAGGCAGCGGCACAGGAGCTAGCAAACAGAGCTGTAAGCAGGGGAGTTTGAGTGGGAGTTCTTCTGGAGGAGAAGGTATTTGTGTTTGTTTTTGTATTGGTATTATCTGTATGTGTAGAGGCTTGGAGGGGCTTTGTGCTGGGAGAGAAGCTGAGCCCTGATTAGGGGGCGGGGCTTCACTGACTAGGGGTCCTATAAAGGTAGCAGCCAGTCAGGCAGCGGCACAGGAGCTAGCAAACAGACCTGTAAACAGGGGAGTTTGAGTGGGAGTTCTGTTGGAGGAGAAGGTACTTGTGTGTGTTCGGTTTTGTATTGGTAGTATCTGTATGTGTACGGGCTTTGTGCTGGGAGAGAAGCTGAGCCCTGATTAGGGGGCGTGGCTTCCCTGACTAGGGGTCCTATAAAGGTAGCAGCCAGTCAGGCAGCGGCACAGACAGCTGCAGTGGCACAGGAGCTAGCAAACAGAGCAGTAAACAGGGGAGTTTGAGTGGGAGTTCTGTTGGAGGAGGAGGTATTTGTGTGTGTTTGGTTTTGTATTGGTAGTATCTGTATGTGTAGAGGCTTGGAGGGGCTAGATGCTGCGAGAGAAGCTGAGCCCTGATTAGGGGGCGGGGCTTCACTGACTAGGGGTCCTATAAAGGTAGCAGCCAGTCAGGCAGCGGCACAGACAGCTGAAGCGGCACAGGAGCTAGCAAACAGAGCTGTAAACAGGGGAGTTTGAGTGGGAGTTCTGTTGGAGGAGAAGGTATTTGTGTGTGTTTGGTTTTGTATTGTCAGTATCTGTATGTGCAGGGGCTTTGTGCTGGGAGAGAAGCTGAGCCCTGATTAGGGGGCGGGGCTTCCCTGACTAGGGGTCCTATAAAGGTAGCAGCCAGTCAGGCAGCGGCACAGGAGCTAGCAAACAGAGCTGTAAACAGGGGAGTTTGAGTGGGAGTTCTGTTGGAGGAGAAGGTATTTGTGTGTGTTTTTGTATTGGTATTATCTGTATGTGTAGAGGCTTGGAGGGGCTTTGTGATGGGAGAGAAGCTGGGCCCTGATTAGGGGCGGGGCTTCACTGATTAGGGGTCCTAGAAAGGGAGCAGCCAGTCAGGCAGCGGCACAGACAGCTGCAGTGGCACAGGAGCTAGCAAACAGAGCTGTAAACACGGGAGTTTGAGTGGGAGTTCTGTTGGAGGAGAAGGTACTTGTGTGTGTTCGGTTTTGTATTGGTAGTATCTGCATGTGTACGGGCTTTGTGCTGGGAGAGAAGCTGAGCCCTGATTAGGGGGCGTGGCTTCCCTGACTAGGGGTCCTATGAAGGTAGCAGCCAGTCAGGCAGCGGCACAGGAGCGAGCAAACAGAGCGGTAAACAGGGGAGTTTGAGTGGGAGTTCTGTTGGAGGAGAAGGTATTTGTGTGTTTTTTTGTATTGGTAGTATCTGTATGTGTAGAGGCTTGGAGGGGCTAGATGCTGCGAGAGAAGCTGAGCCCTGATTAGGGGGCGGAGCTTCACTGACTAGGGGTCCTATAAAGGTAGCAGCCAGTCAGGCAGCGGCACAGGAGCTAGCAAACAGAGCTGTGAACAGGGGAGTTTGAGTGGGAGTTCTGTTGGAGGAGAAGGTATATGTGTGTGTTTTTGTATTGGTAATATCTGTATGTGTAGAGGCTTGGAGGGGCTAGGTGCTGGGAGAGAAGCTGAGCCCTGATTAGGGGGCGGGCTTGACTGACTAGGCGTCCTATAAAGGTAGCAGCCAGTCAGGCAGCGGCACAGACAGCTGCAGCGGCACAGGAGCTAGCAAACAGAGCTGTAAACAGGGGACTTTGAGTGGGAGTTCTGTTGGAGGAGAAGGTATTTGTGTGTGTTTGGTTTTGTATTGGTAGTATCTGTATGTGTAGAAGCTTGGAGGGGCTTTGTGCTGGGAGAGAAGCTGAGCCCTGATTAGGGGGCGGGGCTTCACTGACTAGGCGTCCTATAAAGGTAGCAGCCAGTCAGGCAGCGGCACAGGAGCTAGCAAACAGAGCTGTGAACAGGGGAGTTTGAGTGGGAGTTTTGTTGGAGGAGATGGTATTTGTGTGTGTTTGGTTTTGTATTGGTAGTATCTGTATGTGTAGGGGTTTGGCGGGGCTTTGTGCTTGGAGAGAAGCTGAGCCCTGATTAGGGGGCGGGGCTTTACTGACTAGGGGTCCTAGAAAGGGAGCAGCCAGTCAGGCAGCGGCACAGACAGCTGCAGTGGCACAGGAGCAAGCAAACAGAGCTGTAAACAGGGGAGTTTGAGTGGGAGTTCTGTTGGAGGAGAAGGTATTTGTGTGTTTTTTTGTATTGGTAGTATCTGTATATGTAGAGGCTTGGAGGGGCTTTGTGCTGGGAGAGAAGCTGAGCCCTGATCAGGGAGCGGGGCTTCACTGACTAGGGGTCCTATAAAGGTAGCAGCCAGTCAGGCAGCGGCACAGACAGCTGCAGTGGCACAGGAGCTAGCAAACAGAGCAGTAAACAGGGGAGTTTGAGTGGGAGTTCTGTTGGAGGAGGAGGTATTTGTGTGTGTTTGGTTTTGTATTGGTAGTATCTGTATGTGTAGAGGCTTGGAGGGGCTTTGTGCTGCGAGAGAAGCTGAGCCCTGATTAGGGGGCGGGGCTTCACTGACTAGGGGTCCTATAAAGGTAGCAGCCAGTCAGGCAGCGGCACAGACAGCTGAAGCGGCACAGGAGCTAGCAAACAGAGCTGTAAACAGGGGAGTTTGAGTGGGAGTTCTGTTGGAGGAGAAGGTATTTGTGTGTGTTTGGTTTTGTATTGTCAGTATCTGTATGTGCAGGGGCTTTGTGCTGGGAGAGAAGCTGAGCCCTGATTAGGGGGCGGGGCTTCCCTGACTAGGGGTCCTATAAAGGGAGCAGCCAGTCAGGCAGCGGCACAGGAGCTAGCAAACAGAGCTGTGAACAGGGGAGTTTGAGTGGGAGTTCTGTTGGAGGAGAAGGTATTTGTGTGTGTTTTTGTATTGGTAGTATCTGTATGTGTAGAGGCTTGGAGGGGCTAGGTGCTGGGAGAGAAGCTGAGCCCTGATTAGGGGGCGGGGCTTCACTGACTAGGGGTCCTATAAAGGTAGCAGCCAGTCAGGCAGCGGCACAGGAGCTAGCAAACAGAGCTGTGAACAGGGGAGTTTGAGTGGGAGTTCTGTTGGAGGAGAAGGTATTTGTGTGTGTTTTTGTATTGGTAGTATATGTATGTGTAGAGGCTTGAAGGGGCTTTGTGCTGGGAGAGAAGCTGAGCCCTGATTAGGGGGCGGGGCTTGACTGACTAAGGGTCCTATAAAGGTAGCAGCCAGTCAGGCAGCGGCTCAGACAGCTGCAGCGGCACAGGAGCTAGCAAACAGAGCTGTAAACAGGGGAGTTGGAGTGCGAGTTCTGTTGGAGGAGAAGGTATTTGTGTGTGTTTGGTTTTGTATTGGTAGTATCTGTATGTGTAGAGGCTTGGAGGGGCTTTGTGCTGGGAGAGAAGCTGAGCCCTGATTAGGGGGCGGGGCTTCACTGACTAGGGGTCCTATAAAGGTAGCAGCCAGTCAGGCAGCGGCACAGGAGCTAGCAAACAGAGCTGTAAACAGGGCAGTTTGAGTGGGAGTTCTGTTGGAGGAGAAGGTATTTGTGTGTTGTCTTGTATTGGTAGTATCTGTATATGTAGAGGCTTGGAGGGGCTTTGTGCTGGGAGAGAAGCTGAGCCCTGATTAGGGGGCGGGGCTTCACTGACTAGGGGTCCTATAAAGGTAGCAGCCAGTCAGGCAGCGGCACAGACAGCGGCAGCGGCACAGGAGCTAGCAAACAGAGCTGTGAACAGGGGAGTTTGAGTGGGAGTTCTGTTGGAGGAGAAGGTATTTGTGTGTGTTTGGTTTTGTATTGTCAGTATCTGTATGTGCAGGGGCTTTGTGCTGGGAGAGAAGCTGAGCCCTGATTAGGGGGCGGGGCTTCCCTGACTAGGGGTCCAATAAAGGTAGCAGCCAGTCAGGCAGCGGCACAGGAGCTAGCAAACAGAGCTGTAAACAGGGGAGTTTGAGTGGGAGTTCTGTTGGAGGAGAAGGTATTTGTGTGTGTTTGGTTTTGCATTGGTAGTATCTGTATGTGTAGAGGCTTGGAGGGGCTTTGTGCTGGGAGAGAAGCTGAGCCCTGATTAGGGGGCGGGGCTTCACTGACTAGGGGTCCTATAAAGGTAGCAGCCAGTCAGGCAGCGGCACAGGAGCTAGCAAACAGAGCTGTGAACAGGGGAGTTTGAGTGGGAGTTCTGTTGGAGGAGAAGGTATTTGTGTGTGTTTTTGTATTGGTAGTATCTGTATGTGTAGAGGCTTGGAGGGGCTAGGTGCTGCGAGAGAAGCTGAGCCCTGATTAGGGGGCGGGGCTTCAAAGACTAGGGGTCCTATAAAGGTAGCAGCCAGTCAGGCAGCGGCACAGGAGCTAGCAAACAGAGCTGTGAACAGGGGAGTTTGAGTGGGAGTTCTGTTGGAGGAGAAGCTATTTGTGTGTGTTTTTGTATTGGTAGTATCTGTATGTGTAAAGGCTTGGAGGGGCTAGGTGCTACGAGAGAAGCTGAGCCCTGATTAGGGGGCGGGACTTCACTGACTAGGGGTCGTATAAAGGTAGCAGCCAGTCATGCAGCGGCAAGGGAGCTAGCAAACAGACCTGTAAACAGGGGAGTTTGAGTCGGAGTTCTGTTGGAGGAGAACGTATTTGTGTGTGTTTTTGTATTGGTATTATCTGCATGTGTAGAGGCTTGGAGGGGCTTTGTGCTGGGAGAGAAGCTGAGCCCTGATTAGGGGGCGGGGCTTCCCTGACTAGGGGTCCTATAAAGGTAGCAGCCAGTCAGGCAGCGGCACAGGAACTAGCAAACAGAGCTCTAAACAGGGGAGTTTGAGTGGGAGTTCTGTTGGAGGAGAAGGTATTTGTGTGTGTTTTTGTATTGGTAGTATCTGTATGTGTAGAGGCTTGGAGGGGCTAGGTGCTGCGAGAGAAGCTGAGCCCTGATTAGGGGGCGGGGCTTCACAGACTAGGGTCCTATAAAGGTAGCAGCCAGTCAGGCAGCGGCACAGGAGCTAGCAAACAGAGCTGTGAACAGGGGAGTTTGAGTGGGAGTTCTGTTGGAGGAGAAGGTATTTGTGTGTGTTTGGTTTTGTATTGTCAGTATCTGTATGTGCAGGGGCTTTGTGCTGGGAGAGAAGCTGAGCCCTGATTAGGGGGCGGGGCTTCCCTGACTAGGGGTCCTATAAAGGTAGCAGCCAGTCGGGCAGCGGCACAGGAGCTAGCAAACAGAGCTGTAAACAGGGGAGTTTGAGTGGGAGTTCTGTTGGAGGAGAAGGTATTTGTGTGTGTTTGGTTTTGCATTGGTAGTATCTGTATGTGTAGAGGCTTGGAGGGGCTTTGTGCTGGGAGAGAAGCTGAGCCCTGATTAGGGGCTGGGACTTCACTGACTAGGGGTCCTATAAAGGTAGCAGCCAGTCAGGCAGCGGCACAGGAGCTAGCAAACAGAGCTGTGAACAGGGGAGTTTGAGTGGGAGTTCTGTTGGAGGAGAAGGTATTTGTGTGTGTTTTTGTATTGGTATTATCTGTATGTTTAGAGGCTTGGAGGGGCTAGGTGCTGCGAGAGAAGCTGAGCCCTGATTAGGGGGCGGGGCTTCACTGACTAGGGGTCCTATAAAGGTAGCAGCCAGTCAGGCATTGGCACAGACAGCTGTAGCGGCACAGGAGCTAGCAAACAGAGCTGTAAACAGGGGAGTTTGAGTGGGAGTTCTGTTGGAGGAGAAGGTATTTGTGTGTGTTTGGTTTTGTATTGTCAGTACCTGTATGTGCAGGGGCTTTGTGCTGGGAGAGAAGCTGAGCCCTGATTAGGGGGCGGGGCTTCCCTGACTAGGGGTCCTATAAAGGTAGCAGCCAGTCAGGCAGCGGCACAGGAGCTAGCAAACAGAGCTGTAAACAGGGGAGTTTGAGTGGGAGTTCTGTTGGAGGAGAAGGTATTTGTGTGTGTTTTTGTATTGGTATTATCTGTATGTGTAGAGGCTTGGAGGGGCTTTGTGATGGGAGAGAAGCTGAGCCCTGATCAGGGGGCGGGGCTTCACTGATTAGGGGTCCTATAAAGGTAGAAGCCAGTCAGGCAGCGGCACAGGAGCTAGCAAACAGACATGTAAACAGGGGAGTTTGAGTGGGAGTTCTGTTGGAGGAGAAGGTACTTGTGTGTGTTCGGTTTTGTATTGGTAGTATCTGTATGTGTACGGGCTTTGTGCTGGGAGAGAAGCTGAGCCCTGATTAGGGGGCGTGGCTTCCCTGACTAGGGGTCCTATGAAGGTAGCAGCCAGTCAGGCAGCGGCACAGGAGCTAGCAAACAGAGCGGTAAACAGGGGAGTTTGAGTGGGAGTTCTGTTGGAGGAGAAGGTATTTGTGTGTGTTTGGTTTTGTATTGTCAGGATCTGTATGTGCAGGGGCTTTGTGCTGGGAGAGAAGCTGAGCCCTGATTAGGGGGCGGGGCTTGACTGACTAGGGGTCCTATAAAGGTAGCAGCCAGTCAGGCAGCGGCTCAGACAGCTGCAGCGGCACAGGAGCTAGCAAACAGAGCTGTAAACAGGGGAGTTTGAGTGGGAGTTCTGTTGGAGGAGAAGGTATTTGTGTGTGTTTGGTTTTGTATTGTCAGTATCTGTACGTGCAGGGGCTTTGTGCTGGGAGAGAAGCTGAGCCCTGATTAGGGGGCGGGGCTTCACTGACTAGGGGTCCTATAAAGGTAGCAGCCAGTCAGGCAGCGGCACAGGAGCTAGCAAACATAGCTGTAAACAGGGGAGTTTGAGTGGGAGTTCTGTTGGAGGAGAAGTTATTTGTGTGTGTGTGTTTTTGTATTGGTAGTATCTGTATGTGTAGAGGCTTTGAGGGGCTTTGTGCTGGGAGAGAAGCTGAGCCCTGATTAGGGGGCGGGGCTTCACTGACTAGGGGTCCTATAAAGGTAGCTGCCAGTCAGGCAGCAGAACAGACAGCTGCAGTGGCACAGGAGCTAGCAAACAGAGCTTTAAACAGGGGAATTTGAGTGGGAGTTCTGTTGGAGGAGAAGGTATTTGTGTGTGTTTTTGAATTGGTAGTATCTGTATGTGTAGAGGCTTGAAGGGGCTTTGTGCTGGGAGAGAAGCTGAGCCCTGATTAGGGGGCGGGGCTTCACTGACTAGGGGTCCTATAAAGGTAGCAGCCAGTAAGGCATTGGCACAGACAGCTGCAGCGGCACAGGAGCTAGCAAACAGAGCTGTAAACAGGGCAGTTTGAGTGGGAGTTGTGTTGGAGGAGAAGGTATTTGTGTGTGTTTTTGTATTGGTATTATCTGTATGTGTAGAGGCTTGGAGGGGCTTTGTGATGGGAGAGAAGCTGGGCCCTGATTTGGGGACGGGGCTTCACTGACTAGGGGTCCTATAAAGGTAGCAGCCAGTCAGGCAGCGGAACAGACAGCTGCAGTGGCACAGGAGTTAGCAAACAGAGCTGTGAACAGAGGAGTTTGAGTGGGAGTTCTGTTGGAGGAGAAGGTATTTGTGTATGTTTTTGTATTGGTATTATCTGTATGTGTAGAGGCTTGGAGGGGCTAGGTGCTGCGAGAGAAGCTGAGCCCTGATTAGGGGGCGGGGCTTCCCTGACTAGGTGTCCTATGAAGGTAGCAGCCAGTCAGGCAGCGGCACAGGAGCTAGCAAACAGAGCTGTGAACAGGGGAGTTTGAGTGGGAGTTTTGTTGGAGGAGAAGGTATTTGTGTGTGTTTTTGTATTGGTAGTATATGTATGTGTAGAGGCTTGAAGGGGCTTTGTGCTGGGAGAGAAGCTGAGCCCTGATTAGGGGGCGGGGCTTGACTGACTAGGGGTCCTATAAAGGTAGCAGCCAGTCAGGCAGCGGCTCAGACAGCTGCAGCGGCACAGGAGCTAGCAAACAGAGCTGTAAACAGGGGAGTTTGAGTGGGAGTTCTGTTGGAGGAGAAGGTATTTGTGTGTGTTTGGTTTTGTATTGTCAGTATCTGTATGTGGAGGGGCTTTGTGCTGGGAGAGAAGCTGAGCCCTGATTAGGGGGCGGGGCTTCACTGACTACGGGTTCTATAAAGGTAGCAGCCAGTCAGGCATTGGCACAGACAGCTGCAGCGGCACAGGAGCTAGCAAACAGAGCTGTAAGCAGGGGAGTTTGAGTGGGAGTTCTTTTGGAGGAGAAGGTATTTGTGTGTTTTTTTGTATTGGTAGTATCTGTATGTGTAGAGGCTTGGAGGGGCTTTGTGCCGGGAGAGAAGCTGAGCCCTGATTGGGGGCGGGGCTTCACTGACTAGGGGTCCTATAAAGTTAGCAGCCAGTCAGGCAGCGGCACAGACAGCTGAAGCGGCACAGGACCTAGCAAACAGAGCTGTAAACAGGGCAGTTTGAGTGGGAGTTGTGTTGGAGGAGAAGGTATTTGTGTGTGTTTTTGTATTGGTATTATCTGTATGTGTAAAGGCTTGGAGGGGCTTTGTGATGCGAGAGAAGCTGGGCCCTGATTAGGGGGCGGGGCTTCACTGATTAGGGGTCCTAGAAAGGGAGCACCAGTCAGGCAGCGGCACAGACAGCTGCAATGGCACAGGAGCTAGCAAACAGAGCTGTAAAGAGGGGAGTTTGAGTGGGAGTTCTGTTGGAGCAGAAGGTATTTGTGTGTTTGGTTTTGTATTGGTAGTATCTGTATGTGTAGGGGCTTTGTCCTGGGAGAGAAGCTGAGCCCTGATTAGGGGACGGGGCTTCACTGACTAGGGGTCCTATAAAGGTAGCAGCCAGTCAGGCAGCGGAACAGACAGCTGCAGTGGCACAGGAGTTAGCAAACAGAGCTGTGAACAGAGGAGTTTGAGTGGGAGTTCTGTTGGAGGAGAAGGTATTTGTGTGTTTTTTGGTATTGGTAGTATCTGTATATGTAGAGGCTTGGAGGGGCTTTGTGCTGGGAGAGAAGCTGAGCCCTGATCAGGGGGCGGGGCTTCACTGACTAGGGGTTCTATAAAGCTAGCAGCCAGTCAAGCAGCGGCACAGGAGCTAGCAAACAGAGCTGTAAACAGGGTAGTTTGAGTGGGAGTTCTGTTGGAGGAGAAGGTATTTGTGTGTGTTTGGTTTTGTATTGGTAGTATCTGTATGTGTAGAGGCTTGGAGGGGCTTTGTGCTGGGAGAGAAGCTGAGCCCTGATTAGGGGGCGGGGCTTCAGTGACTAGGGGTCCTATAAAGGTACCAGCCAGTCAGGCAGCGGCACAGGAGCTAGCAAACAGAGCTGTAAACAGGGGAGTTTGAGTGGGAGTTCTGTTGGAGGAGAAGGTATTTGTGTGTGTTTGGTTTTTTATTGGTAGTATCTGTATGTGAAGGGGTTTGGCGGGGCTTTGTGCTTGGAGAGAAGCTGAACCCTGATTAGGGGGCGGGGCTTCACTGACTAGGGGTCCTACAAAGGTAGCAGCCAGTCAGGCAGCGGCACAGGAGCTAGCAAACAGAGCTGTGAACAGGGGAGTTTGAGTGGGAGTTCTGTTGGAGGAGAAGCTATTTGTGTGTGTTTTTGTATTGGTAGTATGTGTATGTGTAGAGGCTTGGAGGGGCTAGGTGCTGCGAGAGAAGCTGAGCCCTGATTAGGGGGCGGGGCTTCACTGACTAGGGGTCCTATAAAGGTAGCAGCCAGTCAGGCAGCGGCGAGGGAGCTAGCAAACAGACCTGTAAACAGGGGAGTTTGAGTGGGAGTTCTGTTGGAGGAGAACGTATTTGTGTGTGTTTTTGTATTGGTATTATCTGTATGTGTAGAGGCTTGGAGGGGCTTTGTGCTGGGAGAGAAGCTGAGCCCTGATTAGGGGGCGGGGCCTCACTGACTAGGGGTCCTATAAAGGTAGCAGCCAGTCAGGCAGCGGCACAGGAGCTAGCAAACAGAGCTGTGAACAGGGGAGTTTGAGTGGGAGTTCTGTTGGAGGAGAAGGTATTTGTGTGTGTTTTTGTATTGGTAGTATCTGTATGTGTAGAGGCTTGCAGGGGCTAGGTGCTGCGAGAGAAGCTGAGCCCTGATTAGGGGGCGGGGCTTCACTGACTAGGGGTCCTATAAAGGTAGCAGCCAGTCAGGCATTGGCACAGACAGCTGCAGCGGCACAGGAGCTGGCAAACAGAGCTGTAAACAGGGGAGTTTGAGTGGTAGTTCTGTTGGAGGAGAAGGTATTTGTGTGTGTTTGGTTTTGTATTGTCAGTATCTGTATGTGCAGGGGCTTTGTGCTGGGAGAGAAGCTGAGCCCTGATGAGGGGGCGGGGCTTCACTGACTAGGGGTCCTATAAAGGTAGCAGCCAGTCAGGCAGCGGCACAGGAGCTAGCAAACAGAGCTGTGAACAGGGGAGTTTGAGTGGGAGTTCTGTTGGAGGAGAAGATATTAGTGTGTGTTTTTGTATTGGTAGTATCTGTATGTGTAGAGGCTTGGAGGGGCTAGGTGCTGCGAGAGAAGCTGAACCCTGATTAGGGGGCGGGGCTTCACTGACTAGGGGTCCTATAAAGGTAGCAGCCAGTCAGGCAGCGGCACAGGAGCTAGCAAACAGAGCTGTAAACAGGGGAGTTTGAGTCGGAGTTCTGTTGGAGGAGATGGTATTTGTGTGTGTTTGGTTTTGTATTGTCAGTATCTGTATGTGCAGGGGCTTTGTGCTGGGAGAGAAGCTGAGCCCTGATTAGGGGGCGGGGCTTCACTGACTACGGGTCCTATAAAGGTAGCAGCCAGTCAGGCAGCGGCACAGACAGCTGCAGCGGCACAGGAGCTAGCAAACGGAGCTGTGAACAGGGGAGTTTGAGTGGGAGTTCTGTTGGAGGAGAAGGTATTTGTGTGTGTTTGGTTTTGTATTGTCAGTATCTGTATGTGCAGGGGCTTTGTGCTGGGAGAGAAGCTGAGCCCTGATTAGGGGGCGGGGCTTCACTGACTACGGGTCCTATAAAGGTAGCAGCCAGTCAGGCAGCGGCACAGACAGCTGCAGCGGCACAGGAGCTAGCAAACAGAGCTCTAAACAGGGGAGTTTGAGTGGGAGTTCTGTTGGAGGAGAAGGTATTTGTGTGTGTTTGGTTTTGTATTGGTAGTATCTGTATGTGAAGGGGTTTGGCGGGGCTTTGTGCTTGGAGAGAAGCTGAGCCCTGATTAGGGAGCGGGGCTTCACTGACTAGGGGTCCTATAAAGGTAGCAGCCAGTCAGGCAGCGGAACAGACAGCTGCAGTTGCACAGGAGCTAGCAAACGGAGCTGTGAACAGGGGAGTTTGAGTGGGAGTTCTGTTGGAGGAGAAGGTATGTGTGTGTGTTTGGTTTTGTATTGTCAGTATCTGTATGTGCAGGGGCTTTGTGCTGGGAGAGAAGCTGAGCCCTGATTAGGGGGCGGGGCTTCACTGACTACGGGTCCTATAAAGGTAGCAGCCAGTCAGGCAGCGGCACAGACAGCTGCAGCGGCACAGGAGCTAGCAAACAGAGCTCTAAACAGGGGAGTTTGAGTGGGAGTTCTGTTGGAGGAGAAGGTATTTGTGTGTGTTTGGTTTTGTATTGGTAGTATCTGTATGTGAAGGGGTTTGGCGGGGCTTTGTGCTTGGAGAGAAGCTGAACCCTGATTAGGGGGCGGGGCTTCACTGACTAGGGGTCCTATAAAGGTAGCAGCCAGTCAGGCAGCGGAACAGACAGCTGCAGCGGCACAGGAGCTAGCAAACAGAGCTCTAAACAGGGGAGTTTGAGTGGGAGTTCTGTTGGAGGAGAAGGTATTTGTGTGTGTTTGGTTTTGTATTGGTAGTATCTGTATGTGTAGAGGCTTGGAGGGGCTTTGTGCTGGGAGAGAAGCTGAGCCCTGGTTTGGGGGCGGGGCTTCAGTGACTAGGGGTCCTATAAAGGTAGCAGCCAGTCAGGCAGCGGCACAGGAGCTAGCAAACAGACATGTAAACAGGGGAGTTTGAGTGGGAGTTCTGTTGGAGGAGAACGTATTTGTGTGTGTTTTTGTATTGGTATTATCTGTATGTCTAGAGGCTTGGAGGGGCTTTGTGCTGGGAGAGAAGCTGAGCCCTGATTAGGGGGCGGGGCTTCACTGACTAGGGGTCCTATAAAGGTAGCAGCCAGTCAGGCAGCGGCACAGGAGCTAGCAAACAGAGCTGTGAACAGGGGAGTTTGAGTGGTAGTTCTGTTGGAGGAGAAGGTATTTGTGTGTGTTTTGGTATTGGTAGTATCTGTATGTGTAGAGGCTTGGAGGGGCTAGGTGCTGCGAGAGAAGCTGAGCCCTGATTACGGGGCGGGGCTTCACTGACTAGGGGTCCTATAAAGGTAGCAGCCAGTCAGGCATTGGCACAGACAGCTGCAGCGGCACAGGAGCTAGCAAACAGAGCTGTAAACAGGGGAGTTTGAGTGGGAGTTCTGTTGGAGGAGAAGGTATTTGTGTGTGTTTGGTTTTGTATTGTCAGTATCTGTATGTGCAGGGCCTTTGTGCTGGGAGAGAAGCTGAGCCCTGATCAGGGGGCGGGGCTTCCCTGACTTGGGGTCCTATAAAGGTAGCAGCCAGTCAGGCAGCGGCACAGGAGCTAGCAAACAGAGCTGTAAACAGGGGAGTTTGAGTGGGAGTTCTGTTGGAGGAGAAGGTATTTGTGTGTGTTTGGTTTTGCATTGGTAGTATCTGTATGTGTAGAGGCTTGGAGGGGCTTTGTGCTGGGAGAGAAGCTGAGCCCTGATTAGGGGGCGGGGCTTCACTGACTAGGGGTCCTATAAAGGTAGCAGCCAGTCAGGCAGCGGCACAGGAGCTAGCAAACAGAGCTGTGAACAGGGGAGTTTGAGTGGGAGTTCTGTTGGAGGAGAAGTTATTTGTGTGTGTGTGTTTTTGCATTGGTAGTATCTGTATGTGTAGAGGCTTTGAGGGGCTTTGTGCTGAGAGAGAAGCTGAGCCCTGATTAGGGGGCGGGGCTTCACTGACTACGGGTCCTATAAAGGTAGCAGGCAGTCAGGCAGCGGCACAGACAGCTGCAGCGGCACAGGAGGTAGCAAACAGAGCTCTAAACAGGGGAGTTTGAGTGGGAGTTCTGTTGGAGGAGAAGGTATTTGTGTGTGTTTCGTTTTGTATTGGTAGTATCTGTATGTGTAGAGGCTTGGAGGGGCTTTGTGCTGGGAGAGAAGCTGAGCCCTGATTAGGGGGCGGGGCTTCACTGACTAGGGGTCCTATAAAGGTAGCAGCCAGTCAGGTAGCGGAACAGACAGCTGCAGTGGCACAGGAGCTAGCAAACAGAGCTGTGAACAGGGGAGTTTGAGTGGGAGTTCTCTTGGAGGAGAAGGTATTTGTGTGTGTTTTTGTATTGGTATTATCTGTATGTGTAGAGGCTTGGAGGGGCTAGATGCTGCGAGAGAAGCTGAGCCCTGATTAGGGGGCGGGGCTTCACTGACTAGGGGTCCTATAAAGGTAGCAGCCAGTCAGGCAGCGGCACAGACAGCTGCAGTGGCACAGGAGCTAGCAAGCAGAGCTGTGAACAGGGGAGTTTGAGTGGGAGTTCTGTTGGAGGAGAAGGTATTTGTTTGTTTTTTTGTATTGGTAGTATCTGTATGTGTAGAGGCTTGGAGGGGCTTTGTGCTGGGAGAGAAGCTGAGCCCCGATTAGGGGGCGGGGCTTCACTGACTAGGGGTCCTATAAAGCTAGCAGCCAGTCAGGCAGCGGCACAGGAGCTAGCAAACAGAGCTGTCAACAGGGCAGTTTGAGTGGGAGTTCTGTTGGAGGAGAAGGTATTTGTGTGTGTTTGGTTTTGTATTGGTAGTATCTGTATGTTTACGGGCTTTGTGCTGGGACAGAAGCTGAGCCCTGATTAGGGGGCGGGGCTTCACTGACTAGCGGTCCTATAAAGGTAGCAACCAGTCAGGCAGCGGCACAGGAGCTAGCAAACAGAGCTGTAAACGGGAGTTTGAGTGGGAGTTCTGTTGGAGGAGAAGGTATTTGTGTTTGTTTTTGTACTCGTATTATCTGTATGTGTAGAGGCTTGAAGGGGCTTTGTGATGGGAGAGAAGCTGGGCCCTGATTAGGGGGCGGGGCTTCACTGATTAGGGGTCCTAGAAAGGGAGCAGCCAGTCAGGCAGCGGCACAGGAGCTAGCAAACAGAGCTGTAAACAGGGGAGTTTGAGTGGGAGTTCTGTTGGAGGAGAAGGTATTTGTGTGTGTTTTGTATTGGTAGTATGTGTATGTGTAGAGGCTTGGAGGGGCTAGGTGCTGCGAGAGAAGCTGAGCCCTGATTAGGGGGCGGGGCTTCACTGACTAGGGGTCCTATAAAGGTAGCAGCCAGTCAGGCATTGGTACAGACAGCTGCAGCGGCACAGGAGCTAGCAAACAGAGCTGTAAACAGGGGAGTTTGAGTGGGAGTTCTGTTGGAGGAGAAGGTATTTGTGTGTGTTTGGTTTTGTATTGTCAGTATCTGTATGTGCAGGGGCTTTGTGCTGGGAGAGAAGCTGAGCCCTGATTAGGCGGCGGGGCTTCCCTGACTAGGGGTCCTAGAAAGGTATCAACCAGTCAGGCAGCGGCACAGGAGCTAGCAAACAGAGCTGTAAACGGGAGTTTGAGTGGGAGTTCTGTTGGAGGAGAAGGTATTTGTGTTTGTTTTTGTATTCGTATTATCTGTATGTGTAGAGGCTTGAAGGGGCTTTGTGATGGGAGAGAAGCTGGGCCCTGATTAGGGGGCGGGGCTTCACTGATTAGGGGTCCTAGAAAGGGAGCAGCCAGTCAGGCAGCGGCACAGGAGCTAGCAAACAGAGCTGTAAACAGGGGAGTTTGAGTGGGAGTTCTGTTGGAGGAGAAAGTATTTGTGTGTGTTTGGTTTTGTATTGTCAGTATCTGTATGTGCAGGGGCTTTGTGCTGGGAGAGAAGCTGAGCCCTGATTAGGGGGCGGGGCTTCACTGACTACGGGTCCTATAAAGGTAGCAGCCAGTCAGGCAGCGGAACAGACAGCTGCAGTTGCACAGGAGCTAGCAAACGGAGCTGTGAACAGGGGAGTTTGAGTGGGAGTTCTGTTGGAGGAGAAAGTATTTGTGTGTGTTTGGTTTTGTATTGTCAGTATCTGTATGTGCAGGGGCTTTGTGCTGGGAGAGAAGCTGAGCCCTGATTAGGGGGCGGGGCTTCACTGACTACGGGTCCTATAAAGGTAGCAGCCAGTCAGGCAGCGGCACAGACAGCTGCAGCGGCACAGGAGCTAGCAAACAGAGCTCTAAACAGGGGAGTTTGAGTGGGAGTTCTGTTGGAGGAGAAGGTATTTGTGTGTGTTTGGTTTTGTATTGGTAGTATCTGTATGTGAAGGGGTTTGGCGGGGCTTTGTGCTTGGAGAGAAGCTGAACCCTGATTAGGGGGCGGGGCTTCACTGACTAGGGGTCCTATAAAGGTAGCAGGCAGTCAGGCAGCGGAACAGACAGCTGCAGCGGCACAGGAGCTAGCAAACAGAGCTCTAAACAGGGGAGTTTGAGTGGGAGTTCTGTTGGAGGAGAAGGTATTTGTGTGTGTTTGGTTTTGTATTGGTAGTATCTGTATGTGTAGAGGCTTGGAGGGGCTTTGTGCTGGGAGAGAAGCTGAGCCCTGGTTTGGGGGCGGGGCTTCAGTGACTAGGGGTCCTATAAAGGTAGCAGCCAGTCAGGCAGCGGCACAGGAGCTAGCAAACAGACATGTAAACAGGGGAGTTTGAGTGGGAGTTCTGTTGGAGGAGAACGTATTTGTGTGTGTTTTTGTATTGGTATTATCTGTATGTCTAGAGGCTTGGAGGGGCTTTGTGCTGGGAGAGAAGCTGAGCCCTGATTAGGGGGCGGGGCTTCACTGACTAGGGGTCCTATAAAGGTAGCAGCCAGTCAGGCAGCGGCACAGGAGCTAGCAAACAGAGCTGTGAACAGGGGAGTTTGAGTGGGAGTTCTGTTGGAGGAGAAGGTATTTGCGTGTGTTTTGGTATTGGTAGTATCTGTATGTGTAGAGGCTTGGAGTGGCTAGGTGCTGCGAGAGAAGCTGAGCCCTGATTAGGGGGCGGGGCTTCACTGACTAGGGGTCCTATAAAGGTAGCAGCCAGTCAGGCAGCGGCACAGGAGCTAGCAAACAGAGCTGTGAACAGGGGAGTTTGAGTGGGAGTTCTGTTGGAGGAGAAGGTATTTGTGTGTGTTTGGTTTTGTATTGGTAGTATCTGTATGTGTAGAGGCTTGGAGGGGCTAGGTGCTGCGAGAGAAGCTGAGCCCTGATTACGGGGCGGGGCTTCACTGACTAGGGGTCCTATAAAGGTAGCAGCCAGTCAGGCAGCGGAACAGACAGCTGCAGTGGCACAGGAGCTAGCAAACAGAGCTGTGAATAGGGGAGTTTGAGTGGGAGTTCTGTTGGACGAGAAGGTATTTGTGTGTGTTTTTGTATTGGTATTATCTGTATGTGTAGAGGCTTGGAGGGGCTAGGTGCTGCGAGAGAAGCTGAGCCCTGAATAGGGGGCGGGGCTTCACTGACTAGGGGTCCTATAAAGGTAGCAGCCAGTCAGGCATTGGCACAGACAGCTGCAGCGGCACAGGAGCTAGCAAACAGAGCTGTAAACAGGGGAGTTTGAGTGGGAGTTCTGTTGGAGGAGAAGGTATTTGTGTGTGTTTGGTTTTGTATTGTCAGTATCTGTATGTGCAGGGGCTTTGTGCTGGGAGAGAAGCTGAGCCCTGATGAGGGGGCGGGGCTTCACTGATTAGGGGTCCTAGAAAGGGAGCAGCCAGTCAGGCAGCGGCACAAGAGCTAGCAAACAGAGCTGTGAACAGGGGAGTTTGAGTGGTAGTTCTCTTGGAGGAGAAGGTATTTGTGTGTGTTTGGTTTTGTATTGTCAGTATCTGTATGTGCAGGGGCTTTGTGCTGGGAGAGAAGCTGAGCCCTGATTAGGGGGCGGGGCTTCACTGACTAGGGGTCCTATAAAGGTAGCAGCCAGTCAGGCAGCGGCACAGGAGCTAGCAAACAGAGCTGTGAACAGGGGAGTTTGAGTGGGAGTTCTGTTGGAGGAGAAGTTATTTGTGTGTGTGTGTTTTTGCATTGGTAGTATCTGTATGTGTAGAGGCTTTGAGGGGCTTTGTGCTGAGAGAGAAGCTGAGCCCTGATTAGGGGGCGGGGCTTCACTGACTACGGGTCCTATAAAGGTAGCAGGCAGTCAGGCAGCGGCACAGACAGCTGCAGCGGCACAGGAGGTAGCAAACAGAGCTCTAAACAGGGGAGTTTGAGTGGGAGTCCTGTTGGAGGAGAAGGTATTTGTGTGTGTTTTTGTATTGGTATTATCTGTATGTGTAGAGGCTTGGAGGGGCTAGATGCTGCGAGAGAAGCTGAGCCCTGATTAGGGGGCGGGGCTTCACTGACTAGGGGTCCTATAAAGGTAGCAGCCAGTCAGGCAGCGGCACAGACAGCTGCAGTGGCACAGGAGCTAGCAAACAGAGCTGTGAACAGGGGAGTTTGAGTGGGAGTTCTGTTGGAGGAGAAGGTATTTGTTTGTTTTTTTGTATTGGTAGTATCTGTATGTGTAGAGGCTTGGAGGGGCTTTGTGCTGGGAGAGAAGCTGAGCCCCGATTAGGGGGCGGGGCTTCACTGACTAGGGGTCCTATAAAGCTAGCAGCCAGTCAGGCAGCGGCACAGGAGCTAGCAAACAGAGCTGTCAACAGGGCAGTTTGAGTGGGAGTTCTGTTGGAGGAGAAGGTATTTGTGTGTGTTTGGTTTTGTATTCGTAGTATCTGTATGTTTACGGGCTTTGTGCTGGGACAGAAGCTGAGCCCTGATTAGGGGGCGGGGCTTCACTGACTAGCGGTCCTATAAAGGTAGCAACCAGTCAGGCAGCGGCACAGGAGCTAGCAAACAGAGCTGTAAACGGGAGTTTGAGTGGGAGTTCTGTTGGAGGAGAAGGTATTTGTGTTTGTTTTTGTACTCGTATTATCTGTATGTGTAGAGGCTTGAAGGGGCTTTGTGATGGGAGAGAAGCTGGGCCCTGATTAGGGGGCGGGGCTTCACTGATTAGGGGTCCTAGAAAGGGAGCAGCCAGTCAGGCAGCGGCACAGGAGCTAGCAAACAGAGCTGTAAACAGGGGAGTTTGAGTGGGAGTTCTGTTGGAGGAGAAGGTATTTGTGTGTGTTTTTGTATTGGTAGTATGTGTATGTGTAGAGGCTTGGAGGGGCTAGGTGCTGCGAGAGAAGCTGAGCCCTGATTAGGGGGCGGGGCTTCACTGACTAGGGGTCCTATAAAGGTAGCAGCCAGTCAGGCATTGGTACAGACAGCTGCAGCGGCACAGGAGCTAGCAAACAGAGCTGTAAACAGGGGAGTTTGAGTGGGAGTTCTGTTGGAGGAGAAGGTATTTGTGTGTGTTTGGTTTTGTATTGTCAGTATCTGTATGTGCAGGGGCTTTGTGCTGGGAGAGAAGCTGAGCCCTGATTAGGCGGCGGGGCTTCCCTGACTAGGGGTCCTAGAAAGGTAGCAACCAGTCAGGCAGCGGCACAGGAGCTAGCAAACAGAGCTGTAAACGGGAGTTTGAGTGGGAGTTCTGTTGGAGGAGAAGGTATTTGTGTTTGTTTTTGTATTCGTATTATCTGTATGTGTAGAGGCTTGAAGGGGCTTTGTGATGGGAGAGAAGCTGGGCCCTGATTAGGGGGCGGGGCTTCACTGATTAGGGGTCCTAGAAAGGGAGCAGCCAGTCAGGCAGCGGCACAGGAGCTAGCAAACAGAGCTGTGAACAGGGGAGTTTGAGTGGGAGTTCTGTTGGAGGAGAAGCTATTTGTGTGTGTTTGGTTTTGTATTGTCAGTATCTGTATGTGTACGGGCTTTGTGCTGGGAGAGAACCTGAGCCCTGATTAGGGGGCGGGGCTTCCCTGACTAGGGGTCCTATAAAGGTAGCAGCCAGTCAGGCAGCGGCACAGGAGCTAGCAAACAGAGCTGTAAACAGCGGAGTTTGAGTGGGAGTTCTGTTGGAGGAGAAGGTATTTGTGTGTGTTTGGTTTTGCATTGGTAGTATCTGTATGTGTAGGGGTTTGGCGGGGCTTTGTGCTTGGAGAGAAGCTGAGCCTGATTAGGGGGCGGGGCTTCACTGACTAGGGGTCCTATAAAGGTAGCAGCCAGTCAGGCAGCGGAACAGACAGCTGCAGTTGCACAGGAGCTAGCAAACGGAGCTGTGAACAGGGGAGTTTGAGTGGGAGTTCTGTTGGAGGAGAAAGTATTTGTGTGTGTTTGGTTTTGTATTGTCAGTATCTGTATGTGCAGGGGCTTTGTGCTGGGAGAGAAGCTGAGCCCTGATTAGGGGGCGGGGCTTCCCTGACTAGGGTTCCTATAAAGGTAGCAGCCAGTCAGGCAGCGGCACAGGAGCTAGCAAACAGAGCTGTGAACAGGGGAGTTTGAGTGAGAGTTCTGTTGGAGGAGAAGGTATTTGTGTGTTTTTGTATTGGTAGTATCTGTATGTGTAGAGGCTTGGAGGGGCTAGGTGCTGCGAGAGAAGCTGAGCCCTGATTAGGGGGCGGGGCTTCACTGACTAGGGGTCCTATAAAGGTAGCAGCCAGTCAGGCATTGGCACAGACAGCTGCAGCGGCACAGGAGCTAGCAAACAGAGCTGTAAACAGGGGAGTTTGAGTGGGAGTTCTGTTGGAGGAGAAGGTATTTGTGTGTGTTTGGTTTTGCATTGGTAGTATCTGTATGTGTAGAGGCTTGGAGGGGCTTTGTGCTGGGAGAGAAGCTGAGCCCTGATTAGGGGGCGGGGCTTCACTGACTAGGGGTCCTATAAAGGTAGCAGCCAGTCAGGCAGCGGCACAGGAGCTAGCAAACAGAGCTGTGAACAGGGGAGTTTGAGTGGGAGTTCTGTTGGAGAAGGTATTTGTGTGTGTTTTTGTATTGGTAGTATCTGTATGTGTAGAGGCTTGGAGGGGCTAGGTGCTGCGAGAGAAGCTGAGCCCTGATTAGGGGGCGGGACTTCACTGACTAGGGGTCGTATAAAGGTAGCAGCCAGTCAGGCAGCGGCAAGGGAGCTAGCAAACAGACCTGTAAACAGGGGAGTTTGAGTGGGAGTTCTGTTGGAGGAGAAGGTATTTTTGTGTGTTTGGTTTTGTATTGTCAGTATCTGTATGTGCAGGGGCTTTGTGCTGGGAGAGAAGCTGAGCCCTGATTAGGGGGCGGGGCTTCACTGACTACGGGTCCTATAAAGGTAGCAGCCAGTCAGGCATTGGCACAGACAGCTGCAGCGGCACAGGAGCTAGCAAACAGAGCTGTAAGCAGGGGAGTTTGAGTGGGAGTTCTTTTGGAGGAGAAGGTATTTGTGTGTTTTTTTGTATTGGTAGTATCTGTATGTGTAGAGGCTTTGAGGGGCTTTGTGCTGGGAGAGAAGCTGAGCCCTGATTAGGGGGCGGGGCTTCACTGACTACGGGTCCTATAAAGGTAGCAGCCAGTCAGGCATTGGCACAGACAGCTGCAGCGGCACAGGAGCTAGCAAACAGAGCTGTAAGCAGGGGAGTTTGAGTGGGAGTTCTTTTGGAGGAGAAGGTATTTGTGTGTTTTTTTGTATTGGTAGTATCTGTATGTGTAGAGGCTTGGAGGGGCTTTGTGCCGGGAGAGAAGCTGAGCCCTGATTAGGGGGCGGGGCTTCACTGACTAGGGGTCCTATAAAGGTAGCAGCCAGTCAGGCAGCGGCACAGGAGCTAGCAAACAGAGCTGTGAACAGGGGAGTTTGAGTCGGAGTTCTGTTGGAGGAGAAGGTATTTGTGTGTGTTTGATTTTGTATTGGTAGTATCTGTATGTGTAGCGGTTTGGCGGGGCTTTGTGCTTGGAGAGAAGCTGAGCCCTGATTAGGGGGCGGGGCTTCACTGACTAGGGGTCCTATAAAGGTAGCAGCCAGTCAGGCAGCGGCACAGGACCTAGCAAACAGAGCTGTCAACAGGGGAGTTTGAGTGGGAGTTCTGTTGGAGGAGAAAGTATTTGTGTGTGTTTGGTTTTGTATTGTCAGTACCTGTATGTGCAGGGGCTTTGTGCTGGGAGAGAAGCTGAGCCCTGATTAGGGGGCGGGGCTTCCCTGACTAGGGGTCCTATAAAGGTAGCAGCCAGTCAGGCAGCGGCACAGGAGCTAGCAAACAGAGCTGTGAACAGGGGAGTTTGAGTGGGAGTTCTGTTGGAGGATAAGGTATTTGTTTGTGTTTTTGTACTGGTAGTATCTGTATGTGTAGAGGCTTGGAGGGGCTTTGTGATGGGAGAGAAGCTGGGCCCTGATTAGGGGGCGGGGCTTCACTGATTAGGGGTCCTAGAAAGGGAGCAGCCAGTCAGGCAGCGGCACAGGAGCTAGCAAACAGAGCTGTAAACAGGGGAGTTGGAGTGGGAGTTCTGTTGGAGGAGAAGGTATTTGTGTGTGTTTGGTTTTGTATTGTCAGTATCTGTATGTGCAGGGGCTTTGTGCTGGGAGAGAAGCTGAGCCCTGATTAGGGGGCGGGGCTTCCCTGACTAGGGGTCCTATAAAGGTAGCAGCCAGTCAGGCAGCGGCACAGGAGCTAGCAAACAGAGCTGTAAACAGGGGAGTTTGAGTGGGAGTTCTGTTGGAGGAGAAGGTATTTGTGTGTGTTTGGTTTTGTATTGTCAGTATCTGTATGTGCAGGGGCTTTGTGCTGGGAGAGAAGCTGAGCCCTGATTAGGGGGCGGGGCTTCCCTGACTAGGGGTCCTATAAAGGTAGCAGCCAGTCAGGCAGCGGCACAGGAGCTAGCAAACAGAGCTGTAAACAGGGGAGTCTGAGTGGGAGTTCTGTTGGAGGAGATGGTATTTGTGTGTGTTTGGTTTTGTATTGGTAGTATCTGTATGTGTAGGGGTTTGGCGGGGCTTTGTGCTTGGAGAGAAGCTGAGCCCTGATTAGGGGGCGGGGCTTCACTGACTAGGGGTCCTATAAAGGTAGCAGCCAGTCAGGCAGCGGCACAGGAGCTAGCAAACAGAGCTGTAAACAGGGGAGTTTGACTGGGAGTTCTGTTGGAGGACAAGGTATTTGTGTGTGTTTTTGTATTGGTATTATCTGTGTGTGTAGAGGCTTGGAGGGGCTAGGTGCTGCGAGAGAAGCTGAGCCCTGATTAGGGGGCGGGGCTTCCCTGACTAGGGGTCCTATAAAGGTAGCAGCCAGTCAGGCAGCGGCACAGACAGCTGCAGTGGCACAGGAGCTCGCAAACAGAGCTGTGAACAGGGGAGTTTGAGTGGGAGTTCTGTTGGAGGAGAAGGTATTTGTTTCTTTTTTTGTATTGGTAGTATCTGTATGTGTAGAGGCTTGGAGGGGCTTTGTGCTGGGAGAGAAGCTGAGCCCTGATTAGGGGGCGGGGCTTCACTGACTAGGGGTCCTATAAAGGTAGCAGCCAGTCAGGCAGCGGCACAGGAGCTAGCAAACAGAGCTGTAAACAGGGGAGTTTGAGTGGGAGTTCTGTTGGAGGAGATGGTATTTGTGTGTGTTTGGTTTTGTATTGGTAGTATCTGTATGTGTAGGGGTTTGGCGGGGCTTTGTGCTTGGAGAGAAGCTGAGCCCTGATTAGGGGGCGGGGCTTCACTGACTAGGGGTCCTATAAAGGTAGCAGCCAGTCAGGCAGCGGAACAGACAGCTGCAGCGGCACAGGAGCTAGCAAACAGAGCTGTAAACAGGGGAGTTTGAGTGGGAGTTCTGTTGGAGGAGAAGGTATTTGTGTGTGTTTGGTTTTGCATTGGTAGTACCTGTATGTGTAGAGGCTTGGAGGGGCTTTGTGCTGGGAGAGAAGCTGAGCCCTGATTAGGGGGCGGGGCTTCACTGACTAGGGGTCGTATAAAGGTAGCAGCCAGTCAGGCAGCGGCAAGGGAGCTAGCAAACAGACCTGTAAACAGGGGAGTTTGAGTGGGAGTTCTGTTGGAGGAGAACGTATTTGTGTGTGTTTTTGTATTGGTGGTATCTGTATGTGTAGAGGCTTTTAGGGGCTAGGTGCTGCGAGAGAAGCTGAGCCCTGATTAAGGGGCGGGGCTTCACTGACTAGGGGTCCTATAAAGGTAGCAGCCAATCAGGCAGCGGCACAGGAGCTAGCAAACAGACCTGTAAACAGGGGAGTTTGAGTGGGAGTTCTGTTGGAGGAGAACGTATTTGTGTGTGTTTTTGTATTGGTATTATCTGAAGTGTAGAGGCTTGGAGGGGCTTTGTGCTGGGAGAGAAGCTGAGCCCTGATTAGGGGGCGGGGCTTCACTGACTAGGGGTCCTATAAAGGTAGCAGCCAGTCAGGCAGCGGCACAGGAGCTAGCAAACAGAGCTGTGAACAGGGGAGTTTGAGTGGGAGTTCTGTTGGAGGAGAAGGTATTTGTGTCTGTTTGGTTTTGCATTGGTAGTATCTGTATGTGTAGAGGCTTGGAGGGGCTTTGTGCTGGGAGAGAAGCTGAGCCCTGATTAGGGGGCGGGGCTTCACTGACTAGGGGTCCTATAAAGGTAGCAGCCAGTCAGGCAGCGGCACAGGAGCTAGCAAACAGAGCTGTGAACAGGGGAGTTTGAGTGGGAGTTCTGTTGGAGGAGAAGGTATTTGTGTGTGTTTTTGTATTGGTAGTATCTGTATGTGTAGAGGCTTGGAGGGGTAGGTGCTGCGAGAGAAGCTGAGCCCTGATTACGGGGCGGGGCTTCACTGACTAGGGGTCCTATAAAGGTAGCAGCCAGTCAGGCAGCGGCACAGGAGCTAGCAAACAGAGCTGTGAACAGGGGAGTTTGAGTGGGAGTTCTGTTGGAGGAGAAGCTATTTGTGTGTGTTTTTGTATTGGTAGTATCTGTATGTGTAGAGGCTTGGAGGGGCTAGGTGCTGCGAGAGTAGCTGAGCCCTGATTAGGGGGCGGGGCTTCACTGACTAGGGGTCCTATAAAGGTAGCAGCCAGTCAGGCAGCGGCAAGGGAGCTAGCAAACAGACCTGTAAACAGGGGAGTTTGAGTGGGAGTTCTGTTGGAGGAGAACGTATTTGTGTGTGTTTTTGTATTGGTATTATCTGTATGTGTAGAGGCTTGGAGGGGCTTTGTGCTTGGAGAGAAGCTGAGCCCTGATTAGGGGGCGGGGCTTCACTGACTAGGGGTCCTATAAAGGTAGCAGCCAGTCAGGCAGCGGCACAGGAGCTAGCAAACAGAGCTGTGAACAGGGGAGTTTGAGTGGGAGTTCTGTTGGAGGAGAAGGTATTTGTTTGTGTTTTTGTATTGGTAGTATCTGTATGTGTAGAGGCTTGGAGGGGTTAGGTGCTGCGAGAGAAGCTGAGCCCTGATTAGGGGGCGGGGCTTCACTGACTAGGTTTCCTATAAAGGTAGCAGCCAGTCAGGCAGCGGCACAGACAGCTGCAGTGGCACAGGAGCTAGCAAACAGAGCTGTAAACAGGGGAGTTTGAGTGGGAGTTCTGTTGGAGGAGATGGTATTTGTGTGTGTTTGGTTTTGTATTGGTAGTATCTGTATGTCTAGGGGTTTGGCGGGGCTTTGTGCTTGGAGAGAAGCTGAGCCCTGATTAGGGGGCGGGGCTTAACTGACTAGGGGTCCTATAAAGGTAGCAGCCAGTCAGGCAGCGGCAAAGGAGCTAGCAAACAGACCTGTAAACAGGGGAGTTTGAGGGGGAGTTCTGTTGGAGGAGAAGGTATTTGTGTGTGTTTTTGTATTGGTAGTATCTGTATGTGTAGAGGCTTGGAGGGGTTAGTTGCTGCGAGAGAAGCTGAGCCCTGATTGGGGGCGGGGCTTCCCTGACAAGGGGTCCTATAAAGGTAGCAGCCAGTCAGGCAGCGGCACAGGAGCTAGCAAACAGACCTGTAAACAGGGGAGTTTGAGTGGGAGTTCTGTTGGAGGAGAAGGTATTTGTGTGTGTTTGGTTTTGCATAGGTAGTATCTGTATGTGTAGAGGCTTGGAGGGGCTTTGTGCTGGGAGAGAAGCGGAGCCCTGATTAGGGGGCGGGGCTTCACTGACTAGGGGTCCTATAAAGGTAGCAGGCAGTCAGGCAGCGGAACAGACAGCTGCAGCGGCACAGGAGCGAGCAGACAGAGCTGTGAACAGGGTAGTTTGAGTGGGAGTTCTGTTGGAGGAGAAGGTATTTGTGTGTGTTTTTGTATTGGTAGTATCTGTATGTGTAGAGGCTTGGAGGGGCTAGGTGCTGCGAGAGAAGCTGAGCCTTGATCGGGGGCGGGGCTTCACTGACTAGGGGTCCTATAAAGGTAGCAGCCAGTCAGGCAGCGGCACAGGAGCTAGCAAACAGACCTGTAAACAGGGGAGTTTGAGTGGGAGTTCTGTTGGAGGAGAAGGTACTTGTGTGTGTTCGGTTTTGTATTGGTGGTATCTGTATGTGTACGGGCTTTGTGCTGGGAGAGAAGCTGAGCCCTGATTAGGGGTCGTGGCTTCCCTGACTAGGGGTCCTATGAAGGTAGCAGCCAGTCAGGCATTGGCACAGACAGCTGCAGCGGCACAGGAGCTAGCAAACAGAGCTGTGAACAGGGGAGTTTGAGTGGGAGTTCTGTAGGAGGAGAAGCTATTTGTGTGTGTTTTTGTATTGGTAGTATCTGTATGTGTAGAGGCTTGGAGGGGCTAGGTGCTGCGAGAGAAGCTGAGCCCTGATTAGGGGGCGGGACTTCACTGACTAGGGGTCGTATAAAGGTAGCAGCCAGTCAGGCAGCGGCAAGGGAGCTAGCAAACAGACCTGTAAACAGGGGAGTTTGAGTGGGAGTTCTGTTGGAGGAGAAGGTACTTGTGTGTGTTCGGTTTTGTATTGGTGGTATCTGTATGTGTACGGGCTTTGTGCTGGGAGAGAAGCTGAGCCCTGATTAGGGGTCGTGGCTTCCCTGACTAGGGGTCCTATGAAGGTAGCAGCCAGTCAGGCATTGGCACAGACAGCTGCAGCGGCACAGGAGCTAGCAAACAGAGCTGTGAACAGGGGAGTTTGAGTGGGAGTTCTGTTGGAGGAGAAGCTATTTGTGTGTGTTTTTGTATTGGTAGTATCTGTATGTGTAGAGGCTTGGAGGGGCTAGGTGCTGCGAGAGAAGCTGAGCCCTGATTAGGGGGCGGGACTTCACTGACTAGGGGTCGTATAAAGGTAGCAGCCAGTCAGGCAGCGGCAAGGGAGCTAGCAAACAGACCTGTAAACAGGGGAGTTTGAGTGGGAGTTCTTATGGAGGAGAACGTATTTGTGTGTGTTTTTGTATTGGTATTATGTGAAGTGTAGAGGCTTGGAGGGGCTTTGTGCTGGGAGAGAAGCTGAGCCCTGATTAGGGGGCGGGGCTTCACTGACTAGGGGTCCTATAAAGGTAGCAGCCAGTCAGGCAGCGGAACAGACAGCTGCAGTGGCACAGGAGCTAGCAAACAGAGCTGTGAACAGGGGAGTTTGAGTGGGAGTTCTGTTGTAGGAGAAGGTATTTGTTTGTGTTTTTGCATTGGTAGTATCTCTATGTGTAGAGGCTTGGACGGGCTTTGTGCTGGGAGAGAAGCTGAGCCCTGATTAGGGGGCGGGGCTTCACTGACTAGGGGTCCTATAAAGGTAGCAGCCAGTCAGGCAGCGGCACAGGAGCTAGCAAACAGAGCTGTGAACAGGGGAGTTTGAGTGGGAGTTCTGTTGGAGGAGAAGGTATTTGTGTGTGTTTTTGTATGGGTAGTATCTGTATGTGTAGAGGCTTGGAGGGGCTAGGTGCTGCGAGAGAAGCTGAGCCCTGATTAGGGGGCGGGGCTTCACATACTAGGGGTCCTATAAAGGTAGCAGCCAGTCAGGCAGCGGCACAGGAGCTAGCAAACAGAGCTGTGAACAGGGGAGTTTGAGTGGGAGTTCTGTTGGAGGAGAAGCTATTTGTGTGTGTTTTTGTATTGGTAGTATCTGTATGTGTAGAGGCTTGGAGGGGCTAGGTGCTGCGAGAGTAGCTGAGCCCTGATTAGGGGGCGGGGCTTCACTGACTAGGGGTCCTATAAAGGTAGCAGCCAGTCAGGCAGCGGCAAGGGAGCTAGCAAACAGACCTGTAAACAGGGGAGTTTGAGTGGGAGTTCTGTTGGAGGAGAACGTATTTGTGTGTGTTTTTGTATTGGTATTATCTGTATGTGTAGAGGCTTGGAGGGGCTTTGTGCTGGGAGAGAAGCTGAGCCCTGATTAGGGGGCGGGGCTTCACTTACTAGGTTTCCTATAAAGGTAGCAGCCAGTCAGGCAGCGGCACAGACAGCTGCAGTGGCACAGGAGCTAGCAAACAGAGCTGTAAACAGGGGAGTTTGAGTGGGAGTTCTGTTGGAGGAGATGGTATTTGTGTGTGTTTGGTTTTGTATTGGTAGTATCTGTATGTCTAGGGGTTTGGCGGGGCTTTGTGCTTGGAGAGAAGCTGAGCCCTGATTAGGGGGCGGGGCTTAACTGACTAGGGGTCCTATAAAGGTAGCAGCCAGTCAGGCAGCGGCAAAGGAGCTAGCAAACAGACCTGTAAACAGGGGAGTTTGAGTGGGAGTTCGGTTGGAGGAGAACGTATTTGTGTGTGTTTTTGTATTGGTATTACCTGTATGTGTAGAGGCTTGGAGGGGCTTTGTGCTGGGAGAGAAGCTGAGCCCTGATTAGGGGGCGGGGCTTCACTGACTAGGGGTCCTATAAAGGTAGCAGCCAGTCAGGCAGCGGCACAGGAGCCAGCAAACAGAGCTGTGAACAGGGGAGTTTGAGTGGGAGTTCTGTTGGAGGAGAAGGTATTTGTGTGTGTTTTTGTATTGGTAGTATCTGTATGTGTAGAGGCTTGGAGGGGTTAGTTGCTGCGAGAGAAGCTGAGCCCTGATTAGGGGTCGGGGCTTCCCTGACTAGGGGTCCTATAAAGGTAGCAGCCAGTCAGGCAGCGGCACAGGAGCTAGCGAACAGACCTGTAAACAGGGGAGTTTGAGTGGGAGTTCTGTTGGAGGAGAAGGTATTTGTGTGTGTTTGGTTTTGCATAGGTAGTATCTGTATTTGTAGAGGCTTGGAGGGGCTTTGTGCTGGGAGAGAAGCTGAGCCCTGATTAGGGGGCGGGGCTTCACTGATTAGGGGTCCTAGAAAGGGAGCAGCCAGTCAGGCAGCGGAACAGACAGCTGCAGCGGCACAGGAGCGAGCAAACAGAGCTGTAAACAGGGGAGTTTGAGTGGGAGTTCTGTTGGAGGAGAAGGTATTTGTGTGTTTTTTTGTATTGGTAGTATCTGTATATGTAGAGGCTTGGAGGGGCTTTGTGCTGGGAGAGAAGCTGAGCCTTGATCGGGGGCGGGGCTTCACTGACTAGGGGTCCTATAAAGGTAGCAGCCAGTCAGGCAGCGGCACAGGAGCTAGCAAACAGACCTGTAAACAGGGGAGTTTGAGTGGGAGTTCTGTTGGAGGAGAAGGTACTTGTGTGTGTTCGGTTTTGTATTGGTAGTATCTGTATGTGTACGGGCTTTGTGCTGGGAGAGAAGCTGAGCCCTGATTAGGGGGCGGGACTTCACTGACTAGGGGTCGTATAAAGGTAGCAGCCAGTCAGGCAGCGGCAAGGGAGCTAGCAAACAGACCTGTAAACAGGGGAGTTTGAGTGGGAGTTCTTTTGGAGGAGAACGTATTTGTGTGTGTTTTTGTATTGGTAGTATCTGTATGTGTAGGGGTTTGGCGGGGCTTTGTGCTTGGAGAGAAGCTGAGCCCTGATTAGGGGGCGGGGCTTCACTGACTAGGGGTCCTATAAAGGTAGCAGCCAGTCAGGCAGCGGAACAGACAGCTGCAGTGGCACAGGAGCTAGCAAACAGAGCTGTGAACAGGGGAGTTTGAGTGGGAGTTCTGTTGGAGGAGAAGGTATTTGTGTGTGTTTTTGTATTTGTAGTATCTGTATGTGTAGAGGCTTGGAGGGGCTAGGTGCTGCGAGAGAAGCTGAGCCCCGATTAGGGGGCGGGGCTTCACAGACTAGGGGTCCTATAAAGGTAGCAGCCAGTCAGGCAGCGGCACAGGAGCTAGCAAACAGAGCTGTGAACAGGGGAGTTTGAGTGGGAGTTCTGTTGGAGGAGAAGCTATTTGTGTGTGTTTTTGTATTGGTAGTATCTGTATGTGTAGAGGCTTGGAGGGGCTAGGTGCTGCGAGAGAAGCTGAGCCCTGATTAGGGGGCGGGGCTTCACTGACTAGGGGTCCTATAAAGGTAGCAGCCAGTCAGGCAGCGGCACAGGAGCTAGCAAACAGAGCTGTGAACAGGGGAGTTTGAGTGGGAGTTCTGTTGGAGGAGAAAGTATTTGTTTGTGTTTTTGTATTGGTAGTATCTGTATGTGTAGAGGCTTGGAGGGGCTTTGTGATGGGAGAGAAGCTGGGCCCTGATTAGGGGGCGGGGCTTCACTGATTAGGGGTCCTAGAAAGGTAGCAGCCAGTCAGGCAGCGGCACAGGAGCTAGCAAACAGAGCTGTAAACAGGGGAGTTTGAGTGGGAGTTCTGTTGGAGGAGAAGGTATTTGTGTGTGTTTTTGTATTGGTAGTATGTGTATGTGTAGAGGCTTGGAGGGGCTAGGTGCTGCGAGAGAAGCTGAGCCCTGATTAGGGGGCGGGGCTTCACTGACTAGGGGTCCTATAAAGGTAGCAGCCAGTCAGGCAGCGGCACAGGAGCTAGCAAACAGAGCTGTGAACAGGGGAGTTTGAGTGGGAGTTCTGTTGGAGGAGAAGCTATTTGTGTGTGTTTTTGTATTGGTAGTATCTGTATGTGTAGAGGCTTTTAGGGGCTAGGTGCTGCGAGAGAAGCTGAGCCCTGATTAGGGGGCGGGGCTTCACTGACTAGGGGTCCTATAAAGGGAGCAGCCAGGCAGGCAGCGGCACAGGAGCTAGCAAACAGAGCTGTGAACAGGGGAGTTTGAGTGGGAGTTCTGTTGGAGAAGAAGGTATTTGTGTGTGTTTTTGTATTGGTAGTATCTGTATGTGTAGAGGCTTGGAGGGGCTAGGTGCTGCGAGAGAAGCTGAGCCCTGATTAGGGGGCGGGGCTTCACTGAGTAGGGGTCCTATAAAGGTAGCAGCCAGTCAGGCAGCGGCACAGACAGCTGCAGCGGCACAGGAGCTAGCAAACAGAGCTGTAAACAGGGGAGTTTGAGTGGGAGTTCTGTTGGAGGAGAAGGTATTTGTGTGTGTTTTTGTATTGGTAGTATCTGTATGTGTAGAGGCTTGGAGGGGCTAGGTGCTGCGAGAGAAGCTGAGCCCTGATTAGGGGGCGGGGCTTCAAAGACTAGGGGTCCTATAAAGGTAGCAGCCAGTCAGGCAGCGGAACAGGAGCTAGCAAACAGACCTGTAAACAGGGGAGTTTGAGTGGGAGTTCTGTTGGAGGAGAACGTATTTGTGTGTGTTTTTGTATTGGTATTATCTGAAGTGTAGAGGCTTGGAGGGGCTTTGTGCTGGGAGAGAAGCTGAGCCCTGATTAGGGGGCGGGGCTTCACTGACTAGGGGTCCTATAAAGGTAGGAGCCAGTCAGGCAGCGGCACAGGAGCTAGCAAACAGAGCTGTAAACAGGGGAGTTTGAGTGGGAGTTCTGTTGGAGGAGAAGGTATTTGTGTGTGTTTGGTTTTGCATTGGTAGTATCTGTATGTGTAGAGGCTTGGAGGGGCTTTGTGCTGGGAGAGAAGCTGAGCCCTGATTAGGGGGCGGGGCTTCACTGACTAGGGGTCCTATAAAGGTAGCAGCCAGTCAGGCAGCGGCACAGGAGCTAGCAAACAGAGCTGTGAACAGGGGAGTTTGAGTGGGAGTTCTGTTGGAGGAGAAGGTATTTGTGTGTGTTTTTGTATTGGTAGTATCTGTATGTGTAGAGGCTTGGAGGGGCTAGGTGCTGCGAGATAAGCTGAGCCCTGATTAGGGGGCGGGGCTTCAAAGACTAGGGGTCCTATAAAGGTAGCAGCCAGTCAGGCAGCGGCACAGGAGCTAGCAAACAGAGCTGTGAACAGGGGAGTTTGAGTGGGAGTTCTGTTGGAGGAGAAGCTATTTGTCTGTGTTTTTGTATTGGTAGTATCTGTATGTGTAGAGGCTTGGAGGGGCTAGGTGCTGCGAGAGAAGCTGAGCCCTGATTAGGGGGCGGGACTTCACTGACTAGGGGTCGTATAAAGGTAGCAGCCAGTCAGGCAGCGGCACAGGAGCTAGCAAACAGAGCTGTAAACAGGGGAGTTTGAGTGGGAGTTCTGTTGGAGGAGAAGGTATTTGTGTGTGTTTGGTTTTGCATTGGTAGTATCTGTATGTGTAGAGGCTTGGAGGGGCTTTGTGCTGGGAGAGAAGCTGAGCCCTGATTAGGGGGCGGGGCTTCACTGACTAGGGGTCCTATAAAGGTAGCAGCCAGTCAGGCAGCGGCACAGGAGCTAGCAAACAGAGCTGTGAACAGGGGAGTTTGAGTGGGAGTTCTGTTGGAGGAGAAGGTATTTGTGTGTGTTTTTGTATTGGTAGTATCTGTATGTGTAGAGGCTTGGAGGGGCTAGGTGCTGCGAGAGAAGCTGAGCCCTGATTAGGGGGCGGGGCTTCAAAGACTAGGGGTCCTATAAAGGTAGCAGCCAGTCAGGCAGCGGCACAGGAGCTAGCAAACAGAGCTGTGAACAGGGGAGTTTGAGTGGGAGTTCTGTTGGAGGAGAAGCTATTTGTCTGTGTTTTTGTATTGGTAGTATCTGTATGTGTAGAGGCTTGGAGGGGCTAGGTGCTGCGAGAGAAGCTGAGCCCTGATTAGGGGGCGGGACTTCACTGACTAGGGGTCGTATAAAGGTAGCAGCCAGTCAGGCAGCGGCAAGGGAGCTAGCAAACAGACCTGTAAACAGGGGAGTTTGAGTGGGAGTTCTGTTGGAGGAGAAGGTATTTTTGTGTGTTTGGTTTTGTATTGTCAGTATCTGTATGTGCAGGGGCTTTGTGCTGGGAGAGAAGCTGAGCCCTGATTAGGGGGCGGGGCTTCACTGACTACGGGTCTTATAAAGGTAGCAGCCAGTCAGGCATTGGCACAGACAGCTGCAGCGGCACAGGAGCTAGCAAACAGAGCTGTAAGCAGGGGAGTTTGAGTGGGAGTTCTTTTGGAGGAGAAGGTATTTGTGTGTTTTTTTGTATTGGTAGTATCTGTATGTGTAGAGGCTTGGAGGGGCTAGGTGCTGGGAGAGAAGCTGAGCCCTGATTAGGGGGCGGGGCTTCAAAGACTAGGGGTCCTATAAAGGTAGCAGCCAGTCAGGCATTGGCACAGACAGCTGCAGCGGCACAGGAGCTAGCAAACAGAGCTGTAAGCAGGGGAGTTTGAGTGGGAGTTCTTTTGGAGGAGAAAGTATTTGTTTGTGTTTTTGTATTGGTAGTATCTGTATGTGTAGAGGCTTGGAGGGGCTAGGTGCTGCGAGAGAAGCTGAGCCCTGATTAGGGGGCGGGGCTTCAAAGACTAGGGGTCCTATAAAGGTAGCAGCCAGTCAGGCAGCGGCACAGGAGCTAGCAAACAGAGCTGTGAACAGGGGAGTTTGAGTGGGAGTTCTGTTGGAGGAGAAGCTATTTGTGTGTGTTTTTGTATTGGTGGTATCTGTATGTGTAGAGGCTTTTAGGGGCTAGGTGCTGCGAGAGAAGCTGAGCCCTGATTAGGGGGCGGGGCTTCACTGACTAGCGGTCCTATAAAGGTAGCAGCCAGTCAGGCAGCGGCACAGGAGCTAGCAAACAGAGCTGTGAACAGGGGAGTTTGAGTGGGAGTTCTGTTGGAGGAGAAGGTATTTGTGTTTTTGTATTGGTAGTATCTGTATGTGTAGAGGCTTGGAGGGGCTTTGTGATGGGAGAGAAGCTGGGCCCTGATTAGGGGGCGGGGCTTCACTGATTAGGGGTCCTAGAAAGGGAGCAGCCAGTCAGGCAGCGGCACAGGAGCTAGCAAACAGAGCTGTAAACAGGGGAGTTTGAGTGGGAGTTCTGTTGGAGGAGAAGCTATTTGTGTGTGTTTTTGTATTGGTAGTATCTGTATGTGTAGAGGCTTGGAGGGGCTAGGTGCTGCGAGAGAAGCTGAGCCCTGATTAGGGGGCGGGGCTTCACTGACTAGGGGTCCTATAAAGGTAGCAGCCAGTCAGGCAGCGGCACAGGAGCTAGCAAACAGAGCTGTGAACAGGGGAGTTTGAGTGGGAGTTCTGTTGGAGGAGAAAGTATTTGTTTGTGTTTTTGTATTGGTAGTATCTGTATGTGTAGAGGCTTGGAGGGGCTTTGTGATGGGAGAGAAGCTGGGCCCTGATTAGGGGGCGGGGCTTCACTGATTAGGGGTCCTAGAAAGGTAGCAGCCAGTCAGGCAGCGGCACAGGAGCTAGCAAACAGAGCTGTAAACAGGGGAGTTTGAGTGGGAGTTCTGTTGGAGGAGAAGGTATTTGTGTGTGTTTTTGTATTGGTAGTATGTGTATGTGTAGAGGCTTGGAGGGGCTAGGTGCTGCGAGAGAAGCTGAGCCCTGATTAGGGGGCGGGGCTTCACTGACTAGGGGTCCTATAAAGGTAGCAGCCAGTCAGGCAGCGGCGAGGGAGCTAGCAAACAGACCTGTAAACAGGGGAGTTTGAGTGGGAGTTCTGTTGGAGGAGAACGTATTTGTGTGTGTTTTTGTATTGGTATTATCTGTATGTGTAGAGGCTTGGAGGGGCTTTGTGCTGGGAGAGAAGCTGAGCCCTGATTAGGGGGCGGGGCCTCACTGACTAGGGGTCCTATAAAGGTAGCAGCCAGTCAGGCAGCGGCACAGGAGCTAGCAAACAGAGCTGTGAACAGGGGAGTTTGAGTGGGAGTTCTGTTGGAGGAGAAGGTATTTGGTGTGTTTTTGTATTGGTAGTATCTGTATGTGTAGAGGCTTGGAGGGGCTAGGTGCTGCGAGAGAAGCTGAGCCCTGATTAGGGGGCGGGGCTTCACTGACTAGGGGTCCTATAAAGGTAGCAGCCAGTCAGGCAGCGGCACAGGAGCTAGCAAACAGAGCTGTAAACAGGGGAGTTTGAGTGGGAGTTCTGTTGGAGGAGATGGTATTTGTGTGTGTTTGGTTTTGTATTGGTAGTATCTGTATGTGTAGGGGTTTGGCGGGGCTTTGTGCTTGGAGAGAAGCTGAGCCCTGATTAGGGGGCGGGGCTTCACTGACTAGGGGTCCTATAAAGGTAGCAGCCAGTCAGGCAGCGGAACAGACAGCTGCAGTGGCACAGGAGCTAGCAAACAGAGCTGTGAACAGGGGAGTTTGAGTGGGAGTTCTGTTGGAGGAGAAGGTATTTGTGTGTGTTTTTGTATTGGTAGTATCTGTATGTGTAGAGGCTTGGAGGGGCTAGGTGCTGCGAGAGAAGCTGAGCCCCGATTAGGGGGCGGGGCTTCACAGACTAGGGGTCCTATAAAGGTAGCAGCCAGTCAGGCAGCGGCACAGGAGCTAGCAAACAGAGCTGTGAACAGGGGAGTTTGAGTGGGAGTTCTGTTGGAGGAGAAGCTATTTGTGTGTGTTTTTGTATTGGTAGTATCTGTATGTGTAGAGGCTTTTAGGGGCTAGGTGCTGCGAGAGAAGCTGAGCCCTGATTAGGGGGCGGGGCTTCACTGAGTAGGGGTCCTATAAAGGTAGCAGCCAGTCAGGCAGCGGCACAGACAGCTGCAGCGGCACAGGAGCTAGCAAACAGAGCTGTAAACAGGGGAGTTTGAGTGGGAGTTCTGTTGGAGGAGAAGGTATTTGTGTGTGTTTTTGTATTGGTAGTATCTGTATGTGTAGAGGCTTGGAGGGGCTAGGTGCTGCGAGAGAAGCTGAGCCCTGATTAGGGGGCGGGGCTTCAAAGACTAGGGGTCCTATAAAGGTAGCAGCCAGTCAGGCAGCGGAACAGGAGCTAGCAAACAGACCTGTAAACAGGGGAGTTTGAGTGGGAGTTCTGTTGGAGGAGAACGTATTTGTGTGTGTTTTTGTATTGGTATTATCTGAAGTGTAGAGGCTTGGAGGGGCTTTGTGCTGGGAGAGAAGCTGAGCCCTGATTAGGGGGCGGGGCTTCACTGACTAGGGGTCCTATAAAGGTAGCAGCCAGTCAGGCAGCGGCACAGGAGCAAGCAAACAGAGCTGTAAACAGGGGAGTTTGAGTGGGAGTTCTGTTGGAGGAGAAGGTATTTGTGTGTGTTTGGTTTTGCATTGGTAGTATCTGTATGTGTAGAGGCTTGGAGGGGCTTTGTGCTGGGAGAGAAGCTGAGCCCTGATTAGGGGGCGGGGCTTCACTGACTAGGGGTCCTATAAAGGTAGCAGCCAGTCAGGCAGCGGCACAGGAGCTAGCAAACAGAGCTGTGAACAGGGGAGTTTTGGTGGGAGTTCTGTTGGAGGAGAAGGTATTTGTGTGTGTTTTTGTATTGGTAGTATCTGTATGTGTAGAGGCTTGGAGGGGCTAGGTGCTGCGAGAGAAGCTGAGCCCTGATTAGGGGGCGGGGCTTCAAAGACTAGGGGTCCTATAAAGGTAGCAGCCAGTCAGGCAGCGGCACAGGAGCTAGCAAACAGAGCTGTGAACAGGGGAGTTTGAGTGGGAGTTCTGTTGGAGGAGAAGCTATTTGTCTGTGTTTTTGTATTGGTAGTATCTGTATGTGTAGAGGCTTGGAGGGGCTAGGTGCTGCGAGAGAAGCTGAGCCCTGATTAGGGGGCGGGACTTCACTGACTAGGGGTCGTATAAAGGTAGCAGCCAGTCAGGCAGCGGCACAGGAGCTAGCAAACAGAGCTGTAAACAGGGGAGTTTGAGTGGGAGTTCTGTTGGAGGAGAAGGTATTTGTGTGTGTTTGGTTTTGCATTGGTAGTATCTGTATGTGTAGAGGCTTGGAGGGGCTTTGTGCTGGGAGAGAAGCTGAGCCCTGATTAGGGGGCGGGGCTTCACTGACTAGGGGTCCTATAAAGGTAGCAGCCAGGCAGGCAGCGGCACAGGAGCTAGCAAACAGAGCTGTGAACAGGGGAGTTTGAGTGGGAGTTCTGTTGGAGGAGAAGGTATTTGTGTGTGTTTTTGTATTGGTAGTATCTGTATGTGTAGAGGCTTGGAGGGGCTAGGTGCTGCGAGAGAAGCTGAGCCCTGATTAGGGGGCGGGGCTTCAAAGACTAGGGGTCCTATAAAGGTAGCAGCCAGTCAGGCAGCGGCACAGGAGCTAGCAAACAGAGCTGTGAACAGGGGAGTTTGAGTGGGAGTTCTGTTGGAGGAGAAGCTATTTGTGTGTTTTTTTGTATTGGTAGTATCTGTATGTGTAGAGGCTTGGAGGAGCTAGGTGCTGGGAGAGAAGCTGAGCCCTGATTAGGGGGCGGGGCTTCAAAGACTAGGGGTCCTATAAAGGTAGCAGCCAGTCAGGCATTGGCACAGACAGCTGCAGCGGTACAGGAGCTAGCAAACAGAGCTGTAAGCAGGGGAGTTTGAGTGGGAGTTCTTTTGGAGGAGAAAGTATTTGTTTGTGTTTTTGTATTGGTAGTATCTGTATGTGTAGAGGCTTGGAGGGGCTAGGTGCTGCGAGAGAAGCTGAGCCCTGATTAGGGGGCGGGGCTTCACTGACTAGGGGTCCTATAAAGGTAGCAGCCAGTCAGGCAGCGGCACAGACAGCTGCAGCGGCACAGGAGCTAGCAAACAGAGCTGTAAACAGGGGAGTTTGAGTGGGAGTTCTGTTGGAGGAGAAGGTATTTGTGTGTGTTTTTGTATTGGTAGTATCTGTATGTGTAGAGGCTTGGAGGGGCTAGGTGCTGGGAGAGAAGCTGAGCCCTGATTAGGGGGCGGGGCTTCAAAGACTAGGGGTCCTATAAAGGTAGCAGCCAGTCAGGCAGCGGCACAGGAGCTAGCAAACAGAGCTGTGAACAGGGGAGTTTGAGTGGGAGTTCTGTTGGAGGAGAAGCTATTTGTGTGTGTTTTTGTATTGGTGGTATCTGTATGTGTAGAGGCTTTTAGGGGCTAGGTGCTGCGAGAGAAGCTGAGCCCTGATTAGGGGGCGGGGCTTCACTGACTAGCGGTCCTATAAAGGTAGCAGCCAGTCAGGCAGCGGCACAGGAGCTAGCAAACAGAGCTGTGAACAGGGGAGTTTGAGTGGGAGTTCTGTTGGAGGAGAAGGTATTTGTGTTTTTGTATTGGTAGTATCTGTATGTGTAGAGGCTTGGAGGGGCTTTGTGATGGGAGAGAAGCTGGGCCCTGATTAGGGGGCGGGGCTTCACTGATTAGGGGTCCTAGAAAGGGAGCAGCCAGTCAGGCAGCGGCACAGGAGCTAGCAAACAGAGCTGTAAACAGGGGAGTTTGAGTGGGAGTTCTGTTGGAGGAGAAGCTATTTGTGTGTGTTTTTGTATTGGTAGTATCTGTATGTGTAGAGGCTTGGAGGGGCTAGGTGCTGCGAGAGAAGCTGAGCCCTGATTAGGGGGCGGGGCTTCACTGACTAGGGGTCCTATAAAGGTAGCAGCCAGTCAGGCAGCGGCAAGGGAGCTAGCAAACAGACCTGTAAACAGGGGAGTTTGAGTGGGAGTTCTGTTGGAGGAGAACGTATTTGTGTGTGTTTTTGTATTGGTATTATCTGTATGTGTAGAGGCTTGGAGGGGCTTTGTGCTGGGAGAGAAGCTGAGCCCTGATTAGGGGGCGGGGCCTCACTGACTAGGAGTCCTATAAAGGTAGCAGCCAGTCAGGCAGCGGCACAGGAGCTAGCAAACAGAGCTGTGAACAGGGGAGTTTGAGTGGGAGTTCTGTTGGAGGAGAAGCTACTTGTGTGTGTTTTTGTATTGGTGGTATCTGTATGTGTGGAGGCTTTTAGGGGCTAGGTGCTGCGAGAGAAGCTGAGCCCTGATTAGGGGGCGGGGCTTCACTGACTAGGGGTCCTATAAAGGTAGCAGCCAGTCAGGCAGCGGCACAGGAGCTAGCAAACAGAGCTGTGAACAGGGGAGTTTGAGTGGGAGTTCTGTTGGAGGAGAAGGTATTTGGTGTGTTTTTGTATTGGTAGTATCTGTATGTGTAGAGGCTTGGAGGGGCTAGGTGCTGCGAGAGAAGCTGAGCCCTGATTAGGGGGCGGGGCTTCACTGACTAGGGGTCCTATAAAGGTAGCAGCCAGTCAGGCAGCGGCACAGGAGCTAGCAAACAGAGCTGTAAACAGGGGAGTTTGAGTGGGAGTTCTGTTGGAGGAGATGGTATTTGTGTGTGTTTGGTTTTGTATTGGTAGTATCTGTATGTGTAGGGGTTTGGCGGGGCTTTGTGCTTGGAGAGAAGCTGAGCCCTGATTAGGGAGCGGGGCTTCACTGACTAGGGGTCCTATAAAGGTAGCAGCCAGTCAGGCAGCGGAACAGACAGCTGCAGTTGCACAGGAGCTAGCAAACGGAGCTGTGAACAGGGGAGTTTGAGTGGGAGTTCTGTTGGAGGAGAAAGTATTTGTGTGTGTTTTTGTACTGGTAGTATCTGTATGTGTAGAGGCTTGGAGGGGCTTTGTGATGGGAGAGAAGCTGGGCCCTGATTAGGGGGCGGGGCTTCACTGATTAGGGGTCCTATAAAGGTAGCAGCCAGTCAGGCAGCGGCACAGGAGCTAGCAAACAGAGCTGTGAACAGGGGAGTTTGAGTGGGAGTTCTGTTGGAGGAGAAGGTATTTGTTTGTGTTTTTGTACTGGTAGTATCTGTATGTGTAGAGGCTTGGAGGGGCTTTGTGATGGGAGAGAAGCTGGGCCCTGATTAGGGGGCGGGGCTTCACTGATTAGGGGTCCTAGAAAGGGAGCAGCCAGTCAGGCAGCGGCACAGGAGCTAGCAAACAGAGCTGTAAACAGGGGAGTTTGAGTGGGAGTTCTGTTGGAGGAGAAGGTATTTGTGTGTGTTTTTGTATTGGTAGTATGTGTATGTGTAGAGGCTTGGAGGGGCTAGGTGCTGCGAGAGAAGCTGAGCCCTGATTAGGGGGCGGGGCTTCACTGACTAGGGGTCCTATAAAGGTAGCAGCCAGTCAGGCAGCGGCAAGGGAGCTAGCAAACAGACCTGTAAACAGGGGAGTTTGAGTGGGAGTTCTGTTGGAGGAGAACGTATTTGTGTGTGTTTTTGTATTGGTATTATCTGTATGTGTAGAGGCTTGGAGGGGCTTTGTGCTGGGAGAGAAGCTGAGCCCTGATTAGGGGGCGGGGCTTCACTGACTAGGGGTCCTATAAGGGTATCAGCAAGTCAGGCATTGGCACAGACAGCTGCAGCGGCATAGGAGCTCGCAAACAGAGCTGTAAACAGGGGAGTTTGAGTGGTAGTTCTGTTGGAGGAGAAGGTATTTGTGTGTGTTTGGTTTTGTATTGTCAGTATCTGTATGTGCAGGGGCTTTGTGCTGGGAGAGAAGCTGAGCCCTGATTAGGGGGCGGGGTTTCCCTGACTAGGGGTCCTATAAAGGTAGCAGCCAGTCAGGCAGCGGCACAGGAGCTAGCAAACAGAGCTGTAAACAGGGGAGTTTGAGTGGGAGTTCTGTTGGAGGAGAAGGTATTTGTGTGTGTTTGGTTTTGTATTGTCAGTATCTGTATGTGCAGGGGCTTTGTGCTGGGAGAGAAGCTGAGCCCTGATTAGGGGGCGGGGCTTCCCTGACTAGGGGTCCTATAAAGGTAGCAGCCAGTCAGGCAGCGGCACAGGAGCTAGCAAACAGAGCTGTAAACAGGGGAGTTTGAGTGGGAGTTCTGTTGGAGGAGAAGCTATTTGTGTGTGTTTTTGTATTGGTAGTATCTGTGTGTGTAGAGGCTTGGAGGGGCTAGGTGCTGCGAGAGAAGCTGAGCCCTGATTAGGGGGCGGGGCTTCACTGACTAGGGGTCCTATAAAGGTAGCAGCCAGTCAGGCAGCGGCACAGGAGCTAGCAAACAGAGCTGTAAACAGGGGAGTCTGAGTGGGAGTTCTGTTGGAGGAGATGGTATTTGTGTGTGTTTGGTTTTGTATTGGTAGTATCTGTATGTGTAGGGGTTTGGCGGGGCTTTGTGCTTGGAGAGAAGCTGAGCCCTGATTAGGGGGCGGGGCTTCACTGACTAGGGGTCCTATAAAGGTAGCAGCCAGTCAGGCAGCGGCACAGGAGCTAGCAAACAGAGCTGTGAACAGGGGAGTTTGAGTGGGAGTTCTGTTGGAGGAGAAGGTATTTGTGTGTGTTTTTGTATTGTTATTATCTGTATGTGTAAAGGCTTGGAGGGGCTAGGTGCTGCGAGAGAATCTGAGCCCTGATTAGGGGGCGGGGCTTCAAAGACTAGGGGTCCTATAAAGGTAGCAGCCAGTCAGGCAGCGGCACAGGAGCTAGCAAACAGAGCTGTGAACAGGGGAGTTTGAGTGGGAGTTCTGTTGGAGGAGAAGCTATTTGTGTGTGTTTTTGTATTGGTAGTATCTGTATGTGTAGAGGCTTGGAGGGGCTAGGTGCTGCGAGAGAAGCTGAGCCCTGATTAGGGGGCGGGACTTCACTGACTAGGGGTCGTATAAAGGTAGCAGCCAGTCAGGCAGCGGCAAGGGAGCTAGCAAACAGACCTGTAAACAGGGGAGTTTGAGTGGGAGTTCTGTTGGAGGAGAACTTATTTGTGTGTGTTTTTGTATTGGTATTATCTGAAGTGTAGAGGCTTGGAGGGGCTTTGTGCTGGGAGAGAAGCTGAGCCCTGATTAGGGGGCGGGGCCTCACTGACTAGGGGTCCTATAAAGGTAGCAGCCAGTCAGGCAGCGGCACAGGAGCTAGCAAACAGAGCTGTGAACAGGGGAGTTTGAGTGGGAGTTCTGTTGGAGGAGAAGGTATTTGTTTGTGTTTTTGTATTGGTAGTATCTGTATGTGTAGAGGCTTGGAGGGGCTAGGTGCTGCGAGAGAAGCTGAGCCCTGATTAGGGGGCGGGGCTTCTCTGACTAGGGGTCCTATAAAGGTAGCAGCCAGTCAGGCATTGGCACAGACAGCTGCAGCGGCACAGGAGCTAGCAAACAGAGCTGTAAACAGGGGAGTTTGAGTGGGAGTTCTGTTGGAGGAGAACGTATTTGTGTGTGTTTTTGTATTGGTAGTATCTGTATGTGTAGAGGCTTGGAGGGGTAGGTGCTGCGAGAGAAGCTGAGCCCTGATTAGGGGGCGGGGCTTCACTGACTAGGCGTCCTATAAGGGTAGCAGCCAGTCAGGCAGCGGCACAGGAGCTAGCAAACAGAGCTGTGAACAGGGGAGTTTGAGTGGGAGTTCTGTTGGAGGAGAAGCTATTTGTGTGTGTTTTTGTATTGGTAGTATCTGTATGTGTAGAGGCTTGGAGGGGCTTTGTGCTGGGAGAGAAGCTGAGCCCTGATTAGGGGGCGGGGCTTCCCTGACTAGGGGTCCTCTAAAGGTAGCAGCCAGTCAGGCAGCGGCACAGGAGCTAGCAAACAGAGCTGTGAACAGGGGAGTTTGAGTGGGAGTTCTGTTGGAGGAGAAGGTATTTGTGTGTGTTTTTGTATTGGTAGTATCTGTATGTGTAGAGGCTTGGAGGGGCTAGGTGCTGCGAGAGAAGCTGAGCCCTGATTAGGGGGCGGGCCTTCACTGACTAGGGGTCCTATAAAGGTAGCAGCCAGTCAGGCAGCGGCACAGACAGCTGCAGCGGCACAGGAGCTAGCAAACAGAGCTGTAAACTGGGGAGTTTGAGTGGGAGTTCTGTTGGAGGAGATGGTATTTGTGTGTGTTTGGTTTTGTATTGGTAGTATCTGTATGTGTAGGGGTTTGGCGGGGCTTTGTGCTTGGAGAGAAGCTGAGCCCTGATTAGGGGGCGGGGCTTCACTGACTAGGGGTCCTATAAAGGTAGCAGCCAGGCAGGCAGCGGAACAGACAGCTGCAGTGGCACAGGAGCTAGCAAACAGAGCTGTGAACAGGGGAGTTTGAGTGGGAGTTCTGTTGGAGGAGAAGGTATCTGTGTGTGTTTGGTTTTGTATTGTCAGTATCTGTATGTGCAGGGGCTTTGTGCTGGGAGAGAAGCTGAGCCCTGATTAGGGGGCGGGGCTTAACTGACTAGGGGTCCTATAAAGGTAGCAGCCAGTCAGGCAGCGGCAAAGGAGCTAGCAAACAGACATGTAAACAGGGGAGTTTGAGTGGGAGTTCTGTTGGAGGAGAACGTATTTGTGTGTGTTTTTGTATTGGTATTATCTGAAGTGTAGAGGCTTGGAGGGGCTTTGTGCTGGGAGAGAAGCTGAGCCCTGATTAGGGGGCGGGGCTTCACTGACTAGGGGTCCTATAAAGGTAGCAGCCAGTCAGGCAGCGGCACAGGAGCTAGCAAACAGAGCTGTGAACAGGGGAGTTTGAGTGGGAGTTCTGTTGGAGGAGAAGGTATTTGTGTCTGTTTGGTTTTGCATTGGTAGTATCTGTATGTGTAGAGGCTTGGAGGGGCTTTGTGCTGGGAGAGAAGCTGAGCCCTGATTAGGGGGCGGGGCTTCACTGACTAGGGGTCCTATAAAGGTAGCAGCCAGTCAGGCAGCGGCACAGGAGCTAGCAAACAGAGCTGTGAACAGGGGAGTTTGAGTGGGAGTTCTGTTGGAGGAGAAGGTATTTGTGTGTGTTTTTGTATTGGTAGTATCTGTATGTGTAGAGGCTTGGAGGGGTAGGTGCTGCGAGAGAAGCTGAGCCCTGATTAGGGGGCGGGGCTTCACTGACTAGGGGTCCTATAAAGGTAGCAGCCAGTCAGGCAGCGGCACAGGAGCTAGCAAACAGAGCTGTGAACAGGGGAGTTTGAGTGGGAGTTCTGTTGGAGGAGAAGCTATTTGTGTGTGTTTTTGTATTGGTAGTATCTGTATGTGTAGAGGCTTGGAGGGGCTAGGTGCTGCGAGAGTAGCTGAGCCCTGATTAGGGGGCGGGGCTTCACTGACTAGGGGTCCTATAAAGGTAGCAGCCAGTCAGGCAGCGGCAAGGGAGCTAGCAAACAGACCTGTAAACAGGGGAGTTTGAGTGGGAGTTCTGTTGGAGGAGAACGTATTTGTGTGTGTTTTTGTATTGGTATTATCTGTATGTGTAGAGGCTTGGAGGGGCTTTGTGCTTGGAGAGAAGCTGAGCCCTGATTAGGGGGCGGGGCTTCACTGACTAGGGGTCCTATAAAGGTAGCAGCCAGTCAGGCAGCGGCACAGGAGCTAGCAAACAGAGCTGTGAACAGGGGAGTTTGAGTGGGAGTTCTGTTGGAGGAGAAGGTATTTGTTTGTGTTTTTGTATTGGTAGTATCTGTATGTGTAGAGGCTTGGAGGGGTTAGGTGCTGCGAGAGAAGCTGAGCCCTGATTAGGGGGCGGGGCTTCACTGACTAGGTTTCCTATAAAGGTAGCAGCCAGTCAGGCAGCGGCACAGACAGCTGCAGTGGCACAGGAGCTAGCAAACAGAGCTGTAAACAGGGGAGTTTGAGTGGGAGTTCTGTTGGAGGAGATGGTATTTGTGTGTGTTTGGTTTTGTATTGGTAGTATCTGTATGTCTAGGGGTTTGGCGGGGCTTTGTGCTTGGAGAGAAGCTGAGCCCTGATTAGGGGGCGGGGCTTAACTGACTAGGGGTCCTATAAAGGTAGCAGCCAGTCAGGCAGCGGCAAAGGAGCTAGCAAACAGACCTGTAAACAGGGGAGTTTGAGGGGGAGTTCTGTTGGAGGAGAAGGTATTTGTGTGTGTTTTTGTATTGGTAGTATCTGTATGTGTAGAGGCTTGGAGGGGTTAGTTGCTGCGAGAGAAGCTGAGCACTGATTAGGGGGCGGGGCTTCCCTGACTAGGGGTCCTATAAAGGTAGCAGCCAGTCAGGCAGCGGCACAGGAGCTAGCAAACAGACCTGTAAACAGGGGAGTTTGAGTGGGAGTTCTGTTGGAGGAGAAGGTATTTGTGTGTGTTTGGTTTTGCATAGGTAGTATCTGTATGTGTAGAGGCTTGGAGGGGCTTTGTGCTGGGAGAGAAGCTGAGCCCTGATTAGGGGGCGGGGCTTCACTGACTAGGGGTCCTATAAAGGTAGCAGGCAGTCAGGCAGCGGAACAGACAGCTGCAGCGGCACAGGAGCGAGCAAACAGAGCTGTAAACAGGGTAGTTTGAGTGGGAGTTCTGTTGGAGGAGAAGGTATTTGTGTGTTTTTTTGTATTGGTAGTATCTGTATATGTAGAGGCTTGGAGGGGCTTTGTGCTGGGAGAGAAGCTGAGCCTTGATCGGGGGCGGGGCTTCACTGACTAGGGGTCCTATAAAGGTAGCAGCCAGTCAGGCAGCGGCACAGGAGCTAGCAAACAGACCTGTAAACAGGGGAGTTTGAGTGGGAGTTCTGTTGGAGGAGAAGGTACTTGTGTGTGTTCGGTTTTGTATTGGTAGTATCTGTATGTGTACGGGCTTTGTGCTGGGAGAGAAGCTGAGCCCTGATTAGGGGTCGTGGCTTCCCTGACTAGGGGTCCTATGAAGGTAGCAGCCAGTCAGGCAGCGGCACAGACAGCTGCAGCGGCACAGGAGCTAGCAAACAGAGCTGTGAACAGGGGAGTTTGAGTGGGAGTTCTGTTGGAGGAGAAGCTATTTGTGTGTGTTTTTGTATTGGTAGTATCTGTATGTGTAGAGGCTTGGAGGGGCTTTGTGCTGGGAGAGAAGCTGAGCCCTGATTAGGGGGCGGGGCTTCACTGACTAGGGGTCCTATAAAGGTAGCAGCCAGTCAGGCAGCGGCACAGGAGCTAGCAAACAGAGCTGTGAACAGGGGAGTTTGAGTGGGAGTTCTGTTGTAGGAGAAGGTATTTGTTTTTGTTTTTGTATTGGTAGTATCTGTATGTGTAGAGGCTTGGAGGGGCTAGGTGCTGCGAGAGAAGCTGAGCCCTGATTAGGGGGCGGGGCTTCACTGACTAGGGTCCTATAAAGGTAGCAGCCAGTCAGGCAGCGGCACAGACAGCTGCAGCGGCACAGGAGCTAGCAAACAGAGCTGTAAACTGGGGAGTTTGAGTGGGAGTTCTGTTGGAGGAGAAGGTATCTGTGTGTGTTTGGTTTTGTATTGTCAGTATCTGTACGTGCAGGGGCTTTGTGCTGGGAGAGAAGCTGAGCCCTGATTAGGGGGCGGGGCGTCCCTGACTAGGGGTCCTATAAAGGTAGCAGCCAGTCAGGCAGCGGCACAGGAGCTAGCAAACAGAGCTGTGAACAGGGGAGTTTGAGTGGGAGTTCTGTTGGAGGAGAAGGTATTTGTGTGTGTTTTTGTATTGGTAGTATCTGTATGTGTAGAGGCTTGGAGGGGTAGGTGCTGCGAGAGAAGCTGAGCCCTGATTAGGGGGCGGGGCTTCACTGACTAGGGATCCTATAAAGGTAGCAGCCAGTCAGGCAGCGGCACAGGAGCTAGCAAACAGAGCTGTGAACAGGGGAGTTTGAGTGGGAGTTCTGTTGGAGGAGAAGCTATTTGTGTGTGTTTTTGTATTGGTAGTATCTGTATGTGTAGAGGCTTGGAGGGGCTAGGTGCTGCGAGAGTAGCTGAGCCCTGATTAGGGGGCGGGGCTTCACTGACTAGGGGTCCTATAAAGGTAGCAGCCAGTCAGGCAGCGGCAAGGGAGCTAGCAAACAGACCTGTAAACAGGGGAGTTTGAGTGGGAGTTCTGTTGGAGGAGAACGTATTTGTGTGTGTTTTTGTATTGGTATTATCTGTATGTGTAGAGGCTTGGAGGGGCTTTGTGCTGGGAGAGAAGCTGAGCCCTGATTAGGGGGCGGGGCTTCACTGACTAGGTTTCCTATAAAGGTAGCAGCCAGTCAGGCAGCGGCACAGACAGCTGCAGTGGCACAGGAGCTAGCAAACAGAGCTGTAAACAGGGGAGTTTGAGTGGGAGTTCTGTTGGAGGAGATGGTATTTGTGTGTGTTTGGTTTTGTATTGGTAGTATCTGTATGTCTAGGGGTTTGGCGGGGCTTTGTGCTTGGAGAGAAGCTGAGCCCTGATTAGGGGGCGGGGCTTAACTGACTAGGGGTCCTATAAAGGTAGCAGCCAGTCAGGCAGCGGCAAAGGAGCTAGCAAACAGACCTGTAAACAGGGGAGTTTGAGTGGGAGTTCGGTTGGAGGAGAACGTATTTGTGTGTGTTTTTGTATTGGTATTACCTGTATGTGTAGAGGCTTGGAGGGGCTTTGTGCTGGGAGAGAAGCTGAGCCCTGATTAGGGGGCGGGGCTTCACTGACTAGGGGTCCTATAAAGGTAGCAGCCAGTCAGGCAGCGGCACAGGAGCCAGCAAACAGAGCTGTGAACAGGGGAGTTTGAGTGGGAGTTCTGTTGGAGGAGAAGGTATTTGTGTATGTTTTTGTATTGGTAGTATCTGTATGTGTAGAGGCTTGGAGGGGTTAGTTGCTGCGAGAGAAGCTGAGCCCTGATTAGGGGGCGGGGCTTCCCTGACTAGGGGTCCTATAAAGGTAGCAGCCAGTCAGGCAGCGGCACAGGAGCTAGCGAACAGACCTGTAAACAGGGGAGTTTGAGTGGGAGTTCTGTTGGAGGAGAAGGTATTTGTGTGTGTTTGGTTTTGCATAGGTAGTATCTGTATGTGTAGAGGCTTGGAGGGGCTTTGTGCTGGGAGAGAAGCTGAGCCCTGATTAGGGGGCGGGGCTTCACTGATTAGGGGTCCTAGAAAGGGAGCAGCCAGTCAGGCAGCGGAACAGACAGCTGCAGCGGCACAGGAGCGAGCAAACAGAGCTGTAAACAGGGGAGTTTGAGTGGGAGTTCTGTTGGAGGAGAAGGTATTTGTGTGTTTTTTTGTATTTGTAGTATCTGTATATGTAGAGGCTTGGAGGGGCTTTGTGCTGGGAGAGAAGCTGAGCCTTGATCGGGGGCGGGGCTTCACTGACTAGGGGTCCTATAAAGGTAGCAGCCAGTCAGGCAGCGGCACAGGAGCTAGCAAACAGACCTGTAAACAGGGGAGTTTGAGTGGGAGTTCTGTTGGAGGAAAAGGTACTTGTGTGTGTTCGGTTTTGTATTGGTAGTATCTGTATGTGTACGGGCTTTGTGCTGGGAGAGAAGCTGAGCCCTGATTAGGGGTCGTGGCTTCCCTGACTAGGGGTCCTATGAAGGTAGCAGCCAGTCAGGCATTGGCACAGACAGCTGCAGCGGCACAGGAGCTAGCAAACAGAGCTGTGAACAGGGGAGTTTGAGTGGGAGTTCTGTTGGAGGAGAAGCTATTTGTGTGTGTTTTTGTATTGGTAGTATCTGTATGTGTAGAGGCTTGGAGGGGCTAGGTGCTGCGAGAGAAGCTGAGCCCTGATTAGGGGGCGGGACTTCACTGACTAGGGGTCGTATAAAGGTAGCAGCCAGTCAGGCAGCGGCAAGGGAGCTAGCAAACAGACCTGTAAACAGGGGAGTTTGAGTGGGAGTTCTTTTGGAGGAGAACGTATTTGTGTGTGTTTTTGTATTGGTAGTATCTGTATGTGTAGAGGCTTGGAGGGGCTAGGTGCTGCGAGAGAAGCTGAGCCCTGATTAGGGGGCGGGGCTTCACTGACTAGGGGTCCTATAAAGGTAGCAGCCAGTCAGGCAGCGGAACAGACAGCTGCAGTGGCACAGGAGCTAGCAAACAGAGCTGTGAACAGGGGAGTTTGAGTGGGAGTTCTGTTGGAGGAGAAGGTATCTGTGTGTGTTTGGTTTTGTATTGTCAGTATCTGTATGTGCAGGGGCTTTGTGCTGGGAGAGAAGCTGAGCCCTGATTAGGGGGCGGGGCTTCCCTGACTAGGGGTCCTATAAAGGTAGCAGCCAGTCAGGCTGCGGCACAGGAGCTAGCAAACAGAGCTGTGAACAGGGGAGTTGGAGTGGGAGTTCTGTTGGAGGAGAAGCTATTTGTGTGTGTTTTTGTATTGGTAGTATCTGTATGTGTAGAGGCTTTTAGGGGCTAGGAGCTGCGAGAGAAGCTGAGCCCTGATTAGGGGGCGGGGCTTCACTGACGAGGGGTCCTATAAAGGGAGCAGCCAGTCAGGCAGCGGCACAGGAGCTAGCAAACAGAGCTGTGAACAGGGGAGTTTGAGTGGGAGTTCTGTTGGAGAAGAAGGTATTTGTGTGTGTTTTTGTATTGGTAGTATCTGTATGTGTAGAGGCTTGGAGGGGCTAGGTGCTGCGAGAGAAGCTGAGCCCTGATTAGGGGGCGGGGCTTCACTGACTAGGGGTCCTATAAAGGTAGCAGCCAGTCAGGCAGCGGCACAGACAGCTGCAGCGGCACAGGAGCTAGCAAACAGAGCTGTAAACAGGGGAGTTTGAGTGGGAGTTCTGTTGGAGTAGATGGTATTTGTGTGTGTTTGGTTTTGTATTGGTAGTATCTGTATGTGTAGGGGTTTGGCGGGGCTTTGTGCTTGGAGAGAAGCTGAGCCCTGATTAGGGGGCGGGGCTTCACTGACTAGGGGTCCTATAAAGGTAGCAGCCAGTCAGGCAGCGGAACAGACAGCTGCAGTGGCACAGGAGCTAGCAAACAGAGCTGTGAACAGGGGAGTTTGAGTGGGAGTTCTGTTGGAGGAGAAGGTATTTGTGTGTGTTTTTGTATTGGTAGTATCTGTATGTGTAGAGGCTTGGAGGGGCTAGGTGCTGCGAGAGAAGCTGAGCCCCGATTAGGGGGCGGGGCTTCACAGACTAGGGGTCCTATAAAGGTAGCAGCCAGTCAGGCAGCGGCACAGGAGCTAGCAAACAGAGCTGTGAACAGGGGAGTTTGAGTGGGAGTTCTGTTGGAGGAGAAGCTATTTGTGTGTGTTTTTGTATTGGTAGTATCTGTATGTGTAGAGGCTTTTAGGGGCTAGGTGCTGCGAGAGAAGCTGAGCCCTGATTAGGGGGCGGGGCTTCACTGACTAGGGGTCCTATAAAGGGAGCAGCCAGGCAGGCAGCGGCACAGGAGCTAGCAAACAGAGCTGTGAACAGGGGAGTTTGAGTGGGAGTTCTGTTGGAGAAGAAGGTATTTGTGTGTGTTTTTGTATTGGTAGTATCTGTATGTGTAGAGGCTTGGAGGGGCTAGGTGCTGCGAGAGAAGCTGAGCCCTGATTAGGGGGCGGGGCTTCACTGAGTAGGGGTCCTATAAAGGTAGCAGCCAGTCAGGCAGCGGCACAGACAGCTGCAGCGGCACAGGAGCTAGCAAACAGAGCTGTAAACAGGGGAGTTTGAGTGGGAGTTCTGTTGGAGGAGAAGGTATTTGTGTGTGTTTTTGTATTGGTAGTATCTGTATGTGTAGAGGCTTGGAGGGGCTAGGTGCTGCGAGAGAAGCTGAGCCCTGATTAGGGGGCGGGGCTTCAAAGACTAGGGGTCCTATAAAGGTAGCAGCCAGTCAGGCAGCGGAACAGGAGCTAGCAAACAGACCTGTAAACAGGGGAGTTTGAGTGGGAGTTCTGTTGGAGGAGAACGTATTTGTGTGTGTTTTTGTATTGGTATTATCTGAAGTGTAGAGGCTTGGAGGGGCTTTGTGCTGGGAGAGAAGCTGAGCCCTGATTAGGGGGCGGGGCTTCACTGACTAGGGGTCCTATAAAGGTAGCAGCCAGTCAGGCAGCGGCACAGGAGCTAGCAAACAGAGCTGTGAACAGGGGAGTTTGAGTGGGAGTTCTGTTGGAGGAGAAGCTATTTGTGTGTGTTTTTGTATTGGTAGTATCTGTATGTGTAGAGGCTTGGAGGGGTAGGTGCTGCGAGAGAAGCTGAGCCCTGATTAGGGGGCGGGGCTTCACTGACTAGGGGTCCTATAAAGGTAGCAGCCAGTCAGGCAGCGGCACAGGAGCTAGCAAACAGAGCTGTGAACAGGGGAGTTTGAGTGGGAGTTCTGTTGGAGGAGAAGGTATTTGTGTGTGTTTTTGTATTGGTAGTATCTGTATGTGCAGAGGCTTGGAGGGGTAGGTGCTGCGAGAGAAGCTGAGCCCTGATTAGGGGGCGGGGCTTCACTGACTAGGGGTCCTATAAAGGTAGCAGCCAGTCAGGCAGCGGCACAGGAGCTAGCAAACAGAGCTGTGAACAGGGGAGTTTGAGTGGGAGTTCTGTTGGAGGAGAAGCTATTTGTGTGTGTTTTTGTATTGGTATTATCTGTATGTGTAGAGGCTTGGAGGGGTTAGGTGCTGCGAGAGAAGCTGAGCCCTGATTAGGGGGCGGGGCTTCACTGACTAGGGGTCCTATAAAGGTAGCAGCCAGTCAGGCAGCGGCACAGGAGCTAGCGAACAGACCTGTAAACAGGGGAGTTTGAGTGGGAGTTCTGTTGGAGGAGAAGGTATTTGTGTGTGTTTGGTTTTGCATAGGTAGTATCTGTATGTGTAGAGGCTTGGAGGGGCTTTGTGCTGGGAGAGAAGCTGAGCCCTGATTAGGGGGCGGGGCTTCACTGATTAGGGGTCCTAGAAAGGGAGCAGCCAGTCAGGCAGCGGAACAGACAGCTGCAGCGGCACAGGAGCGAGCAAACAGAGCTGTGAACAGGGGAGTTGGAGTGGGAGTTCTGTTGGAGGAGAAGCTATTTGTGTGTGTTTTTGTATTGGTAGTATCTGTATGTGTAGAGGCTTTTAGGGGCTAGGAGCTGCGAGAGAAGCTGAGCCCTGATTAGGGGGCGGGGCTTCACTGACGAGGGGTCCTATAAAGGGAGCAGCCAGTCAGGCAGCGGCACAGGAGCTAGCAAACAGAGCTGTGAACAGGGGAGTTTGAGTGGGAGTTCTGTTGGAGAAGAAGGTATTTGTGTGTGTTTTTGTATTGGTAGTATCTGTATGTGTAGAGGCTTGGAGGGGCTAGGTGCTGCGAGAGAAGCTGAGCCCTGATTAGGGGGCGGGGCTTCACTGACTAGGGGTCCTATAAAGGTAGCAGCCAGTCAGGCAGCGGCACAGACAGCTGCAGCGGCACAGGAGCTAGCAAACAGAGCTGTAAACAGGGGAGTTTGAGTGGGAGTTCTGTTGGAGTAGATGGTATTTGTGTGTGTTTGGTTTTGTATTGGTAGTATCTGTATGTGTAGGGGTTTGGCGGGGCTTTGTGCTTGGAGAGAAGCTGAGCCCTGATTAGGGGGCGGGGCTTCACTGACTAGGGGTCCTATAAAGGTAGCAGCCGGTCAGGCAGCGGAACAGACAGCTGCAGTGGCACAGGAGCTAGCAAACAGAGCTGTGAACAGGGGAGTTTGAGTGGGAGTTCTGTTGGAGGAGAAGGTATTTGTGTGTGTTTGGTGTTGTATTGTCAGTATCTGTATGTGCAGGGGCTTTGTGCTGGGAGAGAAGCTGAGCCCTGATTAGGGGGCGGGGCTTCCCTGACTAGGGGTCCTATAAAGGTAGCAGCCAGTCAGGCAGCGGCACAGGAGCTAGCAAACAGAGCTGTAAACAGGGGAGTTTGAGTGGGAGTTCTGTTGGAGGAGATGGTATTTGTGTGTGTTTGGTTTTGTATTGGTAGTATCTGTATGTGTAGGGGTTTGGCGGGGCTTTGTGCTTGGAGAGAAGCTGAGCCCTGATTAGGGGGCGGGGCTTCACTGACTAGGGGTCCTATAAAGGTAGCAGCCAGTCAGGCAGCGGAACAGACAGCTGCAGTGGCACAGAAGCTAGCAAACAGAGCTGTGAACAGGGGAGTTTGAGTGGGAGTTCTGTTGGAGGAGAAGGTATTTGTGTGTGTTTTTGTATTGGTAGTATCTGTATGTGTAGAGGCTTGGAGGGGCTAGGTGCTGCGAGAGAAGCTGAGCCCCGATTAGGGGGCGGGGCTTCACAGACTAGGGGTCCTATAAAGGTAGCAGCCAGTCAGGCAGCGGCACAGGAGCTAGCAAACAGAGCTGTGAACAGGGGAGTTTGAGTGGGAGTTCTGTTGGAGGAGAAGCTATTTGTGTGTGTTTTTGTATTGGTAGTATCTGTATGTGTAGAGGCTTTTAGGGGCTAGGTGCTGCGAGAGAAGCTGAGCCCTGATTAGGGGGCGGGGCTTCACTGACTAGGGGTCCTATAAAGGGAGCAGCCAGGCAGGCAGCGGCACAGGAGCTAGCAAACAGAGCTGTGAAGAGGGGAGTTTGAGTGGGAGTTCTGTTGGAGGAGAAGGTATTTGTGTGTGTTTTTGTATTGGTAGTATCTGTATGTGTAGAGGCTTGGAGGGGCTAGGTGCTGCGAGAGTAGCTGAGCCCTGATTAGGGGGCGGGGCTTCACTGACTAGGGGTCCTATAAAGGTAGCAGCCAGTCAGGCAGCGGCAAGGGAGCTAGCAAACAGACCTGTAAACAGGGGAGTTTGAGTGGGAGTTCTGTTGGAGGAGAACGTATTTGTGTGTGTTTTTGTATTGGTATTATCTGTATGTGTAGAGGCTTGGAGGGGCTTTGTGCTGGGAGAGAAGCTGAGCCCTGATTAGGGGGCGGGGCTTCACTGACTAGGGGTCCTATAAAGGTAGCAGCCAGTCAGGCAGCGGCACAGGAGCAAGCAAACAGAGCTGTGAACAGGGGAGTTTGAGTGGGAGTTCTGTTGGAGGAGAAGGTATTTGTGTGTGTTTTTGTATTGGTAGTATCTGTATGTGTAGAGGCTTGGAGGGGTTAGGTGCTGCGAGAGAAGCTGAGCCCTGATTAGGGGGCGGGGCTTCACTGACTAGGTTTCCTATAAAGGTAGCAGCCAGTCAGGCAGCGGCACAGACAGCTGCAGTGGCACAGGAGCTAGCAAACAGAGCTGTGAACAGGGGAGTTTGAGTGGGAGTTCTGTTGGAGGAGAAGGTATTTGTGTGTGTTTTTGTATTGGTAGTATCTGTATGTGTAGAGGCTTGGAGGGGTTAGGTGCTGCGAGAGAAGCTGAGCCCTGATTAGGGGGCGGGGCTTCACTGACTAGGGGTCCTATAAAGGTAGCAGCCAGTCAGGCAGCGGCACAGGAGCTAGCGAACAGACCTGTAAACAGGGGAGTTTGAGTGGGAGTTCTGTTGGAGGAGAAGGTATTTGTGTGTGTTTGGTTTTGCATAGGTAGTATCTGTATGTGTAGAGGCTTGGAGGGGCTTTGTGCTGGGAGAGAAGCTGAGCCCTGATTAGGGGGCGGGGCTTCACTGATTAGGGGTCCTAGAAAGGGAGCAGCCAGTCAGGCAGCGGAACAGACAGCTGCAGCGGCACAGGAGCGAGCAAACAGAGCTGTAAACAGGGGAGTTTGAGTGGGAGTTCTGTTGGAGGAGAAGGTATTTGTGTGTTTTTTTGTATTGGTAGTATCTGTATATGTAGAGGCTTGGAGGGGCTTTGTGCTGGGAGAGAAGCTGAGCCTTGATTGGGGGCGGGGCTTCACTGACTAGGGGTCCTATAAAGGTAGCAGCCAGTCAGGCAGCGGCACAGGAGCTAGCAAACAGACCTGTAAACAGGGGAGTTTGAGTGGGAGTTCTGTTGGAGGAGAAGGTACTTGTGTGTGTTCGGTTTTGTATTGGTAGTATCTGTATGTGTACGGGCTTTGTGCTGGGAGAGAAGCTGAGCCCTGATTAGGGGTCGTGGCTTCCCTGACTAGGGGTCCTATGAAGGTAGCAGCCAGTCAGGCATTGGCACAGACAGCTGCAGCGGCACAGGAGCTAGCAAACAGAGCTGTGAACAGGGGAGTTTGAGTGGGAGTTCTGTTGGAGGAGAAGCTATTTGTGTGTGTTTTTGTATTGGTAGTATCTGTATGTGTAGAGGCTTGGAGGGGCTAGGTGCTGCGAGAGAAGCTGAGCCCTGATTAGGGGGCGGGACTTCACTGACTAGGGGTCGTATAAAGGTAGCAGCCAGTCAGGCAGCGGCAAGGGAGCTAGCAAACAGACCTGTAAACAGGGGAGTTTGAGTGGGAGTTCTTTTGGAGGAGAACGTATTTGTGTGTGTTTTTGTATTGGTATTATCTGAAGTGTAGAGGCTTGGAGGGGCTTTGTGCTGGGAGAGAAGCTGAGCCCTGATTAGGGGGCGGGGCTTCACTGACTAGGGGTCCTATAAAGGTAGCAGCCAGTCAGGCAGCGGCACAGGAGCTAGCAAACAGAGCTGTGAACAGGGGAGTTTGAGTGGGAGTTCTGTTGGAGGAGAAGGTATTTGTTTGTGTTTTTGTATTGGTAGTATCTGTATGTGTAGAGTCTTGGAGGGGCTAGGTGCTGCGAGAGAAGCTGAGCCCTGATTAGGGGGCGGGGCTTCACTGACTAGGGGTCCTATAAAGGTAGCAGCCAGTCAGGCAGCGGAACAGACAGCTGCAGTGGCACAGGAGCTAGCAAACAGAGCTGTGAACAGGGGAGTTTGAGTGGGAGTTCTGTTGGAGGAGAAGGTATCTGTGTGTGTTTGGTTTTGTATTGTCAGTATCTGTATGTGCAGGGGCTTTGTGCTGGGAGAGAAGCTGAGCCCTGATTAGGGGGCGGGGCTTCCCTGACTAGGGGTCCTATAAAGGTAGCAGCCAGTCAGGCAGCGGCACAGGAGCTAGCAAACAGAGCTGTGAACAGGGGAGTTGGAGTGGGAATTCTGTTGGAGGAGAAGCTATTTGTGTGTGTTTTTGTATTGGTAGTATCTGTATGTGTAGAGGCTTTTAGGGGCTAGGAGCTGCGAGAGAAGCTGAGCCCTGATTAGGGGGCGGGGCTTCACTGACGAGGGGTCCTATAAAGGGAGCAGCCAGTCAGGCAGCGGCACAGGAGCTAGCAAACAGAGCTGTGAACAGGGGAGTTTGAGTGGGAGTTCTGTTGGAGAAGAAGGTATTTGTGTGTGTTTTTGTATTGGTAGTATCTGTATGTGTAGAGGCTTGGAGGGGCTAGGTGCTGCGAGAGAAGCTGAGCCCTGATTAGGGGGCGGGGCTTCACTGACTAGGGGTCCTATAAAGGTAGCAGCCAGTCAGGCAGCGGCACAGACAGCTGCAGCGGCACAGGAGCTAGCAAACAGAGCTGTAAACAGGGGAGTTTGAGTGGGAGTTCTGTTGGAGTAGATGGTATTTGTGTGTGTTTGGTTTTGTATTGGTAGTATCTGTATGTGTAGGGGTTTGGCGGGGCTTTGTGCTTGGAGAGAAGCTGAGCCCTGATTAGGGGGCGGGGCTTCACTGACTAGGGGTCCTATAAAGGTAGCAGCCGGTCAGGCAGCGGAACAGACAGCTGCAGTGGCACAGGAGCTAGCAAACAGAGCTGTGAACAGGGGAGTTTGAGTGGGAGTTCTGTTGGAGGAGAAGGTATTTGTGTGTGTTTGGTGTTGTATTGTCAGTATCTGTATGTGCAGGGGCTTTGTGCTGGGAGAGAAGCTGAGCCCTGATTAGGGGGCGGGGCTTCCCTGACTAGGGGTCCTATAAAGGTAGCAGCCAGTCAGGCAGCGGCACAGGAGCTAGCAAACAGAGCTGTAAACAGGGGAGTTTGAGTGGGAGTTCTGTTGGAGGAGATGGTATTTGTGTGTGTTTGGTTTTGTATTGGTAGTATCTGTATGTGTAGGGGTTTGGCGGGGCTTTGTGCTTGGAGAGAAGCTGAGCCCTGATTAGGGGGCGGGGCTTCACTGACTAGGGGTCCTATAAAGGTAGCAGCCAGTCAGGCAGCGGAACAGACAGCTGCAGTGGCACAGGAGCTAGCAAACAGAGCTGTGAACAGGGGAGTTTGAGTGGGAGTTCTGTTGGAGGAGAAGGTATTTGTGTGTGTTTTTGTATTGGTAGTATCTGTATGTGTAGAGGCTTGGAGGGGCTAGGTGCTGCGAGAGAAGCTGAGCCCCGATTAGGGGGCGGGGCTTCACAGACTAGGGGTCCTATAAAGGTAGCAGCCAGTCAGGCAGCGGCACAGGAGCTAGCAAACAGAGCTGTGAACAGGGGAGTTTGAGTGGGAGTTCTGTTGGAGGAGAAGCTATTTGTGTGTGTTTTTGTATTGGTAGTATCTGTATGTGTAGAGGCTTTTAGGGGCTAGGTGCTGCGAGAGAAGCTGAGCCCTGATTAGGGGGCGGGGCTTCACTGACTAGGGGTCCTATAAAGGGAGCAGCCAGGCAGGCAGCGGCACAGGAGCTAGCAAACAGAGCTGTGAACAGGGGAGTTTGAGTGGGAGTTCTGTTGGAGGAGAAGGTATGTGTGTGTTTGGTGTTGTATTGTCAGTATCTGTATGTGCAGGGGCTTTGTGCTGGGAGAGAAGCTGAGCCCTGATTAGGGGGCGGGGCTTCCCTGACTAGGGGTCCTATAAAGATAGCAGCCAGTCAGGCAGCGGCACAGGAGCTAGCAAACAGAGCTGTAAACAGGGGAGTTTGAGTGGGAGTTCTGTTGGAGGAGAAGGTATTTGTGTGTGTTTGGTTTTGCATTGGTAGTATCTGTATGTGTAGAGGCTTGGAGGGGCTTTGTGCTGGGAGAGAAGCTGAGCCCTGATTAGGGGGCGGGGCTTCACTGACTAGGGGTCCTATAAAGGTAGCAGCCAGTCAGGCAGCGGCACAGACAGCTGCAGTGGCACAGGAGCTAGCAAACAGAGCTGTGAACAGGGGAGTTTGAGTGGGAGCTCTGTTGGAGGAGAAGGTATCTGTGTGTGTTTGGTTTTGTATTGTCAGTATCTGTATGTGCAGGGGCTTTGTGCTGGGAGAGAAGCTGAGCCCTGATTAGGGGGCGGGGCTTCCCTGACTAGGGGTCCTATAAAGGTAGCAGCCAGTCAGGCAGCGGCAGAGGAGCTAGCAAACAGAGCTGTAAACAGGGGAGTTTGAGTGGGAGTTCTGTTGGAGGAGAAGGTATTTGTGTGTGTTTTTGTATTGGTAGTATCTGTATGTGTAGAGGCTTGGAGGGGCTAGGTGCTGCGAGAGAAGCTGAGCCCTGATTAGGGGGCGGGGCTTCACTGACTAGGGGTCCTATGAAGGTAGCAGCCAGTCAGGCATTGGCACAGACAGCTGCAGCGGCACAGGAGCTAGCAAACAGAGCTGTGAACAGGGGAGTTTGAGTGGGAGTTCTGTTGGAGGAGAAGCTATTTGTGTGTGTTTTTGTATTGGTAGTATTTGTATGTGTAGAGGCTTGGAGGGGCTAGGTGCTGCGAGAGAAGCTGAGCCCTGATTAGGGGGCGGGACTTCACTGACTAGGGGTCGTATAAAGGTAGCAGCCAGTCAGGCAGCGGCAAGGGAGCTAGCAAACAGACCTGTAAACAGGGGAGTTTGAGTGGGAGTTCTTTTGGAGGAGAACGTATTTGTGTGTGTTTTTGTATTGGTATTATCTGAAGTGTAGAGGCTTGGAGGGGCTTTGTGCTGGGAGAGAAGCTGAGCCCTGATTAGGGGGCGGGGCTTCCCTGACTAGGGGTCCTATAAAGGTAGCAGCCAGTCAGGCAGCGGCACAGGAGCTAGCAAACAGAGCTGTGAACAGGGGAGTTGGAGTGGGAGTTCTGTTGGAGGAGAAGCTATTTGTGTGTGTTTTTGTATTGGTAGTATCTGTATGTGTAGAGGCTTTTAGGGGCTAGGAGCTGCGAGAGAAGCTGAGCCCTGATTAGGGGGCGGGGCTTCACTGACTAGGGGTCCTATAAAGGTAGCAGCCAGTCAGGCAGCGGAACAGACAGCTGCAGTGGCACAGGAGCTAGCAAACAGAGCTGTGAACAGGGGAGTTTGAGTGGGAGTTCTGTTGGAGGAGAAGGTATTTGTGTGTGTTTTTGTATTGGTAGTATCTGTATGTGTAGAGGCTTGGAGGGGCTAGGTGCTGCGAGAGAAGCTGAGCCCCGATTAGGGGGCGGGGCTTCACAGACTAGGGGTCCTATAAAGGTAGCAGCCAGTCAGGCAGCGGCACAGGAGCTAGCAAACAGAGCTGTGAACAGGGGAGTTTGAGTGGGAGTTCTGTTGGAGGAGAAGCTATTTGTGTGTGTTTTTGTATTGGTAGTATCTGTATGTGTAGAGGCTTTTAGGGGCTAGGTGCTGCGAGAGAAGCTGAGCCCTGATTAGGGGGCGGGGCTTCACTGACTAGGGGTCCTATAAAGGGAGCAGCCAGGCAGGCAGCGGCACAGGAGCTAGCAAACAGAGCTGTGAACAGGGGAGTTTGAGTGGGAGTTCTGTTGGAGAAGAAGGTATTTGTGTGTGTTTTTGTATTGGTAGTATCTGTATGTGTAGAGGCTTGGAGGGGCTAGGTGCAGCGAGAGAAGCTGAGCCCTGATTAGGGGGCGGGGCTTCACTGAGTAGGGGTCCTATAAAGGTAGCAGCCAGTCAGGCAGCGGCACAGACAGCTGCAGCGGCACAGGAGCTAGCAAACAGAGCTGTAAACAGGGGAGTTTGAGTGGGAGTTCTGTTGGAGGAGATGGTATTTGTGTGTGTTTGGTTTTGTATTGGTAGTATCTGTATGTGTAGGGGTTTGGCGGGGCTTTGTGCTTGGAGAGAAGCTGAGCCCTGATTAGGGGGCGGGGCTTCACTGACTAGGGTTCCTATAAAGGTAGCAGCCGGTCAGGCAGCGGAACAGACAGCTGCAGTGGCACAGGAGCTAGCAAAGAGAGCTGTGAACAGGGGAGTTTGAGTGGGAGTTCTGTTGGAGGAGAAGGTATGTGTGTGTTTGGTGTTGTATTGTCAGTATCTGTATGTGCAGGGGCTTTGTGCTGGGAGAGAAGCTGAGCCCTGATTAGGGGGCGGGGCTTCCCTGACTAGGGGTCCTATAAAGGTAGCAGCCAGTCAGGCAGCGGCACAGGAGCTAGCAAACAGAGCTGTAAACAGGGGAGTTTGAGTGGGAGTTCTGTTGGAGGAGAAGGTATTTGTGTGTGTTTGGTTTTGCATTGGTAGTATCTGTATGTGTAGAGGCTTGGAGGGGCTTTGTGCTGGGAGAGAAGCTGAGCCCTGATTAGGGGGCGGGGCTTCACAAACTAGGGGTCCTATAAAGGTAGCAGCCAGTCAGGCAGCGGCACAGGAGCTAGCAAACAGAGCTGTGAACAGGGAAGTTTGAGTGGGAGTTCTGTTGGAGGAGAAGGTATTTGTGTGTGTTTTTGTATTGGTAGTATCTGTATGTGTAGAGGCTTGGAGGGGCTAGGTGCTGCGAGAGAAGCTGAGCCCTGATTAGGGGGCGGGGCTTCAAAGACTAGGGGTCCTATAAAGGTAGCAGCCAGTCAGGCAGCGGAACAGGAGCTAGCAAACAGAGCTGTGAACAGGGGAGTTTGAGTGGAAGTTCTGTTGGAGGAGAAGCTATTTGTGTGTGTTTTTGTATTGGGAGTATCTGTATGTGTAGAGGCTTGGAGGGGCTAGGTGCTGCGAGAGAAGCTGAGCCCTGATTAGGGGGCGGGACTTCACTGACTAGGGGTCGTATAAAGGTAGCAGCCAGTCAGGCAGCGGCAAGGGAGCTAGCAAACAGACCTGTAAACAGGGGAGTTTGAGTGGGAGTTCTGTTGGAGGAGAACGTATTTGTGTGTGTTTTTGTATTGGTATTATCTGAAGTGTAGAGGCTTGGAGGGGCTTTGAGCTGGGAGAGAAGCTGAGCCCTGATTAGGGGGCGGGGCTTCACTGACTAGGGGTCCTATAAAGGTAGCAGCCAGTCAGGCAGCGGCACAGGAGCTAGCAAACAGAGCTGTGAACAGGGGAGTTTGAGTGGGAGTTCTGTTGGAGGAGAAGGTATTTGTGTGTGTTTGGTTTTGTATTGGTAGTATCTGTATGTGTAGGGGTTTGGCGGGGCTTTGTGCTTGGAGAGAAGCTGAGCCCTGATTAGGGGGCGGGGCTTCACTGACTAGGGGTCCTATAAAGGTAGCAGCCAGTCAGGCAGCGGAACAGACAGCTGCAGTGGCACAGGAGCTAGCAAACAGAGCTGTGAACAGGGGAGTTTGAGTGGGAGCTCTGTTGGAGGAGAAGGTATCTGTGTGTGTTTGGTTTTGTATTGTCAGTATCTGTATGTGCAGGGGCTTTGTGCTGGGAGAGAAGCTGAGCCCTGATTAGGGGGCGGGGCTTCACTGACTAGGGGTCCTATAAAGGTAGCAGCCAGTCAGGCAGCGGCACAGGAGCTAGCAAACAGAGCTGTGAACAGGGGAGTTTGAGTGTGAGTTCTGTTGGAGGACAAGGTATTTGTGTGTGTTTTTGTATTGGTAGTATCTGTATGTGTAGAGGCTTTTAGGGGCTAGGTGCTGCGAGAGAAGCTGAGCCCTGATTAGGGGGCGGGGCTTCACTGACTAGGGGTCCTATAAAGGGAGCAGCCAGTCAGGCAGCGGCACAGGAGCTAGCAAACAGAGCTGTGAACAGGGGAGTTTGAGTGGGAGTTCTGTTGGAGGAGAAGCTATTTGTGTGTGTTTTTGTATTGGTAGTATCTGTATGTGTAGAGGCTTGGAGGGGCTAGGTGCTGCGAGAGAAGCTGAGCCCTGATTAGGGGGCGGGGCTTCACTGAGTAGGGGTCCTATAAAGGTAGCAGCCAGTCAGGCAGCGGCACAGACAGCTGCAGCGGCACAGGAGCTAGCAAACAGAGCTGTAAACAGGGGAGTTTGAGTGGGAGTTCTGTTGGAGGAGATGGTATTTGTGTGTGTTTGGTTTTGTATTGGTAGTATCTGTATGTGTAGGGGTTTGGCGGGGCTTTGTGCTTGGAGAGAAGCTGAGCCCTGATTAGGGGGCGGGGCTTCACTGACTAGGGGTCCTATAAAGGTAGCAGCCAGTCAGGCAGCGGAACAGACAGCTGCAGTGGCACAGGAGCTAGCAAACAGAGCTGTGAACAGGGGAGTTTGAGTGGGAGTTCTGTTGGAGGAGAAGGTATTTGTGTGTGTTTGGTGTTGTATTGTCAGTATCTGTATGTGCAGGGGCTTTGTGCTGGGAGAGAAGCTGAGCCCTGATTAGGGGGCGGGGCTTCCCTGACTAGGGGTCCTATAAAGGTAGCAGCCAGTCAGGCAGCGGCACAGGAGCTAGCAAACAGAGCTGTAAACAGGGGAGTTTGAGTGGGAGTTCTGTTGGAGGAGAAGGTATTGGTGTGTGTTTGGTTTTGTATTGTCAGTATCTGTATGTGCAGGGGGGGGCTTCCCTGACTAGGGGTCCTATAAAGGTAGCAGCCAGTCAGGCAGCGGCACAGGAGCTAGCAAACAGAGCTGTAAACAGGGGAGTTTGAGTGGGAGTTCTGTTGGAGGAGAAGGTATTTGTGTGTGTTTGGTTTTGCATAGGTAGTATCTGTATGTGTAGAGGCTTGGAGGGGCTTTGTGCTGGGAGAGAAGCTGAGCCCTGATTAGGGGGCGGGGCTTCACTGACTAGGGGTCCTATAAAGGTAACAGGCAGTCAGGCAGCGGAACAGACAGCTGCAGCGGCACAGGAGCGAGCAAACAGAGCTGTAAACAGGGTAGTGTGAGTGGGAGTTCTGTTGGAGGAGAAGGTATTTCTGTGTGTTTTTGTATTGGTATTATCTGTATGTGTAGAGGCTTGGAGGGGCTTTGTGATGGGAGAGAAGCTGGGCCCTGATTAGGGGGCGGGGCTTCACTGATTAGGGGACCTAGAAAGGGAGTAGCCAGTCAGGCAGCGGCACAGACAGCTGCAGTGGCACAGGAGCTAGCAAACAGAGCTGTAAACAGGGGAGTTTGAGTGGGAGTTCTGTTGGAGGAGAAGGTATTTGTGTGTTTTTTTGTATTGGTAGTATCTGTATATGTAGAGGCTTGGAGGGGCTTTGTGCTGGGAGAGAAGCTGAGCCCTGATCGGGGGCGGGGCTTCACTGACTAGGGGTCCTATAAAGGTAGCAGCCAGTCAGGCAGCGGCACAGGAGCTAGCAAACAGACGTGTAAACAGGGGAGTTTGAGTGGGAGTTCTGTTGGAGGAGAAGGTATTTGTGTGTGTTTGGTTTTGTATTGTAAGTATCTGTATGTGCAGGGGCTTTGTGCTGGGAGAGAAGCTGAGCCCTGATTAGGGGGCGGGGCTTCCCTGACTAGGGGTCCTATAAAGGTAGCAGCCAGTCAGGCAGCGGCACAGACAGCTGCAGCGGCACAGGAGCTGGCAAACAGAGCTGTAAACAGTGGAGTTTGAGTGGGAGTTCTGTTGGAGGAGAAGGTATTTGTGTGTGTTTGGTTTTGTATTGGTAGTATCTGTATGTGTAGAGGCTTCGAGGGGCTTTGTGCTGGGAGAGAAGCTGAGCCCTGATTAGGGGGCGGGGCTTCACTGACTAGGCGTCCTATAAAGGTAGCAGCCAGTCAGGCAGCGGCACAGGAGCTAGCAAACAGAGCTGTAAACAGGGGAGTTTGAGTGGGAGTTTTGTTGGAGGAGATGGTATTTGTGTGTGTTTGGTTTTGTATTGGTAGTATCTGTATGTGTAGGGGTTTGGCAGGGCTTTGTGCTTGGAGAGAAGCTGAGCCCTGATTAGGGGGCGGGGCTTCACTGACTAGGGGTCCTATAAAGGTAGCAGCCAGTCAGGCAGCGGCACAGGAGCTAGCAAACAGAGCTGTAAACAGGGGAGTTTGAGTGGAAGTTCTGTTGGAGGAGAAGGTATTTGTGTGTGTTTTTGTATTGGTATTATCTGTATGTGTAGAGGCTTGGAGGGGCTAGGTGCTGCGAGAGAAGCTGAGCCCTGATTAGGGGGCGGGGCTTCACTGACTAGGGGTCCTATAAAGGTAGCAGCCAGTCAGGCATTGGCACAGACAGCTGCAGCGGCACAGGAGCTAGCAAACAGAGCTGTAAACAGGGGAGTTTGAGTGGGAGTTCTGTTGGAGGAGAAGGTATTTGTGTGTGTTTGGTTTTGTATTGTCAGTATCTGTATGTGCAGGGGCTTTGTGCTGGGAGAGAAGCTGAGCCCTGATTAGGGGGCGGGGCTTCCCTGACTAGGGGTCCTATAAAGGTAGCAGCCAGTCAGGCAGCGGCACAAGAGCTAGCAAACAGAGCTGTAAACAGGGGAGTTTGAGTGGGAGTTCTGTTGGAGGAGAAGGTATTTGTGTGTGTTTTTGTATTGGTATTATCTGTATGTGTAGAGGCTTGGAGGGGCTTTGTGATGGGAGAGAAGCTGAGCCCTGATTGGGGGCGGGGCTTTACTGACTAGGGGTCCTATAAAGGTAGCAGCCAGTCAGGCAGCGGCACAGACAGCTGCAGCGGCACAGGACCTAGCAAACAGAGCTGTAAACAGGGGAGTTGGAGTGGGAGTTCTGTTGGAGGAGGAGGTATTTGTGTGTGTTTGGTTTTGTATTGGTAGTATCTGTATGTGTAGAGGCTTGGAGGGGCTTTCTGCTGGGAGAGAAGCTGAGCCCTGATTAGGGGGCGGGGCTTCACTGACTAGGGGTCCTATAAAGGTAGCAGCCAGTCAGGCAGCGGCACGGACAGCTGCAGTGGCACAGGCGCTAGCAAACAGAGCTGTAAACAGGGGAGTTTGAGTGGGAGTTCTGTTGGAGGAGAAGGTATTTGTGTGTGTTTGGTTTTGTATTGGTAGTATCTGTATGTGTACGGGCTTTGTGCTGGGAGAGAAGCTGAGCCCTGATCAGGGGGCGGGGCTTCACAGACTAGGGGTCCTATAAAGGTAGGAGCCCGTCAGGCAGCGGCACAGGAGCTAGCAAACAGAGCTGTAAGCAGGGGAGTTTGAGTGGGAGTTCTTTTGGAGGAGAAGGTATTTGTGTGTTTTTTTGTATCGGTAGTATCTGTATTTGTAGAGGCTTGGAGGGGCTTTGTGCTGGGAGAGAAGCTGAGCCCTGATTAGGGGGCGGGGCTTCACTGACTAGGGGTCCAAAAAGGTAGCAGCCAGTCAGGCAGCGGCACAGGAGCTAGCAAACAGAGCTGTGAACAGGGGAGTTTGAGTGGGAGTTCTGTTGGAGGGGAAGGTATTTCTGTGTGTTTGGTTTTGTATTGTCAGTATCTGTATGTGCAGGGGCTTTGTGCTGGGAGAGAAGCTGAGCCCTGATTAGGGGGCGGGGCTTCCCTGACTAGGGGTCCTATAAAGGTAGCAGCCAGTCAGGCAGCGGCACAGGAGCTAGCAAACAGAGTTATAAACAGGGGAGTTTGAGTGGGAGTTCTGTTGGAGGAGATGGTATTTGTGTGTGTTTGGTTTTGTATTGGTAGTACCTGTATGTGTACGGGCTTTGTGCTGGGAGAGAAGCTGAGCCCTGATTAGGGGGCGGGGGTTGACTGACTCGGGGTCCTATAAAGGTAGCAGCCAGTCACGCAGCGGCTAAGACAGCTGCAGCGGCACAGGAGCTAGCAAACAGAGCTGTAAACAGGGGAGTTGGAGTGGGAGTTCAGTTGGAGGAGATGGTATTTGTGTGTGTTTGGTTTTTTATTGGTAGTATATGTATGTGTAGAGGCTTGGAGGGGCTTTGTGCTGGGAGAGAAGCTGAGCCCTGATTAGGGGGCGGGGCTTCACTGACTAGGGGTCCTATAAAGGTAGCAGCCAGTCAGGCAGCGGCACAGACAGCTGAAGCGGCACAGGAGCTAGCAAACAGAGCTTTAAACAGGGGAGTTTGAGTGGGAGTTCTGTTGGAGGAGAAGGTATTTGTGTGTGTTTGGTTTTGTATTGTCAGTATCTGTATGTGCAGGGGCTTTGTGCTGGGAGAGAAGCTGAGCCCTGATTAGGGGGCGGGGCTTGACTGACTCGGGGTCCTATAAAGGTAGCAGCGAGTCAGGCAGCGGCACAGGAGCTAGCAAACAGACCTGTAAACAGGGCAGTTTGAGTGGGAGTTCTGTTGGAGGAGAAGTTATTTGTGTATGTTTGGTTTTGTATTGTTAGTATCTGTATGTGTAGAGGCTTGGAGGGGCTTTGTGCTGGGAGAGAAGCTGAGCCCTGATTAGGGGGCGGGGCTTCATTGACTAGGCGTCCTATAAAGGTAGCAGCCAGTCAGGCAGCGGCACAGGAGCTAGCAAACAGAGCTGTAAACAGGGGAGTTTGAGTGGGAGTTCTGTTGGAGGAGATGGTATTTGTGTGTGTTTGGTTTTGTATTGGTAGTATCTGTATGTGTAGAGGCTTGGAGGGGCTTTGTGCTGGGAGAGAAGCTGAGCCCTGATCAGGGGGCGGGACTTCACTGACTAGGGGTCCTATAAAGGTAGGAGCCAGTCAGGAAGCGGCACAGACAGCTGCAGCGGCACAGGAGCTAGCAAACAGAGCTGTGAACAGGGGAGTTGGAGTGGGAGTTCTGTTGGAGGAGAAGGTATTTGTGTGTGTTTTTGTATTGGTGGTATCTGTATGTGTAGACGCTTTGAGGGGCTTTTTGCTGGGAGAGAAGCTGAGCCCTGATTAGCGGGCGGGGCTTCACTGACTAGGGGTCCTATAAAGGTAGCAGCCAGTCAGGCAGCGGCACCGGAGCTAGCAAACAGAGCTGTGAACAGGGGAGTTTGAGTGGGAGTTCTGTTGGAGGAGAAGGTATTTGTGTGTGTTTTTGTATTGGTAGTATCTGTATGTGTAGAGGCTTGGAGGGGCTTTGTGCTGGGAGAGAAGCTGAGCCCTGATCAGGGGGCGGGGCTTCACTGACTAGGGGTCCTATAAAGGTAGGAGCCAGTCAGGCAGCGGCAGAGACAGCTGCAGCGGCACCGGAGCTAGCAAACAGAGCTGTGAACAGGGGAGTTTGAGTGGGAGTTCTGTTGGAGGAGAAGGTATTTGTGTGTGTTTTTGTATTGGTAGTATCTGTATGTGTAGAGGCTTGGAGGGGCTTTGTGCTGGGAGAGAAGCTGAGCCCTGATCAGGGGGCGGGGCTTCACTGACTAGGGGTCCTATAAAGGTAGCAGGCAGTCAGGCAGTGGCACAGGAGCTAGCAAATAGAGCTGTAAACAGGGGAGTTTGAGTGGGAGTTCTGTTGGAGGAGAAGGTATTTGTGTGTTTTTTTGTATTGGTAGTATCTGTATGTGTAGAGGCTTGGAGGGGCTAGGTGCTGCGAGAGAAGCTGAGCCCTGATTAGGGGGCGGGGCTTCACTGACTAGGGGTCCTATAAAGGTAGCAGCCAGTCACGCAGCGGCTAAGACAGCTGCAGCGGCACAGGAGCTAGCAAACAGAGCTGTAAACAGGGGAGTTGGAGTGGGAGTTCTGTTGTAGGAGAAGGTATTTGTGTGTGTTTGGTTTTGTATTGTCAGTATCTGTATGTGCAGGGGCTTTGTGCTGGGAGAGAAGCTGCGCCCTGATTAGGGGACGGGGCTTCCCTGACTAGGGGTCCTATAAAGGTAGCAGCCAGTAAGGCAGCGGCACAGGAGCGAGCAAACAGAGCTGTAAACAGGGGAGTTTGAGTGGGAGTTCTGTTGGAGGAGATGGTATTTGTGTGTGTTTGGTTTTGTATTGGTAATATCTGTATGTGTAGGGGTTTGGCGGGGCTTTGTGCTTGGAGAGAAGCTGAGCCCTGATTAGGGGGCGGGGCTTCACTGACTAGGGGTCCTATAAAGGTAGGAGCCAGTCAGGCATCGGCACAGACAGCTGCAGCGGCACAGGAGCTAGCAAACAGAGCTGTAAACAGGGCAGTTTGAGTGGGAGTTCTGTTGGAGGAGATGGTATTTGTGTGTGTTTGGTTTTGTATTGGTAGTATCTGTATGTGTACGGGCTTTGTGCTGGGAGAGAAGCTGAGCCCTGATTAGGGGGCGGGGCTTCACTGACTAGGGGTCCTATAAAGGTAGCAGCCAGTCACGCAGCGGCTAAGACAGCTGCAGCGGCACAGGAGCTAGCGAACAGAGCTGTAAACAGGGGAGTTTGAGTGGGAGTTCTGTTGGAGGAGATGGTATTTGTGTGTGTTTGGTTTTGTATTGGTAGTATATGTATGTGTAGAGGCTTGGAGGGGCTTTGTGCTGGGAGAGAAGCTGAGCCCTGATTAGGGGGCGGGGCTTGACTGACTAGGGGTCCTATAAAGGTAGCAGCCAGTCAGGCATCGGCTCAGACAGCTGCAGCGGTACAGGAGCTAGCAAACAGAGCTGTAAACAGGGGAGTTTGAGTGGGAGTTCTGTTGGAGGAGATGGTATTTGTGTGTGTTTGGTTTTGTATTGGTAGTGTCTGTATGTGTACGGGCTTTGTGCTGGGAGAGAAGCTGCGCCCTGATTAGGGGGCGGGGCTTCACTGACTAGGGGTCCTATAAAGGTAGCAGCCAATCACGCAGCGGCTAAGACAGCTGCAGCGGCACAGGAGCTAGCAAACAGAGCTGTAAACAGGGGAGTTGAGTGGGAGTTCTGTTGGAGGAGAAGGTATTTGTGTGTTTTTTTGTATTGGTAGTATCTGTATGTGTAGAGGCTTGGAGGGGCTAGGTGCTGAGAGAGAAGCTGAGCCCTGATTAGGGGGCGGGGCTTCACTGACTAGGGGTCCTATAAAGGTAGCAGCCAGTCAGGCAGCGGTACAGACAGCTGCAGCGGCACAGGAGCTAGCAAACAGAGTTGTAAACAGGGGAGTTTGAGTGGGAGTTCTGTTGGAGGAGATGGTATTTGTGTGTGTTTGGTTTTGTATTGGTAGTATATGTATGTGTAGAGGCTTGGAGGGGCTTTGTGCTGGGAGAGAAGCTGAGCCCTGATTAGGGGGCGGGGCTTGACTGACTAGGGGTCCTATAAAGGTAGCAGCCAGTCAGGCAGCGGAACAGACAGCTGCAGCGGCACAGGAGCTAGCAAACAGAGCTGTAAACAGGGGAGTTTGAGTGGGAGTTCTGTTGGAGGAGGAGGTATTTGTGTGTGTTTGGTTTTGTATTGGTAGTATCTGTATGTGTAGAGGCTTGGAGGGGCTAGATTCTGCGAGAGAAGCTGAGCCCTGATTAGGGGGCGGGGCTTCACTGACTAGGGGTCCTATAAAGGTAGCAGCCAGTCAGGCAGCGGCACAGACAGCTGAAGCGGCACAGGAGCTAGCAAACAGAGCTTTAAACAGGGGAGTTTGAGTGGGAGATCTGTTGGAGGAGAAGGTATTTGTGTGTGTTTGGTTTTGTATTGTCAGTATCTGTATGTGCAGGGGCTTTGTGCTGGGAGAGAGGCTGAGCCCTGATTAGGGGGCGGGGCTTCACTGACTAGGGGTCCTATAAAGGTAGCAGCCAGTCAGGCAGCGGTACAGACAGCTGCAGCGGCACAGGAGCTAGCAAACAGAGTTGTAAACAGGGGAGTTTGAGTGGGAGTTCTGTTGGAGGAGATGGTATTTGTGTGTGTTTGGTTTTGTATTGGTAGTATATGTATGTGTAGAGGCTTGGAGGGGCTTTGTGCTGGGAGAGAAGCTGAGCCCTGATTAGGGGGCGGGGCTTGACTGACTAGGGGTCCTATAAAGGTAGCAGCCAGTCAGGCATCGGCTCAGACAGCTGCAGCGGTACAGGAGCTAGCAAACAGAGCTGTAAACAGGGGAGTTTGAGTGGGAGTTCTGTTGGAGGAGATGGTATTTGTGTGTGTTTGGTTTTGTATTAGTAGTATCTGTATGTGTAGAGGCTTGGAGGGGCTTTGTGCTGGGAGAGAAGCTGAGCCCTGATTAGGGGGCGGGGCTTCACTGACTAGGGGTCCTATAAAGGTAGGAGCGAGTCAGGCAGCGGCACAGACAGCTGCAGCGGCACCGGAGCTAGCAAACAGAGCTGTGAACAGGGGAGTTCGAGTGGGAGTTCTGCTGGAGGAGAAGGTATTTGTGTGTGTTTGGCTTTGTATTGGTAGTGTCTGTATGTGTACGGGCTTTGTGCTGGGAGAGAAGCTGAGCCCTGATCAGGGGGCGGGGCTTCACTGACTAGGGGTCCTATAAAGGTAGCAGCCAGTCAGACACCGGCACAGGAGCTAGAAAACAGAGCTGTAAGCAGGGGAGTTTGAGTGGGAGTTCTGTTGGAGGAGAAGGTATTTGTGTGTGTTTGGTTTTGTATTGGTAATATCTGTATGTGTAGGGGTTTGGCGGGGCTTTGTGCTTGGAGAGAAGCTGAGCCCTGATTAGGGGGCGGGGCTTCACTGACTAGGGGTCCTATAAAGGTAGGAGCCAGTCAGGCATCGGCACAGACAGCTGCAGCGGCACAGGAGCTAGCAAACAGAGGTGTAAACAGGGGAGTTTGAATGGGAGTTCTGTTGGAGGAGATGGTATTTGTGTGTGTTTGGTTTTGTATTGGTAGTGTCTGTATGTGTACGGGCTTTGTGCTGGGAGAGAAGCTGCGCCCTGATTAGGGGGCGGGGCTTCACTGACTAGGGGTCCTATAAAGGTAGCAGCCAATCACGCAGCGGCTAAGACAGCTGCAGCGGCACAGGAGCTAGCAAACAGAGCTGTAAACAGGGGAGTTGAGTGGGAGTTCTGTTGGAGGAGAAGGTATTTGTGTGTTTTTTTGTATTGGTAGTATCTGTATGTGTAGAGGCTTGGAGGGGCTAGGTGCTGAGAGAGAAGCTGAGCCCTGATTAGGGGGCGGGGCTTCACTGACTAGGGGTCCTATAAAGGTAGCAGCCAGTCAGGCAGCGGCACAGGAGCTAGCAAACAGACCTGTAAACAGGGCAGTTTGAGTGGGTGTTCTGTTGGAGGAGAAGGTATTTCTGTGTGTTTGGTTTTGTATTGGTAGTATCTGTATGTGTAGAGGCTGGGAGGGGCTTTGTGCTGGGAGAGAAGCTGGGCCCTGATTAGGAGGCGGGCCTTCACTGACTAGGGGTCCTATAAAGGGAGCAGCCAGTCAGGCAGCGGCACAGACAGCTGCAGTGCACAGGCGCTAGCAAACAGAGCTGTAAACAGGGGAGTTTGAGTGGGAGTTCTGTTGGAGGAGAAGGTATTTGTGTGTGTTTGGTTTTGTATTGGTAGTATCTGTATGTGTACGGGCTTTGTGCTGGGAGAGAAGCTGAGCCCTGATCAGGGGGCGGGGCTTCACTGACTAGGGGTCCTATAAAGGTAGGAGCCAGTCAGGCATCGGCACAGACAGCTGCAGCGGCACAGGAGCTAGCAAACAGAGCTGTAAACAGGGGAGTTTGAGTGGGAGTTCTGTTGGAGGAGATGGTATTTGTGTGTGTTTGGTTTTGTATTGGTAGTATCTGTATGTGTACGGGCTTTGTGCTGGGAGAGAAGCTGAGCCCTGATTAGGGGGCGGGGCTTGACTGACTAGGGGTCCTATAAAGGTAGCAGCGAGTCAGGCAGCGGCACAGGAGCTAGCAAACAGACCTGTAAACAGGGCAGTTTGAGTGGGAGTTCTGTTGGAGGAGAAGGTATTTGTGTATGTTTGGTTTTGTATTGGTAGCATCTGTATGTGTAGAGGCTTGGAGGGGCTTTTTGCTGGGAGAGAAGCTGAGCCCTGATTAGGGGGCGGGGCTTCATTGACTAGGCGTCCTATAAAGGTAGCAGCCAGTCACGCAGCGGCACAGGAGCTAGCAAACAGAGCTGTAAACAGGGGAGTTTGAGTGGGAGTTTTGTTGGAGGAGATGGTATTTGTGTGTGTTTGGTTTTGTATTGGTAGTATCTGTATGTGTAGGGGTTTGGCGGGGCTTTGTGCTTGGAGAGAAGCTGAGCCCTGATTAGGGGGCGGGGCTTCACTGACTAGGGGTCCTATAAAGGTAGCAGCCAGTCAGGCAGCGGCACTGCTAGCTCCTGTGCCGCTTCAGCTGTCTAACAGAGCTGTAAACAGGGGAGTTTGAGTGGGAGTTCTGTTGGAGGAGAAGGTATTTGTGTGTGTTTTTGTATTGGTAGTATCTGTATGTGTAGAGGCTTGGAGGGGCTTTGTGCTGGGAGAGAAGCTGAGCCCTGATCAGGGGGCGGGACTTCACTGACTAGGGGTCCTATAAAGGTAGGAGCCAGTCAGGCAGCGGCACAGACAGCTGCAGCGGCACAGGAGCTAGGAAACAGAGCTGTGAACAGGGGAGTTGGAGTGGGAGTTCTGTTGGAGGAGAAGGTATATGTGTGTGTTTTTGTATTGGTGGTATCTGTATGTGTAGACGCTTTGAGGGGCTTTGTGCTGGGAGAGAAGCTGAGCCCTGATTGGGGGCGTGGCTTCACTGACTAGGGGTCCTATAAAGGTAGCAGGCAGTCAGGCAGTGGCACAGGAGCTAGCAAACAGAGCTGTAAACAGGGGAGTTTGAGTGTGAGTTCTGTTGGAGGAGAAGGTATTTGTGTGTTTTTTTGTATTGGTAGTATCTGTATGTGCAGAGGCTTGGAGGGGCTAGGTGCTGCGAGAGAAGCTGAGCCCTGATTAGGGGGCGGGGCTTCACTGACTAGGGGTCCTATAAAGGTAGCAGCCTGTCACGCAGCGGCTAAGACAGCTGCAGCGGCACAGGAGCTAGCAAACAGAGCTGTAAACAGGGGAGTTGGAGTGGGAGTTCTGTTGTAGGAGAAGGTATTTGTGTGTGTTTGGTTTTGTATTGTCAGTATCTGTATGTGCAGGGGCTTTGTGCTGGGAGAGAAGCTGCGCCCTGATTAGGGGACGGGGCTTCCCTGACTAGGGGTCCTATAAAGGTAGCAGCCAGTAAGGCAGCGGCACAGGAGCGAGCAAACAGAGCTGTAAACAGGGGAGTTTGAGTGGGAGTTCTGTTGGAGGAGATGGTATTTGTGTGTGTTTGGTTTTGTATTGGTAGTATCTGTATGTGTACGGGCTTTGTGCTGGGAGAGAAGCTGAGCCCTGATTAGGGGGCGGGGCTTCACTGACTAGGGGTCCTATAAAGGTAGCAGCCAGTCACGCAGCGGCTAAGACAGCTGCAGCGGCACAGGAGCTAGCAAACAGAGCTGTAAACAGGGGAGTTTGAGTGGGAGTTCTGTTGGAGGAGATGGTATTTGTGTGTGTTTGGTTTTGTATTGGTAGTATATGTATGTGTAGAGGCTTGGAGGGGCTTTGTGCTGGGAGAGAAGCTGAGCCCTGATTAGGGGGCGGGGCTTGACTGACTAGGGGTCCTATAAAGGTAGCAGCCAGTCAGGGAGCGGCTCAGACAGCTGCAGCGGTACAGGAGCTAGAAAACAGAGCTGTAAACAGGGGAGTTTGAGTGGGAGTTCTGTTGGAGGAGAAGGTATTTGTTTGTGTACGGTTTTGTATTGGTAGTATCTGTATGTGTAGAGGCTTGGAGGGGCTTTGTGCTGGGAGAGAAGCTGAGCCCTGATTAGGGGGCGGGGCTTCACTGACTAGGCGTCCTATAAAGGTAGCAGCCAGTCAGTCAGCGGCACAGGAGCTAGCAAACAGAGCTGTAAACAGGGGAGTTGGAGTGGGAGTTCTGTTGGAGGAGAAGGTATTTGTGTGTGTTTGGTTTTGTATTGGTAGTATCTGTATGTGTAGGGGTTTGGCGGGGCTTTGTGCTTGGAGAGAAGCTGAGCCCTGATTAGGGGGCGGGGCTTCACTGACTAGGGGTCCTATAAAGGTAGGAGCCAGTCAGGCATCGGCACAGACAGCTGCAGCGGCACAGGAGCTAGCAAACAGAGCTGTAAACAGGGGAGTTGGAGTGGGAGTTCTGTTGGAGGAGAAGGTATTTGTGTGTGTTTTTGTATTGGTAGTATCTGTATGTGTAGAGGCTTGGATGGGCTTTGTGCTTGGAGAGAAGCTGAGCCCTGATTAGGGGGCGGGGCTTTACTGACTAGGGGTCCTATAAAGGTAGGAGCCAGTCAGGCATCGGCACAGACAGCTGCAGCGGCACAGGAGCTAGCAAACAGAGCTGTAAACAGGGGAGTTGGAGTGGGAGTTCTGTTGGAGGAGATGGTATTTGTGTCTGTTTGGTTTTGTATTGGTAGTATCTGTATGTGTACGGGCTTTGTGCTGGGAGAGAAGCTGAGCCCTGATTAGGGGGCGGGGCTTCACTGACTAGGGGTCCTATAAAGGTAGCAGCCAATCACGCAGCGGCTAAGACAGCTGCAGCGGCACAGGAGCTAGCAAACAGAGCTGTAAACAGGGGAGTTGGAGTGGGAGTTCTGTTGGAGGAGATGGTATTTGTGTGTGTTTGGTTTTGTATTGGTAGTATCTGTATGTGTAGAGGCTTGGAGGGGCTTTGTTCTGGGAGAGAAGCTGAGCCCTGATTAGGGGGCGGGGCTTGACTGACTAGGGGTCCTATAAAGGTAGCAGCCAGTCAGGCAGCGGAACAGACAGCTGCAGCGGCACAGGAGCTAGCAAACAGAGCTGTAAACAGGGGAGTTTGAGTGGGAGTTCTGTTGTAGGAGAAGGTATTTGTGTGTGTTTGGTTTTGTATTGGTAGTATCTGTATGTTTAGAGGCTTGGAGGGGCTTTGTGCTGGGAGAGAAGCTGAGACCTGACTAGGGGGCGGGGCTTCACTGACTAGGCGTCCTATAAAGGTAGCAGCCAGTCAGGCAGCGGCACAGGAGCTAGCAAACAGAGCTGTAAACAGGGGAGTTTGAGTGGGAGTTTTGTTGGAGGAGATGGTATTTGTGTGTGTTTGGTTTTGTATTGCTAGTATCTGTATGTGTAGGAGTTTGGCGGGGCTTCGTGCTTGGAGAGAAGCTGAGCCCTGATTAGGGGGCGGGGCTTCACTGACTAGGGGTCCTATAAAGGTAGCAGCCAGTCAGGCAGCGGCACAGACAGCTGAAGCGGCACAGGAGCTAGCAAACAGAGCTGTAAACAGGGGAGTTGGAGTGGGAGTTCTGTTGGAGGAGATGGTATTTGTGTGTGTTTGGTTTTGTATTGCTAGTATCTGTATGTGTAGGAGTTTGGCGGGGCTTTGTGCTGGGAGAGAAGCTGAGCCCTGATCAGGGGGCGGGGCTTCACTGACTAGGGGTCCTATAAAGGTAGGAGCCAGTCAGGCAGCGGCACAGACAGCTGCAGCGGCTCAGGAGCTAGCAAACAAGGCTGTGAACAGGGGAGTTTGAGTGGGAGTTCTGTTGGAGGAGAAGGTATTTGTGTGTGTTTTTGTATTGGTGGTATCTGTATGTGTAGACGCTTTGAGGGGCTTTGTGCTGGGAGAGAAGCTGAGCCCTGATTAGGTGGCGGGGCTTCACTGACTAGGGGTCCTATAAAGGTAGCAGCCAGTCAGGCAGCGGCACCGGAGCTAGCAAACGGAGCTGTGAACAGGGGAGTTTGAGTGGGAGTTCTGTTGGAGGAGAAGGTATTTGTGTGTGTTTTTGTATTGGTGGTATCTGTATGTGTAGACGCTTGGAGGGGCTTTGTGCTGGGAGAGAAGCTGAGCCCTGATTAGGGGGCGGGGCTTCACTGACTTGGGGTCCTATAAAGGTAGCAGCCAGTCAGGCAGCCGCACAGACAGCTACAGCGGCACAGGAGCCAGCAAACAGAGCTGTAAACAGGGGAGTTTGAGTGGGAGTTCTCTTGGAGGAGATGGTATTTGTGTGTGTTTGGTTTTGTATTGGTAGTATCTGTATGTGTAGAGGCTTGGAGGGGCTTTGTGCTGGGAGAGAAGCTGAGCCCTGATTAGGGGGCGGGGCTGACTGACTAGGGGTCCTATAATGGTAGCAGCCAGTCAGGCAGCGGCTAAGACAGCTGCAGCGGTACAGGAGCTAGCAAACAGAGCTGTAAACAGGGGAGTTGGAGTTCTGTTGGAGGAGAAGGTATTTGTGTGTGTTTGGATTTGTATTGTCAGTGTATGTATGTGTACGGGCTTTGTGCTGGGAGAGAAGCTGAGCCCTGATTAGGGGGCGGGGCTTGACTGACTAGGGGTCCTATAAAGGTAGCAGCCAGTCAGGCAGCGGCTCAGACAGCTGCAGCGGCACAGGAGCTAGCAAACACAGTTGTAAACAGGGGAGTCTGAGTGGGAGTTTTGTTGGAGGAGATGGTATTTGTGTGTGTTTGGTTTTGTATTGGTAGTATCTGTATGTGTAGGGGTTTGGCGGGGCTTTGTGCTTGGAGAGAAGCTGAGCCCTGATTAGGGGGCGGGGCTTCACTGACTAGGGGTCCTATAAAGGTAGCAGCCAGTCAGGCAGCGGCACAGACAGCTGAAGCGGCACAGGAGCTAGCAAACAGAGCTGTAAACAGGGGAGTTTGAGTGGGAGTTCTGTTGTAGGAGAAGGTATTTGTGTGTGTTTGGTTTTGTATTGTCAGTATCTGTATGTGCAGGGGCTTTGTGCTGGGAGAGAAGCTGCGCCCTGATTAGGGGACGGGGCTTCCCTGACTAGGGGTCCTATAAAGGTAGCAGCCAGTCAGGCAGTGGCACAGGAGCGAGCAAACAGAGCTGTAAACAGGGGAGTTTGAGTGGGAGTTCTGTTGGAGGAGATGGTATTTGTGTGTGTTTGGTTTTGTATTGGTAGTATATGTATGTGTAGAGGCTTGGAGGGGCTTTGTGCTGGGAGAGAAGCTGAGCCCTGATTAGGGGGCGGGGCTTGACTGACTAGGGGTCCTATAAAGGTAGCAGCCAGTCAGGCAGCGGCTCAGACAGCTGCAGCGGCACAGGAGCTAGCAAACAGAGCTATAAACAGGGGAGTTTGAGTGGGAGTTCTGTTGGAGGAGAAGGTATTTGTGTGTGTTCGGTTTTGTATTGGTAGTATCTGTATGTGTAGACGCTTTGAGGGGCTTTGTGCTGGGAGAGAAGCTGAGCCCTGATTAGGGGGCGGGGCTTCACTGACTAGGGGTCCTATAAAGGTAGCAGCCAGTCAGGCAGCGGCACCGGTGCTAGCAAACAGAGCTGTGAACAGGGGAGTTTGAGTGGGAGTTCTGTTGGAGGAGAAGGTATTTGTGTGTGTTTTTGTATTGGTAGTATCTGTATGTGTAGAGGCTTGGAGGGGCTTTGTGCTGGGAGAGAAGCTGAGCCCTGATCAGGGGGCGGGGCTTCACTGACTAGGGGTCCTATAAAGGTAGCAGCCAGTCAGACAGCAGCACAGGAGCTAGCAAACAGTGCTGTAAGCAGGGGAGTTTGAGTGGGAGTTCTGTTGGAGGAGAAGGTATTTGTGTGTGTTCGGTTTTGTATTGGTAGTGTCTGTATGTGTACGGGCTTTGTGCTGGGAGAGAAGCTGAGCCCTGATTAGGGGGCGGGGCTTCCCTGACTAGGGGTCCTATAAAGGTAGCAGCCAGTCAGACAGCAGCACAGGAGCTAGCAAACAGTGCTGTAAGCAGGGGAGTTTGAGTGGGAGTTCTGTAGGAGGAGGAGGTATTTGTGTGTGTTTGGTTTTGTATTGGTAGTATCTGTATGTGTACGGGCTTTGTGCTGGGAGAGAAGCTGAGCCCTGATTAGGGGGCGGGGCTTGACTGACTAGGGGTCCTATAAAGGTAGCAGCCAGTCAGGCAGCGGCACAGGAGCTAGCAAACAGAGCTGTAAACAGGGGAGTTTGAGTGGGAGTTTTGTTGGAGGAGATGGTATTTCTGTGTGTTTGGTTTTGTATTGGTAGTATACGTATGTGTAGGGGTTTGGCGGGGCTTTGTGCTTGGAGAGAAGCTGAGCCCTGATTAGGGGGCGGGGCTTCACTGACTAGGGGTCCTATAAAGGTAGCAGCCAGTCAGGCAGCGGTACAGACAGCTGAAGCGGCACAGGAGCGAGCAAACAGAGCTGTAAACAGGGGAGTTGGAGTGGGAGTTCTGTTGGAGGAGAAGGTATTTGTGTGTGTTTGGATTTGTATTGTCAGTATATGTATGTGTACGGGCTTTGTGCTGGGAGAGAAGCTGAGCCCTGATTAGGGGGCGGGGCTTCACTGACTAGGGGTCCTATAAAGGTAGCAGCCAGTCAGGCAGCGGCTCAGACAGCTGCAGCGGCACAGGAGCTAGCAAACAGAGCTGCAAACAGGGGAGTTTGAGTGGGAGTTCTGTTGGAGGAGAAGGTATTTGTGTGTGTTCGGTTTTGTATTGGTAGTATCTGTATGTGTAGACGCTTTGAGGGGCTTTGTGCTGTGAGAGAAGCTGAGCCCTGATTAGGGGGCGGGGCTGACTGACTAGGGGTCCTATAATGGTAGCAGCCAGTCAGGCAGCGGCTAAGACAGCTGCAGCGGTACAGGAGCTAGCAAACAGAGCTGTAAACAGGGGAGTTGGAGTTCTGTTGGAGGAGAAGGTATTTGTGTGTGTTTGGATTTGTATTGTCAGTATATGTATGTGTACGGGCTTTGTGCTGGGAGAGAAGCTGAGCCCTGATTAGGGGGCGGGGCTTGACTGACTAGGGGTCCTATAAAGGTAGCAGCCAGTCAGGCAGCGGCTCAGACAGCTGCAGCGGCACAGGAGCTAGCAAACACAGCTGTAAACAGGGGAGTCTGAGTGGGAGTTTTGTTGGAGGAGATGGTATTTGTGTGTGTTTGGTTTTGTATTGGTAGTATCTGTATGTGTAGGGGTTTGGCGGGGCTTTGTGCTTGGAGAGAAGCTGAGCCCTGATTAGGGGGCGGGGCTTCACTGACTAGGGGTCCTATAAAGGTAGCAGCCAGTCAGGCAGCGGCACAGACAGCTGAAGCGGCACAGGAGCTAGCAAACAGAGCTGTAAACAGGGGAGTTTGAGTGGGAGTTCTGTTGTAGGAGAAGGTATTTGTGTGTGTTTGGTTTTGTATTGTCAGTATCTGTATGTGCAGGGGCTTTGTGCTGGGAGAGAAGCTGCGCCCTGATTAGGGGACGGGGCTTCCCTGACTAGGGGTCCTATAAAGGTAGCAGCCAGTCAGGCAGTGGCACAGGAGCGAGCAAACAGAGCTGTAAACAGGGGAGTTTGAGTGGGAGTTCTGTTGGAGGAGATGGTATTTGTGTGTGTTTGGTTTTGTATTGGTAGTATATGTATGTGTAGAGGCTTGGAGGGGCTTTGTGCTGGGAGAGAAGCTGAGCCCTGATTAGGGGGCGGGGCTTGACTGACTAGGGGTCCTATAAAGGTAGCAGCCAGTCAGGCAGCGGCTCAGACAGCTGCAGCGGCACAGGAGCTAGCAAACAGAGCTGTAAACAGGGGAGTTTGAGTGGGAGTTCTGTTGGAGGAGAAGGTATTTGTGTGTGTTCGGTTTTGTATTGGTAGTATCTGTATGTGTAGACGCTTTGAGGGGCTTTGTGCTGGGAGAGAAGCTGAGCCCTGATTAGGGGGCGGGGCTTCACTGACTAGGGGTCCTATAAAGGTAGCAGCCAGTCAGGCAGCGGCACCGGAGCTAGCAAAGAGAGCTGTGAACAGGGGAGTTTGAGTGGGAGTTCTGTTGGAGGAGAAGGTATTTGTGTGTGTTTTTGTATTGGTAGTATCTGTATGTGCAGAGGCTTGGAGGGGCTTTGTGCTGGGAGAGAAGCTGAGCCCTGATCGGGGGCGGGGCTTCACTGACTAGGGGTCCTATAAAGGTAGCAGCCAGTCAGACAGCAGCACAGGAGCTAGCAAACAGTGCTGTAAGCAGGGGAGTTTGAGTGGGAGTTCTGTTGGAGGAGAAGGTATTTGTGTGTGTTCGGTTTTGTATTGGTAGTGTCTGTATGTGTACGGGCTTTGTGCTGGGAGAGAAGCTGAGCCCTGATTAGGGGGCGGGGCTTGACTGACTAGGGGTCCTATAAAGGTAGCAGCCAGTCAGGCAGCGGCACAGGAGCTAGCAAACAGAGCTGTAAACAGGGGAGTTTGAGTGGGAGTTTTGTTGGAGGAGATGGTATTTGTGTGTGTTTGGTTTTGTATTGGTAGTATACGTATGTGTAGGGGTTTGGCGGGGCTTTGTGCTTGGAGAGAAGCTGAGCCCTGATTAGGGGGCGGGGCTTCACTGACTAGGGGTCCTATAAAGGTAGCAGCCAGTCAGGCAGCGGTACAGACAGCTGAAGCGGCACAGGAGCGAGCAAACAGAGCTGTAAACAGGGGAGTTGGAGTGGGAGTTCTGTTGGAGGAGAAGGTATTTGTGTGTGTTTGGATTTGTATTGTCAGTATATGTATGTGTACGGGCTTTGTGCTGGGAGAGAAGCTGAGCCCTGATTAGGGGGCGGGGCTTCACTGACTAGGGGTCCTATAAAGGTAGCAGCCAGTCAGGCAGCAGCTCAGACAGCTGCAGCGGCACAGGAGCTAGCAAACAGAGCTGCAAACAGGGGAGTTTGAGTGGGAGTTCTGTTGGAGGAGAAGGTATTTGTGTGTGTTCGGTTTTGTATTGGTAGTATCTGTATGTGTAGACGCTTTGAGGGGCTTTGTGCTGTGAGAGAAGCTGAGCCCTGATTAGGGGGCGGGGCTTCACTGACTAGGGGTCCTATAAAGGTAGCAGCCACTCAGGCAGCGGCACCGGAGCTAGCAAACAGAGCTGTGAACAGGGGAGTTTGAGTGGGAGTTCTGTTGGAGGAGAAGGTATTTGTGTGTGTTTTTGTATTGGTGGTATCTGTATGTGTAGACGCTTTGAGGGGCTTTGTGCTGGGAGAGAAGCTGAGCCCTGATTAGGGGGCGGGGCTTCACTGACTAGGGTTCCTATAAAGGTAGCAGCCAGTCAGGCAGCGGCACCGGAGCTAGCAAACAGAGCTGTGAAGAGGGGAGTTTGAGTGGGAGTTCTGTTGGAGGAGAAGGTATTTGTGTGTGTTTTTGTATTGGTAGTATCTGTATGTGTAGAGGCTTGGAGGGGCTTTGTGCTGGGAGAGAAGCTGAGCCCTGATCAGGGGGCGGGGCTTCACTGACTAGGGGTCCTATAAAGGTAGGAGCCAGTCAGGAAGCGGCACAGACAGCTGCAGCGGCACAGGAGCTAGCAAACAGAGCTGTAAACAGGGGAGTTGGAGTGGGAATTCTGTTGTAGGAGAAGGTATTTGTGTGTGTTTGGTTTTGTATTGTCAGTATCTGTATGTGCAGGGGCTTTGTGCTGGGAGAGAAGCTGCGCCCTGATTAGGGGACGGGGCTTCCCTGACTAGGGGTCCTATAAAGGTAGCAGCCAGTCAGGCAGTGGCACAGGAGCGAGCAAACAGAGCTGTAAACAGGGGAGTTTGAGTGGGAGTTCTGTTGGAGGAGATGGTATTTGTGAGTGTTTTTGTATTGGTAGTATCTGTATGTGTAGAGGCTTGGAGGGGCTTTGTGCTGGGAGAGAAGCTGAGCCCTGATCAGGGGGCGGGGCTTGACTGACTAGGGGTCCTATAAAGGTAGCAGCCAGTCAGGCATCGGCACAGACAGCTGCAGCGGCACAGGAGCTAGCAAACAGAGCTGTAAACAGGGGAGTTTGAGTGGGAGTTCTGTTGGAGGAGATGGTATTTGTGTGTGTTTGGTTTTGTATTGGTAGTATCTGTATGTGTAGAGGCTTGGAGGGGCTTTGTGCTGGAGAGAAGCTGAGCCCTGATTAGGGGGCGGGGCTTCACTGACTAGGGGTCCTATAGAGGTAGCAGCCAGTCAGGCAGCGGCACAGACAGCTGAAGCGGCACAGGAGCTCGCAAACAGAGCTGTAAACAGGGGAGTTGGAGTGGGAGTTCTGTTGGAGGAGAAGGTATTTGTGTGTGTTTGGTTTTGTATTGGTAGTATCTGTATGTGTAGAGGCTTGGAGGGGCTTTGTGCTGGGAGAGAAGCTGAGCCCTGATCAGGGGGCGGGGCTTCACTGACTAGGGGTCCTGTAAAGGTAGCAGCCAGTCAGGCAGCGGCACAGACAGCTGCAGCGGCAAAGGAGCTAGCAAACAGAGCTGTAAACAGGGCAGTTTGAGTGGGAGTTCTGTTGGAGAAGAAGGTATTTGTGTGTGTTCGGTTTTGTATTGGTAGTATCTGTATGTGAACGGGCTTTGTGCTGGGAGAGAAGCTGAGCCCTGATTGGGGGCGGGGCTTCACTGACTAGGGGTCCTATAAAGGTACGAGCCAGTCAGGCAGCGGCACAGGAGCTAGCAAACAGAGCTGTAAGGAGGGGAGTTTGAGTGGGAGTTCTTTTGGAGGAGAATGTATTTGTGTGTTTTTTTGTATTGGTAGAATCTGTATGTGTAGAGGCTTGGAGGGGCTTTGTGCTGGGAGAGAAGCTGAGCCCTGATTGGGGGCGGGGCTTCACTGACTAGGGGTCCTATAAAGGTAGCAGCCAGTCAGGCAGCAGCACAGGAGCTAGCAAGCAGACCTGTAAACAGGGGAGTTTGAGTGGGAGTTCTGTTGGAGGAGAAGGTATTTGTGTTTGTTTTTGTATTGGTAGTATCTGTATGTGTAGAGGCTTGGAGGGGCTAGGTGCTGCGAGAGAAGCTGAGCCCTGATTAGGGGGCGGGGCTTCACTCACTTGGGGTCCTATAAAGGTAGCAGCCAGTCAGGCAGCGGCACAGGAGCTAGCAAACAGAGCTGAAAACAGGGGAGTTTGAGTGGGAGTTCTGTTGGAGGAGAAGGTATTTGTGTGTATTTTTGTATTGGTAGAATCTGTATGTGTAGAGGCTTCTAGGGGCTTTGTGCTGGGAGAGAAGCTGAGCCCTGATCAGGGGGCGGGGCTTCACTGACTAGGGGTCCTATGAAGGTAGCAGCCAGTCAGGCAGCGGCAGACAGCTGCAGCGGCACAGAAGCTAGCAAACAGAGCTGTAAACAGGGGAGTTTGAGTGGGAGTTCTGTTGGAGGAGAAGGTATTTGTGTGTGTTTGGTTTTGTAATGGTAGTATCTGTATGTGTAGAGGCTTGGAGGGGCTTTGTGCAGGGAGAGAAGCTGAGCCCTGAACAGGGGGCGGGGCTTCACTGACTAGGGGTCCTATAAAGGTAGCAGCCAGTCAGGCAGCGGAACAGACAGTTGCAGCGGCACAGGAGCTAGCAAACAGAGCTGTAAACAGGGGAGTTTGAGTGGGAGTTCTGTTGGAGGAGGAGGTATTTGTGTGTGTTTGGTTTTGTATTGGTAGTATCTGTATGTGTAGAGGTTTGAAGGGGCTTTGTGGTGGGAGAGAAGCTGAGCCCTGATTAGGGGGCGGGGCTTCACTGACTAGGCGTCCTATAAAGGGAGCAGCCAGTCAGGCAGCGGCACAGACAGCTGCAGCGGCACAGGAGCTAGCAAACAGAGCTGTAAACAGGGGAGTTTGAGTGGGAGTTCTGTTGGAGGAGAAGGTATTTGTGTGTGTTTGGTTTTGTATTGTCAGTATCTGTATGTGCAGGGGCTTTGTGCTGGGAGAGAAGCTGAGCCCTGATTAGGGGGCGGGGCTTCCCTGACTAGGGGTCCTATAAAGGTAGCAGCCAGTCAGGCAGCGGCACAGGAGCTAGCAAACAGAGCTGTAAACAGGGGAGTTTGAGTAGGAGTTCTGTTGGAGGAGAAGGTATTTGTGTGTGTTTTTGTATTGGTAGTACCTGTATGTGTAGAGGTTTGAAGGGGCTTTGTGCTGGGAAAGAAGCTGAGCCCTGATTAGGGGGCGGAGCTTCACTGACTAGGGGTCCTATAAAGGTAGCAGCCAGTCAGGCAGCGGCACAGACAGCTGCAGCGGCACAGGAGCTAGCAAACAGAGCTCTAAATAGGGGAGTTTGAGTGGGAGTTCTGTTGGAGGAGAAGGTGTTTGTGTGTGTTCGGTTTTGTATTGGTAGTATCTGTATGTGTAGAGGTTTGAAGGGGCTTTGTGCTGGGAGAGAAGCTGAGCCCTGATTAGGGGGCGGGGCTTCACTGACTAGGGGTCCTATAAAGGTAGCAGCCAGTCAGGCAGCGGCACAGGAGCTAGCAAACAGACCTGTAAACAGGGCAGTTTGAGTGGGAGTTCTGTTGGAGGAGAAGGTATTTGTGTGTGTTTGGTTTTGTATTCGTAGTATCTGTAGGTGTAGAGGCTTGGAGGGGCTTTGTGCTGGGAGAGAAGCTGAGGCCTGATTAGGGGGCGGGGCTTCACTGACTAGGGGTCCTATAAAGGTAGCAGCCAGTCAGGCAGCGGCACAGGAGCTAGCAAACAGAGCTGTGAACAGGGGAGTTTGAGTGGGAGTTCTGTTGGAGGGGAAGGTATTTGTGTGTGTTTGGTTTTGTATTGTCAGTATCTGTATGTGCAGGGGCTTTGTGCTGGGAGAGAAGCTGAGCCCTGATTAGGGGGCGGGGCTTCACTGACTAGGGGTCCTATAAAGGTAGCAGCCAGTCAGACAGCGGCACAGGAGAGAGCAAACAGAGCTGTAAGCAGGGGAGTTTGAGTGGGAGTTCTTTTGGAGGAGAAGGTATTTGTGTGTGTTTTTGTATTGGTAGTATCTGTATGTGTAGAGGCTTGGAGGGGCTTTGTGCTGGGAGAGAAGCTGAGCCCTGAACAGGGGGCGGGGCTTCACTGACTAGGGGTCCTATAAAGGTAGCAGCCAGTCAGGCAGCGGAACAGACAGCTGCAGCGGCACAGGAGCTAGCAAACAGAGCTGTAAACAGGGCAGTTTGAGTGGGAGTTCTGTTGGAGGAGAAGGTATTTGTGTGTGTTCGGTTTTGTATTGGTAGTATCTGTATATGTACGGGCTTTGTCCTGGGAGAGAAGCTGAGCCCTGATCAGGGCCCGGGGCTTCACTGACTAGGGGTCCTATAAAGGTAGGAGCCAGTCAGGCAGCGGCACAGGAGCTAGCAAGCAGAGCTGTAAGCAGGGGAGTTTGAGTGGGAGTTCTTTTGGAGGAGAAGGTATTTGTGTGTTTTTTTGTATTGGTAGCATGTGTATGTGTAGAGGCTTGGAGGGGCATTGTGCTGGGAGAGAAGCTGAGCCCTGATTAGGGGGCGGGGCTTCCCTGACTAGGGGTCCTATAAAGGTAGCAGCCAGTCAGGCAGCGTAACAGACAGCTGCAGTGGCACAGGAGCTAGCAAACAGAGCTGTAAACAGGGGAGTTTCAGTGGGAGTTCTGTTGGAGGAGAAGGTATTTGTGTGTGTTTTTGTATTGGTAGTATCTGTATGTGTAGAGGTTTGAAAGGGCTTTGTGCTGGGAGAGAAGCTGAGCCCTGATTAGGGGGGGGGAACACTGACTAGGCTCCTATAAAGGTAGCAGCCAGTCAGGCAGCGGCACAGACAGCTGCAGCGGCACAGGAGCCAGCAAACAGAGCTGTAAACAGGGGAGTTGGAGTGGGAGTTCTGTTGGAGGAGAAGGTGTTTGTGTGTGTTTTGTTTTGTATTGTCAGTATCTGTATGTGCAGGGGCTTTGTGCTGATAGAGAAGCTGAGCCCTGATTAGGGGGCGGGGCTTCACTGACTAGGGGTCCTATAAAGGTAGCAGCCAGTCAGGCAGCGGCACAGGAGCTAGCAAACAGAGCTGTGAACAGGGGAGTTTGAGTGGGAATTCTTTTGGAGGAGAAGGTATTTGTGTGTGTTTGGTTTTGTATTGGTAGTATCTGTATGTGTAGGGGCTTTGTGCTGGGAGAGAAGCTGAGCCCTGATTAGGGGGCGGGGCTTCACTGACTAGGGGTCCTATAAAGGTAGCAGCCAGTCAGACAGCGGCACAGGAGCTAGCAAACAGAGCTGTAAGCAGGGGAGTTTGAGTGGGAGTTCTGTTGGAGGAGAAGGTATTTGTGTGTTTTTTTGTATTGGTAGTATACGTATCTGTAGAGGCTTGGAGGGGCTTTTTGCTGGGTGAGAAGCTGAGCCCTGATTAGGGGGCGGGGCTTCACTGACTAGGGGTCCTATAAAGGTAGCAGCGAGTCAGGCAGCGGCAGACAGCTGCAGCAGCACAGGAGCTAGCAAACAGAGCTGTAAACAGGGGAGTTTGTGTGGGAGTTCTGTTGGAGGAGAAGGTATTTGTGTGTGTTTGGTTTTGTATTTGTAGTATCTGTATGTGTAGAGGCTTGGAGGGGCTTTGTGCTGGGAGAGAAGCTGAGCCCTGATTAGGGGGCGGGGCTTGACTGACTAGGGGTCCTATAAAGGTAGCAGCCAGTCAGGCAGCGGCACAGACAGCTGAAGCGGCACAGGAGCTAGCAAACAGAGCTGTAAACAGGGGAGTTTGAGTGGGAGTTCTGTTGGAGGAGAAGGTATTTGTGTGTGTTTGGTTTTGTATTGGTAGTATCTGTATGTGTAGGGGCTTTGTGCTGGGAGAGAAGCTGAGCCCTGATTAGGGGGCGGGCCTTCCCTGACTAGGGGTCCTATAAAGGTAGCAGCCAGTCAGGCAGCGGCACAGGAGCTAGCAAACAGAGCTGTGAACAGGGGAGTTTGTGTGGGAATTCTGTTGGAGGAGAAGGTATTTGTGTGTGTTTGGTTTTGTATTGGTAGTTTCTGTATGTGTAGAGGCTTGGAGGGGCTAGGTGCTGGGAGAGAAGCTGAGCCCTGATTAGGGGGCGGGGCTTCACTGACTAGGGGTCCTATAAAGGGAGCAGCCAGTCAGGCAGCGGCACAGGAGCTAGCAAACAGACCTGTAAAAAGGGGAGTTTGAGTGGGAGTTCTGTTGGAGGAGAAGGTATTTGTGTGTGTTCGGTTTTTTAATTGGTAGTATCTGTATGTGTAGGGGTTTGGCGGGGCTTTGTGGTGGGAGAGAAGCTGAGCCCTGTTTAGGGGGCGGGGCTTCCCTGACTAGGGGTCCTATAAAGGTAGCAGCCAGTCAGGCAGCGGCACAGGAGCTAGCAAACAGAGCTGTAAACAGGGGAGTTTGAGTGGGAGTTCTGTTGGAGGAGAAGGTATTTGTGTGTGTTTGTTTTTGTATTGTCAGTATCAGTATGTGCAGGGGCTTTGTGCTGGGAGAGAAGCGGAGCCCTGATTAGGGGGCGGTGCTTCATTGACTAGGGGTCCTATAAAGGTAGCAGCCAGTGGCACAGGAGCTAGCAAACAGAGCTGTAAACAGGGGAGTTTGAGTGGGAGTTCTGTTGGAGGAGAAGGTATTTGTGTGTTTTTGTATTGGTAGTACCTGTATGTGTAGACGTTTGAAGGGGCTTTGTGCTGGGAGAGAAGCTGAGCCCTGATTAGGGGGCGGGGCTTCACTGACTAGGGGTCCTATAAAGGGAGCAGCCAGTCAGGCAGCGGCACAGGAGCTAGCAAACAGACCTGTAAAAAGGGGAGTTTGAGTGGGAGTTCTGTTGGAGGAGAAGGTATTTGTGTGTGTTCGGTTTTGTATTGGTAGTATCTGTATGTGTACGGTCTTTGTGCTGGGAGAGAAGCTGAGCCCTGATTAGGGGGCGGGGCTTGACTGACTAGGGGTCCTATAAAGGTAGCAGCCAGGCAGGCAGCGGCACAGACAGCTGAAGCGGCACAGGAGCTAGCAAACAGAGCTGTGAACAGGGGAGTTTGAGTGGGAATTCTGTTGGAGGAGAAGGTATTTGTGTGTGTTTGGTTTTGTATTGGTAGTTTGTGTATGTGTAGAGGCTTGGAGGGGCTAGGTGCTGGGAGAGAAGCAGAGCCCTGATTAGGGGGCGGGGCTTGACTGACTAGGGGTCCAATAAAGGGAGCAGCCAGTCAGACAGCAGCACAGACAGCTGCAGCGGCACAGGAGCTAGCAAACAGAGCTGTAAACAGGGGAGTTGGAGTGGGAGTTCTGTTGGAGGAGAAGGTATTTGTGTGTGTTTGTTTTTGTATTGTCAGTATCTGTATGTGCAGGGGCTTTGTGCTGGGAGAGAAGCTGAGGCCTGATTAGGGGGCGGGTCTTCACTGACTAGGGGTCCCATAAAGGTAGCAGCCAGTCAGGCAGCGGCACAGGAGCTAGCAAACAGAGCTGTAAACAGGGGAGTTTGAGTGGGATTTCTGTTGAAGGAGATGGTATTTGTGTGTGTTTGGTTTTGTATTGGTAGTATCTGTATGTGGAGGGGTTTGGCGGGGCTTTGTGCTTCGAGAGAAGCTGAGCCCTGATTAGGGGGCGGGGCTTTACTGACTAGGGGTCCTATAAAGGTAGCAGCCAGTCAGGCAGCGGCACAGACAGCTGAAGCGGCACAGGAGCTAGCAAACAGAGCTGTGAACAGGGGAGTTGGAGTGGGAGTTCTGTTGGACGAGAAGGTATTTGTGTGTGTTTGGTTTTGTATTGGTAGTACATGTATGTGTAGGGGTTTGGCGGGGCTTTGTGCTTGGAGAGAAGCTGAGCCCTGATTAGGGGGCGGGGCTTCACTGACTAGGTGTCCTATAAAGATAGCAGCCAGTCAGGCAGCGGCACCGGAGCTAGCAAACAGAGCTGTGAACAGGGGAGTTTGAGTGGGAGTTCTGTTGGAGGAGAAGGTATTTGTGTGTGTTTGTTTTTGTATTGTCAGTATCTGTATGTGCAGGGGCTTTGTGCTGGGAGAGAAGCTGAGCCCTGATTAGGGGGCGGTGCTTCCCTGACTAGGGGTCCTATAAAGGTAGCAGCCAGTCAGGCAGCGGCACAGGAGCTAGCAAACAGAGCTGTAAACAGGGGAGTTTGAGTGGGAGTTCTGTTGGAGGAGAAGGTATTTGTGTGTGTTTTTGTATTGGTAGTACCTGTATGTGTAGAGGTTTGAAGGGGCTTTGTGCTGGGAGAGAAGCTGAGCCCTGATTAGGGCGCGGGGCTTCACTGACTAGGGGTCCTATAAAGGTAGCGGCCAGTCAGGCAGCGGCACAGGAGCTAGCAAACAGAGCTGTAAACAGGGGAGTTGGAGTGGGAGTTCTGTTGAAGGAGATGGTATTTGTGTGTGTTTGGTTTTGTATTGGTAGTATCTGTATGTGTAGGGGTTTGGCGGGGCTTTGTGCTTCGAGAGAAGCTGAGCCTTGATTAGGGGGCGGGGCTTCACTGACTAGGGGTCCTATAAAGGTAGCAGCCAGTCAGGCAGCGGCACAGGAGCTAGCAAACAGAGCTGTAAACAGGGGAGTTTGAGTGGGAGTTCTGTTGGAGGAGAAGGTATTTGTGTGTGTTTGGTTTTGTATTGTCAGTATCTGTATGTGCAGGGGCTTTGTGCTGGGAGAGAAGCTGAGCCCTGATTAGGGGGCGGGGCTTCACTGACTAGGGGTCCTATAAAGGTAGCAGCCAGTCAGGCAGCGGCACAGGAGCTAGCAAACAGAGCTGTAAACAGGGGAGTTGGAGTGGGAGTTCTGTTGGAGGAGAAGGTATTTGTGTGTGTTTGGTTTTGTATTGGTAGTATCTGTATGTGCAGGGGCTTTGTGCTGGGAGAGAAGCTGAGCCCTGATCAGGGGGCGGGACTTCACTGACTAGGTGTCCTATAAAGGTCGCAGCCAGTCAGGCATCGGCACAAACAGCTGCAGCGGCACAGGAGCTAGCAAACAGAGCTGTAAACAGGGGAGTTTGAGTGGGAGTTCTGTTGGAGGAGATGGTATTTGTGTGTGTTTGGTTTTGTATTGGTAGTATCTGTATGTGTAGGGGTATGGCGGGGCTTTGTGCTTGGAGAGAAGCTGAGCCCTGATTAGGGGGCGGGGCTTCACTGACTAGGGGTCCTATAAAGGTAGCAGCCAGTCAGGCAGCGGCACAGACAGCTGAAGCGGCACAGGAGCTAGCAAACAGAGCTGTAAACAGGGGAGTTTGTGTGGGAGTTCTGTTGGAGGAGAAGGTATTTGTGTGTGTTTGTTTTTGTATTGTCAGTATCTGTATGTGCAGGGGCTTCGTGCTGGGAGAGAAGCTGAGCCCTGATTAGGGGGCGGTGCTTCCCTGACTAGGGGTCCTATAAAGGTAGCAGCCAGTCAGGCAGCGGCACAGGAGCTAGCAAACAGAGCTGTAAACAGGGGAGTTTGTGTGGGAGTTCTGTTGGAGGAGAAGGTATTTGTGTGTGTTTGGTTTTGTATTGGTAGTATCTGTATGTGGAGGGGCTTTGTGCTGGGAGAGAAGCTGAGCCCTGATTAGGGGGCGGGGCTTGACTGACTAGGGTTCCTATAAAGGTAGCAGCCAGTCAGGCAGCGTCTTATACAGCTGCAGCGGCACAGGAGCTAGCAAACAGAGCTGTAAACAGGGGAGTTGGAGAGGGAGTTCTGTTGGAGGAGGAGGTATTTGTTTGTGTTTGGTTTTGTATTGTCAGTATCTGTATGTGCAGGGGCTTTGTGCTGGGAGAGAAACTGAGCCCTGATTAGGGGGCGGGGCTTCCCTGACTAGGGGTCCTATAAAGGTAGCAGCCAATCAGGCAGCGGCACAGGAGCTAGCAAACAGAGCTGTAAACAGGGGAGTTTGAGTTGGAGTTCTGTTGGAGGAGAAGGTATTTGTGTGTGTTTGGTTTTGTATTGGTAGTATCTGTATGTGTAGAGGCTTGGAGGGGCTTTGTGCTGGGAGAGAAGCTGAGCCCTGATTAGGGGGCGGGGCTTCACTGACTCGGGTCCTATAAAGGTAGCAGCCAGTCAGACAGCGGCACAGGTGCTAGCAAACAGAGCTGTGAACAGGGGAGTTTGAGTGGGAGTTCTGTTGGAGGAGAAGGTATTTGTGTGTGTTTTTGTATTGGTAGTATCTGTATGTGTAGAGGCTTTGAGGGGCTTTCTGCTGGGGGAGAAGCTGAGCCCTGATTAGGGGGCCGGGCTTCACTGACTAGGGGTCCTATAAAGGTAGCAGCCAGTCAGCCAGTGGAACAGACAGCTGCAGCGGCACAGGAGCTAGCAAACAGAGCTGTAAACAGGGGAGTTTGAGTTGGAGTTCTGTTGGAGGACAAGGTATTTGTGTGTGTTTGGTTTTGTATTGGTAGTATCTGTATGTGTAGAGGCTTGGAGGGGCTTTGTGCTGGGAGAGAAGCTGAGCCCTGATTAGGGGGCGGGGCTTCACTGACTCGGGGTCCTATAAAGGTAGCAGCCAGTCAGACAGCGGCACAGGTGCTAGCAAACAGAGCTGTGAACAGGGGAGTTTGAGTGGGAGTTCTGTTGGAGGAGAAGGTATTTGTGTGTGTTTGGTATTGTATTGGTAGTATCTGTATGTGTAGAGGCTTGGAGGGGCTTTGTGCTGGAAGAGAAGCTGAGCCCTGATTAGGGGGCGGGGCTTCACTGACAAGGGGTCCTATAAAAGTAGCAGCCAGTCAGGCAGCGGCACAGGAGGTAGCAAACAGAGCTGTAAACAGGGGAGTTTGAGTGGGAGTTCTGTTGGAGGAGAAGGTATTTGTGTGTGTTTGGTTTTGTATTGGTAGTATCTGTATATGCAGGGGCTTTGTGCTGGGAGAGAAGCTGAGCCCTGATTAGGGGGCGGGGCTTCACTGACTAGGGGTCCTATAAAGGTAGCAGCCAGTCAGACAGTGGCACAGGAGCTAGCAAACAGAGCTGTAAGCAGGGGAGTTTGAGTGGGAGTTCTGTTGGAGGAGAAGGTATTTGTGTGTGTTTTTGTATTGGTAGTATCTGTATGTGTAGAGGCTTGGAGGGGCTAGGTGCTGGGAGAGAAGCTGAGCCCTGACTAGGGGGCGGGGCTTCACTGACTAGGGGTCCTATAAAGGTAGCAGCCAGTCAGGCAGCGGCACAGGAGCTAGCAAACAGAGCTGTAAGCAGGGGAGTTTGAGTGGGAGTTCTGTTGGAGGAGAAGGTATGTGTGTGTGTTTGGTTTGTATTGGTAGTATCTGCATGTGTAGAGGCTTCGAGGGGCTTTGTGCTGGGAGAGAAGCTGAGCCCTGATTAGGGGGCGGGGCTTCACTGACTAGGGGTCCTCTAAATGTAGCAGCCAGTCAGGCAGCGGCACAGACAGATGCAGCGGCAAAGGAGCTAGCAAACAGAGCTGTAAACAGGGGAGTTTGAGTGGGAGTTCTGTTGGAGGAGAAGGTATTTGTGTGTGTTTTTGTATTGGTAGTACCTGTATGTGTAAAGGTTTGAAGGGGCTTTGTGCTGGGAGAGAAGCTGAGCCCTGATTAGGGGGCGGGGCTTCACTGACTAGGGGTCCTATAAAGGTAGCAGCCAGTCAGGCAGCGGCACAGACAGCTGCAGCGGCAAAGGAGCTAGCAAACAGAGCTCTAAACAGGGGAGTTTGAGTGGGAGTTCTGTTGGAGGAAAAGGTATTTGTGTGTGCTCGGTTTTGTATTGGTAGTGTCTGTATGTGTACGGGCTTTGTGCTGGGAGAGAAGCTGAGCCCTGATTAGGGGGCGGGGCTTCACTGACTAGGGGTCCTATAAAGGTAGCAGCCAGTCAGGCAGCGGCACAGGAGCTAGCAAACAGAGCTGTAAACAGGGGAGTTGGAGTGGGAGTTCTGTTGGAGGAGATGGTATTTGTGTGTGTTTGGTTTTGTATTGGTAGTATATGTATGTGTAGGGGTTTGGCGGGGCTTTGTGCTTGGAGAGAAGCTGAGCCCTGATTAGGGGGCGGGGCTTCACTGAGTAGGGGTCCTATAAAGGTAGCAGCCAGTCAGACTGCGGCACAGGAGCTAGCAAACAGAGCTGTAAGCAGGGGAGTTTGAGTGGGAGTTCTGTTGGAGGAGAAGGTATTTGTGTGTGTTCGGTTTTGTATTGGTAGTATCTGTATGTGAACGGGCTTTGTGCTGGGAGAGAAGCTGAGCCCTGATCAGGGGGCGGGGCTTCACTGAATAGGGGTCCTATCAAGGTAGCAGCCAGTCAGGCAGCGGCACAGACAGCTGCAGCGGCAAAGGAGCTAGCAAACAGAGCTGTAAACAGGGGAGTTTGAGTGGGAGTTCTTTTGGAGGAGAAGGTATTTGTGTGTGTTTTTGTATTGGTAGTATCTGTATGTGTAGAGGCTTGGAGGGGCTTTGTGCTGGGAGAGAAGCTGAGCCCTGATTAGGGGGCGGGGCTTCACTGACTAGGGGTCCTATCAAGGTAGCAGCCAGTCAGGCAGCGGCACAGGAGCTAGCAAACAGACCTGTAAACAGGGCAGTTTGAGTGGGAGTTCTGTTGGAGGAGAAGGTATTTGTGTGTGTTTTTGTATTGGTAGTATCTGTATGTGTAGTGGTTTGAAGGGGCTTTGTGCTGGGACAGAAGCTGAGCCCTGATTAGGGGGCGGGGCTTCACTGACTAGGGGTCCTATAAAGGGAGCAGCCAGTCAGGCAACGGCACAGACAGCTGCAGTGGCACAGGCGCTAGCAAACAGAGCTGTAAACAGGGCAGTTTGAGTGGGAGTTCTGTTGGAGGAGAAGGTATTTGTGTGTGTTTGGTTTTGTATTGGTAGTATCTGTATGTGTAGGGTCTTTGTGCTGGGAGAGAAGCTGAGCCCTGATGAGGGGGCGGGGCTTCACTGACTAGGGGTCCTATAAAGGTAGGAGCCAGTCAGGCAGCGGCACAGGAGCTCGCAAACAGAGCTGTAAGCAGGGGAGTTTGAGTGGGAGTTCTTTTGGAGGAGAAGGTATTTGTGTGTTTTTTTTGTATTGGTAGTATCTGTATGTGTAGAGGCTTGGAGGGGCTTTGTGCTGGGAGAGAAGCTGAGCCCTGATGAGGGGGCGGGGCTTCACTGACTAGGGGTCCTATAAAGGTAGCAGCCAGTCAGGCAGCGGCAGACAGTTGCAGCGGCACAGGAGCTAGCAAACAGAGCTGTGAACAGGGGAGTTTGAGTGGGATTTCTGTTGGAGAAGAAGGTATTTGTGTGTGTTTGGTTTTGTATTGGTTGTATCTGTATTTGTAGAGGCTTGGAGGGGCTTTGTGCTGGGAGATAAGCTGAGCCCTGATTAGGGGGCGGGGCTTCACTGACTAGGGGTCCTATAAAGGTAGCAGCCAGTCAGGCAGCGGCACAGACAGCTGCAGCGGCACAGGAGCTAGCAAACAGACCTGTAAACAGGGCAGTTTGAGTGGGAGTTCTGTTGGAGGAGAAGGTATTTTTGTGTGTTCGGTTTTGTATTGGTAGTATCTGTATGTGAACGGGCTTTGTGCTGGGAGAGAAGCTGAGCCCTGATCAGGGGGCGGGGCTTCCCTGACTAGGGGTCCTATAAAGGTAGGAGCCAGTCACGCAGCGGCACAGGAGCTAGCAAGCAGAGCTGTAAGCAGGGGAGTTTGAATGGGAGTTCTGTTGGAGGAGAAGGTATTTGTGTGTGTTTTTGTATTGGTAGTATCTGTATGTGTAGAGGTTTGAAGGGGCTTTGGGCTGGGAGAGAAGCTGAGCCCTGATTAGGGGGCGGGGCTAACCTGACTAGGGGTCCTATAAAGGTAGCAGCCAGTCAGGCAGCGGAACAGACAGCTGCAGTGGCACAGGGGCTAGAAAAAAGAGCTGTAAACAGGGGAGTTTGAGTGGGAGTTCTGTTGGAGGAGAAGGTATTTGTGTGTGTTTTTGTATTGGTAGTATCTGTATGTGTAGAGGTTTGAAGGGGCTTTGGGCTGGGAGAGAAGCTGAGCCCTGATTAGGGGGCGGGGCTTCACTGACCAGGGGTCCTATAAAGGTAGCAGCCAGTCAGGCAGCGGCAGAAAGCTGCAGCGGCACAGGAGCTAGCAAACAGAGCTGTGAACATGGGAGTTTGAGTGGGAGTTCTGTTGGAGGAGAAGGTATTTGTGTGTGTTTGGTTTTGTATTGGTAGTATCTGTATGTGTAGGGGTTTGGCGGGGCTTTGTGCTGGAGAGAAGCTGAGCCCTGATTAGGGGGCGGGGCTTCACTGACTAGGGGTCCTATAGAGGTAGCAACCAGTCAGGCAGCGGCACAGACAGCTGAGGCGGCACAGGAGCTCGCAAACAGAGCTGTAAACAGGGGAGTTTGAGTGGGAGTTCTGTTGGAGGAGAAGGTATTTGTGTATGTTTGGTTTTGTATTGGTAGTATCTGTATGTTTAGAGGCTTGGAGGGGCTTTGTGCTGGGAGAGAAGCTGAGCCCTGATTAGGGGGCGGGGCTTCACTGACTAGGGGTCCTATAAAGGTAGCAGCCAGTCAGACAGTGGCACAGGAGCTAGCAAACAGAGCTGTAAGCAGGGGAGTTTGAGTGGGAGTTCTGTTGGAGGAGAAGGTATTTGTGTGTGTTTTTGTATTGGTAGTATCTGTATGTGTAGAGGCTTGGAGGGGCTAGGTGCTGGGAGAGAAGCTGAGCCCTGACTAGGGGGCGGGGCTTCACTGACTAGGGGTCCTATAAAGGTAGCAGCCAGTCAGGCAGCGGCACAGGAGCTAGCAAACAGAGCTGTAAGCAGGGGAGTTTGAGTGGGAGTTCTGTTGGAGGAGAAGGTATTTGTGTGTGTTTTTGTATTGGTAGTACCTGTATGTGTAAAGGTTTGAAGGGGCTTTGTGCTGGGAGAGAAGCTGAGCCCTGATTAGGGGGCGGGGCTTCACTGACTAGGGGTCCTATAAAGGTAGCAGCCAGTCAGGCAGCGGCACAGACAGATGCAGCGGCACAGGAGCTAGCAAACAGAGCTCTAAACAGGGGAGTTTGAGTGGGAGTTCTGTTGGAGGAAAAGGTATTTGTGTGTGCTCGGTTTTGTATTGGTAGTGTCTGTATGTGTACGGGCTTTGTGCTGGGAGAGAAGCTGAGCCCTGATTAGGGGGCGGGGCTTCACTGACTAGGGGTCCTATAAAGGTAGCAGCCAGTCAGGCAGCGGCACAGGAGCTAGCAAACAGAGCTGTAAACAGGGGAGTTGGAGTGGGAGTTCTGTTGGAGGAGATGGTATTTGTGTGTGTTTGGTTTTGTATTGGTAGTATATGTATGTGTAGGGGTTTGGCGGGGCTTTGTGCTTGGAGAGAAGCTGAGCCCTGATTAGGGGGCGGGGCTTCACTGAGTAGGGGTCCTATAAAGGTAGCAGCCAGTCAGACTGCGGCACAGGAGCTAGCAAACAGAGCTGTAAGCAGGGGAGTTTGAGTGGGAGTTCTGTTGGAGGAGAAGGTATTTGTGTGTGTTCGGTTTTGTATTGGTAGTATCTGTATGTGAACGGGCTTTGTGCTGGGAGAGAAGCTGAGCCCTGATCAGGGGGCGGGGCTTCACTGAATAGGGGTCCTATCAAGGTAGCAGCCAGTCAGGCAGCGGCACAGACAGCTGCAGCGGCAAAGGAGCTAGCAAACAGAGCTGTAAACAGGGGAGTTTGAGTGGGAGTTCTTTTGGAGGAGAAGGTATTTGTGTGTGTTTTTGTATTGGTAGTATCTGTATGTGTAGAGGCTTGGAGGGGCTTTGTGCTGGGAGAGAAGCTGAGCCCTGATTAGGGGGCGGGGCTTCACTGACTAGGGGTCCTATCAAGGTAGCAGCCAGTCAGGCAGCGGCACAGGAGCTAGCAAACAGACCTGTAAACAGGGCAGTTTGAGTGGGAGTTCTGTTGGAGGAGAAGGTATTTGTGTGTGTTTTTGTATTGGTAGTATCTGTATGTGTAGTGGTTTGAAGGGGCTTTGTGCTGGGACAGAAGCTGAGCCCTGATTAGGGGGCGGGGCTTCACTGACTAGGGGTCCTATAAAGGGAGCAGCCAGTCAGGCAACGGCACAGACAGCTGCAGTGGCACAGGCGCTAGCAAACAGAGCTGTAAACAGGGCAGTTTGAGTGGGAGTTCTGTTGGAGGAGAAGGTATTTGTGTGTGTTTGGTTTTGTATTGGTAGTATCTGTATGTGTAGGGTCTTTGTGCTGGGAGAGAAGCTGAGCCCTGATGAGGGGGCGGGGCTTCACTGACTAGGGGTCCTATAAAGGTAGGAGCCAGTCAGGCAGCGGCACAGGAGCTCGCAAACAGAGCTGTAAGCAGGGGAGTTTGAGTGGGAGTTCTTTTGGAGGAGAAGGTATTTGTGTGTTTTTTTTGTATTGGTAGTATCTGTATGTGTAGAGGCTTGGAGGGGCTTTGTGCTGGGAGAGAAGCTGAGCCCTGATGAGGGGGCGGGGCTTCACTGACTAGGGGTCCTATAAAGGTAGCAGCCAGTCAGGCAGCGGCAGACAGTTGCAGCGGCACAGGAGCTAGCAAACAGAGCTGTGAACAGGGCAGTTTGAGTGGGAGTTCTGTTGGAGGAGAAGGTATTTTTGTGTGTTCGGTTTTGTATTGGTAGTATCTGTATGTGAACGGGCTTTGTGCTGGGAGAGAAGCTGAGCCCTGATCAGGGGGCGGGGCTTCCCTGACTAGGGGTCCTATAAAGGTAGGAGCCAGTCACGCAGCGGCACAGGAGCTAGCAAGCAGAGCTGTAAGCAGGGGAGTTTGAATGGGAGTTCTGTTGGAGGAGAAGGTATTTGTGTGTGTTTTTGTATTGGTAGTATCTGTATGTGTAGAGGTTTGAAGGGGCTTTGGGCTGGGAGAGAAGCTGAGCCCTGATTAGGGGGCGGGGCTAACCTGACTAGGGGTCCTATAAAGGTAGCAGCCAGTCAGGCAGCGGAACAGACAGCTGCAGTGGCACAGGGGCTAGAAAACAGAGCTGTAAACAGGGGAGTTTGAGTGGGAGTTCTGTTGGAGGAGAAGGTATTTGTGTGTGTTTTTGTATTGGTAGTATCTGTATGTGTAGAGGTTTGAAGGGGCTTTGGGCTGGGAGAGAAGCTGAGCCCTGATTAGGGGGCGGGGCTTCACTGACCAGGGGTCCTATAAAGGTAGCAGCCAGTCAGGCAGCGGCAGAAAGCTGCAGCGGCACAGGAGCTAGCAAACAGAGCTGTGAACATGGGAGTTTGAGTGGGAGTTCTGTTGGAGGAGAAGGTATTTGTGTGTGTTTGGTTTTGTATTGGTAGTATCTGTATGTGTAGGGGTTTGGCGGGGCTTTGTGCTGGAGAGAAGCTGAGCCCTGATTAGGGGGCGGGGCTTCACTGACTAGGGGTCCTATAGAGGTAGCAACCAGTCAGGCAGCGGCACAGACAGCTGAGGCGGCACAGGAGCTCGCAAACAGAGCTGTAAACAGGGGAGTTTGAGTGGGAGTTCTGTTGGAGGAGAAGGTATTTGTGTATGTTTGGTTTTGTATTGGTAGTATCTGTATGTTTAGAGGCTTGGAGGGGCTTTGTGCTGGGAGAGAAGCTGAGCCCTGATTAGGGGGCGGGGCTTCACTGACTAGGGGTCCTATAAAGGTAGCAGCCAGTCAGGCAGCGGCACAGGAGCTAGCAAACAGACCTGTAAACAGGGCAGTTTGATTGGGAGTTCTGTTGGAGGAGAAGGTATTTGTGTGTATTTTTGTATTGGTAGTATCTGTATGTGTAGAGGCTTGGAGGGGCTTTGTGCTGGGAGAGAAGCTGAGCCCTGATCAGGGGGCGGGGCTTCACTGACTAGGGGTCCTATAAAGGTAGGAGCCAGTCAGGCAGCGGCACAGGAGCTAGCAAACAGACCTGTAAACAGGGGAGTTTGAGTGGGAGTTCTGTTGGAGGAGAAGGTATTTGTGTGTGTTTGGTTTTGTATTGGTAGTATCTGTATGTGTAGAGGCTTGGAGGGGCTTTGTGCTGGGAGAGAAGCTGAGCCCTGATTAGGGGGCGGGGCTTCACTGACTAGGGGTCCTGTAAAGGTAGCAGCCAGTCAGGCAGCGGCACAGACAGCTGCAGCGGCAAAGGAGCTAGCAAACAGAGCTGTAAACAGGGGAGTTTGAGTGGGAGTTCTGTTGGAGGAGAAGGTATTTGTCTGTGTTTTTGTATTGGTAGTACCTGTATGTGTAGAGGTTTGAAGGGGCTTTGTGCTGGGAGAGAAGTTGAGCCCTGATTAGGGGGCGGGGCTTCACTGACTAGGGGTCCTATAAAGGTAGAAGCCACTCAGGCAGCGGCACAGGAGCGAGCAAACAGAGCTGTAAACAGGGGAGTTTGAGTGGGAGTTCTGTTGGAGGAGAAGGTATTTGTGTTTATTTTTTTATTGGTAGTATCTGTATGTGTAGAGGCTTCTAGGGGCTTTGTGCTGGGAGAGAAGCTGAGCCCTGATCAGGGGGCGGGGCTTCACTGACTAGGGGTCCTATAAAGGTAGGAGCCAGTCAGGCAGCAGCACAGGAGCTAGCAAGCAAGCAGACCTGTAAACAGGGGAGTTTGAGTGGGAGTTCTGTTCGAGGAGAAGGTATTTGTGTTTGTTTTTCTATTGGTAGTATCTGTATGTGTAGAGGCTTGGAGGGGCTAGGTGCTGCGAGAGAAGCTGAGCCCTGATTAGGGGGCGGGGCTTCACTGACTAGGCGTCCTATAAAGGTAGCAGCCAGTCAGGCAGCGGAACAGGCTGCTGCAGCGGCACAGGAGCTAGCAAATAGAGCTCTATACAGGGGAGTTGGAGTGGGAGTCCTGTTGGAGGAGAAGGTATTTGTGTGTGTTTGGTTTTGTATTGTCAGTATCTGTATGTGCAGGGGCTTTGTGCTGGGAGAGAAGCTGAGCCCTGATTAGGGGGCGGGGCTTCCCTGACTAGGGGTCCTATAAAGGTAGCAGCCAGTAAGGCAGCGGCACAGGAGCTAGCAAACAGACCTGTAAACAGGGGAGTTTGAGTGGGAGTTCTGTTGGAGGAGAAGGTATTTGTGTGTTATTGTATTGGTATTATCTGTATGTGTAGAGGCTTGGAGGGGCTTTGTGCTGGGAGAGAAGCTGGGCCCTGATTAGGGGGCGGGGCTTCACTGACTAGGGGTCCTATAAAGGGAGCAGCCAGTCAGGCAGCGGCACAGACAGCTGCAGTGGCACAGGCGCTAGCAAACAGAGCTCTAAACAGGGGAGTTTGAGTGGGAGTTCTGTTGGAGGAGAAGGTATTTGTGTGTGTTTTTGTATTGGTATTATCTGTATGTGTGGAGGCTTGGAGGGTCTTTGTGCTGGGAGAGAAGCTGAGCCCTGATCAGGGGGCGGGGCTTCACTGACTAGGGGTACTATAAAGGTAGCAGCCAGTCAGGCAGCGGCACAGACAGCTGCAGTGGCACAGGAGCTAGCAAACAGACCTGTAAACAGGGGAGTTTGAGTGGGAGTTCTGTTGGAGGAGAAGGTATTTGTGTGTGTTTTTGTATTGGTATTATCTGTATGTGTAGAGGCTTGGAGGGTCTTTGTGCTGGGAGAGAAGCTGAGCCCTGATTAGGGGGCGGGGCTTCCCTGACTAGGGGTCCTATAAAGGTAGCAGCCAGTAAGGCAGCGGCACAGGAGCTAGCAAACAGACCTGTAAACAGGGGAGTTTGAGTGGGAGTTCTGTTGGAGGAGAAGGTATTTGTGTGTGTTTTTGTATTGGTATTATCTGTATGTGTAGAGGCTTGGAGGGTCTTTGTGCTGGGAGAGAAGCTGAGCCCTGATTAGGGGGCGGGGCTTCCCTGACTAGGGGTCCTATAAAGGTAGCAGCCAGTAAGGCAGCGGCACAGGAGCTAGCAAACAGACCTGTAAACAGGGGAGTTTGAGTGGGAGTTCTGTTGGAGGAGAAGGTATTTGTGTGTTATTGTATTCTTATTATCTGTATGTGTAGAGGCTTGGAGGGGCTTTGTGCTGGGAGAGAAGCTGGGCCCTGATTAGGGGGCGGGGCTTCACTGACTAGGGGTCCTATAAAGGGAGCAGCCAGTCAGGCAGCGGCACAGACAGCTGCAGTGGCACAGGCGCTAGCAAACAGAGCTGTAAACAGGGCAGTTTGAGTGGGAGTTCTGTTGGAGGAGAAGGTATTTGTGTGTGTTTGGTTTTGTATTGGTAGTATCTGTATGTGTAGGGTCTTTGTGCTGGGAGAGAAGCTGAGCCCTGATCAGGGGGCGGGGCTTCACTGACTAGGGGTCCTATAAAGGTAGCAGCCAGTCAGGCAGCGGCACAGGAGCTAGCAAACAGAGCTGTAAACAGGGGAGTTTGAGTGGGAGTTCTGTTGGAGGAGAAGGAATTTGTGTGTGTTTTTGTATTGGTAGTATCTGTATGTGTAGGGGTTTGGCGGGGCTTTGTGCTTGGAGAGAAGCTGAGCCCTGATTAGGGGGCGGGGCTTCACTGACTAGGGGTCCTATAAAGGTAGCAGCCAGTCAGGCAGTGGCACAGACTGCTGAAGCGGCACAGGAGCTAGCAAACAGAGCTGTAAACAGGGGAGTTGGAGTGGGAGTTCTGTTGGACGAGAAGGTATTTGTGTGTGTTTGGTTTTGTATTGGTAGTATCTGTATGTGTAGAGGTTTGAAGGGGCTTTGTGCTGGGAGAGAAGCTGAGCCCTGATTAGGGGGCGGGGCTTCACTGACTAGGCGTCCTATAAAGGGAGCAGCCAGTCAGGCAGTGGCACAGACAGCTGCAGTGGCACAGGAGCTAACCAACAGAGCTGTAAACAGGGGAGTTTGAGTGGGAGTTCTGTTGGAGGAGAAGGTATTTGTGTGTGTTTTTGTATTGGAAGTATCTGTATGTGTAGAGGTTTGAAGGGGCTTTGTGCTGGGAGAGAAGCTGAGCCCTGATTAGGGGGCGGGGCTTCACTGACTAGGGGCCCTATAAAGGTAGCAGCCAGTCAGGCAGCGGCACAGGAGCGAGCAAACAGACCTGTAAACAGGGCAGTTTGAGTGGGAGTTCTGTTGGAGGAGAAGGTATTTGTGTGTGTTTGGTTTTGTATTGGTAGTATCTGTATGTGTAGAGGCTTGGAGGGGCTTTGTGCTGGGAGAGAAGCTGAGCCCTGATCAGGGGGCGGGGCTTCACTGACTAGGGGTCCTATAAAGGGAGCAGCCAGTCAGGCAGCGGCACAGACAGCTGCAGTGGCACAGGCGCTAGCAAACAGAGCTGTAAACAGGGGAGTTTGAGTGGGAGTTCTGTTGGAGGAGAAGGTATTTGTGTGTGTTTGGTTTTGTATTGGTAGTATCTGTATGTGTAGGGTCTTTGTGCTGGGAGAGAAGCTGAGCCCTGATCAGGGGGCGGGGCTTCACTGACTAGGGGTCCTATAAACGTAGCAGCCAGTCAGGCAGCGGCACAGGAGCTAGCAAACAGAGCTGTAAGCAGGGGAGTTTGAGTGGGAGTTCTTTTGGAGGAGAAGATATTTGTGTGTTTTTTTGTATTGGTAGTATCTGTATGTGTAGAGGCTTGGAGGGGCTTTGTGCTGGGAGAGAAGCTGAGCCCTGATTAGGGGGCGGGGCTTCACTGACTAGGGGTCCTATAAAGGTAGCAGCCAGTCAGGCAGCGGCAGACAGCTGCAGCGGCACAGGAGCTAGCAAACAGAGCTGTGAACAGGGGAGTTTGTGTGGGAGTTCTGTTGGAGGAGAAGGTATTTGTGTGTGTTTTTGTATTGGTATTATCTGTATGTGTAGAGGCTTGGAGGGTCTTTGTGCTGGGAGAGAAGCTGAGCCCTGATCAGGGGGCGGGGCTTCACTGACTAGGGGTACTATAAAGGTAGCAGCCAGTCAGGCAGCGGCACAGACAGCTGCAGTGGCACAGGAGCTAGCAAACAGACCTGTAAACAGGGGAGTTTGAGTGGGAGTTCTGTTGGAGGAGAAGGTATTTCTGTGTGTTTGGTTTTGTATTGGTAGTATCTGTATGTGTAGGGGCTTTGTGCTGGGAGAGAGGCTGAGCCCTGATCAGGGGGCGGGGCTTTACTGACTAGGTGTCCTATAAAGGTATCAGCCAGTCAGGCATCGGCACAGACAGCTGCAGCGGCACAGGAGCTAGCAAACAGAGCTGTAAACAGGGGAGTTTGAGTGGGAGTTCTGTTGGAGTAGATGGTATTTGTGTGTGTTTGGTTTTGTATTGGTAGTATCTGTATGTGTAGGGTTTTGGCGGGGCTTTGTGCTTGGAGAGAAGCTGAGCCCTGATTAGGGGGCGGGGCTTCACTGACTAGGCGTCCAATAAAGGAGCAGCCAGTCAGGCAGCGGCACAGACAGCTGCAGCGGCACAGGAGCTAGCAAACAGAGCTGTAAACAGGGGAGTTGGAGTGGGAGATCTGTTGGAGGAGAAGGTATTTGTGTGTGTTTGGTTTTGTATTGGTAGTATCTGTATGTGCAGGGGCTTTGTGCTGGGAGAGAAGCTGAGCCCTGATTAGGGGGCGGGGCTTCACTGACTAGGGGTCCCATAAAGGTAGCAGCCAGTCAGACAGCGGCACAGGAGCTAGCAAACAGAGCTGTAAGCAGGGGAGTTTGAGTGGGAGTTCCGTTGGAGGAGAAGGTATTTGTGTGTTTTTTTGTATTGGTAGTATACGTATGTGTAGAGGCTTGGAGGGGCTTTGTGCTGGGAGAGAAGCTGAGCCCTGATTAGGGGGCGGGGCTTCACTGACTAGGGGTCCTATAAAGGTAGCAGCCAGTCAGGCAGCGGCACAGGAGCTAGCAAACAGAGCTGTAAACAGGGGAGTTTGAGTGGGAGTTCTGTTGGAGGAGATGGTATTTGTGTGTGTTTTTTTGTATTGGTAGTGTCTGTATGTGTAGAGGCTTGGAGGGGCTTTGTGCTGGGAGGAAGCTGAGCCCTGATCAGGGGGCGGGGCTTCACTGACTAGGGGTCCTATAAAGGGAGCAGCCAGTCAGGCAGCGGCACAGACAGCTGCAGTGGCACAGGCGCTAGCAAACAGAGCTGTAAACAGGGGAGTTTGAGTGGGAGTTCTGTTGGAGGAGAAGGTATTTGTGTGTGTTTGGTTTTGTATTGGTAGTATCTGTATGTGTAGGGTCTTTGTGCTGGGAGAGAAGCTGAGCCCTGATCAGGGGGCGGGGCTTCACTGACTAGGGGTCCTATAAAGGTAGCAGCCAGTCAGGCAGCGGCACAGGAGCTAGCAAACAGAGCTGTAAGCAGGGGAGTTTGAGTGGGAGTTCTTTTGGAGGAGAAGATATTTGTGTGTTTTTTTGTATTGGTAGTATCTGTATGTGTAGAGGCTTGGAGGGGCTTTGTGCTGGGAGAGAAGCTGAGCCCTGATTAGGGGGCGGGGCTTCACTGACTAGGGGTCCTATAAAGGTAGCAGCCAGTCAGGCAGCGGCAGACAGCTGCAGCGGCACAGGAGCTAGCAAACAGACCTGTAAATAGGGGAGTTTGAGTGGGAGTTCTGTTGGAGGAGAAGGTATTTGTGTGTGTTTTTGTATTGGTATTATCTGTATGTGTAGAGGCTTGGAGGGTCTTTGTGCTGGGAGAGAAGCTGAGCCCTGATCAGGGGGCGGGGCTTCACTGACTAGGGGTACTATAAAGGTAGCAGCCAGTCAGGCAGCGGCACAGACAGCTGCAGTGGCACAGGAGCTAGCAAACAGACCTGTAAACAGGGGAGTTTGAGTGGGAGTTCTGTTGGAGGAGAAGGTATTTCTGTGTGTTTGGTTTTGTATTGGTAGTATCTGTATGTGTAGGGGCTTTGTGCTGGGAGAGAAGCTGAGCCCTGATCAGGGGGCGGGGCTTTACTGACTAGGTGTCCTATAAAGGTATCAGCCAGTCAGGCATCGGCACAGACAGCTGCAGCGGCACAGGAGCTAGCAAACAGAGCTGTAAACAGGGGAGTTTGTGTGGGAGTTCTGTTGGAGGAGAAGGTATTTGTGTGTGTTTGGTTTTGTATTGGTAGTATCTGTATGTGTAGGGGCTTTGTGCTGGGAGAGAAGCTGAGCCCTGATCAGGGGGCGGGGCTTTACTGACTAGGTGTCCTATAAAGGTATCAGCCAGTCAGGCATCGGCACAGACAGCTGCAGCGGCACAGGAGCTAGCAAACAGAGCTGTAAACAGGGGAGTTTGTGTGGGAGTTCTGTTGGAGGAGAAGGTATTTGTGTGTTTTTTTGTATTGGTAGTATACGTATGTGTAGAGGCTTGGAGGGGCTTTGTGCTGGGAGAGAAGCTGAGCCCTGATTAGGGGGCGGGGCTTCACTGACTAGGGGTCCTATAAAGGTAGCAGCCAGTCAGGCAGCGGCAGACAGCTGCAGCGGCACAGGAGCTAGCAAACAGAGCTGTAAACAGGGGAGTTTGTGTGGGAGTTCTGTTGGAGGAGAAGGTATTTGTGTGTGTTTGGTTTTGTATTTGTAGTATCTGTATGTGGAGGGGCTTTGTGCTGGGAGAGAAGCTGAGCCCTGATTAGGGGGCGGGGCTTGACTGACTAGGGGTCCTATAAAGGTAGCAGCCAGTCAGGCAGCGGCACAGACAGCTGCAGCGGCACAGGAGCTAGCAACAGAGCTGTAAACAGGGGAGTTGGAGTGGGAGTTCTGTTGGAGGAGAAGGTATTTGTGTGTGTTTGTTTTTGTATTGTCAGTATCTGTATGTGCAGGGGCTTTGTGCTGGGAGAGAAGCTGAGGCCTGATTAGGGGGCGGGTCTTCACTGACTAGGGGTCCCATAAAGGTAGCAGCCAGTCAGGCAGCGGCACAGGAGCTAGCAAACAGAGCTGTGAACAGGGGGGTTTGAGTGGGAGTTCTGTTGGAGGAGAAGGTATTTGTGTTTGGTTTTGTATTGGTAGTATACGTATGTGTAGAGGCTTGAAGGGGCTTTGTGCTGGGAGAGAAGCTGAGTCCTGATTAGGGGGCGGGGCTTCACTGACTAGGGGTCCTATAAAGGTAGCAGCCAGTCAGGCAGCGGCTCAGACAGCTGCAGCGGCACAGGAGCTAGCAAACAGAGCTGTAAACAGGGGAGTTGGAGTGGGAGATCTGTTGGAGGAGAAGGTATTTGTGTGTGTTTGGTTTTGTATTGGTAGTATCTGTATGTGCAGGGGCTTTGTGCTGGGAGAGAAGCTGAGCCCTGATTAGGGGGCGGGGCTTCACTGACTAGGGGTCCTATAAAGGTAGCAGCCAGTCAGGCAGCGGCAGACAGCTGCAGCGGCACAGGAGCTAGCAAACAGAGCTGTAAACAGGGATAGTTTGTGTGGGAGTTCTGTTGGACGAGAAGGTATTTGTGTGTGTTTGGTTTTGTATTTGTAGTATCTGTATGTGGAGGGGCTTTGTGCTGGGAGAGAAGCTGAGCCCTGATTAGGGGGCGGGGCTTGACTGACTAGGGGTCCTATAAAGGTAGCAGCCAGTCAGGCAGCGGCACAGACAGCAGAAGCGGCACAGGAGCTAGCAAACAGAGCTGTAAACAGGGGAGTTGGAGTGGGAGTTCTGTTGGAGGAGAAGGTATTTGTGTGTGTTTGTTTTTGTATTGTCAGTATCTGTATGTGCAGGGGGTTTGTGCTGGGAGAGAAGCTGAGCCCTGATTAGGGGGCGGTGCTTCCCTGACTAGGGGTCCTATAAAGGTAGCAGCCAGTCAGGCAGCGGCACAGGAGCTAGCAAACATGCTGTAAACAGGGGAGTTTGTGTGGGAGTTCTGTTGGAGGAGAAGGTATTTGTGTGTGTTTGGTTTTGTATTTGTAGTATCTGTATGTGGATGGGCTTTGTGCTGGGAGAGAAGCTGAGGCCTGATTAGGGGGCGGGTCTTCACTGACTAGGGGTCCCATAAAGGTAGCAGCCAGTCAGGCAGCGGCACAGGAGCTAGCAAACAGAGCTGTGAACAGGGGGGTTTGAGTGGGAGTTCTGTTGGAGGAGAAGGTATTTGTGTTTGGTTTTGTATTGGTAGTATACGTATGTGTAGAGGCTTGAAGGGGCTTTGTGCTGGGAGAGAAGCTGAGCCCTGATTAGGGGGCGGGGCTTCACTGACTAGGGGTCCTATAAAGGTAGCAGCCAGTCAGACAGCGGCACAGGAGCTAGCAAACAGAGCTGTGAACAGGGGAGTTTGAGTGGGAATTCTGTTGGAGGAGAAGGTATTTGTGTGTTTGGTTTTGTATTGGTAGTTTCTGTATGTTTAGAGGCTTGGAGGGGCTAGGTGCTGGGAGAGAAGCTGAGCCCTGATTAGGGGGCGGGCTTGACTGACTAGGGGTCCAATAAAGGGAGCAGCCAGTCAGGAAGCGGCACAGACAGCTGCAGCGGCACAGGAGCTAGCAAACAGCTGTAAACAGGGGAGTTGGAGTGGGAGTTCTGTTGGAGGAGAAGGTATTTGTGCGTGTTTGGTTTTGTATTTGTAGTATCTGTATGTGTAGGGGCTTTGTGCTGGGAGAGAAGCTGAGCCCTGATTAGGGGGCGGGGCTTCACTGACTAGGGGTCCTATAAAGGTAGCAGCCAGTCAGGCAGCGGCACAGACAGCTGCAGTGGCACAGGAGCTAGCAAACAGAGCTGTAAACAGGGGAGTTTGTGTGGGAGTTCTGTTGGAGGAGAAGGTATTTGTGTGTGTTTGGTTTTGTATTTGTAGTATCTGTATGTGGAGGGGCTTTGTGCTGGGAGAGAAGCTGAGCCCTGATTAGGGGGCGGGGCTTGACTGACTAGGGGTACTATAAAGGTAGCAGCCAGTCAGGCAGCGGCACAGACAGCTGCAGTGGCACAGGAGCTAGCAAACAGACCTGTAAACAGGGGAGTTTGAGTGGGAGTTCTGTTGGAGGAGAAGGTATTTGTGTGTGTTTTTGTATTGGTATTATCTGTATGTGTAGAGGCTTGGAGGGTCTTTGTGCTGGGAGAGAAGCTGAGCCCTGATTAGGGGGCGGGGCTTCCCTGACTAGGGGTCCTATAAAGGTAGCAGCCAGTAAGGCAGCGGCACAGGAGCTAGCAAACAGACCTGTAAACAGGGGAGTTTGAGTGGGAGTTCTGTTGGAGGAGAAGGTATTTGTGTGTGTTTTTGTATTGGTATTATCTGTATGTGTAGAGGCTTGGAGGGTCTTTGTGCTGGGAGAGAAGCTGAGCCCTGATTAGGGGGCGGGGCTTCCCTGACTAGGGGTCCTATAAAGGTAGCAGCCAGTAAGGCAGCGGCACAGGAGCTAGCAAACAGACCTGTAAACAGGGGAGTTTGAGTGGGAGTTCTGTTGGAGGAGAAGGTATTTGTGTGTTATTGTATTCTTATTATCTGTATGTGTAGAGGCTTTGAGGGGCTTTGTGCTGGGAGAGAAGCTGGGCCCTGATTAGGGGGCGGGGCTTCACTGACTAGGGGTCCTATAAAGGGAGCAGCCAGTCAGGCAGCGGCACAGACAGCTGCAGTGGCACAGGCGCTAGCAAACAGAGCTGTAAACAGGGCAGTTTGAGTGGGAGTTCTGTTGGAGGAGAAGGTATTTGTGTGTGTTTGGTTTTGTATTGGTAGTATCTGTATGTGTAGGGTCTTTGTGCTGGGAGAGAAGCTGAGCCCTGATCAGGGGGCGGGGCTTCACTGACTAGGGGTCCTATAAAGGTAGCAGCCAGTCAGGCAGCGGCACAGGAGCTAGCAAACAGAGCTGTAAACAGGGGAGTTTGAGTGGGAGTTCTGTTGGAGGAGAAGGAATTTGTGTGTGTTTTTGTATTGGTAGTATCTGTATGTGTAGGGGTTTGGCGGGGCTTTGTGCTTGGAGAGAAGCTGAGCCCTGATTAGGGGGCGGGGCTTCACTGACTAGGGGTCCTATAAAGGTAGCAGCCAGTCAGGCAGTGGCACAGACAGCTGAGGCGGCACAGGAGCTCGCAAACAGAGCTGTAAACAGGGGAGTTTGAGTGGGAGTTCTGTTGGACGAGAAGGTATTTGTGTATGTTTGGTTTTGTATTGGTAGTATCTGTATGTTTAGAGGCTTGGAGGGGCTTTGTGCTGGGAGAGAAGCTGAGCCCTGATTAGGGGGCGGGGCTTCACTGACTAGGGGTCCTATAAAGGTAGCAGCCAGTCAGGCAGCGGCACAGGAGCTAGCAAACAGACCTGTAAACAGGGCAGTTTGATTGGGAGTTCTGTTGGAGGAGAAGGTATTTGTGTGTATTTTTGTATTGGTAGTATCTGTATGTGTAGAGGCTTGGAGGGGCTTTGTGCTGGGAGAGAAGCTGAGCCGTGATCAGGGGGCGGGGCTTCACTGACTAGGGGTCCTATAAAGGTAGGAGCCAGTCAGGCAGCGGCACAGGAGCTAGCAAACAGACCTGTAAACAGGGGAGTTTGAGTGGGAGTTCTGTTGGAGGAGAAGGTATTTGTGTGTGTTTGGTTTTGTATTGGTAGTATCTGTATGTGTAGAGGCTTGGAGGGGCTTTGTGCTGGGAGAGAAGCTGAGCCCTGATTAGGGGGCGGGGCTTCACTGACTAGGGGTCCTGTAAAGGTAGCAGCCAGTCAGGCAGCGGCACAGACAGCTGCAGCGGCAAAGGAGCTAGCAAACAGAGCTGTAAACAGGGGAGTTTGCGTGGGAGTTCTGTTGGAGGAGAAGGTATTTGTCTGTGTTTTTGTATTGGTAGTACCTGTATGTGTAGAGGTTTGAAGGGGCTTTGTGCTGGGAGAGAAGTTGAGCCCTGATTAGGGGGCGGGGCTTCACTGACTAGGGGTCCTATAAAGGTAGAAGCCACTCAGGCAGCGGCACAGGAGCGAGCAAACAGAGCTGTAAACAGGGGAGTTTGAGTGGGAGTTCTGTTGGAGGAGAAGGTATTTGTGTTTATTTTTTTATTGGTAGTATCTGTATGTGTAGAGGCTTCTAGGGGCTTTGTGCTGGGAGAGAAGCTGAGCCCTGATCAGGGGGCGGGGCTTCACTGACTAGGGGTCCTATAAAGGTAGGAGCCAGTCAGGCAGCAGCACAGGAGCTAGCAAGCAAGCAGACCTGTAAACAGGGGAGTTTGAGTGGGAGTTCTGTTCGAGGAGAAGGTATTTGTGTTTGTTTTTCTATTGGTAGTATCTGTATGTGTAGAGGCTTGGAGGGGCTAGGTGCTGCGAGAGAAGCTGAGCCCTGATTAGGGGGCGGGGCTTCACTGACTAGGCGTCCTATAAAGGTAGCAGCCAGTCAGGCAGCGGAACAGGCTGCTGCAGCGGCACAGGAGCTAGCAAATAGAGCTCTATACAGGGGAGTTGGAGTGGGAGTCCTGTTGGAGGAGAAGGTATTTGTGTGTGTTTGGTTTTGTATTGTCAGTATCTGTATGTGCAGGGGCTTTGTGCTGGGAGAGAAGCTGAGCCCTGATTAGGGGGCGGGGCTTCCCTGACTAGGGGTCCTATAAAGGTAGCAGCCAGTAAGGCAGCGGCACAGGAGCTAGCAAACAGACCTGTAAACAGGGGAGTTTGAGTGGGAGTTCTGTTGGAGGAGAAGGTATTTGTGTGTTATTGTATTGGTATTATCTGTATGTGTAGAGGCTTGGAGGGGCTTTGTGCTGGGAGAGAAGCTGGGCCCTGATTAGGGGGCGGGGCTTCACTGACTAGGGGTCCTATAAAGGGAGCAGCCAGTCAGGCAGCGGCACAGACAGCTGCAGTGGCACAGGCGCTAGCAAACAGAGCTCTAAACAGGGGAGTTTGAGTGGGAGTTCTGTTGGAGGAGAAGGTATTTGTGTGTGTTTTTGTATTGGTATTATCTGTATGTGTAGAGGCTTGGAGGGTCTTTGTGCTGGGAGAGAAGCTGAGCCCTGATCAGGGGGCGGGGCTTCACTGACTAGGGGTACTATAAAGGTAGCAGCCAGTCAGGCAGCGGCACAGACAGCTGCAGTGGCACAGGAGCTAGCAAACAGACCTGTAAACAGGGGAGTTTGAGTGGGAGTTCTGTTGGAGGAGAAGGTATTTGTGTGTGTTTTTGTATTGGTATTATCTGTATGTGTAGAGGCTTGGAGGGTCTTTGTGCTGGGAGAGAAGCTGAGCCCTGATTAGGGGGCGGGGCTTCCCTGACTAGGGGTCCTATAAAGGTAGCAGCCAGTAAGGCAGCGGCACAGGAGCTAGCAAACAGACCTGTAAACAGGGGAGTTTGAGTGGGAGTTCTGTTGGAGGAGAAGGTATTTGTGTGTGTTTTTGTATTGGTATTATCTGTATGTGTAGAGGCTTGGAGGGTCTTTGTGCTGGGAGAGAAGCTGAGCCCTGATTAGGGGGCGGGGCTTCCCTGACTAGGGGTCCTATAAAGGTAGCAGCCAGTAAGGCAGCGGCACAGGAGCTAGCAAACAGACCTGTAAACAGGGGAGTTTGAGTGGGAGTTCTGTTGGAGGAGAAGGTATTTGTGTGTTATTGTATTCTTATTATCTGTATGTGTAGAGGCTTGGAGGGGCTTTGTGCTGGGAGAGAAGCTGGGCCCTGATTAGGGGGCGGGGCTTCACTGACTAGGGGTCCTATAAAGGGAGCAGCCAGTCAGGCAGCGGCACAGACAGCTGCAGTGGCACAGGCGCTAGCAAACAGAGCTGTAAACAGGGCAGTTTGAGTGGGAGTTCTGTTGGAGGAGAAGGTATTTGTGTGTGTTTGGTTTTGTATTGGTAGTATCTGTATGTGTAGGGTCTTTGTGCTGGGAGAGAAGCTGAGCCCTGATCAGGGGGCGGGGCTTCACTGACTAGGGGTCCTATAAAGGTAGCAGCCAGTCAGGCAGCGGCACAGGAGCTAGCAAACAGAGCTGTAAACAGGGGAGTTTGAGTGGGAGTTCTGTTGGAGGAGAAGGAATTTGTGTGTGTTTTTGTATTGGTAGTATCTGTATGTGTAGGGGTTTGGCGGGGCTTTGTGCTTGGAGAGAAGCTGAGCCCTGATTAGGGGGCGGGGCTTCACTGACTAGGCGTCCTATAAAGGGAGCAGCCAGTCAGGCAGTGGCACAGACAGCTGCAGTGGCACAGGAGCTAACCAACAGAGCTGTAAACAGGGGAGTTTGAGTGGGAGTTCTGTTGGAGGAGAAGGTATTTGTGTGTGTTTTTGTATTGGAAGTATCTGTATGTGTAGAGGTTTGAAGGGGCTTTGTGCTGGGAGAGAAGCTGAGCCCTGATTAGGGGGCGGGGCTTCACTGACTAGGGGCCCTATAAAGGTAGCAGCCAGTCAGGCAGCGGCACAGGAGCGAGCAAACAGACCTGTAAACAGGGCAGTTTGAGTGGGAGTTCTGTTGGAGGAGAAGGTATTTGTGTGTGTTTGGTTTTGTATTGGTAGTATCTGTATGTGTAGAGGCTTGGAGGGGCTTTGTGCTGGGAGAGAAGCTGAGCCCTGATCAGGGGGCGGGGCTTCACTGACTAGGGGTCCTATAAAGGGAGCAGCCAGTCAGGCAGCGGCACAGACAGCTGCAGTGGCACAGGCGCTAGCAAACAGAGCTGTAAACAGGGGAGTTTGAGTGGGAGTTCTGTTGGAGGAGAAGGTATTTGTGTGTGTTTGGTTTTGTATTGGTAGTATCTGTATGTGTAGGGTCTTTGTGCTGGGAGAGAAGCTGAGCCCTGATCAGGGGGCGGGGCTTCACTGACTAGGGGTCCTATAAACGTAGCAGCCAGTCAGGCAGCGGCACAGGAGCTAGCAAACAGAGCTGTAAGCAGGGGAGTTTGAGTGGGAGTTCTTTTGGAGGAGAAGATATTTGTGTGTTTTTTTGTATTGGTAGTATCTGTATGTGTAGAGGCTTGGAGGGGCTTTGTGCTGGGAGAGAAGCTGAGCCCTGATTAGGGGGCGGGGCTTCACTGACTAGGGGTCCTATAAAGGTAGCAGCCAGTCAGGCAGCGGCAGACAGCTGCAGCGGCACAGGAGCTAGCAAACAGAGCTGTGAACAGGGGAGTTTGTGTGGGAGTTCTGTTGGAGGAGAAGGTATTTGTGTGTGTTTTTGTATTGGTATTATCTGTATGTGTAGAGGCTTGGAGGGTCTTTGTGCTGGGAGAGAAGCTGAGCCCTGATCAGGGGGCGGGGCTTCACTGACTAGGGGTACTATAAAGGTAGCAGCCAGTCAGGCAGCGGCACAGACAGCTGCAGTGGCACAGGAGCTAGCAAACAGACCTGTAAACAGGGGAGTTTGAGTGGGAGTTCTGTTGGAGGAGAAGGTATTTCTGTGTGTTTGGTTTTGTATTGGTAGTATCTGTATGTGTAGGGGCTTTGTGCTGGGAGAGAAGCTGAGCCCTGATCAGGGGGCGGGGCTTTACTGACTAGGTGTCCTATAAAGGTATCAGCCAGTCAGGCATCGGCACAGACAGCTGCAGCGGCACAGGAGCTAGCAAACAGAGCTGTAAACAGGGGAGTTTGAGTGGGAGTTCTGTTGGAGTAGATGGTATTTGTGTGTGTTTGGTTTTGTATTGGTAGTATCTGTATGTGTAGGGTTTTGGCGGGGCTTTGTGCTTGGAGAGAAGCTGAGCCCTGATTAGGGGGCGGGGCTTCACTGACTAGGCGTCCAATAAAGGAGCAGCCAGTCAGGCAGCGGCACAGACAGCTGCAGCGGCACAGGAGCTAGCAAACAGAGCTGTAAACAGGGGAGTTGGAGTGGGAGATCTGTTGGAGGAGAAGGTATTTGTGTGTGTTTGGTTTTGTATTGGTAGTATCTGTATGTGCAGGGGCTTTGTGCTGGGAGAGAAGCTGAGCCCTGATTAGGGGGCGGGGCTTCACTGACTAGGGGTCCCATAAAGGTAGCAGCCAGTCAGACAGCGGCACAGGAGCTAGCAAACAGAGCTGTAAGCAGGGGAGTTTGAGTGGGAGTTCCGTTGGAGGAGAAGGTATTTGTGTGTTTTTTTGTATTGGTAGTATACGTATGTGTAGAGGCTTGGAGGGGCTTTGTGCTGGGAGAGAAGCTGAGCCCTGATTAGGGGGCGGGGCTTCACTGACTAGGGGTCCTATAAAGGTAGCAGCCAGTCAGGCAGCGGCACAGGAGCTAGCAAACAGAGCTGTAAACAGGGGAGTTTGAGTGGGAGTTCTGTTGGAGGAGATGGTATTTGTGTGTGTTTTTTTGTATTGGTAGTGTCTGTATGTGTAGAGGCTTGGAGGGGCTTTGTGCTGGGAGGAAGCTGAGCCCTGATCAGGGGGCGGGGCTTCACTGACTAGGGGTCCTATAAAGGGAGCAGCCAGTCAGGCAGCGGCACAGACAGCTGCAGTGGCACAGGCGCTAGCAAACAGAGCTGTAAACAGGGGAGTTTGAGTGGGAGTTCTGTTGGAGGAGAAGGTATTTGTGTGTGTTTGGTTTTGTATTGGTAGTATCTGTATGTGTAGGGTCTTTGTGCTGGGAGAGAAGCTGAGCCCTGATCAGGGGGCGGGGCTTCACTGACTAGGGGTCCTATAAAGGTAGCAGCCAGTCAGGCAGCGGCACAGGAGCTAGCAAACAGAGCTGTAAGCAGGGGAGTTTGAGTGGGAGTTCTTTTGGAGGAGAAGATATTTGTGTGTTTTTTTGTATTGGTAGTATCTGTATGTGTAGAGGCTTGGAGGGGCTTTGTGCTGGGAGAGAAGCTGAGCCCTGATTAGGGGGCGGGGCTTCACTGACTAGGGGTCCTATAAAGGTAGCAGCCAGTCAGGCAGCGGCAGACAGCTGCAGCGGCACAGGAGCTAGCAAACAGACCTGTAAACAGGGGAGTTTGAGTGGGAGTTGTGTTGGAGGAGAAGGTATTTGTGTGTGTTTTTGTATTGGTATTATCTGTATGTGTAGAGGCTTGGAGGGTCTTTGTGCTGGGAGAGAAGCTGAGCCCTGATCAGGGGGCGGGGCTTTACTGACTAGGTGTCCTATAAAGGTATCAGCCAGTCAGGCATCGGCACAGACAGCTGCAGCGGCACAGGAGCTAGCAAACAGAGCTGTAAACAGGGGAGTTTGTGTGGGAGTTCTGTTGGAGGAGAAGGTATTTGTGTGTGTTTGGTTTTGTATTGGTAGTATCTGTATGTGTAGGGGCTTTGTGCTGGGAGAGAAGCTGAGCCCTGATCAGGGGGCGGGGCTTTACTGACTAGGTGTCCTATAAAGGTATCAGCCAGTCAGGCATCGGCACAGACAGCTGCAGCGGCACAGGAGCTAGCAAACAGAGCTGTAAACAGGGGAGTTTGTGTGGGAGTTCTGTTGGAGGAGAAGGTATTTGTGTGTTTTTTTGTATTGGTAGTATACGTATGTGTAGAGGCTTGGAGGGGCTTTGTGCTGGGAGAGAAGCTGAGCCCTGATTAGGGGGCGGGGCTTCACTGACTAGGGGTCCTATAAAGGTAGCAGCCAGTCAGGCAGCGGCAGACAGCTGCAGCGGCACAGGAGCTAGCAAACAGAGCTGTAAACAGGGGAGTTTGTGTGGGAGTTCTGTTGGAGGAGAAGGTATTTGTGTGTGTTTGGTTTTGTATTTGTAGTATCTGTATGTGGAGGGGCTTTGTGCTGGGAGAGAAGCTGAGCCCTGATTAGGGGGCGGGGCTTGACTGACTAGGGGTCCTATAAAGGTAGCAGCCAGTCAGGCAGCGGCACAGACAGCTGCAGCGGCACAGGAGCTAGCAACAGAGCTGTAAACAGGGGAGTTGGAGTGGGAGTTCTGTTGGAGGAGAAGGTATTTGTGTGTGTTTGTTTTTGTATTGTCAGTATCTGTATGTGCAGGGGCTTTGTGCTGGGAGAGAAGCTGAGGCCTGATTAGGGGGCGGGTCTTCACTGACTAGGGGTCCCATAAAGGTAGCAGCCAGTCAGGCAGCGGCACAGGAGCTAGCAAACAGAGCTGTGAACAGGGGGGTTTGAGTGGGAGTTCTGTTGGAGGAGAAGGTATTTGTGTTTGGTTTTGTATTGGTAGTATACGTATGTGTAGAGGCTTGAAGGGGCTTTGTGCTGGGAGAGAAGCTGAGCCCTGATTAGGGGGCGGGGCTTCACTGACTAGGGGTCCTATAAAGGTAGCAGCCAGTCAGGCAGCGGCTCAGACAGCTGCAGCGGCACAGGAGCTAGCAAACAGAGCTGTAAACAGGGGAGTTGGAGTGGGAGATCTGTTGGAGGAGAAGGTATTTGTGTGTGTTTGGTTTTGTATTGGTAGTATCTGTATGTGGAGGGGCTTTGTGCTGGGAGAGAAGCTGAGCCCTGATTAGGGGGCGGGGCTTGACTGACTAGGGGTCCTATAAAGGTAGCAGCCAGTCAGGCAGCGGCACAGACAGCAGAAGCGGCACAGGAGCTAGCAAACAGAGCTGTAAACAGGGGAGTTGGAGTGGGAGTTCTGTTGGAGGAGAAGGTATTTGTGTGTGTTTGTTTTTGTATTGTCAGTATCTGTATGTGCAGGGGGTTTGTGCTGGGAGAGAAGCTGAGCCCTGATTAGGGGGCGGTGCTTCCCTGACTAGGGGTCCTATAAAGGTAGCAGCCAGTCAGGCAGCGGCACAGGAGCTAGCAAACATGCTGTAAACAGGGGAGTTTGTGTGGGAGTTCTGTTGGAGGAGAAGGTATTTGTGTGTGTTTGGTTTTGTATTTGTAGTATCTGTATGTGGATGGGCTTTGTGCTGGGAGAGAAGCTGAGGCCTGATTAGGGGGCGGGTCTTCACTGACTAGGGGTCCCATAAAGGTAGCAGCCAGTCAGGCAGCGGCACAGGAGCTAGCAAACAGAGCTGTGAACAGGGGGGTTTGAGTGGGAGTTCTGTTGGAGGAGAAGGTATTTGTGTTTGGTTTTGTATTGGTAGTATACGTATGTGTAGAGGCTTGAAGGGGCTTTGTGCTGGGAGAGAAGCTGAGCCCTGATTAGGGGGCGGGGCTTCACTGACTAGGGGTCCTATAAAGGTAGCAGCCAGTCAGACAGCGGCACAGGAGCTAGCAAACAGAGCTGTGAACAGGGGAGTTTGAGTGGGAATTCTGTTGGAGGAGAAGGTATTTGTGTGTTTGGTTTTGTATTGGTAGTTTCTGTATGTTTAGAGGCTTGGAGGGGCTAGGTGCTGGGAGAGAAGCTGAGCCCTGATTAGGGGGCGGGCTTGACTGACTAGGGGTCCAATAAAGGGAGCAGCCAGTCAGGAAGCGGCACAGACAGCTGCAGCGGCACAGGAGCTAGCAAACAGCTGTAAACAGGGGAGTTGGAGTGGGAGTTCTGTTGGAGGAGAAGGTATTTGTGCGTGTTTGGTTTTGTATTTGTAGTATCTGTATGTGTAGGGGCTTTGTGCTGGGAGAGAAGCTGAGCCCTGATTAGGGGGCGGGGCTTCACTGACTAGGGGTCCTATAAAGGTAGCAGCCAGTCAGGCAGCGGCACAGACAGCTGCAGTGGCACAGGAGCTAGCAAACAGAGCTGTAAACAGGGGAGTTTGTGTGGGAGTTCTGTTGGAGGAGAAGGTATTTGTGTGTGTTTGGTTTTGTATTTGTAGTATCTGTATGTGGAGGGGCTTTGTGCTGGGAGAGAAGCTGAGCCCTGATTAGGGGGCGGGGCTTGACTGACTAGGGGTCCTATAAAGGTAGCAGCCAGTCAGGCAGCGGCACAGACAGCTGAAGCGGCACAGGAGCTAACAAACAGAGCTGTAAACAGGGGAATTTGAGTGGGAGTTCTGTTGGAGGAGAAGGTATTTGTGTGTGTTTGGTTTTGTATTGGTAGTATCTGTATGTGTAGGGGCTTGGAGGGGCTTCGTTCTGGGAGAGAAGCTGAGCCCTGATTATGGGGCGGGGCTTCACTGACTAGGGGTCCTATAAAGGGAGCAGCCAGTCAGGCAGCGGCACAGACAGCTGCAGCGGCACAGGAGCTAGCAAACAGAGCTGTAAAGAGGGGAGTTTGTGTGGGAGTTCTGTTGGAGGAGAAGGTATTTGTGTGTGTTTGGTTTTGTATTTGTAGTATCTGTATGTGTAGAGGCTTGGAGGGGCTTTGTGCTGGGAGAGAAGCTGAGCCCTGATTAGGGGGCGGTCTTCACAGACTAGGGGTCCTATAAAGGTAGCAGCCAGTCAGGCAGCGGCACAGGAGCTAGCAAACAGAGCTGTGAACAGGGGAGTTTGAGTGGGAGTTCTGTTGGAGGAGAAGGTATTTGTGTGTGTTTGGATTTGTATTGGTAGTATCTGTATGTGCAGGGGCTTTGTGCTGGGAGAGAAGCTGAGCCCTGATTAGGGGGCGGGGCTTCACTGACTAGGGGTCCTATAAAGGTAGCAGCCAGTCAGACAGCGGCACAGGAGCTAGCAAACAGAGCCCTAAACAGGGGAGTTTGAGTGGGAGTTGTGTTGGAGGAGAAGGTATTTGTGTGTGTTTTTGTATTGATAGTATATGTATGTGTAGGGGCTTGAAGGGGCTTTGTGCTGGGAGAGAAGCTGAGCCCTGATTAGGGGGCGGGGCTTGACTGACTAGGGTTCCTATAAAGGTAGCAGCCAGTCAGTCAGCGGCTCAGACAGCTGCAGCGGCACAGGAGCTAGCAAACAGAGCTGTAAACAGGGGAGTTTGAGTTGGAGTTCTGTTGGAGGAGAAGGTATTTGTGTGTGTTTGGTTTTGTATTGGTAGTATCTGTATATGCAGGGGCTTTGTGCTGGGAGAGAAGCTGAGCCCTGATTAGGGGGCGGGGCTTCACTGACTAGGGGTCCTATAAAGGTAGCAGCCAGTCAGACAGCGGCACAGGAGCTAGCAAACAAAGCTGTAAGCAGGGGAGTTTGAGTGGGAGATCTGTTTGAGGAGAAGGTATTTGTGTGTGTTTTTGTATTGGTAGTATCTGTATGTGTAGAGGCTTGGAGGGGCTAGGTGCTGGGAGAGAAGCTGGGCCCTGACTAGGGGGCGGGGCTTCACTGACTAGGGGTCCTATAAAGGTAGCAGCCAGTCAGGCAGCGGCACAGGAGCTAGCAAACAGAGCTGTAAGCAGGGGAGTTTGAGTGGGAGTTCTGTTGGAGGAGAAGGTATTTGTGTGTGTTTTTGCATTGGTAGTATCTGTATGTGTAGAGGCTTTGAGGGGCTTTGTGCTGGGGGAGAAGCTGAGCCCTGATTAGGTGGCGGGGCTTCACTGACTAGGGGTCCTATAAAGGTAGCAGCCAGTCAGGCAGCGGCACAGGAGCTAGCAAACAGAGCTGTAAACAGGGGAGTTTGAGGTGGGAGTTCTGTTGGAGGAGAAGGTATTTGTGTGTTTGGTTTTGTATTGGTGGTATCTGTATGTGTAGAGGCTTGGAGGGGCTTTGTGCTGGGAGAGAAGCTGAGCCCTGATTAGGGGGCGGGGCTTCACTGACTAGGGGTCCTATAAAGGTAGCAGCCAGTCAGGCAGCGGCAGACAGCTGCAGCGGCACAGGAGCTAGCAAACAGAGCTGTAAACAGGGGAGTTTGTGTGGGAGTTCTGTTGGAGGAGAAGGTATTTGTGTGTGTTTGGTTTTGTATTTGTAGTATCTGTATGTGGAGGGGCTTTGTGCTGGGAGAGAAGCTGAGCCCTGATTAGGGGGCGGGGCTTGACTGACTAGGGGTCCTATAAAGGTAGCAGCCAGTCAGGCAGCGGCACAGACAGCTGAAGCGGCACAGGAGCTTGCAAACAGAGCTGTGAACAGGGGAGTTTGAGTGGGAGTTCTGTTGGAGGAGAAGGTATTTGTGTGTTTTTTTGTATTGGTAGTATACGTATGTGTAGAGGCTTGAAGGGGCTTTGTGCTCGGAGAGAAGCTGAGCCCTGATTATGGGGCGGGGCTTCCCTGACTAGGGGTCCTATAAAGGTAGCAGCCAGTCAGGCAGCGGCACAGACAGCTGAAGCGGCACAGGAGCTAGCAAACAGAGCTGTAAACAGGGGAGTTTGTGTGGGAGTTCTGTTGGAGGAGAAGGTATTTGTGTGTGTTTGTTTTTGTATTGTCAGTATCTGTATGTGCAGGGGGTTTGTGCTGGGAGAGAAGCTTCGCCCTGATTAGGGGGCGGTGCTTCCCTGACTAGGGGTCCTATAAAGGTAGCAGCCAGTCAGGCAGCGGCACAGGAGCTAGCAAACATGCTGTAAACAGGGGAGTTTGTGTGGGAGTTCTGTTGGAGGAGAAGGTATTTGTGTGTGTTTGGTTTTGTATTTGTAGTATCTGTATGTGGATGGGCTTTGTGCTGGGAGAGAAGCTGAGGCCTGATTAGGGGGCGGGTCTTCACTGACTAGGGGTCCCATAAAGGTAGCAGCCAGTCAGGCAGCGGCACAGGAGCTAGCAAACAGAGCTGTGAACAGGGGGGTTTGAGTGGGAGTTCTGTTGGAGGAGAAGGTATTTGTGTTTGGTTTTGTATTGGTAGTATACGTATGTGTAGAGGCTTGAAGGGGCTTTGTGCTGGGAGAGAAGCTGAGCCCTGATTAGGGGACGGGGCTTCACTGACTAGGGGTCCTATAAAGGTAGCAGCCAGTCAGACAGCGGCACAGGAGCTAGCAAACAGAGCTGTGAACAGGGGAGTTTGAGTGGGAATTCTGTTGGAGGAGAAGGTATTTGTGTGTTTGGTTTTGTATTGGTAGTTTCTGTATGTTTAGAGGCTTGGAGGGGCTAGGTGCTGGGAGAGAAGCTGAGCCCTGATTAGGGGGCGGGCTTGACTGACTAGGGGTCCAATAAAGGGAGCAGCCAGTCAGGAAGCGGCACAGACAGCTGCAGCGGCACAGGAGCTAGCAAACAGCTGTAAACAGGGGAGTTGGAGTGGGAGTTCTGTTGGAGGAGAAGGTATTTGTGCGTGTTTGGTTTTGTATTTGTAGTATCTGTATGTGTAGGGGCTTTGTGCTGGGAGAGAAGCTGAGCCCTGATTAGGGGGCGGGGCTTCACTGACTAGGGGTCCTATAAAGGTAGCAGCCAGTCAGGCAGCGGCACAGACAGCTGCAGTGGCACAGGAGCTAGCAAACAGAGCTGTAAACAGGGAAGTTTGTGTGGGAGTTCTGTTGGAGGAGAAGGTATTTGTGTGTGTTTGGTTTTGTATTTGTAGTATCTGTATGTGGAGGGGCTTTGTGCTGGGAGAGAAGCTGAGCCCTGATTAGGGGGCGGGGCTTGACTGACTAGGGGTCCTATAAAGGTAGCAGCCAGTCAGGCAGCGGCACAGACAGCTGAAGCGGCACAGGAGCTAACAAACAGAGCTGTAAACAGGGGAATTTGAGTGGGAGTTCTGTTGGAGGAGAAGGTATTTGTGTGTGTTTGGTTTTGTATTGGTAGTATCTGTATGTGTAGGGGCTTGGAGGGGCTTCGTTCTGGGAGAGAAGCTGAGCCCTGATTAGGGGGCGGGGCTTCACTGACTAGGGGTCCTATAAAGGGAGCAGCCAGTCAGGCAGCGGCACAGACAGCTGCAGCGGCACAGGAGCTAGCAAACAGAGCTGTAAAGAGGGGAGTTTGTGTGGGAGTTCTGTTGGAGGAGAAGGTATTTGTGTGTGTTTGGTTTTGTATTTGTAGTATCTGTATGTGTAGAGGCTTGGAGGGGCTTTGTGCTGGGAGAGAAGCTGAGCCCTGATTAGGGGGCGGGTCTTCACAGACTAGGGGTCCTATAAAGGTAGCAGCCAGTCAGGCAGCGGCACAGGAGCTAGCAAACAGAGCTGTGAACAGGGGAGTTTGAGTGGGAGTTCTGTTGGAGGAGAAGGTATTTGTGTGTGTTTGGATTTGTATTGGTAGTATCTGTATGTGCAGGGGCTTTGTGCTGGGAGAGAAGCTGAGCCCTGATTAGGGGGCGGGGCTTCACTGACTAGGGGTCCTATAAAGGTAGCAGCCAGTCAGACAGCGGCACAGGAGCTAGCAAACAGAGCCCTAAACAGGGGAGTTTGAGTGGGAGTTGTGTTGGAGGAGAAGGTATTTGTGTGTGTTTTTGTATTGATAGTATATGTATGTGTAGGGGCTTGAAGGGGCTTTGTGCTGGGAGAGAAGCTGAGCCCTGATTAGGGGGCGGGGCTTGACTGACTAGGGTTCCTATAAAGGTAGCAGCCAGTCAGGCAGCGGCTCAGACAGCTGCAGCGGCACAGGAGCTAGCAAACAGAGCTGTAAACAGGGGAGTTTGAGTTGGAGTTCTGTTGGAGGAGAAGGTATTTGTGTGTGTTTGGTTTTGTATTGGTAGTATCTGTATATGCAGGGGCTTTGTGCTGGGAGAGAAGCTGAGCCCTGATTAGGGGGCGGGGCTTCACTGACTAGGGGTCCTATAAAGGTAGCAGCCAGTCAGACAGCGGCACAGGAGCTAGCAAACAAAGCTGTAAGCAGGGGAGTTTGAGTGGGAGATCTGTTTGAGGAGAAGGTATTTGTGTGTGTTTTTGTATTGGTAGTATCTGTATGTGTAGAGGCTTGGAGGGGCTAGGTGCTGGGAGAGAAGCTGGGCCCTGACTAGGGGGCGGGGCTTCACTGACTAGGGGTCCTATAAAGGTAGCAGCCAGTCAGGCAGCGGCACAGGAGCTAGCAAACAGAGCTGTAAGCAGGGGAGTTTGAGTGGGAGTTCTGTTGGAGGAGAAGGTATTTGTGTGTGTTTTTGCATTGGTAGTATCTGTATGTGTAGAGGCTTTGAGGGGCTAGGTGCTGGGAGAGAAGCTGGGCCCTGACTAGGGGGCGGTGTTTCACTGACTAGGGGTCCTATAAAGGTAGCAGCCAGTCAGGCAGCGGCACAGGAGCTAGCAAACAGAGCTGTAAGCAGGGGAGTTTGAGTGGGAGTTCTGTTGGAGGAGAAGGTATTTGTGTGTGTTTGTTTTTGTATTGTCAGTATCTGTATGTGCAGGGGGTTTGTGCTGGGAGAGAAGCTTCGCCCTGATTAGGGGGCGGTGCTTCCCTGACTAGGGGTCCTATAAAGGTAGCAGCCAGTCAGGCAGCGGCACAGGAGCTAGCAAACAGAGCTGTAAACAGGGGAGTTTGTGTGGGAGTTCTGTTGGAGGAGAAGGTATTTGTGTGTGTTTGGTTTTGTATTGTCAGTATCTGTATGTGCAGGGGCTTTGTGCTGGGAGAGAAGCTGAGCCCTGATTAGGGGGCGGGGCTTCACTGACTAGGGGTCCTATAAAGGTAGCAGCCAGTCAGGCAGCGGCACAGACAGCTGCAGTGGCACAGGAGCTAGCAAACAGAGCTGTAAGCAGGGGAGTTTGAGTGGGAGTTCTGTTGGAGGAGAAAGTATTTGTGTGTTTTTTTGTATTGGTAGTATACGTATGTGTAGAGGCTTTGAGGGGCTTTGTGCTGGGAGAGAAGCTGAGCCCTGATTAGGGGGCGGGGCTTGACTGACTAGGGGTCCTATAAAGGTAGCAGCCAGTCAGGCAGCGGCACGGACAGCTGAAGCGGCACAGGAGCTAGCAAACAGAGCTGTAAACAGGGGAGTTGGAGTGGGAGTTCTGTTGGAGGAGAAGGTATTTGTGTGTGTTTGTTTTTGTATTGTCAGTATCTGTATGTGCAGGGGCTTTGTGCTGGGAGAGAAGCTGAGCCCTGATTAGGGGGCGGTGCTTCCCTGACTAGGGGTCCTATAAAGGTAGCAGCCAGTCAGGCAGCGGCACAGGAGCTAGCAAACAGAGCTGTAAACAGGGGAGTTGGAGTCGGAGTTCTGTTGGAGGAGAAGGTATTTGTGTGTGTTTTGTTTTGTATTTGTAGTATCTGTATGTGTAGGGGCTTTGTGCTGGGAGAGAAGCTGAGCCCTGATTAGGGGGCGGGGCTTCACTGACTACGGGTCCTATAAAGGTAGCAGCCAGTCAGGCAGCGGCACAGACAGCTGCAGTGGCACAGGAGCTAGCAAACAGAGCTGTAAACAGGGGAGTTTGTGTGGGAGTTCTGTTGGAGGAGAAGGTATTTGTGTGTGTTTGGTTTTGTATTGGTAGTATCTGTATGTGTAGGGGCTTGGAGGGGCTTTGTGCTGGGGGAGAAGCTTAGCCCTTATTAGGGGGCGGGGCTTCACTGACTAGGGGTCCTATAAAGGTAGCAGCCAGTCAGGCAGCGGCACAGGAGCTAGCAAACAGAGCTGTGAACAGGGGAGTTTGAGTGGGAGTTCTGTTGGAGGAGAAGGTATTTGTGTGTGTTTGGATTTGTATTGGTAGTATCTGTATGTGCAGGGGCTTTGTGCTGGGAGAGAAGCTGAGCCCTGATTAGGGGGCGGGGCTTCACTGACTAGGGGTCCTATAAAGGTAGCAGCCAGTCAGACAGCGGCACAGGAGCTAGCAAACAGAGCCCTAAACAGGGGAGTTTGAGTGGGAGTTGTGTTGGAGGAGAAGGTATTTGTGTGTGTTTTTGTATTGATAGTATATGTATGTGTAGGGGCTTGAAGGGGCTTTGTGCTGGGAGAGAAGCTGAGCCCTGATTAGGGGGCGGGGCTTGACTGACTAGGGTTCCTATAAAGGTAGCAGCCAGTCAGGCAGCGGCTCAGACAGCTGCAGCGGCACAGGAGCTAGCAAACAGAGCTGTAAACAGGGGAGTTTGAGTTGGAGTTCTGTTGGAGGAGAAGGTATTTGTGTGTGTTTGGTTTTGTATTGGTAGTATCTGTATATGCAGGGGCTTTGTGCTGGGAGAGAAGCTGAGCCCTGATTAGGGGGCGGGGCTTCACTGACTAGGGGTCCTATAAAGGTAGCAGCCAGTCAGACAGCGGCACAGGAGCTAGCAAACAAAGCTGTAAGCAGGGGAGTTTGAGTGGGAGATCTGTTTGAGGAGAAGGTATTTGTGTGTGTTTTTGTATTGGTAGTATCTGTATGTGTAGAGGCTTGGAGGGGCTAGGTGCTGGGAGAGAAGCTGGGCCCTGACTAGGGGGCGGGGCTTCACTGACTAGGGGTCCTATAAAGGTAGCAGCCAGTCAGGCAGCGGCACAGGAGCTAGCAAACAGAGCTGTAAGCAGGGGAGTTTGAGTGGGAGTTCTGTTGGAGGAGAAGGTATTTGTGTGTGTTTTTGCATTGGTAGTATCTGTATGTGTAGAGGCTTTGAGGGGCTAGGTGCTGGGAGAGAAGCTGGGCCCTGACTAGGGGGCGGTGTTTCACTGACTAGGGGTCCTATAAAGGTAGCAGCCAGTCAGGCAGCGGCACAGGAGCTAGCAAACAGAGCTGTAAGCAGGGGAGTTTGAGTGGGAGTTCTGTTGGAGGAGAAGGTATTTGTGTGTGTTTGTTTTTGTATTGTCAGTATCTGTATGTGCAGGGGGTTTGTGCTGGGAGAGAAGCTTCGCCCTGATTAGGGGGCGGTGCTTCCCTGACTAGGGGTCCTATAAAGGTAGCAGCCAGTCAGGCAGCGGCACAGGAGCTAGCAAACAGAGCTGTAAACAGGGGAGTTTGTGTGGGAGTTCTGTTGGAGGAGAAGGTATTTGTGTGTGTTTGGTTTTGTATTGTCAGTATCTGTATGTGCAGGGGCTTTGTGCTGGGAGAGAAGCTGAGCCCTGATTAGGGGGCGGGGCTTCACTGACTAGGGGTCCTATAAAGGTAGCAGCCAGTCAGGCAGCGGCACAGACAGCTGCAGTGGCACAGGAGCTAGCAAACAGAGCTGTAAGCAGGGGAGTTTGAGTGGGAGTTCTGTTGGAGGAGAAAGTATTTGTGTGTTTTTTTGTATTGGTAGTATACGTATGTGTAGAGGCTTTGAGGGGCTTTGTGCTGGGAGAGAAGCTGAGCCCTGATTAGGGGGCGGGGCTTGACTGACTAGGGGTCCTATAAAGGTAGCAGCCAGTCAGGCAGCGGCACGGACAGCTGAAGCGGCACAGGAGCTAGCAAACAGAGCTGTAAACAGGGGAGTTGGAGTGGGAGTTCTGTTGGAGGAGAAGGTATTTGTGTGTGTTTGTTTTTGTATTGTCAGTATCTGTATGTGCAGGGGCTTTGTGCTGGGAGAGAAGCTGAGCCCTGATTAGGGGGCGGTGCTTCCCTGACTAGGGGTCCTATAAAGGTAGCAGCCAGTCAGGCAGCGGCACAGGAGCTAGCAAACAGAGCTGTAAACAGGGGAGTTGGAGTCGGAGTTCTGTTGGAGGAGAAGGTATTTGTGTGTGTTTTGTTTTGTATTTGTAGTATCTGTATGTGTAGGGGCTTTGTGCTGGGAGAGAAGCTGAGCCCTGATTAGGGGGCGGGGCTTCACTGACTACGGGTCCTATAAAGGTAGCAGCCAGTCAGGCAGCGGCACAGACAGCTGCAGTGGCACAGGAGCTAGCAAACAGAGCTGTAAACAGGGGAGTTTGTGTGGGAGTTCTGTTGGAGGAGAAGGTATTTGTGTGTGTTTGGTTTTGTATTGGTAGTATCTGTATGTGTAGGGGCTTGGAGGGGCTTTGTGCTGGGGGAGAAGCTTAGCCCTTATTAGGGGGCGGGGCTTCACTGACTAGGGGTCCTATAAAGGTAGCAGCCAGTCAGGCAGCGGCACAGACAGCTGCAGTGGCACAGGAGCTAGGAAACAGAGCTGTAAACAGGGGAGTTTGAGTGGGAGTTCTGTTGGAGGAGAAGGTATTTGTGTGTGTTTGGTTTTGTATTGGTAGTATCTGTATGTGTAGAGGTTTGAAGGGGCTTTGTGCTGGGAGAGAAGCTGAGCCCTGATTAGGGGGCGGGGCTTCACTGACTAGGGGTCCTATAAAGGTAGCAGCCAGTCAGGCAGCGGCACAGGAGCTAGCAAACAGAGCTGTGAACAGGAGAGTTTGAGTGGGAGTTCTGTTGGAGGAGAAGGTATTTGTGTGTGTTTGGTTTTGTATTGGTAGTATCTGTATTTGTAGGGGCTTCGTTCTGGGAGAGAAGCTGAGTCCTGATTAGGTGGCGGGGCTTCACTGACTAGGGGTCCTATAAAGGGAGCAGCCAGTCAGACAGCGGCACAGGAGCTAGCAAACAGAGCCCTAAACAGGGGAGTTTGAGTGGGAGTTCTGTTGGAGGAGAAGGTATTTGTGTGTGTTTTTGTATTGGTAGTATCTGTATGTGTAGAGGCTTTGAGGGGCTTTCTGCTGGGGGAGAAGCTGAGCCCTGATTAGGGGGCGGGACTTGACTGACTAGGGGTCCTATAAAGGTAGCAGCCAGTCAGGCAGCGGAATAGACAGCTGCAGCGGCACAGGAGCTAGCAAACATAGCTGGAAACAGGGGAGTTGGAGTGGGAGTTCTGTTGGAGGAGAAGGTATTTGTTTGTGTTTGGTTTTGTATTGTCAGTATCTGTATGTGCAGGGGCTTTGTGCTGGGAGAGAAGCTGAGCCCTGATTAGGGGGCGGGGCTTCCCTGACTAGGGGTCCTATAAAGGTAGCAGCCAGTCAGGCAGCGGCACAGGAGCTAGCAAACAGAGCTGTAAACAGGGGAGTTTGAGTTGGAGTTCTGTTGGAGGAGAAGGTATTTGTGTGTGTTTGGTTTTGTATTGGTATTATCTGTATGTGTAGAGGCTTGGAGGGGCTTTGTGCTGGGAGAGAAGCTGAGCCCTGATTAGGGGGCGGGGCTTAACTGACTCGGGGTCCTATAAAGGTAGCAGCCAGTCAGGCAGCGGCACAGGAGCTAGAAAACAGAGCTGTGAACAGGGGAGTTTGAGTGGGAGTTCTGTTGGAGGAGAAGGTATTTGTGTGTGTTTTTGTATTGGTAGTATCTGTATGTGTAGAGGCTTTGAGTGGCTTTGTGCTGGGGGAGAAGCTGAGCCCTGATTAGGGGGCGGGGCTTTACTGACTAGGGGTCCTATAAAGGTAGCAGCCAGTCAGGCAGCGGAACAGACAGCTGCAGCGGCACAGGAGCTAGCAAACAGAGCTGTAAACAGGGGAGTTTGAGGTGGGAGTTCTGTTGGAGGAGAAGGTATTTGTGTGTTTGGTTTTGTATTGGTGGTATCTGTATGTTTAGAGGCTTGGAGGGGCTTTGTGCTGGGAGAGAAGCTGAGCCCTGATTAGGGGGCGGGGCTTGACTGACTCGGGGTCCTATAAAGGTAGCAGCCAGTCAGGCAGCGGCACAGGAGCTAGCAAACAGAGCTGTAAACAGGGGAGTTTGAGGTGGGAATTCTGTTGGAAGAGAAGGTATTTGTGTGTTTGGTTTTGTATTGGTGGTATCTGTATGTGTAGAGGCTTGGAGGGGCTTTGTGCTGGGAGAGAAGCTGAGCCCTGATTAGGGGGCGGGGCTTCACTGACTAGGGGTCCTATAAAGGTAGCAGCCAATCAGGCAGCGGCACAGGAGCTAGCAAACAGAGCTGTAAACAGGGGAATTGGAGTGGGAGTTCTGTTGGAGGAGAAGTTATTTGTGTGTGTTTTTGTATTGGTAGTATCTGTATGTGTAGAGGCTTGGAGGGGCTTTGTGCTGGGAGAGAAGCTGAGCCCTGATTAGGGGGCGGGGCTTGACTGACTAGGGTTCCTACAAAGGTAGCAGCCAGTCAGGCAGCGGCTCAGACAGCTGCAGCGGCACAGGAGCTAGCAAACAGAGCTGTAAACAGGGGAGTTGGAGAGGGAGTTCTGTTGGAGGAGAAGGTATTTGTTTGTGTTTGGTTTTGTATTGTCAGTATCTGTATGTGCAGGGGCTTTGTGCTGGGAGAGAAGCTGAGCCCTGATTAGGGGGCGGGGCTTCCCTGACTAGGGGTCCTATAAAGGTAGCAGCCAATCAGGCAGCCGCACAGGAGCTAGCAAACAGAGCTGTAAACAGGGGAGTTGGAGTGGGAGTTCTGTTGGAGGAGAAGGTATTTGTGTGTGTTTTTGTATTGGTAGTATCTGTATGTGTAGAGGCTTGGAGGGGCTAGGTGCTGGGAGAGAAGCTGAGCCCTGACTAGGGGGCGGGGCTTCACTGACTAGGGGTCCTATAAAGGTAGCAGCCAGTCAGGCAGCGGCACAGGAGCTAGCAAACAGAGCTGTAAGCAGGGGAGTTTGAGTGGGAGTTCTGTTGGAGAAGAAGGTATTTGTGTGTGTTTTTGTATTGGTAGTATCTGTATGTGTAGAGGCTTGGAGGGGCTAGGTGCTGGGAGAGAAGCTGAGCCCTGATTAGGGGGCGGGGCTTGACTGACTAGGGGTCCTATAAAGGTAGCAGCCAGTCAGGCAGCGGCTCAGACAGCTGCAGCGGCACAGGAGCTAGCAAACAGAGCTGTAAACAGGGGAGTTGGAGTGGGAGTTCTGTTGGAGGAGAAGTTATTTGTTTGCGTTTGGTTTTGTATTGTCAGTATCTGTATGTGCAGGGGCTTTGTGCTGGGAGAGAAGCTGAGCCCTGATTAGGGGGCGGGGCTTCCCTGACTAGGGGTCCTATAAAGGTAGCAGCCAGTCAGGCAGCGGCACAGGAGCTGGAAAACAGAGCTGTGAACAGGGGAGTTTGAGTGGGAGTTCTGTTGGAGGAGAAGGTATTTGTGTGTGTTTTTGTATTGGTAGTATCTGTATGTGTAGAGGCTTGGAGGGGCTTTGTGCTGGGGGAGAAGCTGAGCCCTGATTAGGGGGCGGGGCTTCACTGACTAGGGGTCCTATAAAGGTAGCAGCCAGTCAGGCAGCGGAACAGACAGCTGCAGCGGCACAGGAGCTAACAAACAGAGCTGTAAACAGGGGAGTTTGAGTGGGAGTTCTGTTGGAGGAGAAGGTATTTGTGTGTTTTTTTGTATTGGTAGTATCTGTATGTGTAGAGGCTTGGAGGGGCTTTGTGCTGGGAGAAAAGCTGAGCCCTGATTAGGGGGCGGGTCTTCACTGACTAGGGGTCCAATAAAGGTAGCAGCCAGTCAGGCAGCGGCACAGGACCTAGCAAACAGAGCTCTGAACAGGGGAGTTTGAGTGGGAGTTCTGTTGCAGGAGACGGTATTTGTGTGTGTTTTTGTATTGGTAGTATCTGTATGTGTAGAGGCTTTGAGGGGCTTTGTGCTGGGGGAGAAGCTGAGCCCTGATTAGGTGGCGGGGCTTCACTGACTAGGGGTCCTATAAAGGTAGCAGCCAGTCAGGCAGCGGCACAGGAGCTAGCAAACAGAGCTGTAAACAGGGGAGTTTGAGGTGGGAGTTCTGTTGGAGGAGAAGTTATTTGTGTGTTTGGTTTTGTATTGGTGGTATCTGTATGTGTAGAGGCTTGGAGGGGCTTTGTGCTGGGAGAGAAGCTGAGCCCTGATTAGGGGGCGGGGCTTGACTGACTAGGGTTCCTATAAAGGTAGCAGCCAGTCAGGCAGTGGCTCAGACAGCTGCAGCGGCACAGGAGCTAGCAAACAGAGCTGTAAACAGGGGAGTTGGAGAGGGAGTTCTGTTGGAGGAGAAGGTATTTGTTTGTGTTTGGTTTTGTATTGTCAGTATCTGTATGTGCAGGGGCTTTGTGCTGGGAGAGAAGCTGAGCCCTGATTAGGGGGCGGGGCTTCACTGACTAGGGGTCCTATAAAGGTAGCAGCCAATCAGGCAGCCGCACAGGAGCTAGCAAACAGAGCTGTAAACAGGGGAGTTTGAGTTGGAGTTCTGTTGGAGGAGAAGGTATTTGTGTGTGTTTGGTTTTGTATTGGTAGTATCTGTATGTGTAGAGGCTTGGAGGGGCTTTGTGCTGGGAGAGAAGCTGAGCCCTGATTAGGGGGCGGGGCTTGACTGACTAGGGGTCCTATAAAGGTAGCAGCCAGTCAGGCAGCGGCTCAGACTGCTAGCTCCTGTGCCGCTGCAGCTGTCTGAGCCGCTGCCTGACTGGCTGCTACCTTTATAGGACCCCTAGTCAGTCAAGCCCCGCCCCCTAATCAGGGCTCAGCTTCTCTCCCAGCACCTAGCTCCTCCAAGCCTCTACACATACAGATACTACCAATACAAAAACACACACAAATACCTTCTCCTCCAACAGAACTTCCACTCAAACTCCCCTGTTCACAGCTCTGTTTGCTAGCTCCTGTGCTGCTGCCTGACTGGCTGCTACCTTTATAGGACCCCTAGTCAGTGAAGCCCCGCCCCCTAATCAGGGCTCAGCTTCTCTCCCAGCACAAAGCCCCTGCACATACAGATACTACCAATACAAAACCAAACACACACAAATACCTTCTCCTCCAACAGAACTCCCACTCCAACTCCCCTGTTTGCAGCTCTGTTTGCTAGCTCCTGTGCCGCTGCAGCTAACAGAGCTGCAAACAGGGGAGTTGGAGTGGGAGTTCTGTTGGAGGAGAAGGTATTTGTGTGTGTTTGGTTTTGTATTGGTAGTATCTGTATGTGCAGGGGCTTTGTGCTGGGAGAGAACCTGAGCCCTGATTAGGGGGCGGGGCTTCACTGACTAGGGGTCCTATAAAGGTAGCAGCCAGTCAGGCAGCAGCACAGGAGCTAGCAAACAGAGCTGTGAACAGGGGAGTTTGAGTGGAAGTTCTGTTGGAGGAGAAGGTATTTGTGTGTGTTTTTGTATTGGTAGTATCTGTATGTGTAGAGGCTTGGAGGAGCTAGGTGCTGGGAGAGAAGCTGAGCCCTGATTAGGGGGCGGGGCTTCACTGACTAGGGGTCCTATAAAGGTAGCAGCCAGTCAGGCAGCGGCACAGACAGCTGCAGCGGCACAGGAGCTAGCAAACAGAGCTGTAAAGACGGGAGTTGGAGTGGGAGTTCTGTTAGAGGAGAAGGTATTTGTGTGTGTTTGGTTTTGTATTTGTAGTATCTGTATGTGTAGAGGCTTGGAGGGGCTTTGTGCTGGGAGAGAAGCTGAGCCCTGATTAGGGGGCGGGTCTTCACTGACTAGGGGTCCTATGAAAGTAGCAGCCAGTCAGGCAGTGGCACAGGAGCTAGCAAACAGAGCTGTAAACAGGGGAGTTTGAGTGGGAGTTCTGTTGGAGGAGATGGTATTTGTGCGTTTGGTTTTGTATTGGTAGTATATGTATGTGTAGAGGCTTGAAGGGGCTTTGTGCTGGGAGAGAAGCTGAGCCCTGATTAGGGGGCGGGGCTTCCCTGACTAGGGGTCCTATAAAGGTAGCAGCCAATCAGGCAGCGGCACAGGAGCTAGCAAACAGAGCTGTAAACAGGGGAGTTTGAGTTGGAGTTCTGTTGCAGGAGAAGGTATTTGTGTGTGTTTGGTTTTGTATTGGTAGTATCTGTATGTGCAGAGGCTTGGAGGGGCTTTGTGCTGGGAGAGAAGCTGAGCCCTGATTAGGGGGCGGGGCTTCACTGACTAGGGGTCCTATAAAGGTAGCAGCCAGTCAGGCAGCGGCACAGACAGCTGAAGCGGCACAGGAGCTAGCAAACAGAGCTGTAAACAGGGGAGTTGGAGTGGGAGTTCTGTTGGAGGAGAAGGTATTTGTGTGTGTTTGGTTTTGTATTGGTAGTATCTGTATGTGTAGGGGCTTTGTGCTGGGAGAGAAGCTGAGCCCTGATTAGGGGGCGGGGCTTCACTGACTAGGGGTCCTATAAAGGGAGCAGCCAGTCAGGCAGTGGCACAGGAGCTAGCAAACAGAGCTGTAAACAGGGGAGTTGGAGTGGGAGTTCTGTTGGAGGAGAAGGTATTTGTGTGTTTTTTTGTATTGGTAGTATCTGTATGTGTAGAGGCTTGGAGGGGCTAGGTGCTGGGAGAGAAGCTGAGCCCTGATTAGGGGGCGGGGCTTCACTGACTAGGGGTCCTATAAAGGTAGCAGCCAGTCAGGCAGCGGCACAGACAGCTGAAGCGGCACAGGAGCTAGCAAACAGAGATGTAAACAGGGGAGTTTGAATGGGAGTTCTGTTGGAGGAGAAGGTATTTGTGTGTGTTTGGTTTTGTATTGTCAGTATCTGTATGTGCAGGGGCTTTGTGCTGGGAGAGAAGCTGAGCCCTGATTAGGGGGCGGTGCTTCCCTGACTAGGGGTCCTATAAAGGTAGCAGCCAGTAAGGCTGCGGCACAGGAGCTAGCAAACAGAGCTGTAAGCAGGGGAGTTGGAGTGGGAGTTCTGTTGGAGGAGAAGGTATTTGTGTGTTTTTTTGTATTGGTAGTATCTGTATGTGTAGAGGCTTGGAGGGGCTTTGTGCTGGGAGAGAAGCTGAGCCCTGATTAGGGGGCGGGGCTTCACTGACTAGGGGTCCTATAAAGCTAGCAGCCAGGCAGGCAGCGGCACAGGAGCTAGCAAACAGAGCTGTAAACAAGGGAGTTTGAGTGGGAGTTCTGTTGGAGGAGATGGTATTTGTGTGTGTTTGGTTTTTTATTGGTAGTATCTGTATGTGTAGGGGTTTGGCGGGGCTTTGTGCTTGGAGAGAAGCTGAACCCTGATTAGGGGGCGGGGCTTCACTGACTAGGGGTCCTATAAAGGTAGCAGCCAGTCAGGCAGCGGCACAGACAGCTGCAGCGGCACAGGAGCTAGCAAACAGAGCTCTAAACAGGGGAGTTTGAGTGGGAGTTCTGTTGGAGGAGAAGGTATTTGTGTGTGTTTGGTTTTGTATTGATAGTATCTGTATGTGTAGAGGCTTGGAGGGGCTTTGTGCTGGGAGGGAAGCTGAGCCCTGATTAGGGGGCGGGGCTTGACTGACTAGGGGTCCTATAAAGGTAGCAGCCAGTCAGGCATTGGCACAGACAGCTGCAGCGGCACAGGAGCTAGCAAACAGAGCTGTAAACAGGGGAGTTTGAGTGGGTGTTCTGTTGGAGGAGAAGGTATTTGTGTGTGTTTGGTTTTGTATTGTCAGTATCTGTATGTGCAGGGGCTTTGTGCTGGGAGAGAAGCTGAGCCCTGATTAGGGGGCGGGGCTTGACTGACTAGGGGTCCTATAAAGGTAGCAGCCAGTCAGGCATTGGCACAGACAGCTGCAGCGGCACAGGAGCTAGCAAACAGAGCTGTAAACAGGGGAGTTTGAGTGGGAGTTCTGTTGGAGGAGACGGTATTTGTGTGTGTTTGGTTTTGTATTGGTAGTATCTGTATGTGTAGAGGCTTGGAGGGGCTTTGTGCTGGGAGAGAAGCTGAGCCCTGCTTAGGGGGCGGGGCTTCACTGACAAGGCATCCTATAAAGGTAGCAGCCAGTCAGGCAGCGGCACAGGAGCTAGCAAACAGAGCTGTAAACAGGGGAGTTTGAGTGGGAGTTTTGTTGGAGGAGACGGTATTTGTGTGTGTTTGGTTTTGTATTGGTAGTATCTGTATGTGAAGGGGTTTGGCGGGGCTTTGTGCTTGGAGAGAAGCTGAACCCTGATTAGGGGGCGGGGCTTCACTGACTAGGGGTCCTATAAAGGTAGCAGCCAGTCAGGCAGCGGAACCGACAGCTGCAGCGGCACAGGAGCTAGCAAACAGAGCTGTAAACAGGGGAGTTTGAGTGGGAGTTCTGTTGGAGGAGAAGGTATTTGTGTGTGTTTTTGTATTGGTAGTATCTGTATGTGTAGAGGTTTGAAGGGGCTTTGTGCTGGGAGAGAAGCTGAGCCCTGATTAGGGGGCGGGGCTTCACTGACTCGGGGTCCTATAAAGGTAGCAGCCAGTCAGGCAGCGGCACAGGAGCTAGCAAACAGAGCTGTGAACAGGGGAGTTTGAGTGGGAGTTCTGTTGGAGGAGAAGCTATTTGTGTGTGTTTTTGTATTGGTAGTATATGTATGTGTAGAGGCTTGGAGTGGCTAGGTGCTGCGAGAGAAGCTGAGCCCTGATTAGGGGGCGGGGCTTCACTGACTAGGGGTCCTATAAAGGTAGCAGCCAGTCCGGCAGTGGCACAGGACCTAGCAAACAGAGCTGTGAACAGGGGAGTTTGAGTGGGAGTTCTGTTGGAGGAGAACGTATTTGTGTGTGTTTTTGTATTGGTATTATCTGTATGTGTAGAGGCTTGGAGCGGCTTTGTGATGGGAGAGAAGCTGAGCCCTGATTAGGGGGCGGGGCTTCACTGACTAGGGGTCCTATAAAGGTAGCAGCCAGTCCGGCAGTGGCAAAGGACCTAGCAAACAGAGCTGTGAACAGGGGAGTTTGAGTGGGAGTTCTGTTGGAGGAGAAAGTATTTGTGTGTGTTTTTGTATTGGTAGTATCTGTATGTGTAGAGGCTTGGAGGGGCTTTGTGCTGGGAGAGAAGCTGAGCCCTGATTAGGGGGCGGGGCTTGACTGACTAGGGTTCCTACAAAGGTAGCAGCCAGTCAGGCAGCGGCTCAGACAGCTGCAGCGGCACAGGAGCTAGCAAACAGAGCTGTAAACAGGGGAGTTGGAGAGGGAGTTCTGTTGGAGGAGAAGGTATTTGTTTGTGTTTGGTTTTGTATTGTCAGTATCTGTATGTGCAGGGGCTTTGTGCTGGGAGAGAAGCTGAGCCCTGATTAGGGGGCGGGGCTTCCCTGACTAGGGGTCCTATAAAGGTAGCAGCCAATCAGGCAGCCGCACAGGAGCTAGCAAACAGAGCTGTAAACAGGGGAGTTGGAGTGGGAGTTCTGTTGGAGGAGAAGGTATTTCTGTGTGTTTTTGTATTGGTAGTATCTGTATGTGTAGAGGCTTGGAGGGGCTAGGTGCTGGGAGAGAAGCTGAGCCCTGACTAGGGGGCGGGGCTTCACTGACTAGGGGTCCTATAAAGGTAGCAGCCAGTCAGGCAGCGGCACAGGAGCTAGCAAACAGAGCTGTAAGCAGGGGAGTTTGAGTGGGAGTTCTGTTGGAGAAGAAGGTATTTGTGTGTGTTTTTGTATTGGTAGTATCTGTATGTGTAGAGGCTTGGAGGGGCTAGGTGCTGGGAGAGAAGCTGAGCCCTGATTAGGGGGCGGGGCTTGACTGACTAGGGGTCCTATAAAGGTAGCAGCCAGTCAGGCAGCGGCTCAGACAGCTGCAGCGGCACAGGAGCTAGCAAACAGAGCTGTAAACAGCGGAGTTGGAGTGGGAGTTCTGTTGGAGGAGAAGTTATTTGTTTGCGTTTGGTTTTGTATTGTCAGTATCTGTATGTGCAGGGGCTTTGTGCTGGGAGAGAAGCTGAGCCCTGATTAGGGGGCGGGGCTTCCCTGACTAGGGGTCCTATAAAGGTAGCAGCCAGTCAGGCAGCGGCACAGGAGCTAGCAAACTGAGCTGTAAACAGGGGAGTTTGAGTTGGAGTTCTGTTGGAGGAGAAGGTATTTGTGTGTGTTTGGTTTTGTATTGGTATTATCTGTATGTGTAGAGGCTTGGAGGGGCTTTGTGCTGGGAGAGAAGCTGAGCCCTGATTAGGGGGCGGGGCTTCACTGACTCTGGGTCCTATAAAGGTAGCAGCCAGTCAGGCAGCGGCACAGGAGCTGGAAAACAGAGCTGTGAACAGGGGAGTTTGTGTGGGAGTTCTGTTGGAGGAGAAGGTATTTGTGTGTGTTTTTGTATTGGTAGTATCTGTATGTGTAGAGGCTTGGAGGGGCTTTGTGCTGGGGGAGAAGCTGAGCCCTGATTAGGGGGCGGGGCTTCACTGACTAGGGGTCCTATAAAGGTAGCAGCCAGTCAGGCAGCGGAACAGACAGCTGCAGCGGCACAGGAGCTGGAAAACAGAGCTGTAAACAGGGGAGTTTGTGTGGGAGTTCTGTTGGAGGAGAAGGTATTTGTGTGTGTTTTTGTATTGGTAGTATCTGTATGTGTAGAGGCTTTGAGGGGCTTTGTGCTGGGGGAGAAGCTGAGCCCTGATTAGGTGGCGGGGCTTCACTGACTAGGGGTCCTATAAAGGTAGCAGCCAGTCAGGCAGCGGCACAGGAGCTAGCAAACAGAGCTGTAAACAGGGGAGTTTGAGGTGGGAGTTCTGTTGGAGGAGAAGGTATTTGTGTGTTTGGTTTTGTATTGGTGGTATCTGTATGTGTAGAGGCTTGGAGGGGCTTTGTGCTGGGAGAGAAGCTGAGCCCTGATTAGGGGGCGGGGCTTGACTGACTAGGGTTCCTATAAAGGTAGCAGCCAGTCAGGCAGCGGCTCAGACAGCTGCAGCGGCACAGGAGCTAGCAAACAGAGCTGTAAACAGGGGAATTGGAGTGGGAGTTCTGTTGGAGGAGAAGGTATTTGTGTGTTTGGTTTTGTATTGGTGGTATCTGTATGTGTAGAGGCTTGGAGGGGCTTTGTGCTGGGAGAGAAGCTGAGCCCTGATTAGGGGGCGGGGCTTCACTGACTAGGGGTCCTATAAAGGTAGCAGCCAATCAGGCAGCGGCACAGGAGCTAGCAAACAGAGCTGTAAACAGGGGAGTTGGAGAGGGAGTTCTGTTGGAGGAGAAGGTATTTGTTTGTGTTTGGTTTTGTATTGTCAGTATCTGTATGTGCAGGGGTTTTGTGCTGGGAGAGAAGCTGAGCCCTGATTAGGGGGCGGGGCTTCCCTGACTAGGGGTCCTAGAAAGGTAGCAGCCAATCAGGCAGCCGCACAGGAGCTAGCAAACAGAGCTGTAAACAGGGGAGTTTGAGTTGGAGTTCTGTTGGAGGAGAAGGTATTTGTGTGTGTTTGGTTTTGTATTGGTAGTATCTGTATGTGTAGAGGCTTGGAGGGGCTTTGTGCTGGGAGAGAAGCTGAGCCCTGATTAGGGGGCGGGGCTTGACTGACTAGGGGTCCTATAAAGGTAGCAGCCAGTCAGGCAGCGGCTCAGACAGCTGCAGCGGCACAGGAGCTAGCAAACAGAGCTGCAAACAGGGGAGTTGGAGTGGGAGTTCTGTTGGAGGAGAAGGTATTTGTGTGTGTTTGGTTTTGTATTGGTAGTATCTGTATGTGCAGGGGCTTTGTGCTGGGAGAGAAGCTGAGCCCTGATTAGGGGGCGGGGCTTCACTGACTAGGGGTCCTATAAAGGTAGCAGCCAGTCAGGCAGCAGCACAGGAGCTAGCAAACAGAGCTGTGAACAGGGGAGTTTGAGTGGAAGTTCTGTTGGAGGAGAAGGTATTTGTGTGTGTTTTTGTATTGGTAGTATCTGTATGTGTAGAGGCTTGGAGGAGCTAGGTGCTGGGAGAGAAGCTGAGCCCTGATTAGGGGGCGGGGCTTCACTGACTAGGGGTCCTATAAAGGTAGCAGCCAGTCAGGCAGCGGCACACACAGCTGCAGCGGCACAGGAGCTAGCAAACAGAGCTGTAAAGAGGGGAGTTGGAGTGGGAGTTCTGTTAGAGGAGAAGGTATTTGTGTGTGTTTGGTTTTGTATTTGTAGTATCTGTATGTGTAGAGGCTTGGAGGGGCTTTGTGCTGGGAGAGAAGCTGAGCCCTGATTAGGGGGCGGGGCTTCCCTGACTAGGGGTCCTATAAAGGTAGCAGCCAATCAGGCAGCGGCACAGGAGCTAGCAAACAGAGCTGTAAACAGGGGAGTTTGAGTTGGAGTTCTGTTGCAGGAGAAGGTATTTGTGTGTGTTAGGTTTTGTATTGGTAGTATCTGTATGTGTAGAGGCTTGGAGGGGCTTTGTGCTGGGAGAGAAGCTGAGCCCTGATTAGGGGGCGGGGCTTCACTGACTAGGGGTCCTATAAAGGTAGCAGCCAGTCAGGCAGCGGCACAGACAGCTGAAGCGGCACAGGAGCTAGCAAACAGAGCTGTAAACAGGGGAGTTGGAGTGGGAGTTCTGTTGGAGGAGAAGGTATTTGTGTGTGTTTGGTTTTGTATTGGTAGTATCTGTATGTGTAGGGGCTTTGTGCTGGGAGAGAAGCTGAGCCCTGATTAGGGGGCGGGGCTTCACTGACTAGGGGTCCTATAAAGGTAGCAGCCAGTCAGGCAGCGGCAAAGACAGCTGAAGCGGCACAGGAGCTAGCAAACAGAGCTGTAAACAGGGGAGTTGGAGTGGGAGTTCTGTTGGAGGAGAAGGTATTTGTGTGTTTTTTTGTATTGGTAGTATCTGTATGTGTAGAGGCTTGGAGGGGCTAGGTGCTGTTAGAGAAGCTGAGCCCTGATTAGGGGGCGGGGCTTCACTGACTAGGGGTCCTATAAAGGTAGCAGCCAGTCAGGCAGCGGCACAGACAGCTGAAGCGGCACAGGAGCTAGCAAACAGAGCTGTAAACAGGGGAGTTTGAGTGGGAGTTCTGTTGGAGGAGAAGGTATTTGTGTGTGTTTGGTTTTGTATTGTCAGTATCTGTATGTGCAGGGGCTAGGTGCTGCGAGAGAAGCTGAGCCCTGATTAGGGGGCGGGACTTCACTGACTAGGGGTCCTATAAAGGTAGCAGCCAGTCAGGCAGCGGCACAGACAGCTGAAGCGGCACAGGAGCTAGCAAACAGAGCTGTGAGCAGGGGAGTTTGAGTGGGAGCTCTGTTGGAGGAGAAGGTATTTGTGTGTGTTTTTGTATTGGTATTATCTGTATGTGTAGAGGCTTGGAGGGGCTAGGTGCTGCGAGGAAGCTGAGCCCTGATTAGGGGGCGGGGCTTCACTGACTAGGGGTCCTATAAAGGTAGCAGCCAGTCAGGCATTGGCACAGACAGCTGCAGCGGCACAGGAGCTAGCAAACAGAGCTGTAAACAGGGGAGTTTGAGTGGGAGTTCTGTTGGAGGAGAAGGTATTTGTGTGTGTTCGGTTTTGTATTGTCAGTATCTGTATGTGCAGGGGCTTTGTGCTGGGAGAGAAGCTGAGCCCTGATTAGGGGGCGGGACTTCACTGACTAGGGGTCGTATAAAGGTAGCAGCCAGTCAGGCAGCGGCAAGGGAGCTAGCAAACAGACCTGTAAACAGGGGAGTTTGAGTGGGAGTTCTGTTGGAGGAGAACGTTTTTGTGTGTGTTTTTGTATTGGTATTATCTGTATGTGTAGAGGCTTGGAGGGGCTTTGTGCTGGGAGAGAAGCTGAGCCCTGATTAGGGGGCGGGGCTTCACTGACTAGGGGTCCTATAAAGGTAGCAGCCAGTCAGGCAGCGGCACAGGAGCTAGCAAACAGAGCTGTGAACAGGGGGTTTGAGTGGGAGTTCTGTTGGAGGAGAAGCTATTTGTGTGTGTTTTTGTATTGGTAGTATCTGTATGTGTAGAGGCTTTTAGGGGCTAGGTGCTGCGAGAGAAGCTGAGCCCTGATTAGGGGGCGGGGCTTCACTGACTAGGGGTCCTATAAAGGTAGCAGCCAGTCAGGCAGCGGCACAGGAGCTAGCAAACAGAGCTGTAAACAGGGGAGTTTGAGTGGGAGTTCTGTTGGAGGAGAACGTATTTGTGTGTTTTTGTATTGGTATTATCTGTATGTGTAGAGGCTTGGAGGGGCTTTGTGCTGGGAGAGAAGCTGAGCCCTGATTAGGGGGCGGGGCTTCACTGACTAGGGGTCCTATAAAGTTAGCAGCCAGTCAGGCAGCGGAACAGACAGCTGCAGTGGCACAGGAGCTAGCAAACAGAGCTGTGAACAGGGGAGTTTGAGTGGGAGTTCTGTTGGAGGAGAAGGTATTTGTGTGTGTTTGGTTTTGCATTGGTAGTATCTGTATGTGTCGAGGCTTGGAGGGGCTTTGTGCTGGTAGAGAAGCTGAGCCCTGATTAGGGGGCGGGGCTTCACTGACTAGGGGTCCTATAAAGGTAGCAGCCAGTCAGGCAGCGGCACAGGAGCTAGCAAAGAGAGCTGTGAACAGGGGAGTTTGAGTGGGAGTTCTTTTGGAGGAGAAGGTATTTGTGTGTGTTTTTGTATTGGTAGTATCTGTATGTGTAGAGGCTTGGAGGGGCTAGGTGCTGCGAGAGAAGCTGAGCCCTGATTAGGGGGCGGGGCTTCACTGACTAGGGGTCCTATAAAGGTAGCAGGCAGTCAGGCAGCGGCACAGGAGCTAGCAAACAGAGCTGTGAACAGGGGAGTTTGAGTGGGAGTTTTGTTGGAGGAGAACGTATTTGTGTGTGTTTTTGTATTGGTATTATCTGTATGTGTAGAGGCTTGGAGGGGCTTTGTGCTGGGAGAGAAGCTGAGCCCTGATTAGGGGGCGGGGCTTCACTGACTAGGGGTCCTATAAAGGTAGCAGCCAGTCAGGCAGCGACACAGGAGCTAGCAAAGAGAGCTGTGAACAGGGGAGTTTGAGTGGGAGTTTTGTTGGAGGAGAACGTATTTGTGTGTGTTTCTGTATTGGTAGCATCTGTATGTGTAGAGGCTTGCAGGGGTTAGGTGCTGCCAGAGAAGCTGAGCCCTGATTAGGGGGCGGGGCTTCACTGACTAGGGGTCCTATAAAGGTAGCAGCCAGTCAGGCAGCGGCACAGACAGCTGCAGCGGCACAGGAGCTAGGAAACAGAGCTGTAAACAGGGGAGTTTGAGTGGGAGTTCTGTTGGAGGAGATGGTATTTGTGTGTGTTTGGTTTTGTATTGGTAGTATCTGTATGTGTAGGGGTTTGGCGGGGCTTTGTGCTTGGAGAGAAGCTGAGCCCTGATTAGGGGGCGGGGCTTAACTGACTAGGGGTCCTATAAAGGAAGCAGCCAGTCAGGCAGCGGAACAGACAGCTGCAGTGGCACAGGAGCTAGCAAACAGAGCTGTGAACAGGGGAGTTTGAGTGGGAGTTCTGTTGGAGGAGAAGGTATTTGTGTGTGTTTTTGTATTGGTATTATCTCTATGTGTAGAGGCTTGGAGGGGCTAGGTGCTGCGAGAGAAGCTGAGCCCTGATTAGGGGGCGGGGCTTCACTGACTAGGGGTCCTATAAAGGTAGCAGCCAGTCAGGCATTGGCACAGACAGCTGCAGCGGCACAGGAGCTAGCAAACAGAGCTGTAAACAGGGGAGTTTGAGTGGCAGTTCTGTTGGAGGAGAAGGTACTTGTGTGTGTTCGGTTTTGTATTGGTAGTATCTGTATGTGTACGGGCTTTGTGCTGGGAGAGAAGCTGAGCCCTGATTAGGGGGCGGTGCTTCCCTGACTAGGGGTCCTATAAAGGTAGCAGCCAGTCAGGCAGCGGCACAGCAGCTAGCAAACAGAGCTGTAAGCAGGGGAGTTTGAGTGGGAGTTCTGTTGGAGGAGAAGGTATTTGTGTGTTTTTTTGTATTGGTAGTATCTGTATGTGTAGAGGCTTGGAGGGGCTTTGTGCTGGGAGAGAAGCTGAGCCCTGATTAGGGGGCGGGGCTTCACTGATTACGGGTCCTAGAAAGGGAGCAGCCAGTCAGGCAGCGGCACAGACAGCTGCAGTGGGACAGGAGCTAGCAAACAGGGCTGTAAAGAGGGGAGTTTGAGTGGGAGTTCTGTTGGAAGAGAAGGTATTTGCGTGTGTTTGGTTTTGTATTAGTAGTATCTGTATGTGAAGGGGCTTTGTGCTGGGAGAGAAGCTGAGCCCTGATTAGGGGGCGGGGCCTCACTGACTAGGGGTCCTATAAAGGTAGCAGCCAGTAAGGCAGCGGCACAGGAGCTAGCAAACAGAGCTGTAAGCAGGGGAATTTGAGTGGGAGTTCTTTTGGAGGAGAAGGTATTTGTGTGTTTTTTTGTATTGGAAGTATCTGTATGTGTAGAGGCTTGGAGGGGCTTTGTGCTGGGAGAGAAGCTGAGCCCTGATTAGGGGGCGGGGCTTCACTGATTAGGGGTCCTATAAAGCTAGCAGCCAGGCAGGCAGCGGCACAGGAGCTAGCAAACAGAGCTGTAAACAAGGGAGTTTGAGTGGGAGTTCTGTTGGAGGAGATGGTATTTGTGTGTGTTTGGTTTTTTATTGGTAGTATCTGTATGTGTAGGGGTTTGGCGGGGCTTTGTGCTTGGAGAGAAGCTGAACCCTGATTAGGGGGCGGGGCTTCACTGACTAGGGGTCGTATAAAGGTAGCAGCCAGTCAGGCAGCGGCAAGGGAGCTAGCAAACAGAGCTGTGAACAGGGGAGTTTGAGTGGGAGTTCTGTTGGAGGAGAAGGTATTTGTGTGTGTTTGGTTTTGCATTGGTAGTATCTGTATGTGTCGAGGCTTGGAGGGGCTTTGTGCTGGTAGAGAAGCTGAGCCCTGATTAGGGGGCGGGGCTTCACTGACTAGGGGTCCTATAAAGGTAGCAGCCAGTCAGGCAGCGGCACAGGAGCTAGCAAAGAGAGCTGTGAACAGGGGAGTTTGAGTGGGAGTTCTTTTGGAGGAGAAGGTATTTGTGTGTGTTTTTGTATTGGTAGTATCTGTATGTGTAGAGGCTTGGAGGGGCTAGGTGCTGCGAGAGAAGCTGAGCCCTGATTAGGGGGCGGGGCTTCACTGACTACGGGTCCTATAAAGGTAGCAGCCAGTCAGGCAGCGACACAGGAGCTAGCAAACAGAGCTGTGAACAGGGGAGTTTGAGTGGGAGTTTTGTTGGAGGAGAACGTATTTGTGTGTGTTTCTGTATTGGTAGCATCTGTATGTGTAGAGGCTTGCAGGGGTTAGGTGCTGCCAGAGAAGCTGAGCCCTGATTAGGGGGCGGGGCTTCACTGACTAGGGGTCCTATAAAGGTAGCAGCCAGTCAGGCAGCGGCACAGACAGCTGCAGCGGCACAGGAGCTAGGAAACAGAGCTGTAAACAGGGGAGTTTGAGTGGGAGTTCTGTTGGAGGAGATGGTATTTGTGTGTGTTTGGTTTTGTATTGGTAGTATCTGTATGTGTACGGGCTTTGTGCTGGGAGAGAAGCTGAGCCCTGATTAGGGGGCGGTGCTTCCCTGACTAGGGGTCCTATAAAGGTAGCAGCCAGTCAGGCAGCGGCACAGCAGCTAGCAAACAGAGCTGTAAGCAGGGGAGTTTGAGTGGGAGTTCTGTTGGAGGAGAAGGTATTTGTGTGTTTTTTTGTATTGGTAGTATCTGTATGTGTAGAGGCTTGGAGGGGCTTTGTGCTGGGAGAGAAGCTGAGCCCTGATTAGGGGGCGGGGCTTCACTGATTACGGGTCCTAGAAAGGGAGCAGCCAGTCAGGCAGCGGCACAGACAGCTGCAGTGGCACAGGAGCTAGCAAACAGGACTGTAAAGAGGGGAGTTTGAGTGGGAGTTCTGTTGGAAGAGAAGGTATTTGCGTGTGTTTGGTTTTGTATTAGTAGTATCTGTATGTGTAGGGGCTTTGTGCTGGGAGAGAAGCTGAGCCCTGATTAGGGGGCGGGGCCTCACTGACTAGGGGTCCTATAAAGGTAGCAGCCAGTAAGGCAGCGGCACAGGAGCTAGCAAACAGAGCTGTAAGCAGGGGAATTTGAGTGGGAGTTCTTTTGGAGGAGAAGGTATTTGTGTGTTTTTTTGTATTGGAAGTATCTGTATGTGTAGAGGCTTGGAGGGGCTTTGTGCTGGGAGAGAAGCTGAGCCCTGATTAGGGGGCGGGGCTTCACTGACTAGGGGTCCTATAAAGGTAGCAGCCAGTCAGGCAGCGGCACAGACAGCTGCAGCGGCACAGGAGCTAGCAAACAGAGCTGTAAACAGGGGAGTTTGAGTGGGAGTTCTGTTGGAGGAGACGGTATTTGTGTGTGTTTGGTTTTGTATTGGTAGTATCTGTATGTGTAGAGGCTTGGAGGGGCTTTGTGCTGGGAGAGAAGCTGAGCCCTGCTTAGGGGGCGGGGCTTCACTGACAAGGCATCCTATAAAGGTAGCAGCCAGTCAGGCAGCGGCACAGGAGCTAGCAAACAGAGCTGTAAACAGGGGAGTTTGAGTGGGAGTTTTGTTGGAGGAGACGGTATTTGTGTGTGTTTGGTTTTGTATTGGTAGTATCTGTATGTGAAGGGGTTTGGCGGGGCTTTGTGCTTGGAGAGAAGCTGAACCCTGATTAGGGGGCGGGGCTTCACTGACTAGGGGTCCTATAAAGGTAGCAGCCAGTCAGGCAGCGGAACAGACAGCTGCAGCGGCACAGGAGCTAGCAAACAGAGCTGTAAACAGGGGAGTTTGAGTGGGAGTTCTGTTGGAGGAGAAGGTATTTGTGTGTGTTTTTGTATTGGTAGTATCTGTATGTGTAGAGGTTTGAAGGGGCTTTGTGCTGGGAGAGAAGCTGAGCCCTGATTAGGGGGCGGGGCTTCACTGACTCGGGGTCCTATAAAGGTAGCAGCCAGTCAGGCAGCGGCACAGGAGCTAGCAAACAGAGCTGTGAACAGGGGAGTTTGAGTGGGAGTTCTGTTGGAGGAGAAGGTATTTGTGTGTGTTTTTGTATTGGTAGTATATGTATGTGTAGAGGCTTGGAGTGGCTAGGTGCTGCGAGAGAAGCTGAGCCCTGATTAGGGGGCGGGGCTTCACTGACTAGGGGTCCTATAAAGGTAGCAGCCAGTCCGGCAGTGGCACAGGACCTAGCAAACAGAGCTGTGAACAGGGGAGTTTGAGTGGGAGTTCTGTTGGAGGAGAACGTATTTGTGTGTGTTTTTGTATTGGTATTATCTGTATGTGTAGAGGCTTGGAGCGGCTTTGTGATGGGAGAGAAGCTGAGCCCTGATTAGGGGGCGGGGCTTCACTGACTAGGGGTCCTATAAAGGTAGCAGCCAGTCCGGCAGTGGCACAGGACCTAGCAAACAGAGCTGTGAACAGGGGAGTTTGAGTGGGAGTTCTGTTGGAGGAGAAGGTATTTGTGTGTGTTTTTTGTATTGGTAGTATCTGTATGTGTAGAGGCTTGGAGGGGCTAGGTGCTGCGAGAGAAGCTGAGCCCTGATTAGGGGGCGGGACTTCACTGACTAGGGGTCCTATAAAGGTAGCAGCCAGTCAGGCAGCGGCAAGGGAGCGAGCAAACAGACCTGTAAACAGGGGAGTTTGAGTGGGAGTTCTGTTGGAGGAGAACGTATTTGTGTGTGTTTTTGTATTGGTATTATCTGTATGTGTAGAGGCTTGGAGGGGCTTTGTGCTGGGAGAGAAGCTGAGCCCTGATTAGGGGGCGCGGCTTCACTGACTAGGGGTCCTATAAAGGTAGCAGCCAGTCAGGCAGCGGCACAGGAGCTAGCAAACAGAGCTGGAAACAGGGGAGTTTGAGTGGGAGTTCTGTTGGAGGAGAAGGTATTTGTGTGTGTTTGGTTTTGTATTGTCAGTATCTGTATGTGCAGGGGCTTTGTGCTGGGAGAGAAGCTGAGCCCTGATTAGGGGGCGGGGCTTCCCTGACTACGGGTCCTATAAAGGTAGCAGCCAGTCAGGCAGCGGCACAGGAGCTAGCAAACAGAGCTGTAAACAGGGGAGTTTGAGTGGGAGTTCTGTTGGAGGAGAAGGTATTTGTGTGTGTTTTTGTATTGGTAGTATCTGTATGTGTAGAGGCTTGGAGGGGCTAGGTGCTGCGAGAGAAGCTGAGCCCTGATTAGGGGGCGGGGCTTCACTGACTAGGGGTCCTATAAAGGTAGCAGCCAGTCAGGCAGCGGCACAGGAGCTAGCAAACAGAGCTGTGAACAGGGGAGTTTGAGTGGGAGTTCTGTTGGAGGAGAAGCTATTTGTGTGTGTTTTTGTATTGGTAGTATCTGTATGTGTAGAGGCTTGGAGGGGCTAGGTGCTGCGGGAGAAGCTGAGCCCTGATTAGGGGGCGGGGCTTCACTGACTAGGGGTCCTATAAAGGTAGCAGCCAGTCAGACAGCGGCAAGGGAAGTAGCAAACAGACCTGTAAACAGGGGAGTTTGAGTGGGAGTTCTGTTGGAGGAGACCGTATTTGTGTGTGTTTTTGTATTGGTATTATCTGTATGTGTAGAGGCTTGGAGGGGCTTTGTGCTGGGAGAGAAGCTGAGCCCTGATTAGGGGGCGGGGCTTCACTGACTAGGGGTCCTATAAAGGTAGCAGCCAGTCAGGCAGCGACACAGGAGCTAGCAAACAGAGCTGTGAACAGGGGAGTTTGAGTGGGAGTTCTGTTGGAGGAGAAGGTATTTGTGTGTGTTTTTGTATTGGTGGTATCTGTATGTGTAGAGGCTTGGAGGGGTTAGGTGCTGCGAGAGATGCTGAGCCCTGATTAGGGGGCGGGGCTTCACTGACTAGGGGTCCTATAAAGGTAGCAGCCAGTCAGGCAGCAGCACAGACAGCTGCAGCGGCACAGGAGCTAGCAAACAGAGCTGTAAACAGGGGAGTTTGAGTGGGAGTTCTGTTGGAGGAGATGGTATTTGTGTGTGTTTGGTTTTGTATTGGTAGTATCTGTATGTGTAGGGGTTTGGCGGGGCTTTGTGCTTGGAGAGAAGCTGAGCCCTGATTAGGGGGCGGGGCTTAACTGACTAGGGGTCCTATAAAGGTAGCAGCCAGTCAGGCAGCGGAACAGACAGCTGCAGTGGCACAGGAGCTAGCAAACAGAGCTGTGAACAGGGGAGTTTGAGTGGGAGTTCTGTTGGAGGAGAAGGTATTTTTGTGTGTTTTTGTATTGGTAATATCTGTATGTGTAGAGGCTTGGAGGGGCTAGGTGCTGGGAGAGAAGCTGAGCCCTGATTAGGGGGCGGGGCTTGACTGACTAGGGGTCCTATAAAGGTAGCAGCCAGTCAGGCATTGGCACAGACAGCTGCAGCGGCACAGGAGCTAGCAAACAGAGCTGTAAACAGGGGAGTTTGAGTGGGAGTTCTGTTGGAGGAGAAGATATTTGTATGTGTTTGGTTTTGTATTGTCAGTATCTGTATGTGCAGGGGCTTTGTGCTGGAGAGAAGCTGAGCCCTGATTAGGGGGCGGGGCTTCACTGACAAGGCGTCCTATAAAGGTAGCAGCCAGTCAGGCAGCGGCACAGGAGCTAGCAAACAGAGCTGTAAACAGGGGAGTTTGAGTGGGAATTTTGTTGGAGGAGATGGTATTTGTGTGTGTTTGGTTTTGTATTGGTAGTATCTGTATGTGTAGGGGTTTGGCGGGGCTTTGTGCTTGGAGAGAAGCTGAGCCCTGATTAGGGGGCGGGGCTTCACTGACTAGGGGTCCTAGAAAGGGAGCAGCCAGTCAGGCAGCGGCACAGACAGCTGCAGTGGCACAGGAGCTAGCAAACAGAGCTGTAAACAGGGGAGTTTGAGTGGGAGTTCTGTTGGAGGAGAAGGTATTTGTGTGTTTTTTTGTATTGGTAGTATCTGTATATGTAGAGGCTTGGAGGGGCTTTGTGCTGGGAGAGAAGCTGAGCCCTGATTAGGGGGAGGGGCTTGACTGACTAGGGGTCCTATAAAGGTAGCAGCCAGTCAGGTATTGGCACAGACAGCTGCAGCGGCACAGGAGCTAGAAAACAGAGCTGTAAACAGGGGAGTTTGAGTGGGAGTTCTGTTGGAGGAGAAGGTATTTGTGTGTGTTTTGTTTTGTATTGGTAGTATCTGTATGTGTAGAGGCTTGGAGGGGCTTTGTGCTGGGAGAGAAGCTGAGCCCTGATTAGGGGGCGGGGCTTCACTGACTAGGCGTCCTATAAAGGTAGCAGCCAGTCAGGCAGCGGCACAGGAGCTAGCAAACAGAGCTGTAAACAGGGGAGTTTGAGTGGGAGTTTTGTTGGAGGAGATGGTATTTGTGTGTGTTAGGTTTTGTATTGGTAGTATCTGTATGTGTAGGGGTTTGGCGGGGCTTTGTGCTTGGAGAGAAGCTGAGCCCTGATTAGGGGGCGGGGCTTCACTGACTAGGGGTCCTATAAAGGTAGCAGCCAGTCAGGCAGCGGCACAGACAGCTCAAGCGGCACAGGAGCTAGCAAACAGAGCTGTAAACAGGGGAGTTCGAGTGGGAGTTCTGTTGGAGGAGAAGGTATTTGTGTGTGTTTGGTTTTGCATTGGTAGTATCTGTATGTGTAGAGGCTTGGAGGGGCTTTGTGCTGGGAGAGAAGCTGAGCCCTGATTAGGGGGCGGGGCTTCCCTGACTAGGGGTCCTATAAAGGTAGCAGCCAGTCAGGCAGCCGCACAGGAGCTAGTAAACAGAGCTGTAAACAGGGCAGTTTGAGTGGGAGTTCTGTTGGAGGAGAAGGTATTTGTGTGTGTTTTTGTATTGGTAGTATATGTATGTGTAGAGGCTTGAAGGGGCTTTGTGCTGGGAGAGAAGCTGAGCCCTGATTAGGGGGCGGGGCTTCCCCGACTAGGGGTCCTATAAAGGTAGCAGCCAGTCAGGCAGCGGCACAGGAGCTAGCAAACAGAGCTGTAAACAGGGGAGTTTGAGTGGGAGTTCTGTTGGAGGAGAAGGTATTTGTGTGTGTTTTTGTATTGGTAGTATCTGTATGTGTAGAGGCTTGGAGGGGCTTTGTGCTGGGAGAGAAGCTGAGCCCTGATTAGGGGGCGGGGCTTCACTGACTAGGGGTCCTATAAAGGTAGCAGCCAGTCAGGCAGCGGCACAGACAGCTGCAGCGGCACAGGAGCTAGCAAACAGAGCTGTAAACAGGGGAGTTTGAGTGGGAGTTCTGTTGGAGGAGAAGGTATTTGTGTGTGTTCGGTTTTGTATTGGTAGTGTCTGTATGTGTACGGGCTTTGTGCTGGGAGAGAAGCTGAGCCCTGATTAGGGGGCGGGGCTTCACTGACTTGGGGTCCTATAAAGGTAGCAGCCAGTCAGGCAGCCGCACAGACAGCTGCAGCGGCACAGGAGCCAGCAAACAGAGCTGTAAACCGGGGAGTTTGAGTGGGAGTTCTGTTGGAGGAGATGGTATTTGTGTGTGTTTGGTTTTGTATTGGTAGTATCTGTATGTGTAGAGGCTTGGAGGGGCTTTGTGCTGGGAGAGAAGCTGAGCCCTGATTAGGGGGCGGGGCTGACTGACTAGGGGTCCTATAAAGGTAGCAGCCAGTCAGGCAGCGGCTAATACAGCTGCAGCGGCACAGGAGCTAGCAAACAGAGCTGTAAACAGGGGAGTTGGAGTGGGAGTTCTGTTGGAGGAGATGGTATTTGTGTGTGTTTGGTTTTGTATTGGTAGTATCTGTATGTGTAGAGGCTTGGAGGGGCTTTGTGCTGGGAGAGAAGCTGAGCCCTGATCAGGGGGCGGGGCTTCACTGATTAGGGGTCCTAGAAAGGGAGCAGCCAGTCAGGCAGCGGCACAGACAGCTGCAGTGGCACAGGAGCTAGCAAACAGAGCTGTAAAGAGGGGAGTTTGAGTGGGAGTTCTGTTGGAGCAGAAGGTATTTGTGTGTGTTTGGTTTTGTATTGGTAGTATCTGTATGTGTAGGGGCTTTGTGCTCGGAGAGAAGCTGAGCCCTGATTAGGGGACGGGGCTTCACTGACTAGCGGTCCTATAAAGGTAGCAGCCAGTCAGGCAGCGGCACAGACAGCTGCAGTGGCACAGGAGCTAGCAAACAGAGCTGTGAACAGGGGAGTTTGAGTGGGAGTTCTGTTGGAGGAGAAGGTATTTGTGTGTGTTTGGTTTTGCATTGGTAGTATCTGTATGTGCAGGGGCTTTGTGCTGGGAGAGAAGCTGAGCCCTGATTAGGGGGCGGGGCTTCACTGACGAGGGGTCCTATAAAGGTAGCAGCCAGTCAGGCAGCGGCACAGGAGCTAGCAAACAGAGCTGTAAACAGGGCAGTTTGAGTGGGAGTTCTGTTGGAGGAGAAGGTATTTGTGTGTTTTTTTGTATTGGTAGTATCTGTATGTGTAGAGGCTTGGAGGGGCTTTGTGCTGGGAGAGAAGCTGAGCCCTGATTGGGGGCGGGGCTTCACTGACTAGGGGTCCTATAAAGTTAGGAGCCAGTCAGGCAGCGGCACAGACAGCTGAAGCGGCACAGGACCTAGCAAACAGAGCTGTAAACAGGGGAGTTGGAGTGGGAGTTCTGTTGGAGGAGAAGGTATTTGTGTGTTTTTTTGTATTGGTAGTATCTGTATGTGTAGAGGCTTGGAGGGGCTTTGTGCTGGGAGAGAAGCTGAGCCCTGATTAGGGGGCGGGGCTTCACTGACGAGGGGTCCTATAAAGGTAGCAGCCAGTCAGGCAGCGGCACAGGAGCTAGGAAACAGAGCTGTGAACAGGGGAGTTTGAGTGGGAGTTCTGTTGGAGGAGAAGGTATTTGTGTGTGTTTTTGTATTGGTAGTATGTGTATGTGTAGAGGCTTGAAGGGGCTTTGTGCTGGGAGAGAAGCTGAGCCCTGACGAGGGGGCGGGGCTTGACTGACTAGGGGTCCTATAAAGGTAGCAGCCAGTCAGGCAGCGGCTCAGACAGCTGCAGCGGCACAGGAGCTAGCAAACAGAGCTGTAAACAGGGGAGTTTGAGTGGGAGTTCTGTAGGAGTAGAAGGTATTTGTGTGTGTTTGGTTTTGTATTGGTAGTATCTGTATGTGTAGAGGCTTGGAGGGGCTTTGTGCTGGGAGAGAAGCTGAGCCCTGATTAGGGGGCGGGGCTTCACTGACTAGGGGTCCTATAAAGGTAGCAGCCAGTCAGGCAGCGGAACAGACAGCTGCAGTGGCACAGGAGCTAGCAAACAGAGCTTTAAACAGGGGAATTTGAGTGGGAGTTCTGTTGGAGGAGAAGGTATTTGTGTGTGTTTTTGTATTGGTAGTATCTGTATGTGTAGAGGCTTGAAGGGGCTTTGTGCTGGGAGAGAAGCTGAGCCCTGATTAGGGGGCGGGGCTTCACTGACTAGGGGTCCTATAAAGGTAGCAGCCAGTCAGGCATTGGCACAGACAGCTGCAGTGGCACAGGAGTTAGCAAACAGAGCTGTGAACAGGGGAGTTTGAGTGGGAGTTCTGTTGGAGGAGAAGGTATTTGTGTGTGTTTGGTTTTGTATTGGTAGTATCTGTATGTGTAGAGGCTTGGAGGGGCTTTGTGCTGGGAGAGAAGCTGAGCCCTGATTAGGGGGCGGGGCTTGACTGACTAGGGGTCCTATAAAGGTAGCAGCCAGTCAGGCAGCGGCAAGGGAGCGAGCAAACAGACCTGTAAACAGGGGAGTTTGAGTGGGAGTTCTGTTGGAGGAGAACGTATTTATGTGTGTTTTTGTATTGGTATTATCTGTATGTGTAGAGGCTTGGAGGGGCTTTGTGCTGGGAGAGAAGCTGAGCCCTGATCAGGGGGCGGGGCTTCACTGATTAGGGGTCCTAGAAAGGGAGCAGCCAGTCAGGCAGCGGCACAGACAGCTGCAGCGGCACAGGAGCTAGCAAACAGAGCTGTAAACAGGGGAGTTGGAGTGGGAGTTCTGTTGGAGCAGAAGGTATTTGTGTGTGTTTGGTTTTGTATTGGTAGTATCTGTATGTGTAGGGGCTTTGTGCTGGGAGAGAAGCTGAGCCCTGATTAGGGGACGGGGCTTCACTGACTAGCGGTCCTATAAAGGTAGCAGCCAGTCAGGCAGCGGAACAGACAGCTGCAGTGGCACAGGAGTTAGCAAACAGAGCTGTGAACAGGGGAGTTTGAGTGGGAGTTCTGTTGGAGGAGAAGGTATTTGTGTGTGTTTTTGTATTGGTATTATCTGTATGTGTAGAGGCTTGGAGGGGCTAGGTGCTGTGAGAGAAGCTGAGCCCTGATTAGGGGGCGGGGCTTCTCTGACTAGGGGTCCTATAAAGGTAGCAGCCAGTCAGGCAGCGGCACAGACAGCTGCAGTGGCACAGGAGCTAGCAAACAGAGCTGTGAACAGGGGAGTTTGAGTGGGAGTTCTGTTGGAGGAGAAGGTATTTGTGTGTGTTTGGTTTTGCATTGGTAGTATCTGTATGTGCAGGGGCTTTGTGCTGGGAGAGAAGCTGAGCCCTGATTGGGGGCGGGGCTTCACTGACTAGGGGTCCTATAAAGGTAGCAGCCAGTCAGGCAGCGGCACAGACAGCTGCAGCGGCACAGGAGCTAGCAAACAGAGCTGTAAACAGGGGAGTTGGAGTGGGAGTTCTGTTGGAGGAGAAGGTATTTGTGTGTGTTTTTGTATTTGTAGTACCTGTATGTGTAGAGGTTTGAAGGGGCTTTGTGCTGGGAGAGAAGCTGAGCCCTGATTAGGGGGCGGGGCTTCACTGACCAGGGGTCCTATAAAGGTAGCAGCCAGTCAGGCAGCGGCAGACAGCTGCAGCGGCACAGGAGCTAGCAAACAGAGCTGTGAACAGGGGAGTTTGAGTGGGAGTTCTGTTGGAGGAGAAGGTATTTGTGTGTGTTTGGTTTTGTATTGGTAGTATCTGTATGTGTAGAGGCTTGGAGGGGCTTTGTGCTGGGAGAGAAGCTGAGCCCTGATTAGGGGGCGGGGCTTCCTTGACTAGGGGTCTGTAAAGGTAGCAGCCAGTCAGGCAGCGGCACAGACAGCTGAAGCGGCACAGGAGCTAGCAAACAGAGCTGTAAACAGGGGAGTTGGAGTGGGAGTTCTGTTGGAGGAGAAGGTATTTGTGTGTGTTTTTGTATTGGTAGTACCTGTATGTGTAGAGGTTTGAAGGGGCTTTGTGCTGGGAGAGAAGCTGAGCCCTGATTAGGGGGCGGGGCTTCACTGACTAGGGGTCCTATAAAGGTAGCAGCCAGTCAGGGAGCGGCACAGGAGCTAGCAAACAGACCTGTAAACAGGGCAGTTTGAGTGGGAGTTCTGTTGGAGGAGAAGGTATTTGTCTGTGTTCGGTTTTGTATTGGTAGTATCTGTATGTGAACGGGCTTTGTGCTGGGAGAGAAGCTGAGCCCTGATTGGGGGCGGGGCTTCACTGACTAGGGGTCCTATAAAGGTAGGAGCCAGTCAGGCAGCGGCACAGGAGCTAGCAAGCAGAGCTGTAAGCAGGGGAGTTTGAGTGGGAGTTCTTTTGGAGGAGAAGGTATTTGTGTGTTTTTTTGTATTGGTAGTATCTGTATGTGTAGAGGCTTGGAGGGGCTTTGTGCTGGGAGAGAAGCTGAGCCCTGATTAGGGGGCGGGGCTTCACAGACTAGGGGTCCTATAAAGGTAGCAGCCAGTCAGGCAGCGGCACAGGAGCTATCAAACAGAGCTGTAAACAGGGGAGTTTGAGTGGGAGTTCTGTTGGAGGAGAAGGTATTTGTTTGTGTTTTTGTATTGGTGGTATCTGTATGTGTAGACGCTTTCAGGGGCATTGTGCTGGGAGAGAAGCTGAGCCCTGATTAGGGGGCGGGGCTTCACTGACTAGGCGTCCTAAAAAGGTAGCAGCCAGTCAGGCAGCGGCACAGACAGCTACAGCGGCACAGGAGCTAGGAAACAGAGCTGTAAACATGGGAGTTTGAGTGGGAGTTCTGTTGGAGGAGAAGGTATTTGTGTGTGTTTGGTTTTGTATTGTCAGTATCTGTATGTGCAGGGGCTTTGTGCTGGGAGAGAAGCTGAGCCCTGATTAGGGGGCGGGGCTTCCCTGACTAGGGGTCCTATAAAGGTAGCAGCCAGTCAGGCAGCGGCACAGGAGCGAGCAAACAGAGCTGTAAACAGGGGAGTTGGAGTGGGAGTTCTGTTGGAGGAGAAGGTATTTGTGTGTTTTTTTGTATTGGTAGTATCTGTATGTGTAGAGGCTTGGAGGGGCTTTGTGCTGGGAGAGAAGCTGAGCCCTGATTAGGGGGCGGGGCTTCACTGACTAGGGGTCCTATAGAGGTAGCAGCCAGTCAGGCAGCGGCACAGACAGCTGCAGCGGCACAGGAGCTAGCAAACAGAGCTCTAAACAGGGGAGTTTGAGTGGGAGTTCTGTTGGAGGAGAAGGTGTTTGTGTGTTTGGTTTTGTATTGGTAGTACCTGTATGTGTACAGGCTTGGAGGGCTTTGTGCTGGGAGAGAAGCTGAGCCCTGATTAGGGGGCGGGGCTTCACAGACTAGGGGTCCTATAAAGGTAGCAGCCAGTCAGGCAGCGGCACAGGAGCTATCAAACAGAGCTGTAAACAGGGGAGTTTGAGTGGGAGTTCTGTTGGAGGAGAAGGTATTTGTTTGTGTTTTTGTATTGGTGGTATCTGTATGTGTAGACGCTTTCAGGGGCATTGTGCTGGGAGAGAAGCTGAGCCCTGATTAGGGGGCGGGGCTTCACTGACTAGGCGTCCTAAAAAGGTAGCAGCCAGTCAGGCAGCGGCACAGACAGCTACAGCGGCACAGGAGCTAGGAAACAGAGCTGTAAACATGGGAGTTTGAGTGGGAGTTCTGTTGGAGGAGAAGGTATTTGTGTGTGTTTGGTTTTGTATTGTCAGTATCTGTATGTGCAGGGGCTTTGTGCTGGGAGAGAAGCTGAGCCCTGATTAGGGGGCGGGGCTTCCCTGACTAGGGGTCCTATAAAGGTAGCAGCCAGTCAGGCAGCGGCACAGGAGCGAGCAAACAGAGCTGTAAACAGGGGAGTTGGAGTGGGAGTTCTGTTGGAGGAGAAGGTATTTGTGTGTTTTTTTGTATTGGTAGTATCTGTATGTGTAGAGGCTTGGAGGGGCTTTGTGCTGGGAGAGAAGCTGAGCCCTGATTAGGGGGCGGGGCTTCACTGACTAGGGGTCCTATAGAGGTAGCAGCCAGTCAGGCAGCGGCACAGACAGCTGCAGCGGCACAGGAGCTAGCAAACAGAGCTCTAAACAGGGGAGTTTGAGTGGGAGTTCTGTTGGAGGAGAAGGTGTTTGTGTGTTTGGTTTTGTATTGGTAGTATCTGTATGTGTAGAGGCTTGGAGGGCTTTGTGCTGGGAGAGAAGCTGAGCCCTGATTAGGGGGCGGGGCTTCACTGACTAGGGGTCCTATGAAGGTAGCAGCCAGTCAGGCAGCGGCACAGGAGCTAGCAAACAGACCTGTAAACAGGGCAGTTTGAGTGGGAGTTCTGTTGGAGGAGAAGGTATTTGTGTGTGTTTGGTTTTGTATTGGTAGTATCTGTAGGTGTAGAGGTTTGGAGGGGCTAGGTGCTGCGAGAGAAGCTGAGCCCTGATTAGGGGGCGGGGCTTCACTGACTAGGGGTCCTATAAAGGTAGCAGCCAGTCAGGCAGCGGCACAGACAGCTGCAGCGGCACAGGAGCTAGCAAACAGAGCTGTAAACAGGGGAGTTTGAGTGGGAGTTCTGTTGGAGGAGAAGGTATTTGTGTGTGTTTGGTTTTGCATTGGTAGTATCTGTATGTGTAGAGGCTTGAAGGGGCTTTGTGCTGGGAGAGAAGCTGAGCCCTGATTAGGGGGCGGGGATTCACTGACTAGGGGTCCTACAAACGTAGCAGCCAGTCAGGCAGCGGCACAGGAGCTAACAAACAGAGCTGTGAACAGGGGAGTTTGAGTGGGAGTTCTGTTGGAGGAGAAGGTATTTGTGTGTGTTTGGATTTGTATTGTCAGTATCTGTATGTGCAGGGGCTTTGTGCTGGGAGAGAAGCTGAGCCCTGATTAGGGGGCGGGGCTTCCCTGACTAGGGGTCCTATAAAGGTAGCAGCCAGTCAGGCAGCGGCACAGGAGCTAGCAAACAGAGCTGTAAACAGGGGATTTTGAGTGGGAGTTCTGTTGGAGGAGAAGGTATTTGTGTGTTTTTTTGTATTGGTATTATCTGTATGTGTAGAGCCTTGGAGGGGCTTTGTGCTGGGAGAGAAGCTGAGCCCTGATTAGGGGGCGGGTCTTCACTGACTAGGGGTCCTATAAAGGTAGCAGCCAGTCAGGCAGCGGCACAGACAGCTGCAGCGGCACAGGAGCTAGCAAACAGAGCTGTAAACAGGGGAGTTGGAGTGGGAGTTCTGTTGGAGGAGATGGTATTTGTGTGTGTTTGGTTTTGTATTGGTAGTATCTGTATGTGTAGAGGCTTGGAGGGGCTAGGTGCTGTGAGAGAAGCTGAGCCCTGATTAGGGGGCGGGGCTCCTCTGACTAGGGGTCCTATAAAGGTAGCAGCCAGTCAGGCAGCGGCACAGACAGCTGCAGTGGCACAGGAGCTAGCAAACAGAGCTGTGAACAGGGGAGTTTGAGTGGGAGTTCTGTTGGAGGAGAAGGTATTTGTGTGTGTTTGGTTTTGTATTGGTAGTAGCTGTAGGTGTAGAGGCTTGGAGGGGCTTTGTGCTGGGAGAGAAGCTGAGGCCTGATTAGGGGGCGGGGCTTCACTGACTAGGGGTCCTATAAAGGTAGCAGCCAGTCAGGCAGCGGCACAGGAGCTAGCAAACAGAGCTCTAAACAGGGGAGTTTGAGTGGGAGTTCTGTTGGAGGAGAAGGTGTTTGTGTGTGTTCCGTTTTGTATTGGTAGTATCTGTATGTGTAGAGGTTTGAAGGGGCTTTGTGCTGGGAGAGAAGCTGAGCCCTGATTAGGGGGCGGGGCTTCACTGACTAGGGGTCCTATAAAGGTAGCAGCCAGTCAGGCAGCGGCACAGGAGCTAGCAAGCAGAGCTGTAAACAGGGCAGTTTGAGTGGGAGTTCTGTTGGAGGAGAACGTATTTATGTGTGTTTTTGTATTGGTATTATCTGTATGTGTAGAGGCTTGGAGGGGCTTTGTGCTGGGAGAGAAGCTGAGCCCTGATCAGGGGGCGGGGCTTCACTGATTAGGGGTCCTAGAAAGGGAGCAGCCAGTCAGGCAGCGGCACAGACAGCTGCAGCGGCACAGGAGCTAGCAAACAGAGCTGTAAACAGGGGAGTTGGAGTGGGAGTTCTGTTGGAGCAGAAGGTATTTGTGTGTGTTTGGTTTTGTATTGGTAGTATCTGTATGTGTAGGGGCTTTGTGCTGGGAGAGAAGCTGAGCCCTGATTAGGGGACGGGGCTTCACTGACTAGCGGTCCTATAAAGGTAGCAGCCAGTCAGGCAGCGGAACAGACAGCTGCAGTGGCACAGGAGTTAGCAAACAGAGCTGTGAACAGGGGAGTTTGAGTGGGAGTTCTGTTGGAGGAGAAGGTATTTGTGTATGTTTTTGTATTGGTATTATCTGTATGTGTAGAGGCTTGGAGGGGCTAGGTGCTGTGAGAGAAGCTGAGCCCTGATTAGGGGGCGGGGCTTCTCTGACTAGGGGTCCTATAAAGGTAGCAGCCAGTCAGGCAGCGGCACAGACAGCTGCAGTGGCACAGGAGCTAGCAAACAGAGCTGTGAACAGGGGAGTTTGAGTGGGAGTTCTGTTGGAGGAGAAGGTATTTGTGTGTGTTTGGTTTTGCATTGGTAGTATCTGTATGTGCAGGGGCTTTGTGCTGGGAGAGAAGCTGAGCCCTGATTGGGGGCGGGGCTTCACTGACTAGGGGTCCTATAAAGGTAGCAGCCAGTCAGGCAGCGGCACAGACAGCTGCAGCGGCACAGGAGCTAGCAAACAGAGCTGTAAACAGGGGAGTTGGAGTGGGAGTTCTGTTGGAGGAGAAGGTATTTGTGTGTGTTTTTGTATTTGTAGTACCTGTATGTGTAGAGGTTTGAAGGGGCTTTGTGCTGGGAGAGAAGCTGAGCCCTGATTAGGGGGCGGGGCTTCACTGACCAGGGGTCCTATAAAGGTAGCAGCCAGTCAGGCAGCGGCAGACAGCTGCAGCGGCACAGGAGCTAGCAAACAGAGCTGTGAACAGGGGAGTTTGAGTGGGAGTTCTGTTGGAGGAGAAGGTATTTGTGTGTGTTTGGTTTTGTATTGGTAGTATCTGTATGTGTAGAGGCTTGGAGGGGCTTTGTGCTGGGAGAGAAGCTGAGCCCTGATTAGGGGGCGGGGCTTCCTTGACTAGGGGTCTGTAAAGGTAGCAGCCAGTCAGGCAGCGGCACAGACAGCTGAAGCGGCACAGGAGCTAGCAAACAGAGCTGTAAACAGGGGAGTTGGAGTGGGAGTTCTGTTGGAGGAGAAGGTATTTGTGTGTGTTTTTGTATTGGTAGTACCTGTATGTGTAGAGGTTTGAAGGGGCTTTGTGCTGGGAGAGAAGCTGAGCCCTGATTAGGGGGCGGGGCTTCACTGACTAGGGGTCCTATAAAGGTAGCAGCCAGTCAGGGAGCGGCACAGGAGCTAGCAAACAGACCTGTAAACAGGGCAGTTTGAGTGGGAGTTCTGTTGGAGGAGAAGGTATTTGTCTGTGTTCGGTTTTGTATTGGTAGTATCTGTATGTGAACGGGCTTTGTGCTGGGAGAGAAGCTGAGCCCTGATTGGGGGCGGGGCTTCACTGACTAGGGGTCCTATAAAGGTAGGAGCCAGTCAGGCAGCGGCACAGGAGCTAGCAAGCAGAGCTGTAAGCAGGGGAGTTTGAGTGGGAGTTCTTTTGGAGGAGAAGGTATTTGTGTGTTTTTTTGTATTGGTAGTATCTGTATGTGTAGAGGCTTGGAGGGGCTTTGTGCTGGGAGAGAAGCTGAGCCCTGATTAGGGGGCGGGGCTTCACAGACTAGGGGTCCTATAAAGGTAGCAGCCAGTCAGGCAGCGGCACAGGAGCTATCAAACAGAGCTGTAAACAGGGGAGTTTGAGTGGGAGTTCTGTTGGAGGAGAAGGTATTTGTTTGTGTTTTTGTATTGGTGGTATCTGTATGTGTAGACGCTTTCAGGGGCATTGTGCTGGGAGAGAAGCTGAGCCCTGATTAGGGGGCGGGGCTTCACTGACTAGGCGTCCTAAAAAGGTAGCAGCCAGTCAGGCAGCGGCACAGACAGCTACAGCGGCACAGGAGCTAGGAAACAGAGCTGTAAACATGGGAGTTTGAGTGGGAGTTCTGTTGGAGGAGAAGGTATTTGTGTGTGTTTGGTTTTGTATTGTCAGTATCTGTATGTGCAGGGGCTTTGTGCTGGGAGAGAAGCTGAGCCCTGATTAGGGGGCGGGGCTTCCCTGACTAGGGGTCCTATAAAGGTAGCAGCCAGTCAGGCAGCGGCACAGGAGCGAGCAAACAGAGCTGTAAACAGGGGAGTTGGAGTGGGAGTTCTGTTGGAGGAGAAGGTATTTGTGTGTTTTTTTGTATTGGTAGTATCTGTATGTGTAGAGGCTTGGAGGGGCTTTGTGCTGGGAGAGAAGCTGAGCCCTGATTAGGGGGCGGGGCTTCACTGACTAGGGGTCCTATAGAGGTAGCAGCCAGTCAGGCAGCGGCACAGACAGCTGCAGCGGCACAGGAGCTAGCAAACAGAGCTCTAAACAGGGGAGTTTGAGTGGGAGTTCTGTTGGAGGAGAAGGTGTTTGTGTGTTTGGTTTTGTATTGGTAGTACCTGTATGTGTACAGGCTTGGAGGGCTTTGTGCTGGGAGAGAAGCTGAGCCCTGATTAGGGGGCGGGGCTTCACAGACTAGGGGTCCTATAAAGGTAGCAGCCAGTCAGGCAGCGGCACAGGAGCTATCAAACAGAGCTGTAAACAGGGGAGTTTGAGTGGGAGTTCTGTTGGAGGAGAAGGTATTTGTTTGTGTTTTTGTATTGGTGGTATCTGTATGTGTAGACGCTTTCAGGGGCATTGTGCTGGGAGAGAAGCTGAGCCCTGATTAGGGGGCGGGGCTTCACTGACTAGGCGTCCTAAAAAGGTAGCAGCCAGTCAGGCAGCGGCACAGACAGCTACAGCGGCACAGGAGCTAGGAAACAGAGCTGTAAACATGGGAGTTTGAGTGGGAGTTCTGTTGGAGGAGAAGGTATTTGTGTGTGTTTGGTTTTGTATTGTCAGTATCTGTATGTGCAGGGGCTTTGTGCTGGGAGAGAAGCTGAGCCCTGATTAGGGGGCGGGGCTTCCCTGACTAGGGGTCCTATAAAGGTAGCAGCCAGTCAGGCAGCGGCACAGGAGCGAGCAAACAGAGCTGTAAACAGGGGAGTTGGAGTGGGAGTTCTGTTGGAGGAGAAGGTATTTGTGTGTTTTTTTGTATTGGTAGTATCTGTATGTGTAGAGGCTTGGAGGGGCTTTGTGCTGGGAGAGAAGCTGAGCCCTGATTAGGGGGCGGGGCTTCACTGACTAGGGGTCCTATAGAGGTAGCAGCCAGTCAGGCAGCGGCACAGACAGCTGCAGTGGCACAGGAGCTAGCAAACAGAGCTCTAAACAGGGGAGTTTGAGTGGGAGTTCTGTTGGAGGAGAAGGTGTTTGTGTGTTTGGTTTTGTATTGGTAGTATCTGTATGTGTAGAGGCTTGGAGGGCTTTGTGCTGGGAGAGAAGCTGAGCCCTGATTAGGGGGCGGGGCTTCACTGACTAGGGGTCCTATGAAGGTAGCAGCCAGTCAGGCAGCGGCACAGGAGCTAGCAAACAGACCTGTAAACAGGGCAGTTTGAGTGGGAGTTCTGTTGGAGGAGAAGGTATTTGTGTGTGTTTGGTTTTGTATTGGTAGTATCTGTAGGTGTAGAGGTTTGGAGGGGCTAGGTGCTGCGAGAGAAGCTGAGCCCTGATTAGGGGGCGGGGCTTCACTGACTAGGGGTCCTATAAAGGTAGCAGCCAGTCAGGCAGCGGCACAGACAGCTGCAGCGGCACAGGAGCTAGCAAACAGAGCTGTAAACAGGGGAGTTTGAGTGGGAGTTCTGTTGGAGGAGAAGGTATTTGTGTGTGTTTGGTTTTGCATTGGTAGTATCTGTATGTGTAGAGGCTTGAAGGGGCTTTGTGCTGGGAGAGAAGCTGAGCCCTGATTAGGGGGCGGGGATTCACTGACTAGGGGTCCTACAAACGTAGCAGCCAGTCAGGCAGCGGCACAGGAGCTAACAAACAGAGCTGTGAACAGGGGAGTTTGAGTGGGAGTTCTGTTGGAGGAGAAGGTATTTGTGTGTGTTTTTGTGTTGGTAGTATGTGTATGTGTAGAGGCTTGGAGGGGCTAGGTGCTGCGAGAGAAGCTGAGCCCTGATTAGGGGGCGGGGCTTCACTGACTAGGGGTCCTATAAAGGTAGCAGCCAATCAGGCAGGGGCACAGACAGCTGCAGCGGCACAGGAGCTAGCAAACAGAGCTGTGAGCAGGGGAGTTTGAGTGGGAGTTCTGTTGGAGGAGAAGGTATTTGTGTGTGTTTGGATTTGTATTGTCAGTATCTGTATGTGCAGGGGCTTTGTGCTGGGAGAGAAGCTGAGCCCTGATTAGGGGGCGGGGCTTCCCTGACTAGGGGTCCTATAAAGGTAGCAGCCAGTCAGGCAGCGGCACAGGAGCTAGCAAACAGAGCTGTAAACAGGGGATTTTGAGTGGGAGTTCTGTTGGAGGAGAAGGTATTTGTGTGTTTTTTTGTATTGGTATTATCTGTATGTGTAGAGCCTTGGAGGGGCTTTGTGCTGGGAGAGAAGCTGAGCCCTGATTAGGGGGCGGGTCTTCACTGACTAGGGGTCCTATAAAGGTAGCAGCCAGTCAGGCAGCGGCACAGACAGCTGCAGCGGCACAGGAGCTAGCAAACAGAGCTGTAAACAGGGGAGTTGGAGTGGGAGTTCTGTTGGAGGAGATGGTATTTGTGTGTGTTTGGTTTTGTATTGGTAGTATCTGTATGTGTAGAGGCTTGGAGGGGCTAGGTGCTGTGAGAGAAGCTGAGCCCTGATTAGGGGGCGGGGCTCCTCTGACTAGGGGTCCTATAAAGGTAGCAGCCAGTCAGGCAGCGGCACAGACAGCTGCAGTGGCACAGGAGCTAGCAAACAGAGCTGTGAACAGGGGAGTTTGAGTGGGAGTTCTGTTGGAGGAGAAGGTATTTGTGTGTGTTTGGTTTTGTATTGGTAGTAGCTGTAGGTGTAGAGGCTTGGAGGGGCTTTGTGCTGGGAGAGAAGCTGAGGCCTGATTAGGGGGCGGGGCTTCACTGACTAGGGGTCCTATAAAGGTAGCAGCCAGTCAGGCAGCGGCACAGGAGCTAGCAAACAGAGCTCTAAACAGGGGAGTTTGAGTGGGAGTTCTGTTGGAGGAGAAGGTGTTTGTGTGTGTTCCGTTTTGTATTGGTAGTATCTGTATGTGTAGAGGTTTGAAGGGGCTTTGTGCTGGGAGAGAAGCTGAGCCCTGATTAGGGGGCGGGGCTTCACTGACTAGGGGTCCTATAAAGGTAGCAGCCAGTCAGGCAGCGGCACAGGAGCTAGCAAGCAGAGCTGTAAACAGGGCAGTTTGAGTGGGAGTTCTGTTGGAGGAGAAGGTATTTGTGTGTGTTCGGTTTTGTATTGGTAGTATCTGTATATTTACGGGCTTTGTCCTGGGAGAGAAGCTGAGCCCTGATCAGGGGGCGGGGCTTCACTGACTAGGGGTCCTATAAAGGTAGGAGCCAGTCAGGCAGCCGCACAGGAGCTAGCAAGCAGAGCTGTAAGCAGGGGAGTTTGAGTGGGAGTTCTTTTGGAGGAGAAGGTATTTGTGTGTTTTTTTGTATTGGTAGCATGTGTATGTGTAGAGGCTTGGAGGGGCTTTGTGCTGGGAGAGAAGCTGAGCCCTGATTAGGGGGCGGGGCTTCCCTGACTAGGGGTCCTATAAAGGTAGCAGCCAGTCAGGCAGCGGCACAGGAGCTAGGAAACAGACGTGTAAACAGTGGAGTTTGAGTGGGAGTTCTGTTGGAGGAGAAGGTATTTGTGTGTGTTTGGATTTGTATTGATAGTATCTGTATGTGTAGGGTCTTTGTGCTGGGAGAGAAGCTGAGCCCTGATCAGGGGGCGGGGCTTCACTGACTAGGGGTCCTATAAAGGTAGCAGCCAGTCAGGCAGCGGCACAGGAGCTAGCAAACAGAGCTGTAAACAGGGGAGTTTGAGTGGGAGTTCTGTTGGAGGAGATGGTATTGGTGTGTGTTTGGTTTTGTATTGGTAGTATATGTATGTGTAGGGGTTTGGCGGGGCTTTGTGCTTGGAGAGAAGCTGAGCCCTGATTAGGGGGCGGGGCTTCACTGACTAGGGGTCCTATAAATGTAGCATCCAGTCAGGCAGCGGAACAGACAGCTGCAGCGGCACAGGAGCCAGCAAACAGAGCTGTAAACAGGGGAGTTGGAGTGGGAGTTCTGTTGGAGGAGAAGGTATTTGTGCGTGTTTTGTTTTGTATTGTCAGTATCTGTATGTGCAGGGGCTTTGTGCTGATAGAGAAGCTGAGCCCTGATTAGGGGGCGGGGCTTCACTGACTAGGGGTCCTATAAAGGTAGCAGCCAGTCAGGCAGCGGCACAGGAGCTAGCAAACAGAGCTGTGAACAGGGGAGTTTGAGTGGGAATTCTTTTGGAGGAGAAGGTATTTGTGTGTGTTTGGTTTTGTATTGGTAGTATCTCTATGTGTAGGGGCTTTGTGCTGGGAGAGAAGCTGAGCCCTGATTAGGGGGCGGGGCTTGACTGACTGGGGTCCTATAAAGGTAGCAGCCAGTCAGGGAGCGGCACAGACAGCTGAAGCGGCACAGGAGCTAGCAAACAGAGCTGTAAACAGGGGAGTTTGAGTGGGAGTTCTGTTGGAGGAGAAGGTATTTGTGTGTGTTTGGTTTTGTATTGGTAGTATCTGTATGTGTAGGGGCTTTGTGGTGGGAGAGAAGCTGAGCCCTTATTAGGGGGCGGGGCTTCCCTGACTAGGGGTCCTATAAAGGTAGCAGCCAGTCAGGCAGCGGCACAGGAGCTAGCAAACAGAGCTGTGAACAGGGGAGTTTGTGTGGGAATTCTGTTGGAGGAGAAGGTATTTGTGTGTGTTTGGTTTTGTATTGGTAGTTTCTGTATGTGTAGAGGCTTGGAGGGGCTAGGTGCTGGGAGAGAAGCTGAGCCCTGATTAGGGGGCGGGGCTTGACTGACTAGGGGTCCAATAAAGGAAGCAGCCAGTCAGGCAGCGGCACAGACAGCTGCAGCGGCACAGGAGCTAGCAAACAGAGCTGTAAACAGGGGAGTTGGAGTGGGAGTTCTGTTGGAGGAGAAGGTATTTGTGTGTGTTTGTTTTTGTATTGTCAGTATCTGTATGTGCAGGGGCTTTGTGCTGGGAGAGAAGCTGAGCCCTGATTAGGGGGCGGTGCTTCCCTGACTAGGGGTCCTATAAAGGTAGCAGCCAGTCAGGCAGCGGCACAGGAGCTAGCAAACAGAGCTGTAAACAGGGGAGTTTGAGTGGGAGTTCTGTTGGAGGAGAAGGTATTTGTGTGTGTTTGGATTTGTATTGGTAGTATCTGTATGTGTAGGGGCTTCGTGCTGGGAGAGAAGCTGAGCCCTGATTAGGGGGCGGGGCTTCACTGACTAGGGGTCCTCTAAAGGTAGCAGCCAGTCAGACAGCGGCACAGGAGCTAGCAAACAGAGCTGTAAGCAGGGGAGTTTGAGTGGGAGTTCTGTTGGAGGAGAAGGTATTTGTGTTTGGTTTTGTATTGGTAGTATACGTATGTGTAGAGGCTTGAAGGGGCTTTGTGCTGGGAGAGAAGCTGAGCCCTGATTAGGGGGCGGGGCTTCAATGACTAGGGGTCCTATAAAGGTAGCAGCCAGTCAGGCAGCGGCTAAGACAGCTGCAGCGGCACAGGAGCTAGCAAACAGAGCTGTAAACAGGGGAGTTGGAGTGGGAGTTCTGTTGGAGGAGAAGGTATTTGTGTGTGTTTGGTTTTGTATTGGTAGTATCTGTATGTGCAGGGGCTTTGTGCTGGGAGAGAAGCTGAGCCCTGATTAGGGGGCGGGGCTTCACTGACTAGGGGTCCTATAAAGGTAGCAGCCAGTCAGGCAGCGGCACAGGAGCTAGCAAACAGAGCTGTGAACAGGGGAGTTTGAGTGGGAGTTCTGTTGGAGGAGAAGGTATTTGTGTGTGTTTGGTTTTGTATTGGTAGTATCTGTATGTGTAGGGGCTTCGTGCTGGGAGAGAAGCTGAGCCCTGATTAGGTGGCGGGGCTTCACTGACTAGGGGTCCTATGAAGGTAGCAGCCAGTCAGGCAGTGGCACAGGAGCTAGCAAACAGAGCTGTGAACAGGGGAGTTTGAGTGGGAGTTCTGTTGAAGGAGATGGTATTTGTGTGTGTTTGGTTTTGTATTGGTAGTACCTGTATGTGTAGGGGTTTGGCGGGGCTTTGTACTTCGAGAGAAGCTGAGCCCTGATTAGGGGGCGGGGCTTCTCTGACTAGGGGTCCTATAAAGGTAGCAGCCAGTCAGGCAGCGGCACAGACAGCTGCAGTGGCACAGGAGCTAGCAAACAGAGCTGTGAACAGGGGAGTTTCAGTGGGAGTTCTGTTGGAGGAGAAGGTATTTGTGTGTGTTTGGTTTTGCATTGGTAGTATCTGTATGTGCAGGGGCTTTGTGCTGGGAGAGAAGCTGAGCCCTGATTGGGGGCGGGGCTTCACTGACTAGGGGTCCAATAAAGGTAGCAGCCAGTCAGGCAGCGGCACAGACAGCTGCAGCGGCACAGGAGCTAGCAAACAGAGCTGTAAACAGGGGAGTTGGAGTGGGAGTTCTGTTGGAGGAGAAGGTATTTGTGTGTGTTTTTGTATTTGTAGTACCTGTATGTGTAGAGGTTTGAAGGGGCTTTGTGCTGGGAGAGAAGCTGAGCCCTGATTAGGGGGCGGGGCTTCACTGACCAGGGGTCCTAAAAAGGTAGCAGCCAGGCAGGCAGCGGCAGACAGCTGCAGCGGCACAGGAGCTAGCAAACAGAGCTGTGAACAGGGGAGTTTGAGTGGGAGTTCTGTTGGAGGAGAAGGTATTTGTGTGTGTTTGGTTTTGTATTGGTAGTATCCGTATGTGTAGAGGCTTGGAGGGGCTTTGTGCTGGGAGAGAAGCTGAGCCCTGATTAGGGGGCGGGGCTTCCTTGACTAGGGGTCCTGTAAAGGTAGCAGCCAGTCAGGCAGCGGCACAGACAGCTGAAGCGGCACAGGAGCTAGCAAACAGAGCTGTAAACAGGGGAGTTGGAGTGGGAGTTCTGTTGGAGGAGAAGGTATTTGTGTGTGTTTTTGTATTGGTAGTACCTGTATGTGTAGAGGTTTGAAGGGGCTTTGTGCTGGGAGAGAAGCTGAGCCCTGATTAGGGGGCGGGGCTTCACTGACTAGGGGTCCTATAAAGGTAGCAGCCAGTCAGGGAGCGGCACAGGAGCTAGCAAACAGACCTGTAAACAGGGCAGTTTGAGTGGGAGTTCTGTTGGAGGAGAAGGTATTTGTCTGTGTTCGGTTTTGTATTGGTAGTATCTGTATGTGAGCGGGCTTTGTGCTGGGAGAGAAGCTGAGCCCTGATTGGGGGCGGGGCTTCACTGACTAGGGGTCCGATAAAGGTAGGAGCCAGTCAGGCAGCGGCACAGGAGCTAGCAAGCAGAGCTGTAAGCAGGGGTGTTTGAGTGGGAGTTCTTTTGGAGGAGAAGGTATTTGTGTGTTTTTTTGTATTGGTAGTATCTGTATGTGTAGAGGCTTGGAGGGGCTTTGTGCTGGGAGAGAAGCTGAGCCCTGATTAGGGGGCGGGGCTTCACAGACTAGGGGTCCTATAAAGGTAGCAGCCAGTCAGGCAGCGGCACAGGAGCTATCAAACAGAGCTGTAAACAGGGGAGTTTGAGTGGGAGTTCTGTTGGAGGAGAAGGTATTTGTTTGTGTTTTTGTATTGGTGGTATCTGTATGTGTAGACGCTTTCAGGGGCATTGTGCTGGGAGAGAAGCTGAGCCCTGATTAGGGGGCGGGGCTTCACTGACTAGGCGTCCTAAAAAGGTAGCAGCCAGTCAGGCAGCGGCACAGACAGCTACAGCGGCACAGGAGCTAGGAAACAGAGCTGTAAACATGGGAGTTTGAGTGGGAGTTCTGTTGGAGGAGAAGGTATTTGTGTGTGTTTGGTTTTGTATTGTCAGTATCTGTATGTGCAGGGGCTTTGTGCTGGGAGAGAAGCTGAGCCCTGATTAGGGGGCGGGGCTTCCCTGACTAGGGGTCCTATAAAGGTAGCAGCCAGTCAGGCAGCGGCACAGGAGCGAGCAAACAGAGCTGTAAACAGGGGAGTTGGAGTGGGAGTTCTGTTGGAGGAGAAGGTATTTGTGTGTTTTTTTGTATTGGTAGTATCTGTATGTGTAGAGGCTTGGAGGGGCTTTGTGCTGGGAGAGAAGCTGAGCCCTGATTAGGGGGCGGGGCTTCACTGACTAGGGGTCCTATAGAGGTAGCAGCCAGTCAGGCAGCGGCACAGACAGCTGCAGCGGCACAGGAGCTAGCAAACAGAGCTCTAAACAGGGGAGTTTGAGTGGGAGTTCTGTTGGAGGAGAAGGTGTTTGTGTGTTTGGTTTTGTATTGGTAGTATCTGTATGTGTAGAGGCTTGGAGGGCTTTGTGCTGGGAGAGAAGCTGAGCCCTGATTAGGGGGCGGGGCTTCACTGACTAGGGGTCCTATGAAGGTAGCAGCCAGTCAGGCAGCGGCACAGGAGCTAGCAAACAGACCTGTAAACAGGGCAGTTTGAGTGGGAGTTCTGTTGGAGGAGAAGGTATTTGTGTGTGTTTGGTTTTGTATTGGTAGTATCTGTAGGTGTAGAGGTTTGGAGGGGCTAGGTGCTGCGAGAGAAGCTGAGCCCTGATTAGGGGGTGGGGCTTCACTGACTAGGGGTCCTATAAAGGTAGCAGCCAGTCAGGCAGCGGCACAGACAGCTGCAGCGGCACAGGAGCTAGCAAACAGAGCTGTAAACAGGGGAGTTTGAGTGGGAGTTCTGTTGGAGGAGAAGGTATTTGTGTGTGTTTGGTTTTGCATTGGTAGTATCTGTATGTGTAGAGGCTTGAAGGGGCTTTGTGCTGGGAGAGAAGCTGAGCCCTGATTAGGGGGCGGGGATTCACTGACTAGGGGTCCTACAAACGTAGCAGCCAGTCAGGCAGCGGCACAGGAGCTAACAAACAGAGCTGTGAACAGGGGAGTTTGAGTGGGAGTTCTGTTGGAGGAGAAGGTATTTGTGTGTGTTTTTGTGTTGGTAGTATGTGTATGTGTAGAGGCTTGGAGGGGCTAGGTGCTGCGAGAGAAGCTGAGCCCTGATTAGGGGGCGGGGCTTCACTGACTAGGGGTCCTATAAAGGTAGCAGCAAGTCAGGCAGGGGCACAGACAGCTGCAGCGGCACAGGAGCTAGCAAACAGAGCTGTGAGCAGGGGAGTTTGAGTGGGAGTTCTGTTGGAGGAGAAGGTATTTGTGTGTGTTTGGATTTGTATTGTCAGTATCTGTATGTGCAGGGGCTTTGTGCTGGGAGAGAAGCTGAGCCCTGATTAGGGGGCGGGGCTTCACTGACTAGGGGTCCTATAAAGGTAGCAGCCAGTCAGGCAACGGCACAGGAGCTAGCAAACAGACCTGTAAACAGGGCAGTTTGAGTGGGAGTTCTGTTGGAGGAGAAGGTATTTGTGTGTGTTTGGTTTTGTATTGGTAGTAGCTGTAGGTGTAGAGGCTTGGAGGGGCTTTGTGCTGGGAGAGAAGCTGAGGCCTGATTAGGGGGCGGGGCTTCACTGACTAGGGGTCCTATAAAGGTAGCAGCCAGTCAGGCAGCGGCACAGGAGCTAGCAAACAGAGCTCTAAACAGGGGAGTTTGAGTGGGAGTTCTGTTGGAGGAGAAGGTGTTTGTGTGTGTTCGGTTTTGTATTGGTAGTATCTGTATGTGTACAGGTTTGAAGGGGCTTTGTGCTGGGAGAGAAGCTGAGCCCTGATTAGGGGGCGGGGCTTCACTGACTAGGGGTCCTATACAGGTAGCAGCCAGTCAGGCAACGGCACAGGAGCTAGCAAACAGACCTGTAAACAGGGCAGTTTGAGTGGGAGTTCTGTTGGAGGAGAAGGTATTTGTGTGTGTTTGGTTTTGTATTGGTAGTAGCTGTAGGTGTAGAGGCTTGGAGGGGCTTTGTGCTGGGAGAGAAGCTGAGCCCTGATTAGGGGGCGGGGCTTCACTGACTAGGGGTCCTATAAAGGTAGCAGCCAGTCAGGCAGCGGCACAGGAGCTAGCAAGCAGAGCTGTAAACAGGGCAGTTTGAGTGGGAGTTCTGTTGGAGGAGAAGGTATTTGTGTGTGTTCGGTTTTGTATTGGTAGTATCTGTATATTTACGGGCTTTGTCCTGGGAGAGAAGCTGAGCCCTGATCAGGGGGCGGGGCTTCACTGACTAGGGGTCCTATAAAGGTAGGAGCCAGTCAGGCAGCCGCACAGGAGCTAGCAAGCAGAGCTGTAAGCAGGGGAGTTTGAGTGGGAGTTCTTTTGGAGGAGAAGGTATTTGTGTGTTTTTTTGTATTGGTAGCATGTGTATGTGTAGAGGCTTGGAGGGGCTTTGTGCTGGGAGAGAAGCTGAGCCCTGATTAGGGGGCGGGGCTTCCCTGACTAGGGGTCCTATAAAGGTAGCAGCCAGTCAGGCAGCGGCACAGGAGCTAGGAAACAGACGTGTAAACAGTGGAGTTTGAGTGGGAGTTCTGTTGGAGGAGAAGGTATTTGTGTGTGTTTGGTTTTGTATTGATAGTATCTGTATGTGTAGGGTCTTTGTGCTGGGAGAGAAGCTGAGCCCTGATCAGGGGGCGGGGCTTCACTGACTAGGGGTCCTATAAAGGTAGCAGCCAGTCAGGCAGCGGCACAGGAGCTAGCAAACAGAGCTGTAAACAGGGGAGTTTGAGTGGGAGTTCTGTTGGAGGAGATGGTATTGGTGTGTGTTTGGTTTTGTATTGGTAGTATATGTATGTGTAGGGGTTTGGCGGGGCTTTGTGCTTGGAGAGAAGCTGAGCCCTGATTAGGGGGCGGGGCTTCACTGACTAGGGGTCCTATAAATGTAGCATCCAGTCAGGCAGCGGAACAGACAGCTGCAGCGGCACAGGAGCCAGCAAACAGAGCTGTAAACAGGGGAGTTGGAGTGGGAGTTCTGTTGGAGGAGAAGGTATTTGTGTGTGTTTTGTTTTGTATTGTCAGTATCTGTATGTGCAGGGGCTTTGTGCTGATAGAGAAGCTGAGCCCTGATTAGGGGGCGGGGCTTCACTGACTAGGGGTCCTATAAAGGTAGCAGCCAGTCAGGCAGCGGCACAGGAGCTAGCAAACAGAGCTGTGAACAGGGGAGTTTGAGTGGGAATTCTTTTGGAGGAGAAGGTATTTGTGTGTCTTTGGTTTTGTATTGGTTGTATCTCTATGTGTAGGGGCTTTGTGCTGGGAGAGAAGCTGAGCCCTGATTAGGGGGCGGGGCTTAACTGACTAGGGGTCCTATAAAGGTAGCAGCCAGTCAGACAGCGGCACAGGAGCTAGCAAACAGAGCTGTAAGCAGGGGAGTTTGAGTGGGAGTTCTGTTGGAGGAGAAGGTATTTGTGTGTTTTTTTGTATTGGTAGTATACGTATCTGTAGAGGCTTGGAGGGGCTTTGTGCTGGGAGAGAAGCTGAGCCCTGATTAGGGGGCGGGGCTTGACTGACTAGGGGTCCTATAAAGGTAGCAGCCAGTCAGGGAGCGGCACAGACAGCTGAAGCGGCACAGGAGCTAGCAAACAGAGCTGTAAACAGGGGAGTTTGAGTGGGAGTTCTGTTGGAGGAGAAGGTATTTGTGTGTGTTTGGTTTTGTATTGGTAGTATCTGTATGTGTAGGGGCTTTGTGGTGGGAGAGAAGCTGAGCCCTGATTAGGGGGCGGGGCTTCCCTGACTAGGGGTCCTATAAAGGTAGCAGCCAGTCAGGCAGCGGCACAGGAGCTAGCAAACAGAGCTGTGAACAGGGGAGTTTGTGTGGGAATTCTGTTGGAGGAGAAGGTATTTGTGTGTGTTTGGTTTTGTATTGGTAGTTTCTGTATGTGTAGAGGCTTGGAGGGGCTAGGTGCTGGGAGAGAAGCTGAGCCCTGATTAGGGGGCGGGGCTTGACTGACTAGGGGTCCAATAAAGGAAGCAGCCAGTCAGGCAGCGGCACAGACAGCTGCAGCGGCACAGGAGCTAGCAAACAGAGCTGTAAACAGGGGAGTTGGAGTGGGAGTTCTGTTGGAGGAGAAGGTATTTGTGTGTGTTTGTTTTTGTATTGTCAGTATCTGTATGTGCAGGGGCTTTGTGCTGGGAGAGAAGCTGAGCCCTGATTAGGGGGCGGTGCTTCCCTGACTAGGGGTCCTATAAAGGTAGCAGCCAGTCAGGCAGCGGCACAGGAGCTAGCAAACAGAGCTGTAAACAGGGGAGTTTGAGTGGGAGTTCTGTTGGAGGAGAAGGTATTTGTGTGTGTTTGGATTTGTATTGGTAGTATCTGTATGTGTAGGGGCTTCGTGCTGGGAGAGAAGCTGAGCCCTGATTAGGGGGCGGGGCTTCACTGACTAGGGGTCCTCTAAAGGTAGCAGCCAGTCAGACAGCGGCACAGGAGCTGGCAAACAGAGCTGTAAGCAGGGGAGTTTGAGTGGGAGTTCTGTTGGAGGAGAAGGTATTTGTGTTTGGTTTTGTATTGGTAGTATACGTATGTGTAGAGGCTTGAAGGGGCTTTGTGCTGGGAGAGAAGCTGAGCCCTGATTAGGGGGCGGGGCTTCACTGACTAGGGGTCCTATAAAGGTAGCAGCCAGTCAGGCAGCGGCTAAGACAGCTGCAGCGGCACAGGAGCTAGCAAACAGAGCTGTAAACAGGGGAGTTGGAGTGGGAGTTCTGTTGGAGGAGAAGGTATTTGTGTGTGTTTGGTTTTGTATTGGTAGTATCTGTATGTGCAGGGGCTTTGTGCTGGGAGAGAAGCTGAGCCCTGATTAGGGGGCGGGGCTTCACTGACTAGGGGTCCTATAAAGGTAGCAGCCAGTCAGGCAGCGGCACAGGAGCTAGCAAACAGAGCTGTGAACAGGGGAGTTTGAGTGGGAGTTCTGTTGGAGGAGAAGGTATTTGTGTGTGTTTGGTTTTGTATTGGTAGTATCTGTATGTGTAGGGGCTTCGTGCTGGGAGAGAAGCTGAGCCCTGATTAGGTGGCGGGGCTTCACTGACTAGGGGTCCTATGAAGGTAGCAGCCAGTCGGGCAGTGGCACAGGAGCTAGCAAACAGAGCTGTGAACAGGGGAGTTTGAGTGGGAGTTCTGTTGAAGGAGATGGTATTTGTGTGTGTTTGGTTTTGTATTGGTAGTACCTGTATGTGTAGGGGTTTGGCGGGGCTTTGTACTTCGAGAGAAGCTGAGCCCTGATTAGGGGGCGGGGCTTCACTGACTAGGGGTCCTATAAAGGTAGCAGCCAGTCAGGCAGCGGCACAGACAGCTGAAGCGGCACAGGAGCTAGCAAACAGAGCTGTAAACAGGGGAGTTGGAGTGGGAGTTCTGTTGGACGAGAAGGTATTTGTGTGTGTTTGGTTTTGTATTGGTAGTATCTGTATGTGTAGAGGCTTGGAGGGGCTTTGTGCTGGGAGAGAAGCTGAGCCCTGATTAGGGGGCGGGGCTTCACTGACTAGGTGTCCTATAAAGATAGCAGCCAGTCAGGCAGCGGCACCGGAGCTAGCAAACAGACCTGTAAAAAGGGGAGTTTGAGTGGGAGTTCTGTTGGAGGAGAAGGTATTTGTGTGTGTTCGGTTTTGTATTGGTAGTATCTGTATGTGTACGGGCTTTGTGCTGGGAGAGAAGGAGAGCCCTGATTAGGGGGCGGGGCTTGACTGACTAGGGGTCCAATAAAGGGAGCAGCCAGTCAGGCAGCAGCACAGACAGCTGCAGCGGCACAGGAGCTAGCAAACAGAGCTGTAAACAGGGGAGTTGGAGTGGGAGTTCTGTTGGAGGAGAAGGTATTTGTGTTTGGTTTTGTATTGGTAGTATACGTATGTGTAGAGGCTTGAAGGGGCTTTGTGCTGGGAGAGAAGCTGAGCCCTGATTAGGGGGCGGGGCTTCACTGACTAGGGGTCCTATAAAGGTAGCAGCCAGTCAGGCAGCGGCTCAGACAACTGCAGCGGCACAGGAGCTAGCAAACAGAGCTGTAAACAGGGGAGTTGGAGTGGGAGATCTGTTGGAGGAGAAGGTATTTGTGTGTGTTTGGTTTTGCATTGGTAGTATCTGTATGTGCAGGGGCTTTGTGCTGGGAGAGAAGCTGAGCCCTGATTAGGGGGCGGGGCTTCACTGACTAGGGGTCCTATAAAGGTAGCAGCCAGTCAGACAGCGGCACAGGAGCTAGCAAACAGAGCTGTAAGCAGGAGAGTTTGAGTGGGAGTTCTGTTGGAGGAGAAGGTATTTGTGTGTTTTTTTGTATTGGTAGTATACGTATGTGTAGAGGCTTTGAGGGGCTTTGTGCTGGGAGAGAAGCTGAGCCCTGATTAGGGGGCGGGGCTTCACTGACTAGGGGTCCTATAAAGGTAGCAGCCAGTCAGGCAGCGGCAGACAGCTGCAGCGGCACAGGAGCTAGCAAACAGAGCTGTAAACAGGGGAGTTTGTGTGGGAGTTCTGTTGGAGGAGAAGGTATTTGTGTGTGTTTGTTTTTGTATTGTCAGTATCTGTATGTGCAGGGGCTTTGTGCTGGGAGAGAAGCTGAGCCCTGATTAGGGGGCGGTGCTTCCCTGACTAGGGGTCCTATAAAGGTAGCAGCCAGTCAGGCAGCGGCACAGGAGCTAGCAAACAGAGCTGTAAACAGGGGAGTTTGTGTGGGAGTTCTGTTGGAGGAGAAGGTATTTGTGTGTGTTTGGTTTTGTATTTGTAGTATCTGTATGTGGATGGGCTTTTTGCTGGGAGAGAAGCTGAGCCCTGATTAGGGGGCGGGTCTTCACTGACTAGGGGTCCCATAAAGGTAGCAGCCAGTCAGGCAGCGGCACAGGAGCTAGCAAACAGAGCTGTGAACAGGGGGGTTTGAGTGGGAGTTCTGTTGGAGGAGAAGGTATTTTTGTTTGGTTTTGTACTGGTAGTTTCTGTATGTGTAGAGGCTTGGAGGGGCTAGGTGCTGGGAGAGAAGCTGAGCCCTGATTAGGGGGCGGGGCTTGACTGACTAGGGGTCCAATAAAGGGAGCAGCCAGTCAGGAAGCGGCACAGACAGCTGCAGCGGCACAGGAGCTAGCAAACAGAGCTGTAAACAGGGGAGTTGGAGTGGGAGTTCTGTTGGAGGAGAAGGTATTTGTGTGTGTTTGTTTTTGTATTGTCAGTATCTGTATGTGCAGGGGCTTTGTGCTGGGAGAGAAGCTGAGCCCTGATTAGGGGGCGGTGCTTCCCTGACTAGGGGTCCTATAAAGGTAGCAGCCAGTCAGGCAGCGGCACAGGAGCTAGCAAACAGAGCTGTAAACAGGGGAGTTTGTGTGGGAGTTCTGTTGGAGGAGAAGGTATTTGTGTGTGTTTGGTTTTGTATTTGTAGTATCTGTATGTGGAGGGGCTTTGTGCTGGGAGAGAAGCTGAGCCCTGATTAGGGGGCGGGGCTTGGCTGACTAGGGGTCCTATAAAGGTAGCAGCCAGTCAGGCAGTGGCACAGACAGCTGAAGCGGCACAAGAGCTAACAAACAGAGCTGTAAACAGGGGAATTTGAGTGGGAGTTCTGTTGGAGGAAAAGGTATTTGTGTGTGTTTGGTTTTGTATTGGTAGTATCTGTATGTGTAGAGGCTTGGAGGGGCTTTGTGCTGGGGAAGAAGCTTAGCCCTTATTAGGGGGCGGGGCTTCACTGACTAGGGGTCCTATAAAGGTAGCAGCCAGTCAGGCAGCGGCACAGACAGCTGCAGTGGCACAGGAGCTAGCAAACAGAGCTGTAAACAGGGGAGTTTGAGTGGGAGTTCTGTTGGAGGAGAAGGTATTTGTGTGTGTTTGGTTTTGTATTGGTAGTATCTGTATGTGTAGGGGCTTCGTTCTGGGAGAGAAGCTGAGCCCTGATTAACTGGCGGGGCTTCACTGACTAGGGGTCCTATAAAGGGAGCAGCCAGTCAGGCAGCGGCAGAGACAGCTGCAGCGGAACAGGAGCTAGCAATCAGAGCTGTAAAGAGGGGAGTTGGAGTGGGAGTTCTGTTGGAGGAGAAGGTATTTGTGTGTGTTTTGTTTTGTATTGGTAGTATCTGTATGTGCAGGGGCTTTGTGCTGGGAGAGAAGCTGAGCCCTGATTAGGGGGCGGGGCTTCACTGACTAGGGGTCCTATAAAGGTAGCAGCCAGTCACACAGCGGCACAGGAGCTAGCAAACAGAGCTGTAAGCAGGGGAGTTTGAGTGGGAGTTCTGTTGGAGGAGAAGGTATTTGTGTGTGTTTGTTTTTGTATTGTCAGTATCTGTATGTGCGGGGGCTTTGTGCTGGGAGAGAAGCTGAGCCCTGATTAGGGGGCGGTGCTTCCCTGACTAGGGGTCCTATAAAGGTAGCAGCCAGTCAGGCAGCGGAACAGACAGCTGCAGCGGCACAGGAGCTAGCAAACAGAGCTGTAAACAGGGGAGTTTGAGTGGGAGTTCTGTTGGAGGAGAAGGTATTTGTGTGTGTTTGGTATTGTATTGGTAGTATCTGTATGTGTAGAGGCTTGGAGGGGCTTTGTGCTGGAAGAGAAGCTGAGCCCTGATTAGGGGGCGGGGCTTCACTGACTAGGGGTCCTATAAAAGTAGCAGCCAGTCAGGCAGCGGCACAGGAGCTAGCAAACAGAGCTGTAAACAGGGGAGTTTGAGTGGGAGTTCTGTTGGAGGAGAAGGTATTTGTGTGTGTTTGTTTTTGTATTGTCAGTATCTGTATGTGCAGGGGCTTTGTGCTGGGAGAGAAGCTGAGCCCTGATTAGGGGGCGGTGCTTCCCTGACTAGGGGTCCTATAAAGGTAGCAGCCAGTCAGGCAGCGGCACAGGAGCTAGCAAACAGATCTGTAAACAGGGGAGTTTGAGTGGGAGTTCTGTTGGAGGAGAAGGTATTTGTGTGTGTTTGGATTTGTATTGGTAGTATCTGTATGTGTAGGGGCTTCGTGCTGGGAGAGAAGCTGAGCCCTGATTAGGGGGCGGGGCTTCACTGACTAGGGGTCCTCTAAAGGTAGCAGCCAGTCAGACAGCGGCACAGGAGCTAGCAAACAGAGCTGTAAGCAGGGGAGTTTGAGTGGGAGTTCTGTTGGAGGAGAAGGTATTTGTGTTTGGTTTTGTATTGGTAGTATACGTATGTGTAGAGGCTTGAAGGGGCTTTGTGCTGGGAGAGAAGCTGAGCCCTGATTAGGGGGCGGGGCTTCACTGACTAGGGGTCCTATAAAGGTAGCAGCCAGTCAGGCAGCGGCTCAGACAGCTGCAGCGGCACAGGAGCTAGCAAACAGAGCTGTAAACAGGGGAGTTGGAGTGGGAGTTCTGTTGGAGGAGAAGGTATTTGTGTGTGTTTGGTTTTGTATTGGTAGTATCTGTATGTGCAGGGGCTTTGTGCTGGGAGAGAAGCTGAGCCCTGATTAGGGGGCGGGGCTTCACTGACTAGGGGTCCTATAAAGGTAGCAGCCAGTCAGGCAGCGGCTCAGACAGCTGCAGCGGCACAGGAGCTAGCAAACAGAGCTGTAAACAGGGGAGTTGGAGAGGGAGTTCTGTTGGAGGAGGAGGTATTTGTTTGTGTTTGGTTTTGTATTGTCAGTATCTGTATGTGCAGGGGCTTTGTGCTGGGAGAGAAGCTGAGCCCCGATTAGGGGGCGGGGCTTCCCTGACTAGGGGTCCTATAAAGGTAGCAGCCAGTCAGGCAGCGGAACAGACAGCTGCAGCGGCACAGGAGCTAGGAAACAGAGCTGTAAACAGGGGACTTTGTGTGGGAGTTCTGTTGGAGGAGAAGGTATTTGTGTGTGTTTGGTATTGTATTGGTAGTATCTGTATGTGTAGAGGCTTGGAGGGGCTTTGTGCTGGAAGAGAAGCTGAGCCCTGATTAGGGGGCGGGGCTTCACTGACTAGGGGTCGTATAAAAGTAGCAGCCAGTCAGGCAGCGGCACAGGAGCTAGCAAACAGAGCTGTAAACAGGGGAGTTTGAGTGGGAGTTCTGTTGGAGGAGAAGGTATTTGTGTGTGTTTGGTTTTGTATTGGTAGTATCTGTATGTGTAGGGGCTTTGTGCAGGGAGAGAAGCTGAGCCCTGATTAGGTGGCGGGGCTTCACTGACTAGGGGTCCTATAAAGGTAGCAGCCAGTCAGACAGCGGCACAGGAGCTAGTAAACAGAGCTGTAAGCAGGGGAGTTTGAGTGGGAGTTCTGTTGGAGGAGAAGGTATTTGTGTGTTTTTTTGTATTGGTAGTATCTGTATGTGTAGAGGCTTGGAGGGGCTAGGTGCTGGGAGAGAAGCTGAGCCCTGATTAGGGGGCGGGGCTTGACTGACTAGGGGTCCAATAAAGGGAGCAGCCAGTCAGGCAGCGGCACAGACAGCTGCAGCGGCACAGGAGCTAGCAAACAGAGCTGTAAACAGGGGAGTTGGAGTGGGAGTTCTGTTGGAGGAGAAGGTATTTGTGTGTGTTTGTTTTTGTATTGTCAGTATCTGTATGTGCAGGGGCTTTGTGCTGGGAGAGAAGCTGAGCCCTGATTAGGGGGCGGGGCTTCACTGACTAGGGGTCCTATAAAGGTAGCAGCCAGTCAGGCAGCGGCACAGGAGCTAGCAAACAGAGCTGTGAACAGGGGAGTTTGAGTGGGAGTTCTGTTGGAGGAGAAGGTATTTGTGTGTGTTTGGTTTTGTATTGGTAGTATCGGTATGTGTAGGGGCTTCGTGCTGGGAGAGAAGCTGAGCCCTGATTAGGTGGCGGGGCTTCACTGACTAGGGGTCCTATGAAGGTAGCAGCCAGTCAGGCAGTGGCACAGGAGCTAGCAAACAGAGCTGTAAACAGGGGAGTTTGAGTGGGAGTTCTGTTGAAGGAGACGGTATTTGTGTGTGTTTGGTTTTGTATTGGTAGTATCTGTATGTGTAGGGGTTTGGCGGGGCTTTGTACTTCGAGAGAAGCTGAGCCCTGATTAGGGGGCGGGGCTTCACTGACTAGGGGTCCTATAAAGGTAGCAGCCAGTCAGGCAGCGGCACAGACAGCTGAAGCGGCACAGGAGCTAGCAAACAGAGCTGTAAACAGTGGAGTTGGAGTGGGAGTTCTGTTGGACGAGAAGGTATTTGTGTGTGTTTGGTTTTGTATTGGTAGTATCTGTATGTGTAGAGGCTTGGAGGGGCTTTGTGCTGGGAGAGAAGCTGAGCCCTGTTTAGGGGGCGGGGCTTCCCTGACTAGGGGTCCTATAAAGGTAGCAGCCAGTCAGGCAGCGGCACAGGAGCTAGCAAACAGAGGAGTTTGAGTGGGAGTTCTGTTGGAGGAGAAGGTATTTGTGTGTGTTTGTTTTTGTATTGTCAGTATCTGTATGTGCAGGGCCTTTGTGCTGGGAGAGAAGCTGAGCCCTGATTAGGGGGCGGTGCTTCCCTGACTAGGGGTCCTATAAAGGTAGCAGCCAGTCAGGCAGCGGCACAGGAGCTACCAAACAGAGCTGTAAACAGGGGAGTTTGAGTGGGAGTTCTGTTGGAGGAGAAGGTATTTGTGTGTGTTTTTGTATTGGGAGTACCTGTATGTGTAGAGGTTTGAAGGGGCTTTGTGCTGGGAGAGAAGCTGAGCCCTGATTAGGGGGCGGGGCTTCACTGACTAGGGGTCCTATAAAGGGAGCAGACAGTCAGGCAGCGGCACAGGAGCTAGCAAACAGACCTGTAAAAAGGGGAGTTTGAGTGGGAGTTCTGTTGGAGGAGAAGGTATTTGTGTGTGTTCGGTTTTGTATTGGTAGTATCTGTATGTGTACGGGCTTTGTGCTGGGAGAGAAGCTGAGCCCTGATTAGGGGGCGGGGCTTGACTGACTAGGGGTCCTATAAAGGTAGCAGCCAGGCAGGCAGCGGCACAGACAGCTGAAGCGGCACAGGAGCTAGCAGACAGAGCTGTGAACAGGGGAGTTTCAGTGGGAATTCTGTTGGAGGAGAAGGTATTTGTGTGTGTTTGGTTTTGTATTGGTAGTTTCTGTATGTGTAGAGGCTTGGAGGGGCTAGGTGCTGGGAGAGAAGGAGAGCCCTGATTAGGGGGCGGGGCTTGACTGACTAGGGGTCCAATAAAGGGAGAAGCCAGTCAGGCAGCAGCACAGACAGCTGCAGCGGCACAGGAGCTAGCAAACAGAGCTGTAAACAGGGGAGTTGGAGTGGGAGTTCTGTTGGAGGAGAAGGTATTTGTGTTTGGTTTTGTATTGGTAGTATACGTATGTGTAGAGGCTTGAAGGGGCTTTGTGCTGGGAGAGAAGCTGAGCCCTGATTAGGGGGCGGGGCTTCACTGACTAGGGTCCTATAAAGGTAGCAGCCAGTCAGGCAGCGGCTCAGACAACTGCAGCGGCACAGGAGCTAGCAAACAGAGCTGTAAACAGGGGAGTTGGAGTGGGAGATCTGTTGGAGGAGAAGGTATTTGTGTGTGTTTGGTTTTGTATTGGTAGTATCTGTATGTGCAGGGGCTTTGTGCTGGGAGAGAAGCTGAGCCCTGATTAGGGGGCGGGGCTTCACTGACTAGGGGTCCTATAAAGGTAGCAGCCAGTCAGACAGCGGCACAGGAGCTAGCAAACAGAGCTGTAAACAGGGGAGTTTGTGTGGGAGTTCTGTTGGAGGAGAAGGTATTTGTGTGTGTTTGGTTTTGTATTTGTAGTATCTGTATGTGGAGGGGCTTTGTGCTGGGAGAGAAGCTGAGCCCTGATTAGGGGGCGGGGCTTGACTGACTAGGGGTCCTATAAAGGTAGCAGCCAGTCAGGCAGCGGCACAGACAGCTGAAGCGGCACAGGAGCTAGCAAACAGAGCTGTAAACAGGGGAATTTGAGTGGGAGTTCTGTTGGAGGAGAAGGTATTTGTGTGTGTTTGGTTTTGTATTGGTAGTATCTGTATGTGTAGGGGCTTGGAGGGGCTAGGTGCTGGGAGAGAAGCTGAGCCCTGATTAGGGGGCGGGGCTTGACTGACTAGGGGTCCAATAAAGGGAGCAGCCAGTCAGGAAGCGGCACAGACAGGTGCAGCGGCACAGGAGCTAGCAAACAGAGCTGTAAACAGGGGAGTTGGAGTGGGAGTTCTGTTGGAGGAGAAGGTATTGGTGTGTGTTTGTTTTTGTATTGTCAGTATCTGTATGTGCAGGGGCTTTGTGCTGGGAGAGAAGCTGAGCCCTGATTAGGGGGCGGTGCTTCCCTGACTAGGGGTCCTATAAAGGTAGCAGCCAGTCAGGCAGCGGCACAGGAGCTAGCAAACAGAGCTGTAAACAGGGGAGTTGGAGTGGGAGTTCTGTTGGAGGAGAAGGTATTTGTGTGTGTTTGGTTTTGTATTTGTAGTATCTGTATGTGTAGGGGCTTTGTGCTGGGAGAGAAGCTGAGCCCTGATTAGGGGGCGGGGCTTCACTGACTAGGGGTCCTATAAAGGTAGCAGCCAGTCAGGCAGCGGCACAGACAGCTGCAGCGGCACAGGAGCTAGCAAACAGAGCTGTAAACAGGGGAGTTTGTGTGGGAGTTCTGTTGGAGGAGAAGGTATTTGTGTGTGTTTGGTTTTGTATTGCTAGTATCTGTATGTGTAGGGGCTTTGTGCTAGGAGAGAAGCTGAGCCCTGATTAGGGGGCGGGGCTTCCCTGACTAGGGGTCCTATAAAGGTAGCAGCCAGTCAGGCAGCGGCAAAGGAGCTAGCAAACAGAGCTGTAAACAGGGGAGTTTGAGTGGGAGTTCTGTTGGAGGAAAAGGTATTTGTGTGTGTGTGTTTTTGTATTGGTAGTATCTGTATGTGTAGAGGCTTGGAGGGGCTTTGTGCTGGGGAAGAAGCTTAGCCCTTATTAGGGGGCGGGGCTTCACTGACTAGGGGTCCTATAAAGGTAGCAGCCAGTCAGGCAGCGGCACAGACAGCTGCAGTGGCACAGGAGCTAGCAAACAGAGCTGTAAACAGGGGAGTTTGAGTGGGAGTTCTGTTGGAGGAGAAGGTATTTGTGTGTGTTTGGTTTTGTATTGGTAGTATCTGTATGTGTAGGGGCTTCGTTCTGGGAGAGAAGCTGAGCCCTGATTAGGTGGCGGGGCTTCACTGACTAGGGGTCCTATAAAGGGAGCAGCCAGTCAGGCAGCGGCACAGACAGCTGCAGCGGAACAGGAGCTAGCAAACAGAGCTGTAAAGAGGGGAGTTGGAGTGGGAGTTCTGTTGGAGGAGAAGGTATTTGTGTGTGTTTTGTTTTGTATTGGTAGTATCTCTATGTGCAGGGGCTTTGTGCTGGGAGAGAAGCTGAGCCCTGATTAGGGGGCGGGGCTTCACTGACTAGGGGTCCTATAAAGGTAGCAGCCAGTCAGACAGCGGCACAGGAGCTAGCAAACAGAGCTGTAAGCAGGGGAGTTTGAGTGGGAGTTCTGTTGGAGGAGAAGGTATTTGTGTGTTTTTTTGTATTGGTAGTATCTGTATGTGTAGAGGCTTGGAGGGTCTTTGTGCTGGGAGAGAAGCTGAGCCCTGATTAGGGGGCGGGGCTTCACTGACAAGGGGTCCTATAAAGGTAGCAGCCAGTCAGGCAGCGGCAGACAGCTGCAGCGGCACAGGAGCTAGCAAACAGAGCTGTAAACAGGGGAGTTCGTGTGGGAGTTCTGTTGGAGGAGAAGGTATTTGTGTGTGTTTGGTTTTGTATTTGTAGTATCTGTATGTGTAGAGGCTTGGAGGGGCTTTGTGCTGGGAGAGAAGCTGAGCCCTGATTAGGGGGCGGGTCTTCACAGACTAGGGGTCCTATAAAGCTAGCAGCCAGTCAGGCAGCGGCACAGGAGCTAGCAAACAGAGCTGTGAACAGGGGAGTTTGATTTGGAGTTCTGTTGGAGGAGAAGGTATTTGTGTGTGTTTGTATTTGTATTGGTAGTATCTGTATGTGTAGGGGCTTCGTGCTGGGAGAGAAGCTGAGCCCTGATTAGGTGGCGGGGCTTCACTGACTAGGGGTCCTATGAAGGTAGCAGCCAGTCAGGCAGTGGCACAGGAGCGAGCAAACAGAGCTCTAAACAGGGGAGTTTGAGTGGGAGTTGTGTTGGAGGAGAAGGTATTTGTGTGTGTTTTTGTATTAGTAGTATCTGAATGTGTAGAGGCTTGGAGGGGCTAGGTGCTGGGAGAGAAGCTGAGCCCTGATTAGGGGGCGGGGCTTCACTGACTAGGGGTCCTATATAGGTAGCAGCCAGTCAGGCAGCGGCACAGACAGCTGCAGCGGCACAGGAGCTAGGAAACAGAGCTGTAAACAGGGGACTTTGAGTGGGAGTTCTGTTCGAGGAGATGGTATTTGTGTGTGTTTGGTTTTGTATTGGTAGTATCTGTATGTGTAGAGGCTTGGAGGGGCTAGGTGCTGGGAGAGAAGCTGAGCCCTGACTAGGGGGCGGGGCTTCACTGACTAGGGGTCCTATAAAGGTAGCAGCCAGTCACGCAGCGGCACAGGAGCTAGCAAACAGAGCTGTGAACAGGGGAGTTTGATTTGGAGTTCTGCTGGAGGAGAAGGTATTTGTGTGTGTTTGGTTTTGTATTGGTAGTATCTTTATGTGTAGGGGCTTCGTGCTGGGAGAGAAGCTGAGCCCTGATTAGGTGGCGGGGCTTCACTGACTCGGGGTCCTATGAAGGTAGCAGCCAGTCAGGCAGTGGCACAGGAGCTAGCAAACAGAGCTGTAAACAGGGGAGTTTGAGTGGCAGTTCTGTTGGAGGAGATGGTATTTGTGTGTGTTTGGTTTTGTATTGGTAGTATATGTATGTGTAGAGGCTTGAAGGGGCTTTGTGCTGGGAGAGAAGCTGAGCCCTGATTAGGGGGCGGGGCTTGACTGACTAGGGTTCCTATAAAGGTAGCAGCCAGTCAGGCAGCGGCTCAGACAGCTGCAGCGGCACAGGAGCTAGCAAACAGAGCTGTAAACAGGGGAATTGGAGTGGGAGTTCTGTTGGAGAAGAAGGTATTTGTTTGTGTTTGGTTTTGTATTGTCAGTACCTGTATGTGCAGGGGCTTTGTGCTGGGACAGAAGCTGAGCCCTGATTAGGGGGCGGGGCTTCCCTGACTAGGGGTCCTATAAAGGTAGCAGCCAGTCAGGCAGTGGCACAGGAGCTAGAAAACAGAGCTGTAAACAGGGGAGTTTGAGTTGGAGTTCTGTTGGAGGAGAAGGTATTTGTGTGTGTTTGGTTTTGTATTGGTAGTATATGTATGTGTAGAGGCTTGAAGGGGCTTTGTGCTGGGAGAGAAGCTGAGCCCTGATTAGAGGGCGGGGCTTCACTGATTAGGGGTCCTAGAAAGGGAGCAGCCAGTCAGGCAGCGGCACAGAGAGCTGCAGTGGCACAGGAGCTAGCAAACAGAGCTGTAAAGAGGGGAGTTTGAGTGGGAGTTCTGTTGGAGCAGAAGGTATTTGTGTGTGTTTGGTTTTGTATTGGTAGTATCTGTATGTGTAGGGGCTTTGTGCTCGGAGAGAAGCTGAGCCCTGATTAGGGGACGGGGCTTCACTGACTAGCGGTCCTATAAAGGTAGCAGCCAGTCAGGCAGCGGCACAGACAGCTGCAGTGGCACAGGAGCTAGCAAACAGAGCTGTGAACAGGGGAGTTTGAGTGGGAGTTCTGTTGGAGGAGAAGGTATTTGTGTGTTTGGTTTTGCATTGGTAGTATCTGTATGTGCAGGGGCTTTGTGCTGGGAGAGAAGCTGAGCCCTGATTAGGGGGCGGGGCTTCACTGACGAGGGGTCCTATAAAGGTAGCAGCCAGTCAGGCAGCGGCACAGGAGCTAGCAAACAGAGCTGTAAACAGGGCAGTTTGAGTGGGAGTTCTGTTGGAGGAGAAGGTATTTGTGTGTTTTTTTGTATTGGTAGTATCTGTATGTGTAGAGGCTTGGAGGGGCTTTGTGCTGGGAGAGAAGCTGAGCCCTGATTGGGGGCGGGGCTTCACTGACTAGGGGTCCTATAAAGTTAGCAGCCAGTCAGGCAGCGGCACAGACAGCTGAAGCGGCACAGGACCTAGCAAACAGAGCTGTAAACAGGGGAGTTGGAGTGGGAGTTCTGTTGGAGGAGAAGGTATTTGTGTGTTTTTTTGTATTGGTAGTATCTGTATGTGTAGAGGCTTGGAGGGGCTTTGTGCTGGGAGAGAAGCTGAGCCCTGATTAGGGGGCGGGGCTTCACTGACGAGGGGTCCTATAAAGGTAGCAGCCAGTCAGGCAGCGGCACAGGAGCTAGGAAACAGAGCTGTGAACAGGGGAGTTTGAGTGGGAGTTCTGTTGGAGGAGAAGGTATTTGTGTGTGTTTTTGTATTGGTAGTATGTGTATGTGTAGAGGCTTGAAGGGGCTTTGTGCTGGGAGAGAAGCTGAGCCCTGACGAGGGGGAGGGGCTTGACTGACTAGGGGTCCTATAAAGGTAGCAGCCAGTCAGGCAGCGGCTCAGACAGCTGCAGCGGCACAGGAGCTAGCAAACAGAGCTGTAAACAGGGGAGTTTGAGTGGGAGTTCTGTAGGAGGAGAAGGTATTTGTGTGTGTTTGGTTTTGTATTGGTAGTATCTGTATGTGTAGAGGCTTGGAGGGGCTTTGTGCTGGGAGAGAAGCTGAGCCCTGATTAGGGGGCGGGGCTTCACTGACTAGGAGTCCTATAAAGGTAGCAGCCAGTCAGGCAGCGGAACAGACAGCTGCAGTGGCACAGGAGCTAGCAAACAGAGCTTTAAACAGGGGAATTTGAGTGGGAGTTCTTTTGGAGGAGAAGGTATTTGTGTGTGTTTTTGTATTGGTAGTATTGGTATGTGTAGAGGCTTGAAGGGGCTTTGTGCTGGGAGAGAAGCTGAGCCCTGATTAGGGGGTGGGGCTTCACTGACTAGGGGTCCTATAAAGGTAGCAGCCAGTCAGGCATTGGCACAGACAGCTGCAGCGGCACAGGAGCTAGCAAACAGAGCTGTAAACAGGGGAGTTTGAGTGGGAGTTCTGTTGGAGGAGAAGGTATTTGTGTGTGTTTGGTTTTGTATTGTCAGTATCTGTATGTGCAGGGGCTTTGTGCTGGGAGAGAAGCTGAGCCCTGATTAGGGGGCGGGGCTTCCCTGACTAGGGGTCATATAAAGGTAGCAGCCAGTCAGGCAGCGGCACAGGAGCTAGCAAACAGAGCTGTAAACAGGGGAGTTTGAGTGGGAGTTCTGTTGGAGGAGAAGGTATTTGTGTGTGTTTGGTTTTGCATTGGTAGTATCTGTATGTGTAGAGGCTTGGAGGGGCTTTGTGCTGGGAGAGAAGCTGAGCCCTGATTAGGGGGTGGGGCTTCACTGACTAGGGGTCCTATAAAGGTAGCAGCCAGTCAGGCAGCGGCAGAGACAGCTGCAGCGGCACAGGAGTTAGCAAACAGAGCTGTGAACAGGGGAATTGGAGTGGGAGTTCTGTTGGAGGAGAAGGTATTTGTGTGTGTTTTTGTATTGGTAGTATCTGTATGTGTAGAGGCTTGAAGGGGCTTTGTGCTGGGAGAGAAGCTGAGCCCTGATTAGGGGGCGGGGCTTCAGTGACTAGGGGTCCTATAAAGGTACCAGCCAGTCAGGCAGCGGCACAGGAGCTAGCAAACAGAGCTGTAAGCAGGGGAGTTTGAGTGGGAGTTCTGTTGGAGGAGAAGGTATTTGTGTGTGTTTGGTTTTTTATTGGTAGTATCTGTATGTGAAGGGGTTTGGAGGGGCTTTGTGCTTGGAGAGAAGCTGAACCCTGATTAGGGGGCGGGGCTTCACTGACTAGGGGTCCTATAAAGGTAGCAGCCAGTCAGGCAGCGGAACAGACAGCTGCAGCGGCACAGGAGCTAGCAAACAGAGCTGTAAACAGGGGAGTTTGAGTGGGAGTTCTGTTGGAGGAGAAGCTATTTGTGTGTGTTTTTGTATTGGTAGTATCTGTATGTGTACAGGCTGGGAGGGGCTAGGTGCTGCGAGAGAAGCTGAGCCCTGATTAGGGGGCGGGGCTTCACTGACTAGGGGTCCTATAAAGGTAGCAGCCAGTCAGGCAGCGGCAAGGGAGCGAGCAAACAGACCTGTAAACAGGGGAGTTTGAGTGGGAGTTCTGTTGGAGGAGAACGTATTTGTGTGTGTTTTTGTATTGGTATTATCTGTATGTGTAGAGGCTTGGAGGGGCTTTGTGCTGGGAGAGAAGCTGAGCCCTGATTAGGGGGCGCGGCTTCACTGACTAGGGGTCCTATAAAGGTAGCAGCCAGTCAGGCAGCGGCACAGGAGCTAGCAAACAGAGCTGTGAACAGGGGAGTTTGAGTGGGAGTTCTGTTGGAGGAGAAGGTATTTGTGTGTGGTTTTTGTGTTGGTAGTATCTGTATGTGTAGAGGTTTGGAGGGGCTAGGTGCTGCGAGAGAAGCTGAGCCCTGATTAGGGGGCGGGGCTTCACTGACTAGGGGTCCTATAAAGGTAGCAGCCAGTCAGGCAGCGGCACAGACAGCTGCAGCGGCACAGGAGCTAGCAAACAGAGCTGTAAACAGGGGAGTTTGAGTGGGAGTTCTGTTGGAGGAGAAGGTATTTGTGTGTGTTTGGTTTTGTATTGTCAGTATCTGTATGTGCAGGGGCTTTGTGCTGGGAGAGATGCTGAGCCCTGATTAGGGGGCGGGGCTTCCCTGACTAGGGGTCCTATAAAGGTAGCAGCCAGTCAGGCAGCGGCACAGGAGCTAGCAAACAGAGCTGTAAACAGGGGAGTTTGAGTGGGAGTTCTGTTGGAGGAGAAGGTATTTGTGTGTGTTTGGTTTTGCATTGGTAGTATCTGTATGTGTAGAGGCTTGGAGGGGCTTTGTGCTGGGAGAGAAGCTGAGCCCTGATTCGGGGGCGGGGCTTCACTGACTAGGGGTCCTATAAAGGTAGCAGCCAGTCAGGCAGGGGCACAGACAGCTGCTGCGGCACAGGAGCTAGCAAACAGAGCTGTGAACAGGGGAGTTTGAGTGGGAGTTCTGTTGGAGGAGAAGGTATTTTTGTGTGTTTGGATTTGTATTGTCAGTATCTGTATGTGCAGGGGGTTTGTGCTGGGAGAGAAGCTGAGCCCTGATTAGGGGGCGGGGCTTCCCTGACTAGGGGTCCTATAAAGGTAGCAGCCAGTCAGGCAGCGGCACAGGAGCTAGCAAACAGAGCTGTAAACAGGGGAGTTTGAGTGGGAGTTCTGTTGGAGGAGAAGGTATTTGTGTGTGTTTTTGTATTGGTAGTATCTGTATGTGTAGAGGCTTGGAGGGGCTTTGTGCTGGGAGAGAAGCTGAGCCCTGATTAGGGGGCGGGGCTTCACTGACTAGGGGTCCTATAAAGGTAGCAGCCAGTCAGGCAGCGGCACAGGAGCTAGCAAACAGAGCTGTGAACAGGGGAGTTTGAGTGGGAGTTCTGTTGGAGGAGAAGGTATTTGTGTGTGTTTTTGTATTGGTATTATCTGTATGTGTAGTGGGTTGGAGGGGCTTTGTGCTGGGAGAGAAGCTGAGCCCTGATTAGGGGGCGGGGCTTCACTGACTAGGGGTCCTATAAAGGGAGCAGCCAGTCAGACAGCGGCAGAGACAGCTGCAGCGGCACAGGAGTTAGCAAACAGAGCTGTAAACAGGGGAGTTTGAGTGGGAGTTCTGTTGGAGGAGAAGGTATTTGTGTGTGTTTGGTTTTGTATTGGTAGTATCTGTATGTGTAGAGGCTTGGAGGGGCTTTGTGCTGGGAGAGAAGCTGAGCCCTGATTAGGGGGCGGGGCTTCACTGACTAGGGGTCCTATAAAGGTAGCAGCCAGTCAGGCAGCAGAACAGACAGCTGCAGTGGCACAGGAGCTAGCAAACAGAGCTTTAAACAGGGGAATTTGAGTGGGAGTTCTGTTGGAGGAGAACGTATTTGTGTGTGTTTTTGTATTGGTAGTATCTGTATGTGTAGAGGCTTGGAGGGGCTTTGTGCTGGGAGAGAAGCTGAGCCCTGATTAGGGGGCGCGGCTTCACTGACTAGGGGTCCTATAAAGGTAGCAGCCAGTCAGGCAGCGGCACAGGAGCTAGCAAACAGAGCTGTAAACAGGGGAGTTTGAGTGGGAGTTCTGTTGGAGGAGAAGGTATTTGTGCGTGTTTGGTTTTGCATTGGTAGTATCTGTATGTGTAGAGGCTTGGAGGGGCTTTGTGCTGGGAGAGAAGCTGAGCCCTGATTAGGGGGCGGGGCTTCACTGACTAGGGGTCCTACAAACGTAGCAGCCAGTCAGGCAGCGGCACAGGAGCTAACAAACAGAGCTGTGAACAGGGGACTTTGAGTGGGAGTTCTGTTGGAGGAGAAGGTATTTGTGTGTGTTTTTGTGTTGGTAGTATGTGTATGTGTAGAGGCTTGGAGGGGCTAGGTGCTGCGAGAGAAGCTGAGCCCTGATTAGGGGGCGGGGCTTCACTGACTAGGGGTCCTATAAAGGTAGCAGCAAGTCAGGCAGGGGCACAGACAGCTGCAGCGGCACAGGAGCTAGCAAACAGAGCTGTGAGCAGGGGAGTTTGAGTGGGAGTTCTGTTGGAGGAGAAGGTATTTGTGTGTGTTTGGTTTTGTATTGTCAGTATCTGTATGTGCAGGGGCTTTGTGCTGGGAGAGAAGCTGAGCCCTGATTAGGGGGCGGGGCTTCCCTGACTAGGGGTCCTATAAAGGTAGCAGCCAGTCAGGCAGCGGCACAGGAGCTAGCAAACAGAGCTGTAAACAGGGGAGTTTGAGTGGGAGTTCTGTTGGAGGAGAAGGTATTTGTGTGTGTTTGGTTTTGCATTGGTAGTATCTGTATGTGTAGAGGATTGGAGGGGCTTTGTGCTGGGAGAGAAGCTAAGCCCTGATTAGGGGGCGGGGCTTCACTGACTAGGGGTCCTATAAAGGTAGCAGCCAGTCAGGCAGCGGCACAGGAGCTAGCAAACAGAGCTGTGAACAGGGGAGTTTGAGTGGGAGTTCTGTTGGAGGAGAAGGTATTTGTGTGTGTTTTTGTATTGGTAGTATCTGTATGTGTAGAGGCTTGGAGGGGCTAGGTGCTGCGAGAGAAGCTGAGCCCTGATTAGGGGGCGGGGCTTCAAAGACTATGGGTCCTATAAAGGTAGCAGCCAGTCAGGCAGCCGCACAGACAGCTGCTGCGGCACAGGAGCTAACAAACAGAGCTGTGAACAGGGGAGTTTGAGTGGGAGTTCTGTTGGAGGAGAAGGTATTTTTGTGTGTTTGGATTTGTATTGTCAGTATCTGTATGTGCAGGGGCTTTGTGCTGGGAGAGAAGCTGAGCCCTGATTAGGGGGCGGGGCTTCCCTGACTAGGGGTACTATAAAGGTAGCAGCCAGTCAGGCAGCGGCACAGGAGCTAGCAAACAGAGCTGTAAACAGGGGAGTTGGAGTGGGAGTTCTGTTGGAGGAGAAGATATTTGTGTGTGTTTGGTTTTGCATTGGTAGTATCTGTATGTGCAGGGGCTTTGTGCTGGGAGAGAAGCTGAGCCCTGATTGGGGGCGGGGCTTCACTGACTAGGGGTCCTATAAAGGTAGCAGCCAGTCAGGCAGCGGCAGACAGCTGCAGCGGCACAGGAGCTAGCAAACAGAGCTGTGAACAGGGGAGTTTGAGTGGGAGTTCTGTTGGAGGAGAAGGTATTTGTGTGTGTTTGGTTTTGTATTGGTAGTATCTGTATGTGTAGAGGCTTGGAGGGGCTTTGTGCTGGGAGAGAAGCTGAGCCCTGATTAGGGGGCGGGGCTTCCTTGACTAGGGGTCCTGTAAAGGTAGCAGCCAGTCAGGCAGCGGCACAGACAGCTGAAGCGGCACAGGAGCTAGCAAACAGAGCTGTAAACAGGGGAGTTGGAGTAGGAGTTCTGTTGGAGGAGAAGGTATTTGTGTGTGTTTTTGTATTGGTAGTACCTGTATGTGTAGAGGTTTGAAGGGGCTTTGTGCTGGGAGAGAAGCTGAGCCCTGATTAGGGGGCGGGGCTTCACTGACTAGGGGTCCTATAAAGGTAGCAGCCAGTCAGGGAGCGGCACAGGAGCTAGCAAACAGACCTGTAAACAGGGCAGTTTGAGTGGGAGTTCTGTTGGAGGAGAAGGTATTTGTCTGTGTTCGGTTTTGTATTGGTAGTATCTGTATGTGAACGGGCTTTGTGCTGGGAGAGAAGCTGAGCCCTGATTGGGGGCGGGGCTTCACTGACTAGGGGTCCTATAAAGGTAGGAGCCAGTCAGGCAGCGGCACAGGAGCTAGCAAGCAGAGCTGTAAGCAGGGGAGTTTGAGTGGGAGTTCTTTTGGAGGAGAAGGTATTTGTGTGTTTTTTTGTATTGGTAGTATCTGTATGTGTAGAGGCTTGGAGGGGCTTTGTGCTGGGAGAGAAGCTGAGCCCTGATTAGGGGGCGGGGCTTCAGTGACTAGGGGTCCTATAAAGGTACCAGCCAGTCAGGCAGCGGCACAGGAGCTAGCAAACAGAGCTGTAAGCAGGGGAGTTTGAGTGGGAGTTCTGTTGGAGGAGAAGGTATTTGTGTGTGTTTTTGTATTGGTAGTATCTGTATGTGTAGAGGCTTGGAGGGGCTAGGTGCTGCGAGAGAAGCTGAGCCCTGATTAGGGGGCGGGGCTTCAAAGACTAGGGGTCCTATAAAGGTAGCAGCCAGTCAGGCAGCCGCACAGACAGCTGCTGCGGCACAGGAGCTAACAAACAGAGCTGTGAACAGGGGAGTTTGAGTGGGAGTTCTGTTGGAGGAGAAGGTATTTTTGTGTGTTTGGATTTGTATTGTCAGTATCTGTATGTGCAGGGGCTTTGTGCTGGGAGAGAAGCTGAGCCCTGATTAGGGGGCGGGGCTTCCCTGACTAGGGGTACTATAAAGGTAGCAGCCAGTCAGGCAGCGGCACAGGAGCTAGCAAACAGAGCTGTAAACAGGGGAGTTGGAGTGGGAGTTCTGTTGGAGCAGAAGGTATTTGTGTGTGTTTGGTTTTGTATTGGTAGTATCTGTATGTGTAGAGGCTTGGAGGGGCTAGGTGCTGGGAGAGAAGCTGAGCCCTGATTAGGGGGCGGGGCTTCACTGACTAGGGGTCCTATAAAGGTAGCAGCCAGTCAGGCAGCGGCACAGACAGCTGAAGCGGCACAGGAGCTAGCAAACAGAGCTGTAAACAGGGGAGTTTGAGTGGGAGTTCTGTTGGAGGAGAAGGTATTTGTGTGTCTTTGGTTTTGTATTGTCAGTATCTGTATGTGCAGGGGCTTTGTGCTGGGAGAGAAGCTGAGCCCTGATTAGGGGGCGGGGCTTCCCTGACTAGGGGTCCTATAAAGGTAGCAGCCAGTCAGGCAGCGGCACAGGAGCTAGGAAACAGAGCTGTGAACAGGGGAGTTTGAGTGGGAGTTCTGTTGGAGGAGAAGGTATTTGTGTGTGTTTTTGTATTGGTAGTATCTGTATGTGTAGAGGCTTGGAGGGGCTAGGTGCTGCGAGAGAAGCTGAGCCCTGATTAGGGGGCGGGACTTCACTGACTAGGGGTCGTATAAACGTAGCAGCCAGTCAGGCAGCGGCAAGGGAGCTAGCAAACAGACCTGTAAACAGGGGAGTTTGAGTGGGAGTTCTGTTGGAGGAGAACGTATTTGTGTGTGTTTTTGTATTGGTATTATCTGAAGTGTAGAGGCTTGGAGGGGCTTTGTGCTGGGAGAGAAGCTGAGCCCTGATTAGGGGGCGGGGCTTCACTGACTAGGGGTCCTATAAAGGTAGCAGCCAGTCAGGCAGCGGCACAGGAGCGAGCAAACAGAGCTGTGAACAGGGGAGTTTGAGTGGGAGTTCTGTTGGAGGAGAAGCTATTTGTGTGTGTTTTTGTATTGGTGGTATCTGTATGTGTAGAGGCTTTTAGGGGCTAGGTGCTGCGAGAGAAGCTGAGCCCTGATTAGGGGGCGGGGCTTCACTGACTAGGGGTCCTATAAAGGTAGCAGCCAGTCAGGCAGCGGCACAGGAGCTAGCAAACAGAGCTGTGAACAGGGGAGTTTGAGTGGGAGTTCTGTTGGAGGAGAAGGTATTTGTGTGTGTTTGGTTTTGCATTGGTAGTATCTGTATGTGTAGAGGCTTGGAGGGGCTTTGTGCTGGGAGAGAAGCTGAGCCCTGATTAGGGGGCGGGGCTTCACTGACTAGGGGTCCTATAAATGTAGCAGCCAGTCAGGCAGCGGCACAGGAGCTAGCAAACAGACCTGTAAACAGGGGAGTTTGAGTGGGAGTTCTGTTGGAGGAGAACGTATTTGTGTGTGTTTTTGTATTGGTATTATCTGAAGTGTAGAGGCTTGGAGGGGCTTTGTGCTGGGAGAGAAGCTGAGCCCTGATTAGGGGGCGGGGCTTCACTGACTAGGGGTCCTATAAAGGTAGCAGCCAGTCAGGCAGCGGCACAGGAGCTAGCAAACAGAGCTGTGAACAGGGGAGTTTGAGTGGGAGTTCTGTTGGAGGAGAAGCTATTTGTGTGTGTTTGGTTTTGCATTGGTAGTATCTGTATGTGTAGAGGCTTGGAGGGGCTTTGTGCTGGGAGAGAAGCTGAGCCCTGATTAGGGGGCGGGGCTTCACTGACTAGGTGTCCTATAAAGGTAGCAGCCAGTCAGGCAGCGGCACAGGAGCTAGCAAACAGAGCTGTGAACAGGGGAGTTTGAGTGGGAGTTCTGTTGGAGGAGAAGGTATTTGTCTGTGTTTTTGTATTGGTAGTATCTGAAGTGTAGAGGCTTGGAGAGGCTTTGTGCTGGGAGAGAAGCTGAGCCCTGATTAGGGGGCGGGGCTTCACTGACTAGGGGTCCTATAAAGGTAGCAGCCAGTCAGGCAGCGGCACAGACAGCTGAAGCGGCACAGGAGCTAGCAAACAGAGCTGTAAACAGGGGAGTTTGAGTGGGAGTTCTGTTGGAGGAGAAGGTATTTGTGTGTCTTTGGTTTTGTATTGTCAGTATCTGTATGTGCAGGGGCTTTGTGCTGGGAGAGAAGCTGAGCCCTGATTAGGGGGCGGGGCTTCACTGACTAGGGGTCCTATAAAGGTAGCAGCCAGTCAGGCAGCGGAACAGACAGCTGCAGTTGCACAGGAGCTAGCAAACAGAGCTGTGAACAGGGGAGTTTGAGTGGGAGTTCTGTTGGAGGAGAAAGTATTTGTGTGTCTTTGGTTTTGTATTGTCAGTATCTGTATGTGCAGGGGCTTTGTGCTGGGAGAGAAGCTGAGCCCTGATTAGGGGGCGGGGCTTCCCAGACTAGGGGTCCTATAAAGGTAGCAGCCAGTCAGGCAGCGGCACAGGAGCTAGCAAACAGAGCTGTGAACAGGGGAGTTTGAGTGGGAGTTCTGTTGGACGAGAAGGTATTTGTGTGTGTTTTTGTATTGGTAGTATCTGTATGTGTAGAGGCTTGGAGGGGCTAGGTGCTGCGAGAGAAGCTGAGTCCTGATTAGGGGGCGGGGCTTCACTGACTAGGGGTCCTATAAAGGTAGCAGCCAGTCAGGCAGCGACACAGGAGCTAGCAAACAGAGCTGTGAACAGGGGAGTTTGAGTGGGAGTTCTGTTGGAGGAGAAGGTATTTGTGTGTGTTTTTGTATTGGTAGTATCTGTATGTGTAGAGGCTTGGAGGGGCTAGATGCTGCGAGAGAAGCTGAGCCCTGATTAGGGGTCGGGGCTTCAAAGACTAGGAGTCCTATAAAGGTAGCAGCCAGTCAGGCAGCGGCACAGGAGCTAGCAAACAGAGCTGTGAACAGGGGAGTTTGAGTGGGAGTTCTGTTGGAGGAGAAGCTATTTGTGTGTGTTTTTGTATTGGTAGTATCTGTATGTGTAGAGGCTTGGAAGGGCTTGGTGCTGCGAGAGAAGCTGAGCCCTGATTAGGGGGCGGGACTTCACTGACTAGGGGTCGTATAAAGGTAGCAGCCAGTCAGGCAGCGGCCAGGGAGCTAGCAAACAGACCTGTAAACAGGGGAGTTTGAGTGGGAGTTGTGTTGGAGGAGAACGTATTTGTGTGTGTTTTTGTATTGATATTATCTGAAGTGTAGAGGCTTGGAGGGGCTTTGTGCTGGGAGAGAAGCTGAGCCCTGATTAGGAGGCGGGGCTTCACTGACTAGGGGTCCTATAAAGGTAGCAGCCAGTCAGGCAGCGGCACAGGAGCTAGCAAACAGAGCTGTGAACAGGGGAGTTTGAGTGGGAGTTCTGTTGGAGGAGATGGTATTTGTGTGTGTTTGGTTTTGTATTGTCAGTATCTGTATGTGCAGGGGCTTTGTGCTGGGAGAGAAGTTGAGCCCTGATTAGGGGGCGGGGCTTCACTGATTAGGGGTCCTATAAAGGTAGCAGCCAGTCAGGCAGCGGCACAGCAGCTAGCAAACAGAGCTGTGAACAGGGGAGTTTGAGTGGGAGTTCTGTTGGAGGAGAAGGTATTTGTGTGTGTTTTTGTATTGGTAGTATCTGTATGTGTAGAGGCTTGGAGGGGCTAGGTGCTGCGAGAGAAGCTGAGCCCTGATTAGGGGGCGGGGCTTCACAGACTAGGGGTCCTATAAAGGTAGCAGCCAGTCAGGCAGCGGCACAGGAGCTATCAAACAGAGCTGTGAACAGGGGAGTTTGAGTGGGAGTTCTGTTGGAGGAGAAGGTATTTGTGTGTGTTTTTGTATTGGTATTATCTGTATGTGTAGAGGCTTGGAGGGGCTAGGTGCTGCGAGAGAAGCTGAGCCCTGATTAAGGGGCGGGGCTTCACTGACTAGGGGTCCTATAAAGGTAGCAGCCAGTCAGGCATTTGCACAGACAGCTGCAGCGGCACAGGAGCTAGCAAACAGAGCTGTAAACAGGGGAGTTTGAGTGGGAGTTCTGTTGGAGGAGAAGGTATTTGTGTGTGTTTGGTTTTGCATTGGTAGTATCTGTATGTGTAGAGGCTTGGAGGGGCTTTGTGCTGGGAGAGAAGCTGAGCCCTGATTAGGGGGCGGGGCTTCACTGACTAGGGGTCCTATAAAGGTAGCAGCCAGTCAGGCAGCGGCACAGGAGCTAGCAAACAGACCTGTAAACAGGGGAGTTTGAGTGGGAGTTCTGTTGGAGGAGAACGTATTTGTGTGTGTTTTTGTATTGGTATTATCTGAAGTGTAGAGGCTTGGAGGGGCTTTGTGCTGGGAGAGAAGCTGAGCCCTGATTAGGGGGCGGGGCTTCACTGACTAGGGGTCCTATAAAGGTAGCAGCCAGTCAGGCAGCGGCACAGGAGCTAGCAAACAGAGCTGTGAACAGGGGAGTTTGAGTGGGAGTTCTGTTGGAGGAGAAGCTATTTGTGTGTGTTTGGTTTTGCATTGGTAGTATCTGTATGTGTAGAGGCTTGGAGGGGCTTTGTGCTGGGAGAGAAGCTGAGCCCTGATTAGGGGGCGGGGCTTCCCTGACTAGGGGTCCTATAAAGGTAGCAGCCAGTCAGGCAGCGGCACAGGAGCTAGCAAACAGAGCTGTAAACAGGGGAGTTTGAGTGGGAGTTCTGTTGGAGGAGAAGGTATTTGTGTGTGTTTGGTTTTGCATTGGTAGTATCTGTATGTGTAGAGGCTTGGAGGGGCTTTGTGCTGGGAGAGAAGCTGAGCCCTGATTAGGGGGCGGGGCTTCACTGACTAGGTGTCCTATAAAGGTAGCAGCCAGTCAGGCAGCGGCACAGGAGCTAGCAAACAGAGCTGTGAACAGGGGAGTTTGAGTGGGAGTTCTGTTGGAGGAGAACGTATTTGTGTGTGTTTTTGTATTGGTAGTATCTGTATGTGTAGAGGCTTGGAGGGGCTAGGTGCTGCGAGAGAAGCTGAGCCCTGATTAGGGGGCGGGACTTCACTGACTAGGGGTCCTATAAAGGTAGCAGCCAGTACGGCAGCGGCACAGACAGCTGCAGCGGCACAGGAGCTATCAAACAGAGCTGTGAACAGGGGAGTTTGAGTGGGAGTTCTGTTGGAGGAGAAGGTATTTGTGTGTGTTTTTGTATTGGTATTATCTGTATGTGTAGAGGCTTGGAGGGGCTAGGTGCTGCGAGAGAAGCTGAGCCCTGATTAAGGGGCGGGGCTTCACTGACTAGGGGTCCTATAAAGGTAGCAGCCAGTCAGGCATTGGCACAGACAGCTGCAGCGGCACAGGAGCTAGCAAACAGAGCTGTAAACAGGGGAGTTTGAGTGGGAGTTCTGTTGGAGAAGGTATTTGTGTGTGTTTGGTTTTGTATTGTCAGTATCTGTATGTGCAGGGGCTTTGTGCTGGGAGAGAAGCTGAGCCATGATTAGGGGGCGGGGCTTCACTGACTAGGGGTCCTATAAAGGTAGCAGCCAGTCAGGCAGCGGCACAGGAGCTAGCAAACAGAGCTGTGAACAGGGGAGTTTGAGTGGGAGTTCTGTTGGAGGAGAAGGTATTTGTGTGTGTTTTTGTATTGGTAGTATCTGTATGTGTAGAGGCTTGGAGGGGCTAGGTGCTGCGAGAGAAGCTGAGCCCTGATTAGGGGGCGGGACTTCACTGACTAGGGGTCGTATAAAGGTAGCAGCCAGTCAGGCAGCGGCAAGGGAGCTAGCAAACAGACCTGTAAACAGGGGAGTTTGAGTGGGAGTTCTGTTGGAGGAGAACGTATTTGTGTGTGTTTTTGTATTGGTATTATCTGAAGTGTAGAGGCTTGGAGGGGCTAGGTGCTGCGAGAGAAGCTGAGCCCTGATTAGGGGGCGGGGCTTCCCTGACTAGGGGTCCTATAAAGGTAGCAGCCAGTCAGGCAGCGGCACAGGAGCTAGCAAACAGAGCTGTGAACAGGGGAGTTTGAGTGGGAGTTCTGTTGGAGGAGAAGCTATTTGTGTGTGTTTTTGTATTGGTGGTATCTGTATGTGTAGAGGCTTTTAGGGGCTAGGTGCTGCGAGAGAAGCTGAGCCCTGATTAGGGGGCGGGGCTTCACTGACTAGGGGTCCTATAAAGGTAGCAGCCAGTCAGGCAGCGGCACAGGAGCTAGCAAACAGAGCTGTGAACAGGGGAGTTTGAGTGGGAGTTCTGTTGGAGGAGATGGTATTTGTGTGTGTTTGGTTTTGTATTGGTAGTATCTGTATGTGTAGGGGTTTGGCGGGGCTTTGTGCTTGGAGAGAAGCTGAGCCCTGATTAGGCGGCGGGGCTTCCCTGACTAGGGGTCCTATAAAGGTAGCAGCCAGTCAGGCAGCGGCACTGGAGCTAGCAAACAGAGCTGTAAACAGGGGAGTTTGAGTGGGAGTTCTGTTGGAGGAGAAGGTATTTGTGTGTGTTTGGTTTTGCATTGGTAGTATCTGTATGTGTAGAGGCTTGGAGGGGCTTTGTGCTGGGAGAGAAGCTGAGCCCTGATTAGGGGGCGGGGCTTCACTGACTAGGGGTCCTATAAAGGTAGCAGCCAGTCAGGCAGCGGCACAGGAGCTAGCAAACAGACCTGTAAACAGGGGAGTTTGAGTGGGAGTTCTGTTGGAGGAGAAGGTATTTGTGTGTGTTTGGTTTTGCATTGGTAGTATCTGTATGTGTACAGGCTTGGAGGGGCTTTGTGCTGGGAGAGAAGCTGAGCCCTGATTAGGGGGCGGGGCTTCACTGACTAGGTGTCCTATAAAGGTAGCAGCCAGTCAGGCAGCGGCACAGGAGCTAGCAAACAGAGCTGTGAACAGGGGAGTTTGAGTGGGAGTTCTGTTGGAGGAGAAGGTATTTGTGTGTGTTTTTGTATTGGTAGTATCTGTATGTGTAGAGGCTTGGAGGGGCTAGGTGCTGCGAGAGAAGCTGAGCCCTGATTAGGGGGCGGGGCTTCACTGACTAGGGGTCCTATAAAGGTAGCAGCCAGTACGGCAGCGGCACAGACAGCTGCAGCGGCACAGGAGCTATCAAACAGAGCTGTGAACAGGGGAGTTTGAGTGGGAGTTCTGTTGGAGGAGAAGGTATTTGTGTGTGTTTTTGTATTGGTATTATCTGTATGTGTAGAGGCTTGGAGGGGCTAGGTGCTGCGAGAGAAGCTGAGCCCTGATTAAGGGGCGGGGCTTCACTGACTAGGGGTCCTATAAAGGTAGCAGCCAGTCAGGCATTGGCACAGACAGCTGCAGCGGCACAGGAGCTAGCAAACAGAGCTGTAAACAGGGGAGTTTGAGTGGGAGTTCTGTTGGAGAAGGTATTTGTGTGTGTTTGGTTTTGTATTGTCAGTATCTGTATGTGCAGGGGCTTTGTGCTGGGAGAGAAGCTGAGCCCTGATTAGGGGGCGGGGCTTCACTGATTAGGGGTCCTATAAAGGTATCAGCCAGTCAGGCATTGGCACAGACAGCTGCAGCGGCACAGGAGCTAGCAAACAGAGCTGTAAACAGGGGAGTTTGAGTGGTAGTTCTGTTGGAGGAGAAGGTATTTGTGTGTGTTTGGTTTTGCATTGGTAGTATCTGTATGTGTAGAGGCTTGGAGGGGCTTTGTGCTGGGAGAGAAGCTGAGCCCTGATTAGGGGGCGAGGCTTCACTGACTAGGGGTCCAATAAAGGTAGCAGCCAGTCAGGCAGCGGCACAGCAGCTAGCAAACAGAGCTGTGAACAGGGGAGTTTGAGTGGGAGTTCTGTTGGAGGAGAAGGTATTTGTGTGTGTTCGGTTTTGTATTGTCAGTATCTGTATGTGCAGGGGCTTTGTGCTGGGAGAGAAGCTGAGCCCTGATTAGGCGGCGGGGCTTCCCTGACTAGGGGTCCTATAAAGGTAGCAGCCAGTCAGGCAGCGGCACAGGAGCTAGCAAACAGAGCTGTAAACAGGGGAGTTTGAGTGGGAGTTCTGTTGGAGGAGAAGGTATTTGTGTGTGTTTGGTTTTGCATTGGTAGTATCTGTATGTGTAGAGGCTTGGAGGGGCTTTGTGCTGGGAGAGAAGCTGAGCCCTGATTAGGGGGCGGGGCTTCACTGACTAGGGGTCCTATAAATGTAGCAGCCAGTCAGGCAGCGGCACAGGAGCTAGCAAACAGACCTGTAAACAGGGGAGTTTGAGTGGGAGTTCTGTTGGAGGAGAACGTATTTGTGTGTGTTTTTGCATTGGTAGTATCTGTATGTGTAGAGGCTTGGAGGGGCTTTGTGCTGGGAGAGAAGCTGAGCCCTGATTAGGGGGCGGGGCTTCCCTGACTAGGGGTCCTATAAAGGTAGCAGCCAGTCAGGCAGCGGCACAGGAGCTAGCAAACAGAGCTGTAAACAGGGGAGTTTGAGTGGGAGTTCTGTTGGAGGAGAAGGTATTTGTGTGTGTTTGGTTTTGCATTGGTAGTATCTGTATGTGTAGAGGCTTGGAGGGGCTTTGTGCTGGGAGAGAAGCTGAGCCCTGATTAGGGGGCGGGGCTTCACTGACTAGGGGTCCTATAAAGGTAGCAGCCAGTCAGGCAGCGGCACAGGAGCTAGCAAACAGAGCTGTGAACAGGGGAGTTTGAGTGGGAGTTCTGTTGGAGGAGAAGGTATTTGTTTGTGTTTTTGTATTGGTAGTATCTGTATGTGTAGAGGCTTGGAGGGGCTAGGTGCTGCGAGAGAAGCTGAGCCCTGATTAGGGGGCGGGGCTTCACTGACTAGGGGTCCTATAAAGGCAGCAGCCGGTCAGGCAGCGGCACAGACAGCTGCAGCGGCACAGGAGCTAGCAAACAGAGCTGTAAACAGGGGAGTTTGAGTGGGAGTTCTGTTGGAGGAGATGGTATTTGTGTGTGTTTGGTTTTGTATTGTCAGTATCTGTATGTGCAGGGGCTTTGTGCTGGGAGAGAAGTTGAGCCCTGATTAGGGTGCGGGGCTTCACTGATTAGGGGTCCTATAAAGGTATCAGCCAGTCAGGCATTGGCACAGACAGCTGCAGCGGCACAGGAGCTAGCAAACAGAGCTGTAAACAGGGGAGTTTGAGTGGTAGTTCTGTTGGAGGAGAAGGTATTTGTGCGTGTTTGGTTTTGTATTGTCAGTATCTGTATGTGCAGGGGCTTTGTGCTGGGAGAGAAGCTGAGCCCTGATTAGGGGGCGAGGCTTCCCTGACTAGGGGTCCTATAAAGGTAGCAGCCAGTCAGGCAGCGGCACAGGAGCTAGCAAACAGAGCTGTAAACAGGGGAGTTTGAGTGGGAGTTCTGTTGGAGGAGAAGGTATTTGTGTGTGTTTGGTTTTGCATTGGTAGTATCTGTATGTGTAGACGCTTGGAGGGGCTTTGTGCTGGGAGAGAAGCTGAGCCCTGATTAGGGGGCGGGGCTTCACTGACTAGGGGTCCTATAAAGGTAGCAGCCAGTCAGGCAGCGGCACAGGAGCTAGCAAACAGAGCTGTGAACAGGGGAGTTTGAGTGGGAGTTCTGTTGGAGGAGAAGGTATTTGTGTGTGTTTTTGTATTGGTAGTATCTGTATGTGTAGAGGCTTGGAGGGGCTAGGTGCTGCGAGAGAAGCTGAGCCCTGATTAGGGGGCGGGACTTCACTGACTAGGGGTCGTATAAACGTAGCAGCCAGTCAGGCAGCGGCAAGGGAGCTAGCAAACAGACCTGTAAACAGGGGAGTTTGAGTGGGAGTTCTGTTGGAGGAGAACGTATTTGTGTGTGTTTTTGTATTGGTATTATCTGAAGTGTAGAGGCTTGGATGGGCTTTGTGCTGGGAGAGGAGCTGAGCCCTGATTAGGGGGCGGGGCTTCACTGACTAGGGGTCCTATAAAGGTAGCAGCCAGTCAGGCAGCGGCACAGGAGCTAGCAAACAGAGCTGTAAACAGGGGAGTTTGAGTGGGAGTTCTGTTGGAGGAGATGGTATTTGTGTGTGTTTGGTTTTGTATTGGTAGTATCTGTATGTGTAGGGGTTTGGCGGGGCTTTGTGCTTGGAGAGAAGCTGAGCCCTGATTAGGGGGCGGGGCTTCACTGACTAGGGGTCCTATAAAGGTAGCAGCCAGTCAGGCAGCGGAACAGACAGCTGCAGTTGCACAGGAGCTAGCAAACAGAGCTGTGAACAGGGGAGTTTGAGTGGGAGTTCTGTTGGAGGAGAAAGTATTTGTGTGTGTTTGGTTTTGTATTGTCAGTATCTGTATGTGCAGGGGCTTTGTGCTGGGAGAGAAGCTGAGCCCTGATTAGGGGGCGGGGCTTCCCTGACTAGGGGTCCTATAAAGGTAGCAGCCAGTCAGGCAGCGGCACAGGAGCTAGCAAACAGAGCTGTGAACAGGGGAGTTTGAGTGGGAGTTCTGTTGGACGAGAAGGTATTTGTGTGTGTTTTTGTATTGGTAGTATCTGTATGTGTAGAGGCTTGGAGGGGCTAGGTGCTGCGAGAGAAGCTGAGCCCTGATTAGGGGGCGGGGCTTCACTGACTAGGGGTCCTATAAAGGTAGCAGCCAGTCAGGCAGCGACACAGGAGCTAGCAAACAGAGCTGTGAACAGGGGAGTTTGAGTGGGAGTTCTGTTGGAGGAGAAGGTATTTGTGTGTGTTTTTGTATTGGTAGTATCTGTATGTGTAGAGGCTTGGAGGGGCTAGATGCTGCGAGAGAAGCTGAGCCCTGATTAGGGGGCGGGGCTTCAAAGACTAGGAGTCCTATAAAGGTAGCAGCCAGTCAGGCAGCGGCACAGGAGCTAGCAAACAGAGCTGTGAACAGGGGAGTTTGAGTGGGAGTTCTGTTGGAGGAGAAGCTATTTGTGTGTGTTTTTGTATTGGTAGTATCTGTATGTGTAGAGGCTTGGAGGGGCTTGGTGCTGCGAGAGAAGCTGAGCCCTGATTAGGGGGCGGGACTTCACTGACTAGGGGTCGTATAAAGGTAGCAGCCAGTCAGGCAGCGGCAAGGGAGCTAGCAAACAGACCTGTAAACAGGGGAGTTTGAGTGGGAGTTGTGTTGGAGGAGAACGTATTTGTGTGTGTTTTTGTATTGATATTATCTGAAGTGTAGAGGCTTGGAGGGGCTTTGTGCTGGGAGAGAAGCTGAGCCCTGATTAGGAGGCGGGGCTTCACTGACTAGGGGTCCTATAAAGGTAGCAGCCAGTCAGGCAGCGGCACAGGAGCTAGCAAACAGAGCTGTGAACAGGGGAGTTTGAGTGGGAGTTCTGTTGGAGGAGAGGCTATTTGTGTGTGTTTTTGTATTGGTAGTATCTGTATGTGTAGAGGCTTGGAGGGGCTAGGTGCTGCGAGAGAAGATGAGCCCTGATTAGGGGGCGGGGCTTCACTGACTAGGGGTCCTATAAAGGTAGCAGCCAGTCAGGCAGCGGCACAGGAGCTAGCAAACAGAGCTGTGAACAGGGGAGTTTGAGTGGGAGTTCTGTTGGAGGAGAAGGTATTTGTGTGTGTTTTTGTATTGGTAGTATCTGTATGTGTAGAGGCTTGGAGGGGCTAGGTGCTGCGAGAGAAGCTGAGCCCTGATTAGGGGGCGGGGCTTCAAAGACTAGGAGTCCTATAAAGGTAGCAGCCAGTCAGGCAGCCGCACAGGAGCTAGCAAACAGAGCTGTGAACAGGGGAGTTTGAGTGGTAGTTCTGTTGGAGGAGAAGCTATTTGTGTGTGTTTTTGTATTGGTGGTATCTGTATGTGTAGAGGCTTTTAGGGGCTAGGTGCTGCGAGAGAAGCTGAGCCCTGATTAGGGGGCGGGGCTTCACTGACTAGGGGTCCTATAAAGGTAGCAACCAGTCAGGCAGCGGCACAGGAGCTAGCAAACAGAGCTGTGAACAGGGGAGTTTGAGTGGGAGTTCTGTTGGAGGAGAAGGTATTTGTTTGTGTTTGGTTTTGTATTGGTAGTATCTGTATGTGTAGGGGTTTGGCGGGGCTTTGTGCTTGGAGAGAAGCTGAGCCCTGATTAGGGGGCGGGGCTTCACTGACTAGGGGTCCTACAAAGGTAGCAGCCAGTCAGGCAGCGGCACAGACAGCTGCAGCGGCACAGGAGCTAGCAAACAGAGCTGTAAACAGGGGAGTTTGAGTGGGAGTTCTGTTGGAGGAGATGGTATTTGTGTGTGTTTGGTTTTGTATTGGTAGTACCTGTATGTGTAGAGGCTTGGACGGGCTTTGTGCTGGGAGAGAAGCTGAGCCCTGATTCGGGGGCGGGGCTTCCCTGACTAGGGGTCCTATAAAGGTAGCAGCCAGTCAGGCAGCGGCACAGGAGCTAGCAAACAGAGCTGTAAACAGGGGAGTTTGAGACGGACTTCTGTTGGAGGAGATGGTATTTGTGTGTGTTTGGTTTTGTATTGGTAGTATCTGTATGTGTAGACGCTTGGAGGGGCTTTGTGCTGGGAGAGAAGCTGAGCCCTGATTAGGGGGCGGGGCTTCACTGACTAGGGGTCCTATAAAGGTAGCAGCCAGTCAGGCAGCGGCACAGGAGCTAGCAAACAGAGCTGTGAACAGGGGAGTTTGAGTGGGAGTTCTGTTGGAGGAGAAGGTATTTGTGTGTGTTTTTGTATTGGTAGTATCTGTATGTGTAGAGGCTTGGAGGGGCTAGGTGCTGCGAGAGAAGCTGAGCCCTGATTAGGGGGCGGGACTTCACTGACTAGGGGTCGTATAAACGTAGCAGCCAGTCAGGCAGCGGCAAGGGAGCTAGCAAACAGACCTGTAAACAGGGGAGTTTGAGTGGGAGTTCTGTTGGAGGAGAACGTATTTGTGTGTGTTTTTGTATTGGTATTATCTGAAGTGTAGAGGCTTGGAGGGGCTTTGTGCTGGGAGAGGAGCTGAGCCCTGATTAGGGGGCGGGGCTTCACTGACTAGGGGTCCTATAAAGGTAGCAGCCAGTCAGGCAGCGGCACAGGAGCTAGCAAACAGAGCTGTGAACAGGGGAGTTTGAGTGGGAGTTCTGTTGGAGGAGAAGGTATTTGTGTGTGTTTTTGTATTGGTAGTATCTGTATGTGTAGAGGCTTGGAGGGGCTAGGTGCTGCGAGAGAAGCTGAGCCCTGATTAGGGGGCGGGGCTTCACAGACTAGGGGTCCTATAAAGGTAGCAGCCTGTCAGGCAGCGGCACAGGAGCTAGCAAACAGAGCTGTGAACAGGGGAGTTTGAGTGGGAGTTCTGTTGGAGGAGAGGCTATTTGTGTGTGTTTTTGTATTGGTAGTATCTGTATGTGTAGAGGCTTGGAGGGGCTAGGTGCTGCGAGAGAAGCTGAGCCCTGATTAGGGGGCGGGGCTTCACTGACTAGGGGTCCTATAAAGGTAGCAGCCAGTCAGGCAGCGGCACAGGAGCTAGCAAACAGAGCTGTAAACAGGGGAGTTTGAGTGGGAGTTCTGTTGGAGGAGATGGTATTTGTGTGTGTTTGGTTTTGTATTGGTAGTATCTGTATGTGTAGGGGTTTGGCGGGGCTTTGTGCTTGGAGAGAAGCTGAGCCCTGATTAGGGGGCGGGGCTTCACTGACTAGGGGTCCTATAAAGGTAGCAGCCAGTCAGGCAGCGGAACAGACAGCTGCAGTTGCACAGGAGCTAGCAAACAGAGCTGTGAACAGGGGAGTTTGAGTGGGAGTTCTGTTGGAGGAGAAAGTATTTGTGTGTGTTTGGTTTTGTATTGTCAGTATCTGTATGTGCAGGGGCTTTGTGCTGGGAGAGAAGCTGAGCCCTGATTAGGGGGCGGGGCTTCCCTGACTAGGGGTCCTATAAAGGTAGCAGCCAGTCAGGCAGCGGCACAGGAGCTAGCAAACAGAGCTGTGAACAGGGGAGTTTGAGTGGGAGTTCTGTTGGAGGAGAGGCTATTTGTGTGTGTTTTTGTATTGGTAGTATCTGTATGTGTAGAGGCTTGGAGGGGCTAGGTGCTGCGAGAGAAGATGAGCCCTGATTAGGGGGCGGGGCTTCACTGACTAGGGGTCCTATAAAGGTAGCAGCCAGTCAGGCAGCGGCACAGGAGCTAGCAAACAGAGCTGTGAACAGGGGAGTTTGAGTGGGAGTTCTGTTGGAGGAGAAGGTATTTGTGTGTGTTTTTGTATTGGTAGTATCTGTATGTGTAGAGGCTTGGAGGGGCTAGGTGCTGCGAGAGAAGCTGAGCCCTGATTAGGGGGCGGGGCTTCAAAGACTAGGAGTCCTATAAAGGTAGCAGCCAGTCAGGCAGCCGCACAGGAGCTAGCAAACAGAGCTGTGAACAGGGGAGTTTGAGTGGTAGTTCTGTTGGAGGAGAAGCTATTTGTGTGTGTTTTTGTATTGGTGGTATCTGTATGTGTAGAGGCTTTTAGGGGCTAGGTGCTGCGAGAGAAGCTGAGCCCTGATTAGGGGGCGGGGCTTCACTGACTAGGGGTCCTATAAAGGTAGCAACCAGTCAGGCAGCGGCACAGGAGCTAGCAAACAGAGCTGTGAACAGGGGAGTTTGAGTGGGAGTTCTGTTGGAGGAGAAGGTATTTGTTTGTGTTTGGTTTTGTATTGGTAGTATCTGTATGTGTAGGGGTTTGGCGGGGCTTTGTGCTTGGAGAGAAGCTGAGCCCTGATTAGGGGGCGGGGCTTCCCTGACTAGGGTTCCTATAAAGGTAGCAGCCAGTCAGGCAGCGGCACAGGAGCTAGCAAACAGAGCTGTAAACAGGGGAGTTTGAGTGGGAGTTCTGTTGGAGGAGAAGGTATTTGTGTGTGTTTGGTTTTGCATTGGTAGTATCTGTATGTGTAGAGGCTTGGACGGGCTTTGTGCTGGGAGAGAAGCTGAGCCCTGATTAGGGGGCGGGGCTTCACTGACTAGGGGTCCTATAAAGGTAGCAGCCAGTCAGGCAGCGGCACAGGAGCTAGCAAACAGAGCTGTGAACAGGGGAGTTTGAGTGGGAGTTCTGTTGGACGAGAAGGTATTTGTGTGTGTTTTTGTATTGGTAGTATCTGTATGTGTAGAGGCTTGGAGGGGCTAGGTGCTGCGAGAGAAGCTGAGCCCTGATTAGGGGGCGGGGCTTCACTGACTAGGGGTCCTATAAAGGTAGCAGCCAGTCAGGCAGCGGCACAGGAGCTAGCAAACAGAGCTGTGAACAGGGGAGTTTGAGTGGGAGTTCTGTTGGAGGAGAAGCTATTTGTGTGTGTTTTTGTATTGGTAGTATCTGTATGTGTAGAGGCTTTTAGGGGCTAGGTGCTGGGAGAGAAGCTGAGCCCTGATTAGGGGGCGGGGCTTCACTGACTAGGGGTCCTATAAAGGTAGCAGCCAGTCAGGCAGCGGCACAGACAGCTGCAGCGGCACAGGAGCTAGCAAACAGAGCTGTAAACAGGGGAGTTTGAATGGGAGTTCTGTTGGAGGAGATGGTATTTGTGTGTGTTTGGTTTTGTATTGTCAGTATCTGTATGTGCAGGGGCTTTGTGCTGGGAGAGAAGCTGAGCCCTGATTCGGGGGCGGGGCTTCCCTGACTAGGGGTCCTATAAAGGTAGCAGCCAGTCAGGCAGCGGCACAGGAGCTAGCAAACAGAGCTGTAAACAGGGGAGTTTGAGAGGGACTTCTGTTGGAGGAGATGGTATTTGTGTGTGTTTGGTTTTGTATTGGTAGTATCTGTATGTGTAGGGGTTTGGCGGGGCTTTGTGCTTGGAGAGAAGCTGAGCCCTGATTAGGGGGCGGGGCTTAACTGACTAGGGGTCCTATAAAGGTAGCAGCCAGTCAGGCAGCGGAACAGACAGCTGCAGTGGCACAGGAGCTAGCAAACAGAGCTGTGAACAGAGGAGTTTGAGTGGGAGTTCTGTTGGAGGAGAAGGTATTTGTGTGTGTTTTTGTATTGGTATTATCTGTATGTGTAGAGGCTTGGAGGGGCTAGGTGCTGCGAGAGAAGCTGAGCCCTGATTAGGGGGCGGGGCTTCACTGACTAGGGGTCCTATAAAGGTAGCAGCCAGTCAGGCAGCGGCAAGGGAGCTAGCAAACAGACCTGTAAACAGGGGAGTTTGAGTGGGAGTTCTGTTGGAGGAGAAGGTATTTGTGTGTGTTTTTGTTTTGGTATTATCTGTATGTGTAGAGGCTTGGAGGGGCTTTGTGCTGGGAGAGAAGCTGAGCCCTGATTAGGGGGCGGGCTTCACTGACTAGGGGTTCAATAAAGGTAGCAGCCAGTCAGGCAGCGGCACAGGAGCTAGCAAACAGAGCTGTGAACAGGGGAGTTTGAGTGGGAGTTCTGTTGGAGGAGAAGGTATTTGTGTGTGTTTTTGTATTGGTATTATCTGTATGTGTAGAGGCTTGGAGGGGCTAGGTGCTGCGAGAGAAGCTGAGCCCTGATTAGGGGGCGGGGCTTCACTGACTAGGGGTCCTATAAAGGTAGCAGCCAGTCAGGCAGCGGCAAGGGAGCTAGCAAACAGACCTGTAAACAGGGGAGTTTGAGTGGGAGTTCTGTTGGAGGAGAACGTATTTGTGTGTGTTTTTGTTTTGGTATTATCTGTATGTGTAGAGGCTTGGAGGGGCTTTGTGCTGGGAGAGAAGCTGAGCCCTGATTAGGGGGCGGGCTTCACTGACTAGGGGTTCAATAAAGGTAGCAGCCAGTCAGGCAGCGGCACAGGAGCTAGCAAACAGAGCTGTGAACAGGGGAGTTTGAGTGGGAGTTCTGTTGGAGGAGAAGGTATTTGTGTGTGTTTTTGTATTGGTAGTATCTGTATGTGTAGAGGCTTGGAGGGGCTAGGTGCTGCGAGAGAAGCTGAGCCCTGATTAGGGGGCGGGGCTTCACAGACTAGGGGTCCTATAAAGGTAGCAGCCTGTCAGGCAGCGGCACAGGAGCTAGCAAACAGAGCTGTGAACAGGGGAGTTTGAGTGGGAGTTCTGTTGGAGGAGAGGCTATTTGTGTGTGTTTTTGTATTGGTAGTATCTGTATGTGTAGAGGCTTGGAGGGGCTAGGTGCTGCGAGAGAAGCTGAGCCCTGATTAGGGGGCGGGGCTTCACTGACTAGGGGTCCTATAAAGGTAGCAGCCAGTCAGGCAGCGGCACAGGAGCTAGCAAACAGAGCTGTAAACAGGGGAGTTTGAGTGGGAGTTCTGTTGGAGGAGATGGTATTTGTGTGTGTTTGGTTTTGTATTGGTAGTATCTGTATGTGTAGGGGTTTGGCGGGGCTTTGTGCTTGGAGAGAAGCTGAGCCCTGATTAGGGGGCGGGGCTTCACTGACTTGGGGTCCTATAAAGGTAGCAGCCAGTCAGGCAGCGGAACAGACAGCTGCAGTTGCACAGGAGCTAGCAAACAGAGCTGTGAACAGGGGAGTTTGAGTGGGAGTTCTGTTGGAGGAGAAAGTATTTGTGTGTGTTTGGTTTTGTATTGTCAGTATCTGTATGTGCAGGGGCTTTGTGCTGGGAGAGAAGCTGAGCCCTGATTAGGGGGCGGGGCTTCCCTGACTAGGGGTCCTATAAAGGTAGCAGCCAGTCAGGCAGCGGCACAGGAGCTAGCAAACAGAGCTGTGAACAGGGGAGTTTGAGTGGGAGTTCTGTTGGACGAGAAGGTATTTGTGTGTGTTTTTGTATTGGTAGTATCTGTATGTGTAGAGGCTTGGAGGGGCTAGGTGCTGCGAGAGAAGCTGAGTCCTGATTAGGGGGCGGGGCTTCACTGACTAGGGGTCCTATAAAGGTAGCAGCCAGTCAGGCAGCGACACAGGAGCTAGCAAACAGAGCTGTGAACAGGGGAGTTTGAGTGGGAGTTCTGTTGGAGGAGAAGGTATTTGTGTGTGTTTTTGTATTGGTAGTATCTGTATGTGTAGAGGCTTGGAGGGGCTAGATGCTGCGAGAGAAGCTGAGCCCTGATTAGGGGTCGGGGCTTCAAAGACTAGGAGTCCTATAAAGGTAGCAGCCAGTCAGGCAGCGGCACAGGAGCTAGCAAACAGAGCTGTGAACAGGGGAGTTTGAGTGGGAGTTCTGTTGGAGGAGAAGCTATTTGTGTGTGTTTTTGTATTGGTAGTATCTGTATGTGTAGAGGCTTGGAGGGGCTTGGTGCTGCGAGAGAAGCTGAGCCCTGATTAGGGGGCGGGACTTCACTGACTAGGGGTCGTATAAAGGTAGCAGCCAGTCAGGCAGCGGCAAGGGAGCTAGCAAACAGACCTGTAAACAGGGGAGTTTGAGTGGGAGTTGTGTTGGAGGAGAACGTATTTGTGTGTGTTTTTGTATTGATATTATCTGAAGTGTAGAGGCTTGGAGGGGCTTTGTGCTGGGAGAGAAGCTGAGCCCTGATTAGGAGGCGGGGCTTCACTGACTAGGGGTCCTATAAAGGTAGCAGCCAGTCAGGCAGCGGCACAGGAGCTAGCAAACAGAGCTGTGAACAGGGGAGTTGGAGTGGGAGTTCTGTTGGAGGAGAGGCTATTTGTGTGTGTTTTTGTATTGGTAGTATCTGTATGTGTAGAGGCTTGGAGGGGCTAGGTGCTGCGAGAGAAGCTGAGCCCTGATTAGGGGGCGGGGCTTCACTGACTAGGGGTCCTATAAAGGTAGCAGCCAGTCAGGCAGCGGCACAGGAGCTAGCAAACAGAGCTGTGAACAGGGGAGTTTGAGTGGGAGTTCTGTTGGAGGAGAAGCTATTTGTGTGTGTTTTTGTATTGGTGGTATCTGTATGTGTAGAGGCTTTTAGGGGCTAGGTGCTGCGAGAGAAGCTGAGCCCTGATTAGGGGGCGGGGCTTCACTGACTAGGGGTCCTATAAAGGTAGCAGCCAGTCAGGCAGCGGCAGAGGAGCTAGCAAACAGAGCTGTGAACAGGGGAGTTTGAGTGGGAGTTCTGTTGGAGGAGATGGTATTTGTGTGTGTTTGGTTTTGTATTGGTAGTATCTGTATGTGTAGGGGTTTGGCGGGGCTTTGTGCTTGGAGAGAAGCTGAGCCCTGATTAGGGGGCGGGGCTTCACTGACTAGGGGTCCTATAAAGGTAGCAGCCAGTCAGGCAGCGGCACAGGAGCGAGCAAACAGAGCTGTGAACAGGGGAGTTTGAGTGGGAGTTCTGTTGGAGGAGAAGCTATTTGTGTGTGTTTTTGTATTGGTGGTATCTGTATGTGTAGAGGCTTTTAGGGGCTAGGTGCTGCGAGAGAAGCTGAGCCCTGATTAGGGGGCGGGGCTTCACTGACTAGGGGTCCTATAAAGGTAGCAGCCAGTCAGGCAGCGGCACAGGAGCTAGCAAACAGAGCTGTGAACAGGGGAGTTTGAGTGGGAGTTCTGTTGGAGGAGAAGGTATTTGTTTGTGTTTTTGTATTGGTAGTATATGTATGTGTAGAGGCTTGGAGGGGCTAGGTGCTGCGAGAGAAGCTGAGCCCTGATTAGGGGGCGGGGCTTCACTGACTAGGGGTCCTATAAAGGTAGCAGCCAGTCAGGCAGCGGCACAGACAGCTGCAGCGGCACAGGAGCTAGCAAACAGAGCTGTAAACAGGGGAGTTTGAGTGGGAGTTCTGTTGGAGGAGATGGTATTTGTGTGTGTTTGGTTTTGTATTGTCAGTATCTGTATGTGCAGGGGCTTTGTGCTGGGAGAGAAGTTGAGCCCTGATTAGGGGGCGGGGCTTCACTGATTAGGGGTCCTATAAAGGTATCAGCCAGTCAGGCATTGGCACAGACAGCTGCAGCGGCACAGGAGCTAGCAAACAGAGCTGTAAACAGGGGAGTTTGAGTGGTAGTTCTGTTGGAGGAGAAGGTATTTGTGTGTGTTTGGTTTTGCATTGGTAGTATCTGTATGTGTAGAGGCTTGGAGGGGCTTTGTGCTGGGAGAGAAGCTGAGCCCTGATTAGGGGGCGAGGCTTCACTGACTAGGGGTCCTATAAAGGTAGCAGCCAGTCAGGAAGCGGCACAGCAGCTAGCAAACAGAGCTGTGAACAGGGGAGTTTGAGTGGGAGTTCTGTTGGAGGAGAAGGTATTTGTGTGTGTTTTTGTATTGGTAGTATCTGTATGTGTAGAGGCTTGGAGGGGCTAGGTGCTGCGAGAGAAGCTGAGCCCTGATTAGCGGGCGGGGCTTCACAGACTAGGGGTCCTATAAAGGTAGCAGCCAGTCAGGCAGCGGCACAGGATCTATCAAACAGAGCTGTGAACAGGGGAGTTTGAGTGGGAGTTCTGTTGGAGGAGAAGGTATTTGTGTGTGTTTTTGTATTGGTATTATCTGTATGTGTAGAGGCTTGGAGGGGCTAGGTGCTGCGAGAGAAGCTGAGCCCTGATTAAGGGGCGGGGCTTCACTGACTAGGGGTCCTATAAAGGTAGCAGCCAGTCAGGCATTTGCACAGACAGCTGCAGCGGCACAGGAGCTAGCAAACAGAGCTGTAAACAGGGGAGTTTGAGTGGGAGTTCTGTTGGAGGAGAAGGTATTTGTGTGTGTTTGGTTTTGCATTGGTAGTATCTGTATGTGTAGAGGCTTGGAGGGGCTTTGTGCTGGGAGAGAAGCTGAGCCCTGATTAGGGGGCGGGGCTTCACTGACTAGGGGTCCTATAAAGGTAGCAGCCAGTCAGGCAGCGGCACAGGAGCTAGCAAACAGACCTGTAAACAGGGGAGTTTGAGTGGGAGTTCTGTTGGAGGAGAACGTATTTGTGTGTGTTTTTGTATTGGTATTATCTGAAGTGTAGAGGCTTGGAGGGGCTTTGTGCTGGGAGAGAAGCTGAGCCCTGATTAGGGGGCGGGGCTTCACTGACTAGGGGTCCTATAAAGGTAGCAGCCAGTCAGGCAGCGGCACAGGAGCTAGCAAACAGAGCTGTGAACAGGGGAGTTTGAGTGGGAGTTCTGTTGGAGGAGAAGCTATTTGTGTGTGTTTGGTTTTGCATTGGTAGTATCTGTATGTGTAGAGGCTTGGAGGGGCTTTGTGCTGGGAGAGAAGCTGAGCCCTGATTAGGGGGCGGGGCTTCCCTGACTAGGGGTCCTATAAAGGTAGCAGCCAGTCAGGCAGCGGCACAGGAGCTAGCAAACAGAGCTGTAAACAGGGGAGTTTGAGTGGGAGTTCTGTTGGAGGAGAAGGTATTTGTGTGTGTTTGGTTTTGCATTGGTAGTATCTGTATGTGTAGAGGCTTGGAGGGGCTTTGTGCTGGGAGAGAAGCTGAGCCCTGATTAGGGGGCGGGGCTTCACTGACTAGGGGTCCTATAAAGGTAGCAGCCAGTCAGGCAGCGGCACAGGAGCTAGCAAACAGAGCTGTAAACAGGGGAGTTTGAGTGGGAGTTCTGTTGGAGGAGAAGGTATTTGTGTGTGTTTGGTTTTGCATTGGTAGTATCTGTATGTGTAGAGGCTTGGAGGGGCTTTGTGCTGGGAGAGAAGCTGAGCCCTGATTAGGGGGCGGGGCTTCACTGACTAGGGGTCCTATAAAGGTAGCAGCCAGTACGGCAGCGGCACAGACAGCTGCAGCGGCACAGGAGCTATCAAACAGAGCTGTGAACAGGGGAGTTTGAGTGGGAGTTCTGTTGGAGGAGAAGGTATTTGTGTGTGTTTTTGTATTGGTATTATCTGTATGTGTAGAGGCTTGGAGGGGCTAGGTGCTGCGAGAGAAGCTGAGCCCTGATTAAGGGGCGGGGCTTCACTGACTAGGGGTCCTATAAAGGTAGCAGCCAGTCAGGCATTGGCACAGACAGCTGCAGCGGCACAGGAGCTAGCAAACAGAGCTGTAAACAGGGCAGTTTGAGTGGGAGTTCTGTTGGAGAAGGTATTTGTGTGTGTTTGGTTTTGTATTGTCAGTATCTGTATGTGCAGGGGCTTTGTGCTGGGAGAGAAGCTGAGCCATGATTAGGGGGCGGGGCTTCACTGACTAGGGGTCCTATAAAGGTAGCAGCCAGTCAGGCAGCGGCACAGGAGCTAGCAAACAGAGCTGTGAACAGGGGAGTTTGAGTGGGAGTTCTGTTGGAGGAGAAGGTATTTGTGTGTGTTTTTGTATTGGTAGTATCTGTATGTGTAGAGGCTTGGAGGGGCTAGGTGCTGCGAGAGAAGCTGAGCCCTGATTAGGGGGCGGGACTTCACTGACTAGGGGTCGTATAAAGGTAGCAGCCAGTCAGGCAGCGGCAAGGGAGCTAGCAAACAGACCTGTAAACAGGGGAGTTTGAGTGGGAGTTCTGTTGGAGGAGAACGTATTTGTGTGTGTTTTTGTATTGGTATTATCTGAAGTGTAGAGGCTTGGAGGGGCTAGGTGCTCCGAGAGAAGCTGAGCCCTGATTAGGGGGCGGGGCTTCCCTGACTAGGGGTCCTATAAAGGTAGCAGCCAGTCAGGCAGCGGCACAGGAGCTAGCAAACAGAGCTGTGAACAGGGGAGTTTGAGTGGGAGTTCTGTTGGAGGAGAAGCTATTTGTGTGTGTTTTTGTATTGGTGGTATCTGTATGTGTAGAGGCTTTTAGGGGCTAGGTGCTGCGAGAGAAGCTGAGCCCTGATTAGGGGGCGGGGCTTCACTGACTAGGGGTCCTATAAAGGTAGCAGCCAGTCAGGCAGCGGCACAGGAGCTAGCAAACAGAGCTGTGAACAGGGGAGTTTGAGTGGGAGTTCTGTTGGAGGAGATGGTATTTGTGTGTGTTTGGTTTTGTATTGGTAGTATCTGTATGTGTAGGGGTTTGGCGGGGCTTTGTGCTTGGAGAGAAGCTGAGCCCTGATTAGGCGGCGGGGCTTCCCTGACTAGGGGTCCTATAAAGGTAGCAGCCAGTCAGGCAGCGGCACTGGAGCTAGCAAACAGAGCTGTAAACAGGGGAGTTTGAGTGGGAGTTCTGTTGGAGGAGAAGGTATTTGTGTGTGTTTGGTTTTGCATTGGTAGTATCTGTATGTGTAGAGGCTTGGAGGGGCTTTGTGCTGGGAGAGAAGCTGAGCCCTGATTAGGGGGCGGGGCTTCACTGACTAGGGGTCCTATAAAGGTAGCAGCCAGTCAGGCAGCGGCACAGGAGCTAGCAAACAGACCTGTAAACAGGGGAGTTTGAGTGGGAGTTCTGTTGGAGGAGAACGTATTTGTGTGTGTTTTTGTATTGGTATTATCTGAAGTGTAGAGGCTTGGAGGGGCTTTGTGCTGGGAGAGAAGCTGAGCCCTGATTAGGGGGCGGGGCTTCACTGACTAGGGGTCCTATAAAGGTAGCAGCCAGTCAGGCAGCGGCACAGGAGCTAGCAAACAGAGCTGTGAACAGGGGAGTTTGAGTGGGAGTTCTGTTGGAGGAGAAGCTATTTGTGTGTGTTTGGTTTTGCATTGGTAGTATCTGTATGTGTAGAGGCTTGGAGGGGCTTTGTGCTGGGAGAGAAGCTGAGCCCTGATTAGGGGGCGGGGCTTCCCTGACTAGGGGTCCTATAAAGGTAGCAGCCAGTCAGGCAGCGGCACAGGAGCTAGCAAACAGAGCTGTAAACAGGGGAGTTTGAGTGGGAGTTCTGTTGGAGGAGAAGGTATTTGTGTGTGTTTGGTTTTGCATTGGTAGTATCTGTATGTGTAGAGGCTTGGAGGGGCTAGGTGCTGCGAGAGAAGCTGAGCCCTGATTAGGGGGCGGGGCTTCACTGACTAGGGGTCCTATAAAGGTAGCAGCCAGTACGGCAGCGGCACAGACAGCTGCAGCGTCACAGGAGCTATCAAACAGAGCTGTGAACAGGGGAGTTTGAGTGGGAGTTCTGTTGGAGGAGAAGGTATTTGTGTGTGTTTTTGTATTGGTATTATCTGTATGTGTAGAGGCTTGGAGGGGCTAGGTGCTGCGAGAGAAGCTGAGCCCTGATTAAGGGGCGGGGCTTCACTGACTAGGGGTCCTATAAAGGTAGCAGCCAGTCAGGCATTGGCACAGACAGCTGCAGCGGCACAGGAGCTAGCAAACAGAGCTGTAAACAGGGGAGTTTGAGTGGGAGTTCTGTTGGAGAAGGTATTTGTGTGTGTTTGGTTTTGTATTGTCAGTATCTGTATGTGCAGGGGCTTTGTGCTGGGAGAGAAGCTGAGCCATGATTAGGGGGCGGCGCTTCACTGACTAGGGGTCCTATAAAGGTAGCAGCCAGTCAGGCAGCGGCACAGGAGCTAGCAAACAGAGCTGTGAACAGGGGAGTTTGAGTGGGAGTTCTGTTGGAGGAGAAGCTATTTGTGTGTGTTTTTGTATTGGTGGTATCTGTATGTGTAGAGGCTTTTAGGGGCTAGGTGCTGCGAGAGAAGCTGAGCCCTGATTAGGGGGCGGGGCTTCACTGACTAGGGGTCCTATAAAGGTAGCAGCCAGTCAGGCAGCGGCACAGGAGCTAGCAAACAGAGCTGTGAACAGGGGAGTTTGAGTGGGAGTTCTGTTGGAGGAGATGGTATTTGTGTGTGTTTGGTTTTGTATTGGTAGTATCTGTATGTGTAGGGGTTTGGCGGGGCTTTGTGCTTGGAGAGAAGCTGAGCCCTGATTAGGGGGCGGGGCTTCACTGACTAGGGGTCCTATAAAGGTAGCAGCCAGTCAGGCAGCGGCACAGGAGCGAGCAAACAGAGCTGTGAACAGGGGAGTTTGAGTGGGAGTTCTGTTGGAGGAGAAGCTATTTGTGTGTGTTTTTGTATTGGTGGTATCTGTATGTGTAGAGGCTTTTAGGGGCTAGGTGCTGCGAGAGAAGCTGAGCCCTGATTAGGGGGCGGGGCTTCACTGACTAGGGGTCCTATAAAGGTAGCAGCCAGTCAGGCAGCGGCACAGGAGCTAGCAAACAGAGCTGTAAACAGGGGAGTTTGAGTGGGAGTTCTGTTGGAGGAGATGGTATTTGTGTGTGTTTGGTTTTGTATTGTCAGTATCTGTATGTGCAGGGGCTTTGTGCTGGGAGAGAAGTTGAGCCCTGATTAGGGGGCGGGGCTTCACTGATTAGGGGTCCTATAAAGGTATCAGCCAGTCAGGCATTGGCACAGACAGCTGCAGCGGCACAGGAGCTAGCAAACAGAGCTGTAAACAGGGGAGTTTGAGAGGGAGTTCTGTTGGAGGAGAAGGTATTTGTGTGTGTTTGGTTTTGCATTGGTAGTATCTGTATGTGTAGAGGCTTGGAGGGGCTTTGTGCTGGGAGAGAAGCTGAGCCCTGATTAGGGGGCGGGGCTTCACTGACTAGGGGTCCTATAAATGTAGCAGCCAGTCAGGCAGCGGCACAGGAGCTAGCAAACAGACCTGTAAACAGGGGAGTTTGAGTGGGAGTTCTGTTGGAGGAGAACGTATTTGTGTGTGTTTTTGTATTGGTATTATCTGAAGTGTAGAGGCTTGGAGGGGCTTTGTGCTGGGAGAGAAGGTGAGCCCTGATTAGGGGGCGGGACTTCACTGACTAGGGGTCCTATAAAGGTAGCAGCCAGTCAGGCAGCGGCACAGGAGCTAGCAAACAGAGCTGTGAACAGGGGAGTTTGAGTGGGAGTTCTGTTGGAGGAGAAGCTATTTGTGTGTGTTTGGTTTTGCATTGGTAGTATCTGTATGTGTAGAGGCTTGGAGGGGCTTTGTGCTGGGAGAGAAGCTGAGCCCTGATTAGGGGGCGGGGCTTCACTGACTAGGTGTCCTATAAAGGTAGCAGCCAGTCAGGCAGCGGCACAGGAGCTAGCAAACAGAGCTGTGAACAGGGGAGTTTGAGTGGGAGTTCTGTTGGAGGAGAAGGTATTTGTCTGTGTTTTTGTATTGGTAGTATCTGAAGTGTAGAAGCTTGGAGAGGCTTTGTGCTGGGAGAGAAGCTGAGCCCTGATTAGGGGGCGGGGCTTCACTGACTAGGGGTCCTATAAAGGTAGCAGCCAGTCAGGCAGCGGCACAGACAGCTGAAGCGGCACAGGAGCTAGCAAACAGAGCTGTAAACAGGGGAGTTTGAGTGGGAGTTCTGTTGGAGGAGAAGGTATTTGTGTGTCTTTGGTTTTGTATTGTCAGTATCTGTATGTGCAGGGGCTTTGTGCTGGGAGAGAAGCTGAGCCCTGATTAGGGGGCGGGGCTTCCCTGACTAGGGGTCCTATAAAGGTAGCAGCCAGTCAGGCAGCGGCACAGGAGCGAGCAAACAGAGCTGTGAACAGGGGAGTTTGAGTGGGAGTTCTGTTGGAGGAGAAGCTATTTGTGTGTGTTTTTGTATTGGTGGTATCTGTATGTGTAGAGGCTTTTAGGGGCTAGGTGCTGCGAGAGAAGCTGAGCCCTGATTAGGGGGCGGGGCTTCACTGACTAGGGGTCCTATAAAGGTAGCAGCCAGTCAGGCAGCGGCACAGGAGCTAGCAAACAGAGCTGTAAACAGGGGAGTTTGAGTGGGAGTTCTGTTGGAGGAGATGGTATTTGTGTGTGTTTGGTTTTGTATTGTCAGTATCTGTATGTGCAGGGGCTTTGTGCTGGGAGAGAAGTTGAGCCCTGATTAGGGTGCGGGGCTTCACTGATTAGGGGTCCTATAAAGGTATCAGCCAGTCAGGCATTGGCACAGACAGCTGCAGCGGCACAGGAGCTAGCAAACAGAGCTGTAAACAGGGGAGTTTGAGTGGTAGTTCTGTTGGAGGAGAAGGTATTTGTGTGTGTTTGGTTTTGTATTGTCAGTATCTGTATGTGCAGGGGCTTTGTGCTGGGAGAGAAGCTGAGCCCTGATTAGGGGGCGAGGCTTCCCTGACTAGGGGTCCTATAAAGGTAGCAGCCAGTCAGGCAGCGGCACAGGAGCTAGCAAACAGAGCTGTAAACAGGGGAGTTTGAGTGGGAGTTCTGTTGGAGGAGAAGGTATTTGTGTGTGTTTGGTTTTGCATTGGTAGTATCTGTATGTGTAGAGGCTTGGAGGGGCTTTGTGCTGGGAGAGAAGCTGAGCCCTGATTAGGGGGCGGGGCTTCACTGACTAGGGGTCCTATAAAGGTAGCAGCCAGTCAGGCAGCGGCACAGGAGCTAGCAAACAGAGCTGTGAACAGGGGAGTTTGAGTGGGAGTTCTGTTGGAGGAGAAGGTATTTGTGTGTGTTTTTGTATTGGTAGTATCTGTATGTGTAGAGGCTTGGAGGGGCTAGGTGCTGCGAGAGAAGCTGAGCCCTGATTAGGGGGCGGGACTTCACTGACTAGGGGTCGTATAAACGTAGCAGCCAGTCAGGCAGCGGCAAGGGAGCTAGCAAACAGACGTGTAAACAGGGGAGTTTGAGTGGGAGTTCTGTTGGAGGAGAACGTATTTGTGTGTGTTTTTGTATTGGTATTATCTGAAGTGTAGAGGCTTGGAGGGGCTTTGTGCTGGGAGAGGAGCTGAGCCCTGATTAGGGGGCGGGGCTTCACTGACTAGGGGTCCTATAAAGGTAGCAGCCAGTCAGGCAGCGGCACAGGAGCTAGCAAACAGAGCTGTGAACAGGGGAGTTTGAGTGGGAGTTCTGTTGGAGGAGAAGGTACTTGTGTGTGTTTTTGTATTGGTAGTATCTGTATGTGTAGAGGCTTGGAGGGGCTAGGTGCTGCGAGAGAAGCTGAGCCCTGATTAGGGGGCGGGGCTTCACAGACTAGGGGTCCTATAAAGGTAGCAGCCTGTCAGGCAGCGGCACAGGAGCTAGCAAACAGAGCTGTGAACAGGGGAGTTTGAGTGGGAGTTCTGTTGGAGGAGAGGCTATTTGTGTGTGTTTTTGTATTGGTAGTATCTGTATGTGTAGAGGCTTGGAGGGGCTAGGTGCTGCGAGAGAAGCTGAGCCCTGATTAGGGGGCGGGGCTTCACTGACTAGGGGTCCTATAAACGTAGCAGCCAGTCAGGCAGCGGCACAGGAGCTAGCAAACAGAGCTGTAAACAGGGGAGTTTGAGTGGGAGTTCTGTTGGAGGAGATGGTATTTGTGTGTGTTTGGTTTTGTATTGGTAGTATCTGTATGTGTAGGGGTTTGGCGGGGCTTTGTGCTTGGAGAGAAGCTGAGCCCTGATTAGGGGGCGGGGCTTCACTGACTAGGGGTCCTATAAAGGTAGCAGCCAGTCAGGCAGCGGAACAGACAGCTGCAGTTGCACAGGAGCTAGCAAACAGAGCTGTGAACAGGGGAGTTTGAGTGGGAGTTCTGTTGGAGGAGAAAGTATTTGTGTGTGTTTGGTTTTGTATTGTCAGTATCTGTATGTGCAGGGGCTTTGTGCTGGGAGAGAAGCTGAGCCCTGATTAGGGGGCGGGGCTTCCCTGACTAGGGGTCCTATAAAGGTAGCAGCCAGTCAGGCAGCGGCACAGGAGCTAGCAAACAGAGCTGTGAACAGGGGAGTTTGAGTGGGAGTTCTGTTGGACGAGAAGGTATTTGTGTGTGTTTTTGTATTGGTAGTATCTGTATGTGTAGAGGCTTGGAGGGGCTAGGTGCTGCGAGAGAAGCTGAGCCCTGATTAGGGGGCGGGGCTTCACTGACTAGGGGTCCTATAAAGGTAGCAGCCAGTCAGGCAGCGACACAGGAGCTAGCAAACAGAGCTGTGAACAGGGGAGTTTGAGTGGGAGTTCTGTTGGAGGAGAAGGTATTTGTGTGTGTTTTTGTATTGGTAGTATCTGTATGTGTAGAGGCTTGGAGGGGCTAGATGCTGCGAGAGAAGCTGAGCCCTGATTAGGGGGCGGGGCTTCAAAGACTAGGAGTCCTATAAAGGTAGCAGCCAGTCAGGCAGCGGCACAGGAGCTAGCAAACAGAGCTGTGAACAGGGGAGTTTGAGTGGGAGTTCTGTTGGAGGAGAAGCTATTTGTGTGTGTTTTTGTATTGGTAGTATCTGTATGTGTAGAGGCTTGGAGGGGCTTGGTGCTGCGAGAGAAGCTGAGCCCTGATTAGGGGGCGGGACTTCACTGACTAGGGGTCGTATAAAGGTAGCAGCCAGTCAGGCAGCGGCAAGGGAGCTAGCAAACAGACCTGTAAACAGGGGAGTTTGAGTGGGAGTTGTGTTGGAGGAGAACGTATTTGTGTGTGTTTTTGTATTGATATTATCTGAAGTGTAGAGGCTTGGAGGGGCTTTGTGCTGGGAGAGAAGCTGAGCCCTGATTAGGAGGCGGGGCTTCACTGACTAGGGGTCCTATAAAGGTAGCAGCCAGTCAGGCAGCGGCACAGGAGCTAGCAAACAGAGCTGTGAACAGGGGAGTTTGAGTGGGAGTTCTGTTGGAGGAGAGGCTATTTGTGTGTGTTTTTGTATTGGTAGTATCTGTATGTGTAGAGGCTTGGAGGGGCTAGGTGCTGCGAGAGAAGATGAGCCCTGATTAGGGGGCGGGGCTTCACTGACTAGGGGTCCTATAAAGGTAGCAGCCAGTCAGGCAGCGGCACAGGAGCTAGCAAACAGAGCTGTGAACAGGGGAGTTTGAGTGGGAGTTCTGTTGGAGGAGAAGCTATTTGTGTGTGTTTTTGTATTGGTGGTATCTGTATGTGTAGAGGCTTTTAGGGGCTAGGTGCTGCGAGAGAAGCTGAGCCCTGATTAGGGGGCGGGGCTTCACTGACTAGGGGTCCTATAAAGGTAGCAACCAGTCAGGCAGCGGCACAGGAGCTAGCAAACAGAGCTGTGAACAGGGGAGTTTGAGTGGGAGTTCTGTTGGAGGAGAAGGTATTTGTTTGTGTTTGGTTTTGTATTGGTAGTATCTGTATGTGTAGGGGTTTGGCGGGGCTTTGTGCTTGGAGAGAAGCTGAGCCCTGATTAGGGGGCGGGGCTTCACTGACTAGGGGTCCTACAAAGGTAGCAGCCAGTCAGGCAGCGGCACAGACAGCTGCAGCGGCACAGGAGCTAGCAAACAGAGCTGTAAACAGGGGAGTTTGAGTGGGAGTTCTGTTGGAGGAGATGGTATTTGTGTGTGTTTGGTTTTGTATTGGTAGTACCTGTATGTGTAGGGGTTTGGCGGGGCTTTGTGCTTGGAGAGAAGCTGAGCCCTGATTAGGGGGCGGGGCTTCCCTGACTAGGGTTCCTATAAAGGTAGCAGCCAGTCAGGCAGCGGCACAGGAGCTAGCAAACAGAGCTGTAAACAGGGGAGTTTGAGTGGGAGTTCTGTTGGAGGAGAAGGTATTTGTGTGTGTTTGGTTTTGCATTGGTAGTATCTGTATGTGTAGAGGCTTGGACGGGCTTTGTGCTGGGAGAGAAGCTGAGCCCTGATTAGGGGGCGGGGCTTCACTGACTAGGGGTCCTATAAAGGTAGCAGCCAGTCAGGCAGCGGCACAGGAGCTAGCAAACAGAGCTGTGAACAGGGGAGTTTGAGTGGGAGTTCTGTTGGACGAGAAGGTATTTGTGTGTGTTTTTGTATTGGTAGTATCTGTATGTGTAGAGGCTTGGAGGGGCTAGGTGCTGCGAGAGAAGCTGAGCCCTGATTAGGGGGCGGGGCTTCACTGAGTAGGGGTCCTATAAAGGTAGCAGCCAGTCAGGCAGCGGCACAGGAGCTAGCAAACAGAGCTGTGAACAGGGGAGTTTGAGTGGGAGTTCTGTTGGAGGAGAAGCTATTTGTGTGTGTTTTTGTATTGGTAGTATCTGTATGTGTAGAGGCTTTTAGGGGCTAGGTGCTGGGAGAGAAGCTGAGCCCTGATTAGGGGGCGGGGCTTCACTCACTAGGGGTCCTATAAAGGTAGCAGCCAGTCAGGCAGCGGCACAGACAGCTGCAGCGGCACAGGAGCTAGCAAACAGAGCTGTAAACAGGGGAGTTTGAATGGGAGTTCTGTTGGAGGAGATGGTATTTGTGTGTGTTTGGTTTTGTATTGTCAGTATCTGTATGTGCAGGGGCTTTGTGCTGGGAGAGAAGCTGAGCCCTGATTCGGGGGCGGGGCTTCCCTGACTAGGGGTCCTATAAAGGTAGCAGCCAGTCAGGCAGCGGCACAGGAGCTAGCAAACAGAGCTGTAAACAGGGGAGTTTGAGAGGGACTTCTGTTGGAGGAGATGGTATTTGTGTGTGTTTGGTTTTGTATTGGTAGTATCTGTATGTGTAGGGGTTTGGCGGGGCTTTGTGCTTGGAGAGAAGCTGAGCCCTGATTAGGGGGCGGGGCTTAACTGACTAGGGGTCCTATAAAGGTAGCAGCCAGTCAGGCAGCGGAACAGACAGCTGCAGTGGCACAGGAGCTAGCAAACAGAGCTGTGAACAGAGGAGTTTGAGTGGGAGTTCTGTTGGAGGAGAAGGTATTTGTGTGTGTTTTTGTATTGGTATTATCTGTATGTGTAGAGGCTTGGAGGGGCTAGGTGCTGCGAGAGAAGCTGAGCCCTGATTAGGGGGCGGGGCTTCACTGACTAGGGGTCCTATAAAGGTAGCAGCCAGTCAGGCAGCGGCAAGGGAGCTAGCAAACAGACCTGTAAACAGGGGAGTTTGAGTGGGAGTTCTGTTGGAGGAGAACGTATTTGTGTGTGTTTTTGTTTTGGTATTATCTGTATGTGTAGAGGCTTGGAGGGGCTTTGTGCTGGGAGAGAAGCTGAGCCCTGATTAGGGGGCGGGGCTTCACTGACTAGGGGTTCAATAAAGGTAGCAGCCAGTCAGGCAGCGGCACAGGAGCTAGCAAACAGAGCTGTGAACAGGGGAGTTTGAGTGGGAGTTCTGTTGGAGGAGACGGTATTTGTGTGTGTTTTTGTATTGGTATTATCTGTATGTGTAGAGGCTTGGAGGGGCTAGGTGCTGCGAGAGAAGCTGAGCCCTGATTAGGGGGCGGGGCTTCACTGACTAGGGGTCCTATAAAGGTAGCAGCCAGTCAGGCAGCGGCAAGGGAGCTAGCAAACAGACCTGTAAACAGGGGAGTTTGAGTGGGAGTTCTGTTGGAGGAGAACGTATTTGTGTGTGTTTTTGTTTTGGTATTATCTGTATGTGTAGAGGCTTGGAGGGGCTTTGTGCTGGGAGAGAAGCTGAGCCCTGATTAGGGGGCGGGCTTCACTGACTAGGGGTTCAATAAAGGTAGCAGCCAGTCAGGCAGCGGCACAGGAGCTAGCAAACAGAGCTGTGAACAGGGGAGTTTGAGTGGGAGTTCTGTTGGAGGAGAAGGTATATGTGTGTGTTTGGTTTTGTATTGGTAGTATCTGTATGTGTAGAGGCTTGGAGGGGTTAGGTGCTGCGAGAGAAGCTGAGCCCTGATTAGGGGGCGGGGCTTAACTGACTAGGGGTCCTATAAAGGTAGCAGCCAGTCAGGCAGCGGAACAGACAGCTGCAGTGGCACAGGAGCTAGCAAACAGAGCTGTGAACAGAGGAGTTTGAGTGGGAGTTCTGTTGGAGGAGAAGGTATTTGTTTGTGTTTTGGTATTGGTATTATCTGTATGTGTAGAGGCTTGGAGGGGCTAGGTGCTGCGAGAGAAGCTGAGCCCTGATTAGGGGGCGGGGCTTCACTGACTAGGGGTCCTATAAAGGTAGCAGCCAGTCAGGCATTGGCACAGACAGCTGCAGCGGCACAGGAGCTAGCAAACAGAGCTGTAAACAGGGGAGTTTGAGTGGGAGTTCTGTTGGAGGAGAAGGTATTTGTGTGTGTTTGGTTTTGTATTGTCAGTATCTGTATGTGCAGGGGCTTTGTGCTGGGAGAGAAGCTGAGCCCTGATTAGGGGGCGGGGCTTCCCTGACTAGGGGTCCTATAAAGGTAGCAGCCAGTCAGGCAGCGGCAAGGGAGCTAGCAAACAGACCTGTAAACAGGGGAGTTTGAGTGGGAGTTCTGTTGGAGGAGAACGTATTTGTGTGTGTTTTTGTTTTGGTATTATCTGTATGTGTAGAGGCTTGGAGGGGCTTTGTGCTGGGAGAGAAGCTGAGCCCTGATTAGGGGGCGGGCTTCACTGACTAGGGGTTCAATAAAGGTAGCAGCCAGTCAGGCAGCGGCACAGGAGCTAGCAAACAGAGCTGTGAACAGGGGAGTTTGAGTGGGAGTTCTGTTGGAGGAGAAGGTATTTGTGTGTGTTTTTGTATTGGTATTATCTGTATGTTTAGAGGCTTGGAGGGGCTAGGTGCTGCGAGAGAAGCTGAGCCCTGATTAGGGGGCGGGGCTTCACTGACTAGGGGTCCTATAAAGGTAGCAGCCAGTCAGGCAGCGGCAAGGGAGCTAGCAAACAGACCTGTAAACCGGGGAGTTTGAGTGGGAGTTCTGTTGGAGGAGAACGTATTTGTGTGTGTTTTTGTTTTGGTATTATCTGTATGTGTAGAGGCTTGGAGGGGCTTTGTGCTGGGAGAGAAGCTGAGCCCTGATTAGGGGGCGGGCTTCATTGACTAGGGGTTCAATAAAGGTAGCAGCCAGTCAGGCAGCGGCACAGGAGCTAGCAAACAGAGCTGTGAACAGGGGAGTTTGAGTGGGAGTTCTGTTGGAGGAGAAGGTATTTGTGTGTGTTTTTGTATTGGTAGTATCTGTATGTGTAGAGGCTTGGAGGGGTTAGGTGCTGCGAGAGAAGCTGAGCCCTGATGAGGGGGCGGGGCTTCACTGACTAGCGGTCCTATAAAGGTAGCAGCCAGTCAGGCAGCGGCACAGACAGCTGCAGCGGCACAGGAGCTAGCAAACAGAGCTGTAAACAGGGGAGTTTGAGTGGGAGTTCTGTTGGAGGAGATGGTATATGTGTGTGTTTGGTTTTGTATTGGTAGTATCTGTATGTGTAGGGGTTTGGCGGGGCTTTGTGCTTGGAGAGAAGCTGAGCCCTGATTAGGGGGCGGGGCTTAACTGACTAGGGGTCCTATAAAGGTAGCAGCCAGTCAGGCAGCGGAACAGACAGCTGCAGTGGCACAGGAGCTAGCAAACAGAGCTGTGAACAGAGGAGTTTGAGTGGGAGTTCTGTTGGAGGAGAAGGTATTTGTTTGTGTTTTGGTATTGGTATTATCTGTATGTGTAGAGGCTTGGAGGGGCTAGGTGCTGCGAGAGAAGCTGAGCCCTGATTAGGGGGCGGGGCTTCACTGACTAGGGGTCCTATAAAGGTAGCAGCCAGTCAGGCATTGGCACAGACAGCTGCAGCGGCACAGGAGCTAGCAAACAGAGCTGTGAACAGGGGAGTTTGAGTGGGAGTTCTGTTGGAGGAGAAGGTATATGTGTGTGTTTGGTTTTGTATTGGTAGTATCTGTATGTGTAGAGGCTTGGAGGGGTTAGGTGCTGCGAGAGAAGCTGAGCCCTGATTAGGGGGCGGGGCTTAACTGACTAGGGGTCCTATAAAGGTAGCAGCCAGTCAGGCAGCGGAACAGACAGCTGCAGTGGCACAGGAGCTAGCAAACAGAGCTGTGAACAGAGGAGTTTGAGTGGGAGTTCTGTTGGAGGAGAAGGTATTTGTTTGTGTTTTGGTATTGGTATTATCTGTATGTGTAGAGGCTTGGAGGGGCTAGGTGCTGGGAGAGAAGCTGAGCCCTGATTAGGGGGCGGGGCTTCCCTGACTAGGGGTCCTATAAAGGTAGCAGCCAGTCAGGCAGCGGCAAGGGAGCTAGCAAACAGACCTGTAAACAGGGGAGTTTGAGTGGGAGTTCTGTTGGAGGAGAACGTATTTGTGTGTGTTTTTGTTTTGGTATTATCTGTATGTGTAGAGGCTTGGAGGGGCTTTGTGCTGGGAGAGAAGCTGAGCCCTGATTAGGGGGCGGGCTTCACTGACTAGGGGTTCAATAAAGGTAGCAGCCAGTCAGGCAGCGGCACAGGAGCTAGCAAACAGAGCTGTGAACAGGGGAGTTTGAGGGGGAGTTCTGTTGGAGGAGAAGGTATTTGTGTGTGTTTTTGTATTGGTATTATCTGTATGTTTAGAGGCTTGGAGGGGCTAGGTGCTGCGAGAGAAGCTGAGCCCTGATTAGGGGGCGGGGCTTCCCTGACTAGGGGTCCTATAAAGGTAGCAGCCAGTCAGGCAGCGGCAAGGGAGCTAGCAAACAGAGCTGTAAACAGGGGAGTTTGAGTGGGAGTTCTGTTGGAGGAGAACGTATTTGTGTGTGTTTTTGTTTTGGTATTATCTGTATGTGTAGAGGCTTGGAGGGGCTTTGTGCTGGGAGAGAAGCTGAGCCCTGATTAGGGGGCGGGCTTCACTGACTAGGGGTTCAATAAAGGTAGCAGCCAGTCAGGCAGCGGCACAGGAGCTAGCAAACAGAGCTGTGAACAGGGGAGTTTGAGTGGGAGTTCTGTTGGAGGAGAAGGTATTTGTGTGTGTTTTTGTATTGGTAGTATCTGTATTTTTAGAGGCTTGGAGGGGCTAGGTGCTGCGAGAGAAGCTGAGCCCTGATTAGGGGGCGGGGCTTCACTGACTAGGGGTCCTATAAAGGTAGCAGCCAGTCAGGCAGCGGCAAGGGAGCTAGCAAACAGACCTGTAAACAGGGGAGTTTGAGTGGGAGTTCTGTTGGAGGAGAACGTATTTGTGTGTGTTTTTGTTTTGGTATTATCTGTATGTGTAGAGGCTTGGAGGGGCTTTGTGCTGCGAGAGAAGCTGAGCCCTGATTAGGGGGCGGGACTTCACTGACTAGGGGTCGTATAAAGGTAGCAGCCAGTCAGGCAGCGGCAAGGGAGCTAGCAAACAGACCTGTAAACAGGGGAGTTTGAGTGGGAGTTGTGTTGGAGGAGAACGTATTTGTGTGTGTTTTTGTATTGATATTATCTGAAGTGTACAGGCTTGGAGGGGCTTTGTGCTGGGAGAGAAGCTGAGCCCTGATTAGGAGGCGGGGCTTCACTGACTAGGGGTCCTATAAAGGTAGCAGCCAGTCAGGCAGCGGCACAGGAGCTAGCAAACAGAGCTGTGAACAGGGGAGTTTGAGTGGGAGTTCTGTTGGAGGAGAGGCTATTTGTGTGTGTTTTTGTATTGGTAGTATCTGTATGTGTAGAGGCTTGGAGGGGCTAGGTGCTGCGAGAGAAGCTGAGCCCTGATTAGGGGGCGGGGCTTCACTGACTAGGGGTCCTATAAAGGTAGCAGCCAGTCAGGCAGCGGCACAGGAGCTAGCAAACAGAGCTGTGAACAGGGGAGTTTGAGTGGGAGTTCTGTTGGAGGAGAAGGTATTTGTTTGTGTTTGGTTTTGTATTGGTAGTATCTGTATGTGTAGGGGTTTGGCGGGGCTTTGTGCTTGGAGAGAAGCTGAGCCCTGATTAGGGGGCGGGGCTTCACTGACTAGGGGTCCTACAAAGGTAGCAGCCAGTCAGGCAGCGGCACAGACAGCTGCAGCGGCACAGGAGCTAGCAAACAGAGCTGTAAACAGGGGAGTTTGAGTGGGAGTTCTGTTGGAGGAGATGGTATTTGTGTGTGTTTGGTTTTGTATTGGTAGTACCTGTATGTGTAGGGGTTTGGCGGGGCTTTGTGCTTGGAGAGAAGCTGAGCCCAATTAGGGGGCGGGGCTTCCCTGACTAGGGTTCCTATAAAGGTAGCAGCCAGTCAGGCAGCGGCACAGGACCTAGCAAACAGAGCTGTAAACAGGGGAGTTTGAGTGGGAGTTCTGTTGGAGGAGAAGGTATTTGTGTGTGTTTGGTTTTGCATTGGTAGTATCTGTATGTGTAGAGGCTTGGACGGGCTTTGTGCTGGGAGAGAAGCTGAGCCCTGATTAGGGGGCGGGGCTTCACTGACTAGGGGTCCTATAAAGGTAGCAGCCAGTCAGGCAGCGGCACAGGAGCTAGCAAACAGAGCTGTGAACAGGGGAGTTTGAGTGGGAGTTCTGTTGGACGAGAAGGTATTTGTGTGTGTTTTTGTATTGGTAGTATCTGTATGTGTAGAGGCTTGGAGGGGCTAGGTGCTGCGAGAGAAGCTGAGCCCTGATTAGGGGGCGGGGCTTCACTGACTAGGGGTCCTATAAAGGTAGCAGCCAGTCAGGCAGCGGCACAGGAGCTAGCAAACAGAGCTGTGAACAGGGGAGTTTGAGTGGGAGTTCTGTTGGAGGAGAAGCTATTTGTGTGTGTTTTTGTATTGGTAGTATCTGTATGTGTAGAGGCTTTTAGGGGCTAGGTGCTGCGAGAGAAGCTGAGCCCTGATTAGGGGGCGGGGCTTCACTGACTAGGGGTCCTATAAAGGGAGCACCCAGTCAGGCAGCGGCAAGGGAGCTAGCAAACAGACCTGTAAACAGGGGAGTTTGAGTGGGAGTTCTGTTGGAGGAGAACGTATTTGTGTGTGTTTTTGTATTGGTATTATCTGTATGTGTAGAGGCTTGGAGGGGCTTTGTGCTGGGAGAGAAGCTGAGCCCTGATTAGGGGGCGGGGCTTCACTGACTAGGGGTCCTATAAAGGTAGCAGCCAGTCAGGCAGCGGCACAGACAGCTGCAGCGGCACAGGAGCTAGCAAACAGAGCTGTAAACAGGGGAGTTTGAATGGGAGTTCTGTTGGAGGAGATGGTATTTGTGTGTGTTTGGTTTTGTATTGTCAGTATCTGTATGTGCAGGGGCTTTGTGCTGGGAGAGAAGCTGAGCCCTGATTCGGGGGCGGGGCTTCCCTGACTAGGGGTCCTATAAAGGTAGCAGCCAGTCAGGCAGCGGCACAGGAGCTAGCAAACAGAGCTGTGAACAGGGGAGTTTGAGTGGGAGTTCTGTTGGAGGAGAAGGTATATGTGTGTGTTTGGTTTTGTATTGGTAGTATCTGTATGTGTAGAGGCTTGGAGGGGTTAGGTGCTGCGAGAGAAGCTGAGCCCTGATTAGGGGGCGGGGCTTAACTGACTAGGGGTCCTATAAAGGTAGCAGCCAGTCAGGCAGCGGAACAGACAGCTGCAGTGGCACAGGAGCTAGCAAACAGAGCTGTGAACAGAGGAGTTTGAGTGGGAGTTCTGTTGGAGGAGAAGGTATTTGTTTGTGTTTTGGTATTGGTATTATCTGTATGTGTAGAGGCTTGGAGGGGCTAGGTGCTGCGAGAGAAGCTGAGCCCTGATTAGGGGGCGGGGCTTCACTGACTAGGGGTCCTATAAAGGTAGCAGCCAGTCAGGCATTGGCACAGACAGCTGCAGCGGCACAGGAGCTAGCAAACAGAGCTGTAAACAGGGGAGTTTGAGTGGGAGTTCTGTTGGAGGAGAAGGTATTTGTGTGTGTTTGGTTTTGTATTGTCAGTATCTGTATGTGCAGGGGCTTTGTGCTGGGAGAGAAGCTGAGCCCTGATTAGGGGGCGGGGCTTCCCTGACTAGGGATCCTATAAAGGTAGCAGCCAGTCAGGCAGCGGCAAGGGAGCTAGCAAACAGACCTGTAAACAGGGGAGTTTGAGTGGGAGTTCTGTTGGAGGAGAAGGTATTTGTGTGTGTTTTTGTATTGGTATTATCTGTATGTTTAGAGGCTTGGAGGGGCTAGGTGCTGCGAGAGAAGCTGAGCCCTGATTAGGGGGCGGGGCTTCACTGACTAGGGGTCCTATAAAGGTAGCAGCCAGTCAGGCAGCGGCAAGGGAGGTAGCAAACAGACCTGTAAACAGGGGAGTTTGAGTGGGAGTTCTGTTGGAGGAGAACGTATTTGTGTGTGTTTTTGTTTTGGTATTATCTGTATGTGTAGAGGCTTGGAGGGGCTTTGTGCTGGGAGAGAAGCTGAGCCCTGATTAGGGGGCGGGCTTCACTGACTAGGGGTTCAATAAAGGTAGCAGCCAGTCAGGCAGCGGCACAGGAGCTAGCAAACAGAGCTGTGAACAGGGGAGTTTGAGTGGGAGTTCTGTTGGAGGAGAAGGTATTTGTGTGTGTTTTTGTATTGGTAGTATCTGTATGTGTAGAGGCTTGGAGGGGTTAGGTGCTGCGAGAGAAGCTGAGCCCTGATTAGGGGGCGGGACTTCACTGACTAGCGGTCCTATAAAGGTAGCAGCCAGTCAGGCAGCGGCACAGACAGCTGCAGCGGCACAGGAGCTAGCAAACAGAGCTGTAAACAGGGGAGTTTGAGTGGGAGTTCTGTTGGAGGAGATGGTATATGTGTGTGTTTGGTTTTGTATTGGTAGTATCTGTATGTGTAGGGGTTTGGCGGGGCTTTGTGCTTGGAGAGAAGCTGAGCCCTGATTAGGGGGCGGGGCTTAACTGACTAGGGGTCCTATAAAGGTAGCAGCCAGTCAGGCAGCGGAACAGACAGCTGCAGTGGCACAGGAGCTAGCAAACAGAGCTGTGAACAGAGGAGTTTGAGTGGGAGTTCTGTTGGAGGAGAAGGTATTTGTTTGTGTTTTGGTATTGGTATTATCTGTATGTGTAGAGGCTTGGAGGGGCTAGGTGCTGCGAGAGAAGCTGAGCCCTGATTAGGGGGCGGGGCTTCACTGACTAGGGGTCCTATAAAGGTAGCAGCCAGTCAGGCATTGGCACAGACAGCTGCAGCGGCACAGGAGCTAGCAAACAGAGCTGTGAACAGGGGAGTTTGAGTGGGAGTTCTGTTGGAGGAGAAGGTATATGTGTGTGTTTGGTTTTGTATTGGTAGTACCTGTATGTGTAGAGGCTTGGAGGGGTTAGGTGCTGCGAGAGAAGCTGAGCCCTGATTAGGGGGCGGGGCTTAACTGACTAGGGGTCCTATAAAGGTAGCAGCCAGTCAGGCAGCGGAACAGACAGCTGCAGTGGCACAGGAGCTAGCAAACAGAGCTGTGAACAGAGGAGTTTGAGTGGGAGTTCTGTTGGAGGAGAAGGTATTTGTTTGTGTTTTGGTATTGGTATTATCTGTATGTGTAGAGGCTTGGAGGGGCTAGGTGCTGCGAGAGAAGCTGAGCCCTGATTAGGGGGCGGGGCTTCACTGACTAGGGGTCCTATAAAGGTAGCAGCCAGTCAGGCATTGGCACAGTCAGCTGCAGCGGCACAGGAGCTAGCAAACAGAGCTGTAAACAGGGGAGTTTGAGTGGGAGTTCTGTTGGAGGAGAAGGTATTTGTGTGTGTTTGGTTTTGTATTGTCAGTACCTGTATGTGCAGGGGCTTTGTGCTGGGAGAGAAGCTGAGCCCTGATTAGGGGGCGGGGCTTCCCTGACTAGGGGTCCTATAAAGGTACCAGCCAGTCAGGCAGCGGCAAGGGAGCTAGCAAACAGACCTGTAAACAGGGGAGTTTGAGTGGGAGTTCTGTTGGAGGAGAACGTATTTGTGTGTGTTTTTGTTTTGGTATTATCTGTATGTGTAGAGGCTTGGAGGGGCTTTGTGCTGGGAGAGAAGCTGAGCCCTGATTAGGGGGCGGGCTTCACTGACTAGGGGTTCAATAAAGGTAGCAGCCAGTCAGGCAGCGGCACAGGAGCTAGCAAACAGAGCTGTGAACAGGGGAGTTTGAGGGGGAGTTCTGTTGGAGGAGAAGGTATTTGTGTGTGTTTTTGTATTGGTATTATCTGTATGTTTAGAGGCTTGGAGGGGCTAGGTGCTGCGAGAGAAGCTGAGCCCTGATTAGGGGGCGGGGCTTCCCTGACTAGGGGTCCTATAAAGGTAGCAGCCAGTCAGGCAGCGGCAAGGGAGCTAGCAAACAGAGCTGTAAACAGGGGAGTTTGAGTGGGAGTTCTGTTGGAGGAGAACGTATTTGTGTGTGTTTTTGTTTTGGTATTATCTGTATGTGTAGAGGCTTGGAGGGGCTTTGTGCTGGGAGAGAAGCTGAGCCCTGATTAGGGGGCGGGCTTCACTGACTAGGGGTTCAATAAAGGTAGCAGCCAGTCAGGCAGCGGCACAGGAGCTAGCAAACAGAGCTGTGAACAGGGGAGTTTGAGTGGGAGTTCTGTTGGAGGAGAAGGTATTTGTGTGTGTTTTTGTATTGGTAGTATCTGTATTTTTAGAGGCTTGGAGGGGCTAGGTGCTGCGAGAGAAGCTGAGCCCTGATTAGGGGGCGGGGCTTCACTGACTAGGGGTCCTATAAAGGTAGCAGCCAGTCAGGCAGCGGCAAGGGAGCTAGCAAACAGACCTGTAAACAGGGGAGTTTGAGTGGGAGTTCTGTTGGAGGAGAACGTATTTGTGTGTGTTTTTGTTTTGGTATTATCTGTATGTGTAGAGGCTTGGAGGGGCTTTGTGCTGCGAGAGAAGCTGAGCCCTGATTAGGGGGCGGGACTTCACTGACTAGGGGTCGTATAAAGGTAGCAGCCAGTCAGGCAGCGGCAAGGGAGCTAGCAAACAGACCTGTAAACAGGGGAGTTTGAGTGGGAGTTGTGTTGGAGGAGAACGTATTTGTGTGTGTTTTTGTATTGATATTATCTGAAGTGTAGAGGCTTGGAGGGGCTTTGTGCTGGGAGAGAAGCTGAGCCCTGATTAGGAGGCGGGGCTTCACTGACTAGGGGTCCTATAAAGGTAGCAGCCAGTCAGGCAGCGGCACAGGAGCTAGCAAACAGAGCTGTGAACAGGGGAGTTTGAGTGGGAGTTCTGTTGGAGGAGAGGCTATTTGTGTGTGTTTTTGTATTGGTAGTATCTGTATGTGTAGAGGCTTGGAGGGGCTAGGTGCTGCGAGAGAAGCTGAGCCCTGATTAGGGGGCGGGGCTTCACTGACTAGGGGTCCTATAAAGGTAGCAGCCAGTCAGGCAGCGGCACAGGAGCTAGCAAACAGAGCTGTGAACAGGGGAGTTTGAGTGGGAGTTCTGTTGGAGGAGAAGGTATTTGTTTGTGTTTGGTTTTGTATTGGTAGTATCTGTATGTGTAGGGGTTTGGCGGGGCTTTGTGCTTGGAGAGAAGCTGAGCCCTGATTAGGGGGCGGGGCTTCACTGACTAGGGGTCCTACAAAGGTAGCAGCCAGTCAGGCAGCGGCACAGACAGCTGCAGCGGCACAGGAGCTAGCAAACAGAGCTGTAAACAGGGGAGTTTGAGTGGGAGTTCTGTTGGAGGAGATGGTATTTGTGTGTGTTTGGTTTTGTATTGGTAGTACCTGTATGTGTAGGGGTTTGGCGGGGCTTTGTGCTTGGAGAGAAGCTGAGCCCAATTAGGGGGCGGGGCTTCCCTGACTAGGGTTCCTATAAAGGTAGCAGCCAGTCAGGCAGCGGCACAGGAGCTAGCAAACAGAGCTGTAAACAGGGGAGTTTGAGTGGGAGTTCTGTTGGAGGAGAAGGTATTTGTGTGTGTTTGGTTTTGCATTGGTAGTATCTGTATGTGTAGAGGCTTGGACGGGCTTTGTGCTGGGAGAGAAGCTGAGCCCTGATTAGGGGGCGGGGCTTCACTGACTAGGGGTCCTATAAAGGTAGCAGCCAGTCAGGCAGCGGCACAGGAGCTAGCAAACAGAGCTGTGAACAGGGGAGTTTGAGTGGGAGTTCTGTTGGACGAGAAGGTATTTGTGTGTGTTTTTGTATTGGTAGTATCTGTATGTGTAGAGGCTTGGAGGGGCTAGGTGCTGCGAGAGAAGCTGAGCCCTGATTAGGGGGCGGGGCTTCACTGACTAGGGGTCCTATAAAGGTAGCAGCCAGTCAGGCAGCGGCACAGGAGCTAGCAAACAGAGCTGTGAACAGGGGAGTTTGAGTGGGAGTTCTGTTGGAGGAGAAGCTATTTGTGTGTGTTTTTGTATTGGTAGTATCTGTATGTGTAGAGGCTTTTAGGGGCTAGGTGCTGCGAGAGAAGCTGAGCCCTGATTAGGGGGCGGGGCTTCACTGACTAGGGGTCCTATAAAGGTAGCAGCCAGTCAGGCAGCGGCACAGACAGCTGCAGCGGCACAGGAGCTAGCAAACAGAGCTGTAAACAGGGGAGTTTGAATGGGAGTTCTGTTGGAGGAGATGGTATTTGTGTGTGTTTGGTTTTGTATTGTCAGTATCTGTATGTGCAGGGGCTTTGTGCTGGGAGAGAAGCTGAGCCCTGATTCGGGGGCGGGGCTTCCCTGACTAGGGGTCCTATAAAGGTAGCAGCCAGTCAGGCAGCGGCACAGGAGCTAGCAAACAGAGCTGTAAACAGGGGAGTTTGAGAGGGACTTCTGTTGGAGGAGATGGTATTTGTGTGTGTTTGGTTTTGTATTGGTAGTATCTGTATGTGTAGGGGTTTGGCGGGGCTTTGTGCTTGGAGAGAAGCTGAGCCCTGATTAGGGGGCGGGGCTTAACTGACTAGTGGTCCTATAAAGGTAGCAGCCAGTCAGGCAGTGGAACAGACAGCTGCAGTGGCACAGGAGCTAGCAAACAGAGCTGTGAACAGAGGAGTTTGAGTGGGAGTTCTGTTGGAGGAGAAGGTATTTGTGTGTGTTTTTGTATTGGTATTATCTGTATGTGTAGAGGCTTGGAGGGGCTAGGTGCTGCGAGAGAAGCTGAGCCCTGATTAGGGGGCGGGGCTTCACTGACTAGGGGTCCTATATAGGTAGCAGCCAGTCAGGCAGCGGCACAGGAGCTAGCAAACAGAGCTGTGAACAGGGGAGTTTGAGTGGGAGTTCTGTTGGAGGAGAAGGTATATGTGTGTGTTTGGTTTTGTATTGGTAGTATCTGTATGTGTAGAGGCTTGGAGGGGTTAGGTGCTGCGAGAGAAGCTGAGCCCTGATTAGGGGGCGGGGCTTAACTGACTAGGGGTCCTATAAAGGTAGCAGCCAGTCAGGCAGCGGAACAGACAGCTGCAGTGGCACAGGAGCTAGCAAACAGAGCTGTGAACAGAGGAGTTTGAGTGGGAGTTCTGTTGGAGGAGAAGGTATTTGTTTGTGTTTTGGTATTGGTATTATCTGTATGTGTAGAGGCTTGGAGGGGCTAGGTGCTGCGAGAGAAGCTGAGCCCTGATTAGGGGGCGGGGCTTCACTGACTAGGGGTCCTATAAAGGTAGCAGCCAGTCAGGCATTGGCACAGACAGCTGCAGCGGCACAGGAGCTAGCAAACAGAGCTGTAAACAGGGGAGTTTGAGTGGGAGTTCTGTTGGAGGAGAAGGTATTTGTGTGTGTTTGGTTTTGTATTGTCAGTATCTGTATGTGCAGGGGCTTTGTGCTGGGAGAGAAGCTGAGCCCTGATTAGGGGGCGGGGCTTCCCTGACTAGGGATCCTATAAAGGTAGCAGCCAGTCAGGCAGCGGCAAGGGAGCTAGCAAACAGACCTGTAAACAGGGGAGTTTGAGTGGGAGTTCTGTTGGAGGAGAAGGTATTTGTGTGTGTTTTTGTATTGGTATTATCTGTATGTTTAGAGGCTTGGAGGGGCTAGGTGCTGCGAGAGAAGCTGAGCCCTGATTAGGGGGCGGGGCTTCACTGACTAGGGGTCCTATAAAGGTAGCAGCCAGTCAGGCAGCGGCAAGGGAGGTAGCAAACAGACCTGTAAACAGGGGAGTTTGAGTGGGAGTTCTGTTGGAGGAGAACGTATTTGTGTGTGTTTTTGTTTTGGTATTATCTGTATGTGTAGAGGCTTGGAGGGGCTTTGTGCTGGGAGAGAAGCTGAGCCCTGATTAGGGGGCGGGCTTCACTGACTAGGGGTTCAATAAAGGTAGCAGCCAGTCAGGCAGCGGCACAGGAGCTAGCAAACAGAGCTGTGAACAGGGGAGTTTGAGTGGGAGTTCTGTTGGAGGAGAAGGTATTTGTGTGTGTTTTTGTATTGGTAGTATCTGTATGTGTAGAGGCTTGGAGGGGTTAGGTGCTGCGAGAGAAGCTGAGCCCTGATTAGGGGGCGGGACTTCACTGACTAGCGGTCCTATAAAGGTAGCAGCCAGTCAGGCAGCGGCACAGACAGCTGCAGCGGCACAGGAGCTAGCAAACAGAGCTGTAAACAGGGGAGTTTGAGTGGGAGTTCTGTTGGAGGAGATGGTATATGTGTGTGTTTGGTTTTGTATTGGTAGTATCTGTATGTGTAGGGGTTTGGCGGGGCTTTGTGCTTGGAGAGAAGCTGAGCCCTGATTAGGGGGCGGGGCTTAACTGACTAGGGGTCCTATAAAGGTAGCAGCCAGTCAGGCAGCGGAACAGACAGCTGCAGTGGCACAGGAGCTAGCAAACAGAGCTGTGAACAGAGGAGTTTGAGTGGGAGTTCTGTTGGAGGAGAAGGTATTTGTTTGTGTTTTGGGATTGGTATTATCTGTATGTGTAGAGGCTTGGAGGGGCTAGGTGCTGCGAGAGAAGCTGAGCCCTGATTAGGGGGCGGGGCTTCACTGACTAGGGGTCCTATAAAGGCAGCAGCCAGTCAGGCATTGGCACAGACAGCTGCAGCGGCACAGGAGCTAGCAAACAGAGCTGTGAACAGGGGAGTTTGAGTGGGAGTTCTGTTGGAGGAGAAGGTATATGTGTGTGTTTGGTTTTGTATTGGTAGTATCTGTATGTGTAGAGGCTTGGAGGGGTTAGGTGCTGCGAGAGAAGCTGAGCCCTGATTAGGGGGCGGGGCTTAACTGACTAGGGGTCCTATAAAGGTAGCAGCCAGTCAGGCAGCGGAACAGACAGCTGCAGTGGCACAGGAGCTAGCAAACAGAGCTGTGAACAGAGGAGTTTGAGTGGGAGTTCTGTTGGAGGAGAAGGTATTTGTTTGTGTTTTGGTATTGGTATTATCTGTATGTGTAGAGGCTTGGAGGGGCTAGGTGCTGCGAGAGAAGCTGAGCCCTGATTAGGGGGCGGGGCTTCACTGACTAGGGGTCCTATAAAGGTGGCAGCCAGTCAGGCATTGGCACAGACAGCTGCAGCGTCACAGGAGCTAGCAAACAGAGCTTTAAACAGGGGAGTTTGAGTGGGAGTTCTGTTGGAGGAGAAGGTATTTGTGTGTGTTTGGTTTTGTATTGTCAGTATCTGTATGTGCAGGGGCTTTGTGCTGGGAGAGAAGCTGAGCCCTGATTAGGGGGCGGGGCTTCCCTGACTAGGGGTCCTATAAAGGTAGCAGCCAGTCAGGCAGCGGCAAGGGAGCTAGCAAACAGAACTGTAAACAGGGGAGTTTGAGTGGGAGTTCTGTTGGAGGAGAACGTATTTGTGTGTGTTTTTGTTTTGGTATTATCTGTATGTGTAGAGGCTTGGAGGGGCTTTGTGCTGGGAGAGAAGCTGAGCCCTGATTAGGGGGCGGGCTTCACTGACTAGGGGTTCAATAAAGGTAGCAGCCAGTCAGGCAGCGGCACAGGAGCTAGCAAACAGACCTGTAAACAGAGGAGTTTGAGTGGGAGTTCTGTTGGAGGAGAAGGTATTTGTGTGTGTTTGGTTTTGTATTGTCAGTATCTGTATGTGCAGGGGCTTTGTGCTGGGAGAGAAGCTGAGCCCTGATTAGGGGGCGGGGCTTCCCTGAGTAGGGGTCCTATAAAGGTAGCAGCCAGTCAGGCAGCGGCACAGGAGCTAGCAAACAGAGCTCTAAACAGGGGAGTTTGAGTGGGAGTTCTGTTGGAGGAGAAGGTATTTGTGTGTGTATGGTTTTGCATAGGTAGTATCTGTATGTGTAAAGGCTTGGAGGGGCTTTGTGATGGGAGAGAAGCTGGGCCCTGATTAGGGGGCGGGGCTTCACTGACTAGGGGTCCTATAAAGGTAGCAGCCAGTCAGGCAGCGGCACAGACAGCTGCAGCGGCACAGGAGCTAGCAAACAGAGCTGTAAACAGGGGAGTTTGAGTGGGAGTTCTGTTGGAGGAGAAGGTATTTGTGTGTGTTTGGTTTTGTATTGGTAGTATCTGTATGTGTAGAGGCTTGGAGGGGCTTTGTGCTGGGAGAGAAGCTGAGCCCTGATTAGGGGGCGGGGCTTCACTGACCAGGCGTCCTATAAAGGTAGCAGCCAGTCAGGCAGCGGCACAGGAGCTAGCAAACAGAGCTGTAAACAGGGGAGTTTGAGTGGGAGTTTTGTTGGAGGAGATGGTATTTGTGTGTGTTTGGTTTTGTATTGGTAGTATCTGTATGTGTAGGGGTTTGGCGGGGCTTTGTGCTTGGAGAGAAGCTGAGCCCTGATTAGGGGGCGGGGCTTCCCTGACTAGGGGTCCTATAAAGGTAGCAGCCAGTCAGGCAGCGGCACAGGAGCTAGCAAACAGAGCTGTAAACAGGGGAGTTTGAGTGGGAGTTCTGTTGGAGGAGAAGGTATTTGTGTGTTTGGTTTTGCATAGGTAGTATCTGTATGTGTAGAGGCTTGGAGGGGCTTTGTGCTGGGAGAGAAGCTGAGCCCTGATTAGGGGGCGGGGCTTCACTGACTAGGGGTCCTATAAAGGTAGCAGGCAGTCAGGCAGCGGAACAGACAGCTGCAGAGGCACAGGAGCTAGCAAACAGAGCTGTAAACAGGGTAGTTTGAGTGGGAGTTCTGTTGGAGGAGAAGGTATTTGTGTGTGTTTTTGTATTGGTATTATCTGTATGTGTAGAGGCTTGGAGGGGCTTTGTGATGGGAGAGAAGCTGGGCCCTGATTAGGGGCGGGGCTTCACTGACTAGGGGTCCTATAAAGGTAGCAGCCAGTCAGGCAGCGGCACAGGAGCTAGCAAACAGAGCTGTGAACAGGGGAGTTTGAGTGGGAGTTCTGTTGGAGGAGAAGGTATATGTGTGTGTTTTTGTATTGGTAATATCTGTATGTGTAGAGGCTTGGAGGGGCTAGGTGCTGGGAGAGAAGCTGAGCCCTGATTAGGGGGCGGGGCTTGACTGACTAGGGGTCCTATAAAGGTAGCAGCCAGTCAGGCATTGGCACAGACAGCTGCAGCGGCACAGGAGCTAGCAAACAGAGCTGTAAACAGGGGAGTTTGAGTGGGAGTTCTGTTGGAGGAGAAGGTATTTGTGTGTGTTTGGTTTTGTATTGGTAGTATCTGTATGTGTAGAGGCTTGGAGGGGCTTTGTGCTGGGAGAGAAGCTGAGCCCTGATTAGGGGGCGGGGCTTCACTGACTAGGCGTCCTATAAAGGTAGCAGCCAGTCAGGCAGCGGCACAGGAGCTAGCAAACAGAGCTGTAAACAGAGGAGTTTGAGTGGGAGATTTGTTGGAGGAGATGGTATTTGTGTGTGTTTGGTTTTGTATTGGTAGTATCTGTATGTGTAGGGGTTTGGCGGGGCTTTGTGCTTGGAGAGAAGCTGAGCCCTGATTAGGGGGCGGGGATTTACTGACTAGGGGTCGTAGAAAGGGAGCAGCCAGTCAGGCAGCGGCACAGACAGCTGCAGTGGCACAGGAGCAAGCAAACAGAGCTGTAAACAGGGGAGTTTGAGTGGGAGTTCTGTTGGAGGGGAAGGTATTTGTGTGTTTTTTTGTATTGGTACTATCTGTATATGTAGAGGCTTGGAGGGGCTTTGTGCTGGGAGAGAAGCTGAGCCCTGATCAGGGAGCGGGGCTTCACTGACTAGGGGTCCTATAAAGGTAGCAGCCAGTCAGGCAGCGGCACAGGAGCTAGCAAACAGACCTGTAAACAGGGGAGTTTGAGTGGGAGTTCTGTTGGAGGAGAAGGTACTTGTGTGTGTTCGGTTTTGTATTGGTAGTATCTGTATGTGTACGGGCTTTGTGCTGGGAGAGAAGCTGAGCCCTGATTAGGGGGCGTGGCTTCCCTGACTAGGGGTCCTATGAAGGTAGCAGCCAGTCAGGCAGCGGCACAGGAGCTGGCAAACAGAGCGGTAAACAGGGGAGTTTGAGTGGGAGTTCTGTTGGAGGAGAAGGTATTTGTGTGTTTTTTGTATTGGTAGTATCTGTATATGTAGAGGCTTGGAGGGGCTTTGTGCTGGGAGAGAAGCTGAGCCCTGATCAGGGGGCGGGGCTTCACTGACTAGGGGTCCTATAAAGGTAGGAGCCAGTCAGGCAGTGGCACAGGAGCTAGCAAACAGAGCTGTAAGCAGGGGAGTTTGAGTGGGAGTTCTTTTGGAGGAGAAGGTATTTGTGTGTTTTTTTGTATTGGTAGTATCTGTATGTGTAGAGGCTTGGAGGGGCTTTGTGCTGGGAGAGAAGCTGAGCCCTGATTGGGGCCGGGGCTTCACTGACTAGGGGTCCTATAAAGGTAGCAGCCAGTCAGGCAGCGGCACAGACAGCTGCAGCGGCACAGGACCTAGCAAACAGAGCTGTAAACAGGGGAGTTGGAGTGGGAGTTCTGTTGGAGGAGAAGGTATTTGTGTTTGTTTGGTTTTGTATTGGTAGTATCTGTATATGTAGAGGCTTGGAGGGGCTTTGAGCTGGGAGAGAAGCTGAGCCCTGATCAGGGTGCGGGGCTTCACTGACTAGGGGTCCTATAAAGGTAGCAGCCAGTCAGGCAGCGGCACAGGAGCTAGCAAACAGAGCTGTAAACAGGGGAGTTTGAGTGGGAGTTCTGTTGGAGGAGAAGGTATTTGTGTGTGTTTGGTTTTGTATTGGTAATATCTGTATGTGTAGAGGCTTGGAGGTGCTTTGTGCTGGGAGAGAAGCTGAGCCCTGATTAGGGGGCGGGGCTTCACTGACTAGGGGTCCTATAAAGGTATCAGCCAGTCAGGCAGCAGCACAGACAGCTGCAGCGGCACAGGAGCTAGCAAACAGAGCTGTAAACAGGGGAGTTTGAGTGGAAGTTCTGTTGGAGGAGAAGGTATTTGTGTGTGTTTTTCTATTGGTATTATCTGTATGTGTAGAGGCTTGGAGGGGCTAGGTGCTGCGAGAGAAGCTGAGCCCTGATTACGGGGCGGGTCTTCACTGACTAGGGGTCCTATAAAGGTAGCAGCCAGTCAGGCATTGGCACAGACAGCTGCAGCGGCACAGGAGCTAGCAAACAGAGCTGTAAACAGGGGAGTTTGAGTGGGAGTTCTGTTGGAGGAGAAGGTATTTGTGTGTGTTTGGTTTTGTATTGTCAGTATCTGTATGTGCAGGGGCTTTGTGCTGGGAGAGAAGCTGAGCCCTGATTAGGGGGCGGGGCTTCACTGACTAGGGGTCCTATAAAGGTAGCAGCCAGTCAGGCAGCGGCACAGGAGCTAGCAAACAGAGCTGTAAGCAGGGGAGTTTGAGTGGGAGTTCTTTTGGAGGAGAAGGTATTTGTGTGTGTTTTTGTATTGGTATTATCTGTATGTGTAGAGGCTTGGAGGGGCTTTGTGCTGGGAGAGAAGCTGAGCCCTGATTAGGGGGCGGGGCTTCACTGACTAGGGGTCCTATAAAGGTAGCAGCCAGTCAGGCAGCGGCACAGGAGCTAGCAAACAGACCTGTAAACAGGGGAGTTTGAGTGGGAGTTCTGTTGGAGGAGAAGGTACTTGTGTGTGTTCGGTTTTGTATTGGTAGTATCTGTATGTGTACGGGCATTGTGCTGGGAGAGAAGCTGAGCCCTGATTAGGGGGCGTGGCTTCCCTGACTAGGGGTCCTATAAAGGTAGCAGCCAGTCAGGCAGCGGCACAGACAGCTGCAGCGGCACAGGACCTAGCAAACAGAGCTGTAAACAGGGGAGTTGGAGTGGGAGTTCTGTTGGAGGAGAAGGTATTTGTGTTTGTTTGGTTTTGTATTGGTAGTATCTGTATATGTAGAGGCTTGGAGGAGCTTTGAGCTGGGAGAGAAGCTGAGCCCTGATTAGGGGGCGGGGCTTCAATGACTAGGGGTCCTATAAAGGTAGCAGCCTGTCAGGCAGCAGCACAGACAGCTGAAGCGGCACAGGAGCTAGCAAACAGAGCTGTAAACAGGGGAGTTTGAGTGGGAGTTCTGTTGGAGGAGAAGGTATTTGTGTGTGTTTGGTTTTGTATTGTCAGTGTCTGTATGTGCAGGGGCTTTGTGCTGGGAGAGAAGCTGAGCCCTGATTAGGGGGCGGGGCTTCCCTGACTAGGGGTCCTATAAAGGTAGCAGCCAGTCAGGCAACGGCACAGGAGCTAGCAAACAGAGCTGTGAACAGGGGAGTTTGAGTGGGAGTTCTGTTGGAGGAGAAGGTATTTGTGTGTGTTTTTGTATTGGTAGTATCTGTATGTGTAGAGGCTTGGAGGGGCTAGGTGCTGGGAGAGAAGCTGAGCCCTGATTAGGGGGCGGGGCTTCACTGACTAGGGGTCCTATAAAGGTAGCAGCCAGTCAGGCAGCGGCACAGGAGCTAGCAAACAGAGCTGTGAACAGGGGAGTTTGAGTGGGAGTTCTGTTGGAGGAGAAGGTATTTGTGTGTGTTTTTGTATTGGTAGTATATGTATGTGTAGAGGCTTGAAGGGGCTTTGTGCTGGGAGAGAAGCTGAGCCCTGATTAGGGGGCGGGGCTTGACTGACTAGGGGTCCTATAAAGGTAGCAGCCAGTCAGGCAGCGGCTCAGACAGCTGCAGCGGCACAGCAGCTAGCAAACAGAGCTGTAAACAGGGGAGTTGGAGTGCGAGTTCTGTTGGAGGAGAAGGTATTTGTGTGTGTTTGGTTTTGTATTGGTAGTATCTGTATGTGTAGAGGCTTGGAGGGGCTTTGTGCTGGGAGAGAAGCTGAGCCCTGATTAGGGGGCGGGGCTTCACTGACTAGGGGTCCTATAAAGGTAGCAGCCAGTCAGGCAGCGGCACAGGAGCTAGCAAACAGACCTGTAAACAGGGCAGTTTGAGTGGGAGTTCTGTTGGAGGAGAAGGTATTTGTGTGTGTTTGGTTTTGTATTGGTAGTATCTGTATGTGTAGAGGCTTGGAGGGGCTTTGTGCTGGGAGAGAAGCTGGGCCCTGATTAGGGGGCGGGCCTCCACTGACTAGGGGTCCTATAAAGGGAGCAGCCAGTCAGGCAGCGGCACAGACAGCTGCAGTGGCACAGGCGCTAGCAAACAGAGCTGTAAACAGGGGAGTTTGAGTGGGAGTTCTGTTGGAGGAGAAGGTATTTGTGTGTGTTTGGTTTTGTATTGGTAGTATCTGTATGTGTACGGGCTTTGTGCTGGGAGAGAAGCTGAGCCCTGATTAGGGGGCGGGGCTTCCCTGACTAGGGGTCCAAAAAGGTAGCAGCCAGTCAGGCACCGGCACAGGAGCTAGCAAACAGAGCTGTGAACAGGGGAGTTTGAGTGGGAGTTCTGTTGGAGGGGAAGGTATTTCTGTGTGTTTGGTTTTGTATTGTCAGTATCTGTATGTGCAGGGGCTTTGTGCTGGGAGAGAAGCTGAGCCCTGATTAGGGGGCGGGGCTTCCCTGACTAGGGGTCCTATAAAGGTAGCAGCCAGTCAGGCAGCGGCACAGGAGCTAGCAAACAGAGCTGTAAACAGGGGAGTTTGAGTGGGAGTTCTGTTGGAGGAGATGGTATTTGTGTGTGTTTGGTTTCGTATTGGTAGTATCTGTATGTGTACGGGCTTTGTGCTGGGAGAGAAGCTGAGCCCTGATTAGGGGGCGGGGCTTGACTGACGAGGGGTCCTATAAAGGTAGCAGGCAGTCAGGCAGCGGCACAGGAGCTAGCAAACAGAGCTGTAAACAGGGGAGTTTGAGTGGGAGTTCTGTTGGAGGAGAAGGTATTTGTGTGTTTTTTTGTATTGGTAGTATCTGTATGTGTAGAGGCTTGGAGGGGCTAGGTGCTGCGAGAGAAGCTGAGCCCTGATTAGGGGGCGGGGCTTCACTGACTAGGGGTCCTATAAAGGTAGCAGCCAGTCACGCAGCGGCTAAGACAGCTGCAGCGGCAGAGGAGCTAGCAAACAGAGCTGTAAACAGGGGAGTTGGAGTTCTGTTGGAGGAGAAGGTATTTGTGTGTTTTTGGATTTGTATTGTCAGTATCTGTATGTGCAGGGGCTTTGTGCTGGGAGAGAAGCTGAGCCGTGATTAGGGGGCGGGGCTTCCCTGACTAGGGGTCCTATAAAGGTAGCAGCCAGTCAGGCAGCGGCACAGGAGCTAGCAAACAGAGCTGTAAACAGGGGAGTTTGAGTGGGAGTTCTGTTGGAGGAGAAGGTATTTGTGTGTGTTTTTGTATTGGTATTATCTGTATGTGTAGAGGCTTGGAGGGGCTTTGTGCTGGGAGAGAAGCTGAGCCCTGATTAGGGGGCGGGGCTTCACTGACTAGGGGTCCTATAAAGGTAGCAGCCAGTCAGGCAGCGGCACAGACAGCTGGAGCGGCACAGGAGCTAGCAAACAAAGCTGTAAACAGGGGAGTTTGAGTGGGAGTTCTGTTGGAGGAGAAGGTATTTGTGTGTTTTTGGTTTTGTATTGGTAGTATATGTATGTGTAGAGGCTTGAAGGGGCTTTGTGCTGGGAGAGAAGCTGAGCCCTGATTAGGGGGCGGGGCTTGACTGACTAGGGGTCCTATAAAGGTAGCAGCCAGTCAGGCAGCGGCTTAGACAGCTGCAGCGACACAGGAGCTAGCAAACAGAGCTGTAAACAGGGGAGTTGGAGTGCGAGTTCTGTTGGAGGAGAAGGTATTTGTGTGTGTTTTTGTATTGGTAGTATCTGTATGTGTAGAGGCTTGGAGGGGCTTTGTGCTGGGAGAGAAGCTGAGCCCTGATTAGGGGGCGGTGCTTCCCTGACTAGGGGTCCTATAAAGGTAGCAGCCAGTCAGGCAGCGGCACAGGAGCTAGAAAACAGAGCTGTAAGCAGGGGAGTTTGAGTGGGAGTTCTGTTGGACGAGAAGGTATTTGTGTGTGTTTGGTTTTGTATTGGTAGTATCTGTATGTGTAGGGGTTTGGCGGGGCTTTGTGCTTGGAGAGAAGCTGAGCCCTGATTAGGGGGCGGGGCTTCACTGATTAGGGGTCCTATAAAGGTAGGAGCCAGTCAGGCATCGGCACAGACAGCTGCAGCGGCACAGGAGCTATCAAACAGAGCTGTAAACAGGGGAGTTTGAGTGGGAGTTCTGTTGGAGGAGATGGTATTTGTGTGTGTTTGGTTTTGTATTGGTAGTATATGTATGTGTACGGGCTTTGTGCTGGGAGAGAGGCTGAGCCCTGATTAGGGGGCGGGGCTTCACTGACTAGGGGTCCTATAAAGGTAGCAGCCAGTCAGGCATCGGCACAGACAGCTGCAGCGGCACAGGAGCTAGCAAACAGAGCTGTAAACAGGGGAGTTTGAGTTGGAGTTCTGTTGGAGGAGAAGGTATTTGTGTGTGTTTGGTTTTGTATTGGTAGTATCTGTATGTGTAGAGGCTTGGAGGGGCTTTGTACTGGGAGAGAAGCTGAGCCCTGATCAGGGGGCGGGGCTTCACTGACTAGGGGTCCTATAAAGGTAGGAGCCAGTCAGGCAGCGGCACAGACAGCTGCAGCGGCTCAGGAGCTAGCAAACAAGGCTGTGAACAGGGGAGTTTGAGTGGGAGTTCTGTTGGAGGAGAAGGTATTTGTGTGTGTTTTTGTATTGGTAGTATCTGTATGTGTAGAGGCTTGGAGGGGCTTTGTGCTGGGAGAGAAGCTGAGCCCTGATCAGGGGGCGGGGCTTCACTGACTAGGGGTCCTATAAAGGTAGGAGCCAGTCTGGCAGCGGCACAGACAGCTGCAGCGGCACAGGAGCTAGCAAACAGAGCTGTGAACAGGGGAGTTGGAGTGGGAGTTCTGTTGGAGGAGAAGGTATTTGTGTGTGTTTTTGTATTGGTGGTATCTGTATGTGTAGACGCTTTGAGGGGCTTTGTGCTGGGAGAGAGGCTGAGTCCTGAATAGGGGGCGGGGCTTCACTGACTAGGGGTCCTATAAAGGTAGCAGGCAGTCAGGCAGCGGCACAGGAGCTAGCAAACAGAGCTGTAAACAGGGGAGTTTGAGTGGGAGTTCTGTTGGAGGAGATGGTATTTGTGTGTTCGGTTTTGTATTGGTAATATCTGTATGTGTACGGGCTTTGTGCTGGGAGAGAAGCTGAGCCCTGATTAGGGGGCGGGGCTTGACTGACTAGGGGTCCTATAAAGGTAGCAGCCAGTCATGCAGCGGCTAAGACAGCTGCAGCGGCACAGGAGCTAGCAAACAGAGCTGTAAACAGGGGTGTTGGAGTGGGAGTTCTGTTGTAGGAGAAGGTATTTGTGTGTGTTTGGTTTTGTATTGTCAGTATCTGTATGTGCAGGGGCTTTGTGCTGGGAGAGAAGCTGCGCCCTGATTAGGGGACGGGGCTTCCCTGACTAGGGGTCCTATAAAGGTAGCAAGCAGTCAGGCAGCGGCTCAGACAGCTGCAGCGACACAGGAGCTAGCAAACAGAGCTGTAAACAGGGGAGTTGGAGTGCGAGTTCTGTTGGAGGAGAAGGTATTTGTGTGTGTTTGGTTTTGTATTGTCAGTATCTGTATGTGCAGGGGTTTTGTGCTGGGAGAGAAGCTGAGCCCTGATTAGGGGGCGGTGCTTCCCTGACTAGGGGTCCTATAAAGGTAGCAGCCAGTCAGGCAGCGGCACAGACAGCTGCAGCGGCACAGGAGCTAGCAAACAGAGCTGTAAACAGGGGAGTTTGAGTGGGAGTTCTGTTGGAGGAGATGGTATTTGTGTGTGTTTGGTTCTGTATTGGTAGTATATGTATGTGTAGAGGCTTGAAGGGGCTTTGTGCTGGGAGAGAAGCTGAGCCCTGATTAGGGGGCGGGGCTTGACTGACTAGGGGTCCTATAAAGGTAGCAGCCAGTCAGGCAGCGGCTCAGACAGCTGCAGCGGCACAGGAGCTAGCAAACAGACCTGTAAACAGGGCAGTTTGAGTGGGAGTTCTGTTGGAGGAGAAGGTATTTGTGTGTGTTTGGTTTTGTATTGGTAGTATCTGTATGTGCAGAGGCTTGGAGGGGCTTTGTGCTGGGAGAGAAGCTGGGCCCTGATTAGGGGGCGGGCCTTCACTGACTAGGGGTCCTATAAAGGGAGCAGCCAGTCAGGCAGTGGCACAGACAGCTGCAGTGGCACAGGCGCAAGCAAACAGAGCTGTAAACAGGGGAGTTTGAGTGGGAGTTCTGTTGGAGGAGAAGGTATTTGTGTGTGTTTGGTTTTGTATTGGTAGTATCTGTATGTGTACGGGCTTTGTGCTGGGAGAGAGGCTGAGCCCTGATTAGGGGGCGGGGCTTGACTGACTAGGGGTCCTATAAAGGTAGCAGCCAGTCAGGCAGCGGCTCAGACAGCTGCAGCGGCACAGGAGCTAGCAAACAGACCTGTAAACAGGGCAGTTTGAGTGGGAGTTCTGTTGGAGGAGAAGGTATTTGTGTGTGTTTGGTTTTGCATTGGTAGTATCTGTATGTGTAGAGGCTTGGAGGGGCTTTGTGCTGGGAGAGAAGCTGGGCCCTGATTAGGGGGCGGGGCTTCACTGACTAGGGGTCCTATAAAGGTAGGAGCCAGTCAGGCATCGGCACAGACAGCTGCAGCGGCACAGGAGCTAGCAAACAGAGCTGTAAACAGGGGAGTTGGAGTGGGAGTTCTGTTGGAGGAGAAGGTATTTGTGTGTGTTTGGTTTTGTATTGGTAGTATCTGTATGTGTAGAGGCTTGGAGGGGCTTTGTACTGGGAGAGAAGCTGAGCCCTGATCAGGGGGCGGGGCTTCACTGACTAGGGGTCCTATAAATGTAGGAGCCAGTCAGGCAGCGGCACAGACAGCTGCAGTGGCTCAGGAGCTAGCAAACAAGGCTGTGAACAGGGGAGTTTGAGTGGGAGTTCTGTTGGAGGAGAAGGTATTTGTGTGTGTTTTTGTATTGGTAGTATCTGTATGTGTAGAGGCTTGGAGGGGCTTTGTGCTGGGAGAGAAGCTGAGCCCTGATCAGGGGGCGGGGCTTCACTGACTAGGGGTCCTATAAAGGTAGCAGGCAGTCAGGCAGCGGCACAGGAGCTAGCAAACAGACCTGTAAACAGGGGAGTTTGAGTGGGAGTTCTGTTGGAGGAGATGGTATTTGTGTGTTCGGTTTTGTATTGGTAGTATCTGTATGTGTACGGGCTTTGTGCTGGGAGAGAAGCTGAGCCCTGATTAGGGGGCGGGGCTTGACTGACTAGGGGTCCTATAAAGGTAGCAGCCAGTCACGCAGCGGCTAAGACAGCTGCAGCGGCACAGGAGCGAGCAAACAGAGCTGTAAACAGGGGAGTTTGAGTGGGAGTTCTGCTGGAGGAGATAGTATTTGTGTGTGTTTGGTTTTGTATTGGTAGTATCTGTATGTGTAGAGGCTTGGAGGGGCTTTGTGCTGGGAGAGAAGCTGATCCCAGATCAGGGGGCGGGGCTTCACTGACTAGGGGTCCTATAAAGGTAGCAGCCAGTCAGGCAGCGGCACCGGAGCTAGCAAACAGAGTTGTGAACAGGGGAGTTGGAGTGGGAGTTCTGTTGGAGGAGAAGGTATTTGTGTGTGTTTTTTTGTATTGGTAGTATCTGTATGTGCAGAGGCTTGGAGGGGCTTTGTGCTGGGAGAGAAGTAGAGCCCTGATTAGGGGGCGGGGCTTCACTGACTTGGGGTCCTATAAAGGTAGCAGCCAGTCAGGCAGCCGCACAGACAGCTGCAGCGGCACAGGAGCTAGCAAACAGAGCTGTGAACAGGGGAGTTTGAGTGGGAGTTCTGTTGGAGGAGAAGGTATTTGTGTGTGTTCGGTTTTGTATTGGTAGTGTCTGTATGTGTACGGGCTTTGTGCTGGGAGAGAAACTGAGCCCTGATTAGGGGGCGGGGCTTCACTGACTTGGGGTCCTATAAAGGTAGCAGCCAGTCAGGCAGCCGCACAGACAGCTGCAGCGGCACAGGAGCCAGCAAACAGTGCTGTAAACAGGGGAGTTTGAGTGGGAGTTCTGTTGGAGGAGAAGGTATTTGTGTGTTTTTTTGTATTGGTAGTATCTCTATGTGTAGAGGCTTGGTGGGGCTTTGTGCTGGGAGTGAAGCTGAGCCCTGATCAGGGGGCGGGGCTTCACTGACTAGCGGTCCTATAAAGGTAGTAGCCAGTCAGGCAGCGGAACAGACAGCTGCAGTGGCACAGGAGTTAGCAAACAGAGCTGTAAACAGGGCAGTTTGAGTGGGAGTTCTGTTGGAGGAGAAGGTATTTGTGTGTTTTTTTGTATTGGTAGTATCTCTATGTGTAGAGGCTTGGTGGGGCTTTGTGCTGGGAGAGAGGCTGAGCCCTGATTGGGGGCGGGGCTTCACTGACTAGGGGTCCTATAAAGTTAGCAGCCAGTCAGGCAGCGGCACAGACAGCTGAAGCGGCACAGGACCTAGCAAACAGAGCTGTAAACAGGGGAGTTGGAGTGGGAGTTCTGTTGGAGGAGAAGGTATTTGTGTGTGTTTGGTTTTGTATTGTCAGTATCTGTATGTGCAGGGGCTTTGTGCTGGGAGAGAAGCTGAGCCCTGATCAGGGGGCGGGGCTTCACTGACTAGGGGTCCTATAAAGGTAGCAGCCAGTCAGGCAGCGGCACAGGAGCTAGCAAACAGAGCTGTGAACAGGGGAGTTTGAGTGGGAGTTCTGTTGGAGGAGAAGGTATTTGTGTGTCTTTTTGTATTGGTAGTATCTGTATGTGTAGAGGCTTGGAGGGGCTAGGTGCTGGGAGAGAAGCTGAGCCCTGATTAGGGGGCGGGGCTTCACTGACTAGGGGTCCTATAAAGGTAGCAGCCAGTCAGGCAGCGGCACAGGAGCTAGGAAACAGAGCTGTGAACAGGGGAGTTTGAGTGGGAGTTCTGTAGGAGGAGAAGGTATTTGTGTGTGTTTGGTTTTGTATTGGTAGTATCTGTATGTGTAGAGGCTTGGAGGGGCTTTGTGCTGGGAGAGAAGCTGAGCCCTGATTAGGGGGCGGGGCTTCACTGACTAGGGGTCCTATAAAGGTAGCAGCCAGTCAGGCAGCAGAACAGACAGCTGCAGTGGCACAGGAGCTAGCAAACAGAGCTTTAAACAGGGGAATTTGGGTGGGAGTTCTGTTGGAGGAGAAGGTATTTGTGTGTGTTTTTGTATTGGTAGTATCTGTATGTGTAGAGGCTTGAAGGGGCTTTGTGCTGGGAGAGAAGCTGAACCCTGATTAGGGGGCGGGGCTTCACTGACTAGGGGTCCTATAAAGGTAGCAGCCAGTCAGGCATTGGCACAGACAGCTGCAGTGGCACAGGAGTTAGCAAACAGAGCTGTGAACAGGGGAGTTTGAGTGGGAGTTCTGTTGGAGGAGAAGGTATTTTTGTGTGTTTTTGTATTGGTATTATCTGTATGTGTAGAGGCTTGGAGGGGCTTTGTGATGGGAGACAAGTTGAGCCCTGATTAGGGGGCGGGGCTTCTCTGACTAGGGGTCCTATAAAGGTAGCAGCCAGTCAGGCAGCGGCACAGACAGCTGCAGTGGCACAGGAGCTAGCAAACAGAGCTGTGAACAGGGGAGTTTGAGTGGGAGTTCTGTTGGAGAAGGTATTTGTGTGTGTTTGGTTTTGCATTGGTAGTATCTGTATGTGCAGGGGCTTTGTGCTGGGAGAGAAGCTGAGCCCTGATTAGGGGGCGGGGCTTCACTGACTAGGGGTCCTATAAAGCTAGAAGCCAGTCAAGCAGCGGCACAGGAGCTAGCAAACAGAGCTGTAAACAGGGCAGTTTGAGTGGGAGTTCTGTTGGAGGAGATGGTATTTGTGTGTGTTTGGTTTTGTATTGGTAGTATATGTATGTGTACGGGCTTTGTGCTGGGAGAGAGGCTGAGCCCTGATTAGGGGGCGGGGCTTCACTGACTAGGGGTCCTATAAAGGTAGCAGCCAGTCAGGCATCGGCACAGACAGCTGCAGCGGCACAGGAGCTAGCAAACAGAGCTGTAAACAGGGGAGTTTGAGTTGGAGTTCTGTTGGAGGAGAAGGTATTTGTGTGTGTTTGGTTTTGTATTGGTAGTATCTGTATGTGTAGAGGCTTGGAGGGGCTTTGTACTGGGAGAGAAGCTGAGCCCTGATCAGGGGGCGGGGCTTCACTGACTAGGGGTCCTATAAAGGTAGGAGCCAGTCAGGCAGCGGCACAGACAGCTGCAGCGGCTCAGGAGCTAGCAAACAAGGCTGTGAACAGGGGAGTTTGAGTGGGAGTTCTGTTGGAGGAGAAGGTATTTGTGTGTGTTTTTGTATTGGTAGTATCTGTATGTGTAGAGGCTTGGAGGGGCTTTGTGCTGGGAGAGAAGCTGAGCCCTGATCAGGGGGCGGGGCTTCACTGACTAGGGGTCCTATAAAGGTAGGAGCCAGTCTGGCAGCGGCACAGACAGCTGCAGCGGCACAGGAGCTAGCAAACAGAGCTGTGAACAGGGGAGTTGGAGTGGGAGTTCTGTTGGAGGAGAAGGTATTTGTGTGTGTTTTTGTATTGGTGGTATCTGTATGTGTAGACGCTTTGAGGGGCTTTGTGCTGGGAGAGAGGCTGAGTCCTGAATAGGGGGCGGGGCTTCACTGACTAGGGGTCCTATAAAGGTAGCAGGCAGTCAGGCAGCGGCACAGGAGCTAGCAAACAGAGCTGTAAACAGGGGAGTTTGAGTGGGAGTTCTGTTGGAGGAGATGGTATTTGTGTGTTCGGTTTTGTATTGGTAATATCTGTATGTGTACGGGCTTTGTGCTGGGAGAGAAGCTGAGCCCTGATTAGGGGGCGGGGCTTGACTGACTAGGGGTCCTATAAAGGTAGCAGCCAGTCATGCAGCGGCTAAGACAGCTGCAGCGGCACAGGAGCTAGCAAACAGAGCTGTAAACAGGGGTGTTGGAGTGGGAGTTCTGTTGTAGGAGAAGGTATTTGTGTGTGTTTGGTTTTGTATTGTCAGTATCTGTATGTGCAGGGGCTTTGTGCTGGGAGAGAAGCTGCGCCCTGATTAGGGGACGGGGCTTCCCTGACTAGGGGTCCTATAAAGGTAGCAAGCAGTCAGGCAGCGGCTCAGACAGCTGCAGCGACACAGGAGCTAGCAAACAGAGCTGTAAACAGGGGAGTTGGAGTGCGAGTTCTGTTGGAGGAGAAGGTATTTGTGTGTGTTTGGTTTTGTATTGTCAGTATCTGTATGTGCAGGGGTTTTGTGCTGGGAGAGAAGCTGAGCCCTGATTAGGGGGCGGTGCTTCCCTGACTAGGGGTCCTATAAAGGTAGCAGCCAGTCAGGCAGCGGCACAGACAGCTGCAGCGGCACAGGAGCTAGCAAACAGAGCTGTAAACAGGGGAGTTTGAGTGGGAGTTCTGTTGGAGGAGATGGTATTTGTGTGTGTTTGGTTCTGTATTGGTAGTATATGTATGTGTAGAGGCTTGAAGGGGCTTTGTGCTGGGAGAGAAGCTGAGCCCTGATTAGGGGGCGGGGCTTGACTGACTAGGGGTCCTATAAAGGTAGCAGCCAGTCAGGCAGCGGCTCAGACAGCTGCAGCGGCACAGGAGCTAGCAAACAGACCTGTAAACAGGGCAGTTTGAGTGGGAGTTCTGTTGGAGGAGAAGGTATTTGTGTGTGTTTGGTTTTGTATTGGTAGTATCTGTATGTGCAGAGGCTTGGAGGGGCTTTGTGCTGGGAGAGAAGCTGGGCCCTGATTAGGGGGCGGGCCTTCACTGACTAGGGGTCCTATAAAGGGAGCAGCCAGTCAGGCAGTGGCACAGACAGCTGCAGTGGCACAGGCGCAAGCAAACAGAGCTGTAAACAGGGGAGTTTGAGTGGGAGTTCTGTTGGAGGAGAAGGTATTTGTGTGTGTTTGGTTTTGTATTGGTAGTATCTGTATGTGTACGGGCTTTGTGCTGGGAGAGAGGCTGAGCCCTGATTAGGGGGCGGGGCTTGACTGACTAGGGGTCCTATAAAGGTAGCAGCCAGTCAGGCAGCGGCTCAGACAGCTGCAGCGGCACAGGAGCTAGCAAACAGACCTGTAAACAGGGCAGTTTGAGTGGGAGTTCTGTTGGAGGAGAAGGTATTTGTGTGTGTTTGGTTTTGCATTGGTAGTATCTGTATGTGTAGAGGCTTGGAGGGGCTTTGTGCTGGGAGAGAAGCTGGGCCCTGATTAGGGGGCGGGGCTTCACTGACTAGGGGTCCTATAAAGGTAGGAGCCAGTCAGGCATCGGCACAGACAGCTGCAGCGGCACAGGAGCTAGCAAACAGAGCTGTAAACAGGGGAGTTGGAGTGGGAGTTCTGTTGGAGGAGAAGGTATTTGTGTGTGTTTGGTTTTGTATTGGTAGTATCTGTATGTGTAGAGGCTTGGAGGGGCTTTGTACTGGGAGAGAAGCTGAGCCCTGATCAGGGGGCGGGGCTTCACTGACTAGGGGTCCTATAAATGTAGGAGCCAGTCAGGCAGCGGCACAGACAGCTGCAGTGGCTCAGGAGCTAGCAAACAAGGCTGTGAACAGGGGAGTTTGAGTGGGAGTTCTGTTGGAGGAGAAGGTATTTGTGTGTGTTTTTGTATTGGTAGTATCTGTATGTGTAGAGGCTTGGAGGGGCTTTGTGCTGGGAGAGAAGCTGAGCCCTGATCAGGGGGCGGGGCTTCACTGACTAGGGGTCCTATAAAGGTAGCAGGCAGTCAGGCAGCGGCACAGGAGCTAGCAAACAGACCTGTAAACAGGGGAGTTTGAGTGGGAGTTCTGTTGGAGGAGATGGTATTTGTGTGTTCGGTTTTGTATTGGTAGTATCTGTATGTGTACGGGCTTTGTGCTGGGAGAGAAGCTGAGCCCTGATTAGGGGGCGGGGCTTGACTGACTAGGGGTCCTATAAAGGTAGCAGCCAGTCACGCAGCGGCTAAGACAGCTGCAGCGGCACAGGAGCGAGCAAACAGAGCTGTAAACAGGGGAGTTTGAGTGGGAGTTCTGCTGGAGGAGATAGTATTTGTGTGTGTTTGGTTTTGTATTGGTAGTATCTGTATGTGTAGAGGCTTGGAGGGGCTTTGTGCTGGGAGAGAAGCTGATCCCAGATCAGGGGGCGGGGCTTCACTGACTAGGGGTCCTATAAAGGTAGCAGCCAGTCAGGCAGCGGCACCGGAGCTAGCAAACAGAGTTGTGAACAGGGGAGTTGGAGTGGGAGTTCTGTTGGAGGAGAAGGTATTTGTGTGTGTTTTTTTGTATTGGTAGTATCTGTATGTGCAGAGGCTTGGAGGGGCTTTGTGCTGGGAGAGAAGTAGAGCCCTGATTAGGGGGCGGGGCTTCACTGACTTGGGGTCCTATAAAGGTAGCAGCCAGTCAGGCAGCCGCACAGACAGCTGCAGCGGCACAGGAGCTAGCAAACAGAGCTGTGAACAGGGGAGTTTGAGTGGGAGTTCTGTTGGAGGAGAAGGTATTTGTGTGTGTTCGGTTTTGTATTGGTAGTGTCTGTATGTGTACGGGCTTTGTGCTGGGAGAGAAACTGAGCCCTGATTAGGGGGCGGGGCTTCACTGACTTGGGGTCCTATAAAGGTAGCAGCCAGTCAGGCAGCCGCACAGACAGCTGCAGCGGCACAGGAGCCAGCAAACAGTGCTGTAAACAGGGGAGTTTGAGTGGGAGTTCTGTTGGAGGAGAAGGTATTTGTGTGTTTTTTTGTATTGGTAGTATCTCTATGTGTAGAGGCTTGGTGGGGCTTTGTGCTGGGAGTGAAGCTGAGCCCTGATCAGGGGGCGGGGCTTCACTGACTAGCGGTCCTATAAAGGTAGTAGCCAGTCAGGCAGCGGAACAGACAGCTGCAGTGGCACAGGAGTTAGCAAACAGAGCTGTAAACAGGGCAGTTTGAGTGGGAGTTCTGTTGGAGGAGAAGGTATTTGTGTGTTTTTTTGTATTGGTAGTATCTCTATGTGTAGAGGCTTGGTGGGGCTTTGTGCTGGGAGAGAGGCTGAGCCCTGATTGGGGGCGGGGCTTCACTGACTAGGGGTCCTATAAAGTTAGCAGCCAGTCAGGCAGCGGCACAGACAGCTGAAGCGGCACAGGACCTAGCAAACAGAGCTGTAAACAGGGGAGTTGGAGTGGGAGTTCTGTTGGAGGAGAAGGTATTTGTGTGTGTTTGGTTTTGTATTGTCAGTATCTGTATGTGCAGGGGCTTTGTGCTGGGAGAGAAGCTGAGCCCTGATCAGGGGGCGGGGCTTCACTGACTAGGGGTCCTATAAAGGTAGCAGCCAGTCAGGCAGCGGCACAGGAGCTAGCAAACAGAGCTGTGAACAGGGGAGTTTGAGTGGGAGTTCTGTTGGAGGAGAAGGTATTTGTGTGTCTTTTTGTATTGGTAGTATCTGTATGTGTAGAGGCTTGGAGGGGCTAGGTGCTGGGAGAGAAGCTGAGCCCTGATTAGGGGGCGGGGCTTCACTGACTAGGGGTCCTATAAAGGTAGCAGCCAGTCAGGCAGCGGCACAGGAGCTAGGAAACAGAGCTGTGAACAGGGGAGTTTGAGTGGGAGTTCTGTAGGAGGAGAAGGTATTTGTGTGTGTTTGGTTTTGTATTGGTAGTATCTGTATGTGTAGAGGCTTGGAGGGGCTTTGTGCTGGGAGAGAAGCTGAGCCCTGATTAGGGGGCGGGGCTTCACTGACTAGGGGTCCTATAAAGGTAGCAGCCAGTCAGGCAGCAGAACAGACAGCTGCAGTGGCACAGGAGCTAGCAAACAGAGCTTTAAACAGGGGAATTTGGGTGGGAGTTCTGTTGGAGGAGAAGGTATTTGTGTGTGTTTTTGTATTGGTAGTATCTGTATGTGTAGAGGCTTGAAGGGGCTTTGTGCTGGGAGAGAAGCTGAACCCTGATTAGGGGGCGGGGCTTCACTGACTAGGGGTCCTATAAAGGTAGCAGCCAGTCAGGCATTGGCACAGACAGCTGCAGTGGCACAGGAGTTAGCAAACAGAGCTGTGAACAGGGGAGTTTGAGTGGGAGTTCTGTTGGAGGAGAAGGTATTTTTGTGTGTTTTTGTATTGGTATTATCTGTATGTGTAGAGGCTTGGAGGGGCTTTGTGATGGGAGACAAGTTGAGCCCTGATTAGGGGGCGGGGCTTCTCTGACTAGGGGTCCTATAAAGGTAGCAGCCAGTCAGGCAGCGGCACAGACAGCTGCAGTGGCACAGGAGCTAGCAAACAGAGCTGTGAACAGGGGAGTTTGAGTGGGAGTTCTGTTGGAGAAGGTATTTGTGTGTGTTTGGTTTTGCATTGGTAGTATCTGTATGTGCAGGGGCTTTGTGCTGGGAGAGAAGCTGAGCCCTGATTAGGGGGCGGGGCTTCACTGACTAGGGGTCCTATAAAGCTAGAAGCCAGTCAAGCAGCGGCACAGGAGCTAGCAAACAGAGCTGTAAACAGGGCAGTTTGAGTGGGAGTTCTGTTGGAGGAGAAGGTATTTGTGTGTTTTTGTATTGGTAGTATCTGTATGTGTAGAGGATTGGAGGGGCTTTGTGCTGGGAGAGAAGCTGGGCCCTGATTAGGGGGCGGGGCTTCACTGACTAGGTGTCCTATAAAGGGAGCAGCCAGTCAGGCAGCGGCACAGGAGCTAGCAAACAGAGCTGTAAACAGGGGAGTTTGAGTGGTAGTTCTGTTGGAGGAGAAGGTATTTGTGTGTGTTTGGTTTTGTATTGGTAGTATCTGTATGTGTAGAGGCTTGAAGGGGCTTTGTGCTGGGAGAGAAGCTGAGCCCTGATTAGGGGGCGGGGCTTCAGTGACTAGGGGTCCTATAAAGGTTGCAGCCAGTCAGGCAGCGGAACAGACAGCTGCAGCGGCACAGGAGTTAGCAAACAGAGCTGTAAACAGGGGAGTTTGAGTGGGAGTTCTGTTGGAGGAGAAGCTATTTGTGTGTGTTTTTGTATTGGTAGTATCTGTATGTGTAGAGGCTTGGAGGGGCTAGGTGCTGCGAGAGAAGCTGAGCCCTGATTAGGGGGCGGGGCTTCACTGACTAGGGGTCCTATAAAGGTAGCAGCCAGTCAGGCAGCGGCAAGGGAGCGAGCAAACAGACCTGTAAACAGGGGAGTTTGAGTGGGAGTTCTGTTGGAGGAGAAGGTATTTGTGTGTGTTTGGTTTTGTATTGTCAGTATCTGTATGTGCAGGGGCTTTGTGCTGGGAGAGAAGCTGAGCCCTGATTAGGGGGCGGGGCTTCCCTGACTAGGGGTCCTATAAAGGTAGCAGCCAGTCAGGCAGCGGCACAGGAGCTAGCAAACAGAGCTGTAAACAGGGGAGTTTGAGTGGGAGTTCTGTTGGAGGAGAAGGTATTTGTGTGTGTTTGGTTTTGCATTGGTAGTATCTGTATGTGTAGAGGCTTGGAGGGGCTTTGTGCTGGGAGAGAAGCTGAGCCCTGATTAGGGGGCGGGGCTTCACTGACTAGGGGTCCTACAAAGGTAGCAGCCAGTCAGGCAGCGGCACAGGAGCTAGCAAACAGAGCTGTGAACAGGGGAGTTTGAGTGGGAGTTCTGTTGGAGGAGAAGGTATTTGTGTGTGTTTTTGTATTGGTAGTATGTGTATGTGTAGAGGCTTGGAGGGGCTAGGTGCTGCGAGAGAAGCTGAGCCCTGATTAGGGGGCGGGGCTTCCCTGACTAGGGGTCCTATAAAGGTAGCAGCCAGTCAGGCAGCGGCACAGGAGCTAGCAAACAGAGCTGTAAACAGGGGAGTTGGAGTGGGAGTTCTGTTGGAGGAGAAGGTATTTCTGTGTGTTTGGTTTTGCATTGGTAGTATCTGTATGTGTAGAGGCTTGGAGGGGCTTTGTGCTGCGAGAGAAGCTGAGCCCTGATTAGGGGGCGGGGCTTCAAAGACTAGGGGTCCTATAAAGGTAGCAGCCAGTCAGGCAGCGGCACAGGAGCTAGCAAACAGAGCTGTGAACAGGGGAGTTTGAGTGGGAGTTCTGTTGGAGGAGAAGCTATTTGTGTGTGTTTTTGTATTGGTAGTATCTGTATGTGTAGAGGCTTGGAGGGGCTTTGTGCTGGGAGAGAAGCTGAGCCCTGATCAGGGGGCGGGGCTTCACTGATTAGGGGTCCTAGAAAGGGAGCAGCCAGTCAGGCAGCGGCACAGACAGCTGCAGTGGCACAGGAGCTAGCAAACAGAGCTGTAAAGAGGGGAGTTTGAGTGGGAGTTCTGTTGGAGCAGAAGGTATTTGTGTGTGTTTGGTTTTGTATTGGTAGTATCTGTATGTGTAGGGGCTTTGTGCTGGGAGAGAAGCTGAGCCCTGATTAGGGGACGGGGCTTCACTGACTAGCGGTCCTATAAAGGTAGCAGCCAGTCAGGCAGCGGAACAGACAGCTGCAGTGGCACAGGAGTTAGCAAACAGAGCTGTGAACAGGGGAGTTTGAGTGGGAGTTCTGTTGGAGGAGAAGGTATTTGTGTATGTTTTTGTATTGGTATTATCTGTATGTGTAGAGGCTTGGAGGGGCTAGGTGCTGTGAGAGAAGCTGAGCCCTGATTAGGGGGCGGGGCTTCCCTGACTAGGGGTCCTATAAAGGTAGCAGCCAGTCAGACAGCAGCACAGGAGCGAGCAAACAGTGCTGTAAGCAGGGGAGTTTGAGTGGGAGTTCTGTTGGAGGAGAAGGTATTTGTGTGTGTTTTTTTGTATTGGTAGTATCTGTATGTGCAGAGGCTTGGAGGGGCTTTGTGCTGGGAGAGAAGCTGAGCCCTGATTAGGGGGCGGGGCTTCACTGACTTGGGGTCCTATAAAGGTAGCAGCCAGTCAGGCAGCCGCACAGACAGCTGCTGCGGCACAGGAGCTAGCAAACAGAGCTGTGAACAGGGGAGTTTGAGTTGGAGTTCTGTTGGAGGAGAAGGTATTTGTGTGTGTTTGGATTTGTATTGTCAGTATCTGTATGTGCAGGGGCTTTGTGCTGGGAGAGAAGCTGAGCCCTGATTAGGGGGCGGGGCTTCCCTGACTAGGGGTCCTATAAAGGTAGCAGCCAGTCAGGCAGTGGCACAGGAGCTAGCAAACAGAGCTGTAAACAGGGGAGTTTGAGTGGGAGTTCTGTTGGAGGAGAAGGTATTTGTGTGTGTTTTTGTATTGGTATTATCTGTATGTGTAGAGGCTTGGAGGGGCTTTGTGCTGGGAGAGAAGCTGAGTCCTGATTAGGGGGCGGGGCTTCACTGACTAGGGGTCCTATGAAGGTAGCAGCCAGTCAGGCAGCGGCACAGGAGCTAGCAAACAGAGCTGTGAACAGGGGAGTTTGAGTGGGAGTTCTGTTAGAGGCGAAGGTATTTGTTTGTGTTTTTGTATTGGTAGTATCTGTATGTGCAGGGGCTTTGTGCTGGGAGAGAAGCTGAGCCCTGATTAGGTGGCGGGGCTTCACTGACTAGGAGTCCTATAAAGGTAGCAGCCAGTCAGGCAGCGGCAGAGACAGCTGCAGCGGCACAGGAGTTAGCAAACAGAGCTGTAAACAGGGGAGTTTGAGTGGGAGTTCTGTTGGAGGAGAAGGTATTTGTGTGTGTTTGGTTTTGTATTGGTAGTATCTGTATGTGTAGAGGCTTGGAGGGCCTAGGTGCTGCGAGAGAAGCTGAGCCCTGATTAGGGGGCGGGGCTTCACAGACTAGGGGTCCTATAAAGGTAGCAGCCAGTCAGGCAGCGGCACAGGAGCTAGCAAACAGAGCTGTGAACAGGGGAGTTTGAGTGGGAGTTCTGTTGGAGTAGAAGCTATTTGTGTGTGTTTTTGTATTGGTAGTATCTGTATGTGTAGAGGCTTGGAGGGGCTTTGTGCTGGGAGAGAAGCTGAGCCCTGATTAGGGGGCGGGGCTTCACTGACTAGGGGTCCTATAAAGGGAGCACCCAGTCAGGCAGCGGCAAGGGAGCTAGCAAACAGACCTGTGAACAGGGGAGTTTGAGTGGGAGTTCTGTTGGAGGAGAAGGTATTTGTGTGTGTTTTTGTATTGGTAGTATCTGTATGTGTAGAGGCTTGGAGGGGCTAGGTGCTGCGAGAGAAGCTGAGCCCTGATTAGGGGGCGGGGCTTCACTGACTAGGGGTCCTATAAAGGTAGCAGCCAGTCAGGCAGCGGCAGAGACAGCTGCAGCGGCACAGGAGTTAGCAAACAGAGCTGTAAACAGGGGAGTTTGAGTGGGAGTTCTGTTGGAGGAGAAGGTATTTGTGTGTGTTTGGTTTTGTATTGGTAGTATCTGTATGTGTAGAGGCTTGGAGGGGCTTTGTGCTGGGAGAGAAGCTGAGCCCTGATTAGGGGGCGGGGCTTCACTGACTAGGGGTCCTATAAAGGTAGCAGCCAGTCAGGCAGCAGAACAGACAGCTGCAGTGGCACAGGAGCTAGCAAACAGAGCTTTAAACAGGGGAATTTGAGTGGGAGTCCTGTTGGAGGAGAAGGTATTTGTGTGTGTTTTTTTATTGGTATTATCTGTATGTGTAGAGGCTTGGAGGGGCTTTGTGATGGGAGAGAAGTTGAGCCCTGATTAGGGGGCGGGGCTTCTCTGACTAGGGGTCCTATAAAGGTAGCAGCCAGTCAGGCAGCGGCACAGACAGCTGCAGTGGCACAGGAGCTAGCAAACAGAGCTGTGAACAGGGGAGTTTGAGTGGGAGTTTTGTTGGAGAAGGTATTTGTGTGTGTTTGGTTTTGCATTGGTAGTATCTGTATGTGCAGGGGCTTTGTGCTGGGAGAGAAGCTGAGCCCTGATTAGGGGGCGGGGCTTCACTGACTAGGGGTCCTATAAAGGTAGCAGCCAGTCAGGCAGCGGCACAGGAGCTAGCAAACAGAGCTGTAAACAGGCCAGTTTGAGTGGGAGTTCTGTTGGAGGAGAAGGTATTTGTGTGTTTTTTTGTATTGGTAGTATCTGTATATGTAGAGGCTTGGAGGGGCTTTGTGCTGGGAGAGAAGCTGAGCCCTGATCAGGGGGCGGGGCTTCACTGACTAGGGGTCCTATAAAGCTAGTAGCCAGTCAAGCAGCGGCACAGGAGCTAGCAAACAGAGCTGTAAACAGGGCAGTTTGAGTGGGAGTTCTGTAGGAGGAGAAGGTATTTTTGTGTGTTTTTGTATTGGTAGTATCTGTATGTGTAGAGGCTTGGAGGGGCTTTGTGCTGGGAGAGAAGCTGAGCCCTGATTAGGGGACGGGGCTTCAGTGACTAGGGGTCCTATAAAGGTTGCAGCCAGTCAGGCAGCGGAACAGACAGCTGCAGCGGCACAGGAGCTAGCAAACAGAGCTGTAAACAGGGCAGTTTGAGTGGGAGTTCTGTTGGAGGAGAAGCTATTTGTGTGTGTTTTTGTATTGGTAGTATCTGTATGTGTAGAGGCTTGGAGGGGCTAGGTGCTGCGAGAGAAGCTGAGCCCTGATTAGGGGGCGGGGCTTCACTGACTAGGGGTCCTATAAAGGTAGCAGCCAGTCAGGCAGCGGCAAGGGAGCGAGCAAACAGACCTTTAAACAGGGGAGTTTGAGTGGGAGTTCTGTTGGAGGAGAAGGTATTTGTGTGTGTTTGGTTTTGTATTGTCAGTATCTGTATGTGCAGGGGCTTTGTGCTGGGAGAGAAGCTGAGCCCTGATTAGGGGGCGGGGCTTCACTGACTAGGGGTCCTACAAAGGTAGCAGCCAGTCAGGCAGCGGCACAGGAGCTAGCAAACAGAGCTGTGAACAGGGGAGTTTGAGTGGGAGTTCTGTTGGAGGAGAAGGTATTTGTGTGTGTTTTTGTATTGGTAGTATGTGTATGTGTAGAGGCTTGGAGGGGCTAGGTGCTGCGAGAGAAGCTGAGCCCTGATTAGGGGGCGGGGCTTCCCTGACTAGGGGTCCTATAAAGGTAGCAGCCAGTCAGGCAGCGGCACAGGAGCTAGCAAACAGAGCTGTAAACAGAGGAGTTTGAGTGGGAGTTCTGTTGGAGGAGAAGGTATTTCTGTGTGTTTGGTTTTGCATTGGTAGTATCTGTATGTGTAGAGGCTTGGAGGGGCTTTGTGCTGCGAGAGAAGCTGAGCCCTGATTAGGGGGCGGGGCTTCAAAGACTAGGGGTCCTATAAAGGTAGCAGCCAGTCAGGCAGCGGCACAGGAGCTAGCAAACAGAGCTGTGAACAGGGGAGTTTGAGTGGGAGTTCTGTTGGAGGAGAAGCTATTTGTGTGTGTTTTTGTATTGGTAGTATCTGTATGTGTAGAGGCTTGGAGGGGCTTTGTGCTGGGAGAGAAGCTGAGCCTTGATCAGGGGCGGGGCTTCACTGATTAGGGGTCCTAGAAAGGGAGCAGCCAGTCAGGCAGCGTCACAGACAGCTGCAGTGGCACAGGAGCTAGCAAACAGAGCTGTAAAGAGGGGAGTTTGAGTGGGAGTTCTGTTGGAGCAGAAGGTATTTGTGTGTGTTTGGTTTTGTATTGGTAGTATCTGTATGTGTAGGGGCTTTGTGCTGGGAGAGAAGCTGAGCCCTGATTAGGGGACGGGGCTTCACTGACTAGCGGTCCTATAAAGGTAGTAGCCAGCCAGGCAGCGGAACAGACAGCTGCAGTGGCACAGGAGTTAGCAAACAGAGCTGTGAACAGGGGAGTTTGAGTGGGAGTTCTGTTGGAGGAGAAGGTATTTGTGTATGTTTTTGTATTGGTATTATCTGTATGTGTAGAGGCTTGGAGGGGCTAGGTGCTGTGAGAGAAGCTGAGCCCTGATTAGGGGGCGGGGCTTCCCTGACTAGGGGTCCTATAAAGGTAGCAGCCAGTCAGGCAGCAGCACAGGAGCTAGAAAACAGAGCTGTAAACAGGGGAGTTTGAGTGGGAGTTCTGTTGGAGGAGAAGGTATTTGTGTGTGTTTTTGTATTGGTATTATCTGTATGTGTAGAGGCTTGGAGGGGCTAGGTGCTGTGAGAGAAGCTGATCCCAGATCAGGGGGCGGGGCTTCACTGACTAGGGGTCCTATAAAGGTAGCAGCCAGTCAGGAAGCGGCACCGGAGCTAGCAAACAGAGTTGTGAACAGGGGAGTTGGAGTGGGAGTTCTGTTGGAGGAGAAGGTATTTGTGTGTGTTTTTTTGTATTGGTAGTATCTGTATGTGCAGAGGCTTGGAGGGGCTTTGTGCTGGGAGAGAAGTAGAGCCCTGATTAGGGGGCGGGGCTTCACTGACTTGGGGTCCTATAAAGGTAGCAGCCAGTCAGGCAGCCGCACAGACAGCTGCAGCGGCACAGGAGCTAGCAAACAGAGCTGTGAACAGGGGAGTTTGAGTGGGAGTTCTGTTGGAGGAGAAGGTATTTGTGTGTGTTCGGTTTTGTATTGGTAGTGTCTGTATGTGTACGGGCTTTGTGCTGGGAGAGAAACTGAGCCCTGATTAGGGGGCGGGGCTTCACTGACTTGGGGTCCTATAAAGGTAGCAGCCAGTCAGGCAGCCGCACAGACAGCTGCAGCGGCACAGGAGCCAGCAAACAGAGCTGTAAACAGGGGAGTTTGAGTGGGAGTTCTGTTGGAGGAGATGGTATTTGTGTGTGTTTGGTTTTGTATTGGTAGTATCTGTATGTGTAGAGGCTTGGAGGGGCTTTGTGCTGGGAGTGAAGCTGAGCCCTGATCAGGGGGCGGGGCTTCACTGACTAGCGGTCCTATAAAGGTAGTAGCCAGTCAGGCAGCGGAACAGACAGCTGCAGTGGCACAGGAGTTAGCAAACAGAGCTGTAAACAGGGCAGTTTGAGTGGGAGTTCTGTTGGAGGAGAAGGTATTTGTGTGTTTTTTTGTATTGGTAGTATCTCTATGTGTAGAGGCTTGGTGGGGCTTTGTGCTGGGAGAGAGGCTGAGCCCTGATTGGGGGCGGGGCTTCACTGACTAGGGGTCCTATAAAGTTAGCAGCCAGTCAGGCAGCGGCACAGACAGCTGAAGCGGCACAGGACCTAGCAAACAGAGCTGTAAACAGGGGAGTTGGAGTGGGAGTTCTGTTGGAGGAGAAGGTATTTGTGTGTGTTTGGTTTTGTATTGTCAGTATCTGTATGTGCAGGGGCTTTGTGCTGGGAGAGAAGCTGAGCCCTGATCAGGGGGCGGGGCTTCACTGACTAGGGGTCCTATAAAGGTAGCAGCCAGTCAGGCAGCGGCACAGGAGCTAGCAAACAGAGCTGTGAACAGGGGAGTTTGAGTGGGAGTTCTGTTGGAGGAGAAGGTATTTGTGTGTCTTTTTGTATTGGTAATATCTGTATGTGTAGAGGCTTGGAGGGGCTAGGTGCTGGGAGAGAAGCTGAGCCCTGATTAGGGGGCGGGGCTTCACTGACTAGGGGTCCTATAAAGGTAGCAGCCAGTCAGGCAGCGGCACAGGAGCTAGGAAACAGAGCTGTGAACAGGGGAGTTTGAGTGGGAGTTCTGTAGGAGGAGAAGGTATTTGTGTGTGTTTGGTTTTGTATTGGTAGTATCTGTATGTGTAGAGGCTTGGAGGTGCTTTGTGCTGGGAGAGAACCTGAGCCCTGATTAGGGGGCGGGGCTTCACTGACTAGGGGTCCTATAAAGGTAGCAGCCAGTCAGGCAGCGGAACAGACAGCTGCAGTGGCACAGGAGCTAGCAAACAGAGCTTTAAACAGGGGAATTAGAGTGGGAGTTCTGTTGGAGGAGAAGGTATTTGTCTGTGTTTTTGTATTGGTAGTATCTGTATGTGTAGAGGCTTGAAGGGGCTTTGTGCTGGGAGAGAAGCTGAGCCCTGATTAGGGGGTGGGGCTTCACTGACTAGGGGTCCTATAAAGGTAGCAGCCAGTCAGGCATTGGCACAGACAGCTGCAGCGGCACAGGAGCTAGCAAACAGAGCTGTAAACAGGGGAGTTTGAGTGGGAGTTCTGTTGGAGGAGAAAGTATTTGTGTGTGTTTGGTTTTGTATTTCAGTATCTGTATGTGCAGGGGCTTTGTGCTGGGAGAGAAGCTGAGCCCTGATTAGGGGGCGAGGCTTCCCTGACTAGGGGTCCTATAAAGGTAGCAGCCAGTCAGGCAGCGGCACAGGAGCTAGCAAACAGAGCTGTGAACAGGGGAGTTTGAGTGGGAGTTCTGTTGGAGGAGAAGTTATTTGTGTGTGTGTTTTTGTATTGGTAGTATCTGTATGTGTAGTGGCTTGGAGGGGCTTTGTGCTGGGAGAGAAGCTGAGCCCTGATTAGGGGGCGGGGCTTCACTGACTAGGGGTCCTATAAAGGTAGCAGCCAGTCAGGCAGCGGCAGAGACAGCTGCAGCGGCACAGGAGTTAGCAAACAGAGCTGTAAACAGGGGAGTTTGAGTGGGAGTTCTGTTGGAGGAGAAGGTATTTGTGTGTGTTTGGTTTTGTATTGGTAGTATCTGTATGTGTAGAGGCTTGGAGGGGCTTTGTGCTGGGAGAGAAGCTGAGCCCTGATTAGGGGGCGGGGCTTCACTGACTAGGGGCCCTATAAAGGTAGCAGCCAGTCAGGCAGCAGAACAGACAGCTGCAGTGGCACAGGAGCTAGCAAACAGAGCTTTAAACAGGGGAATTTGAGTGGGAGTTCTGTTGGAGGAGAAGGTATTTGTGTGTGTTTTTGTATTGGTAGTATCTGTATGTGTAGAGGCTTGAAGGGGCTTTGTGCTGGGAGAGAAGCTGAACCCTGATTAGGGGGCGGGGCTTCACTGACTAGGGGTCCTATAAAGGTAGCAGCCAGTCAGGCATTGGCACAGACAGCTGCAGTGGCACAGGAGTTAGCAAACAGAGCTGTGAACAGGGGAGTTTGAGTGGGAGTTCTGTTGGAGGAGAAGGTATTTTTGTGTGTTTTTGTATTGGTATTATCTGTATGTGTAGAGGCTTGGAGGGGCTTTGTGATGGGAGAGAAGTTGAGCCCTGATTAGGGGGCGGGGCTTCTCTGACTAGGGGTCCTATAAAGGTAGCAGCCAGTCAGGCAGCGGCACAGACAGCTGCAGTGGCACAGGAGCTAGCAAACAGAGCTGTGAACAGGGGAGTTTGAGTGGGAGTTCTGTTGGAGAAGGTATTTGTGTGTGTTTGGTTTTGCATTGGTAGTATCTGTATGTGCAGGGGCTTTGTGCTGGGAGAGAAGCTGAGCCCTGATTAGGGGGCGGGGCTTCACTGACTAGGGGTCCTATAAAGGTAGCAGCCAGTCAGGCAGCGGCACAGGAGCTAGCAAACAGAGCTGTAAACAGGGCAGTTTGAGTGGGAGTTCTGTTGGAGGAGAAGGTATTTGTGTGTTTTTTTGTATTGGTAGTATCTGTATATGTAGAGGCTTGGAGGGGCTTTGTGCTGGGAGAGAAGCTGAGCCCTGATCAGGGGGCGGGGCTTCACTGACTAGGGGTCCTATAAAGCTAGAAGCCACTCAAGCAGCGGCACAGGAGCTAGCAAACAGAGCTGTAAACAGGGCAGTTTGAGTGGGAGTTCTGTTGGAGGAGAAGGTATTTGTGTGTGTTTTTGTATTGGTAGTATCTGTATGTGTAGAGGATTGGAGGGGCTTTGTGCTGGGAGAGAAGCTGGGTCCTGATTAGGGGGCGGGGCTTCACTGACTAGGTGTCCTATAAAGGGAGCAGCCAGTCAGGCAGCGGCACAGGAGCTAGCAAACAGAGCTGTAAACAGGGGAGTTTGAGTGGTAGTTCTGTTGGAGGAGAAGGTATTTGTGTGTGTTTGGTTTTGTATTGGTAGTATCTGTATGTGTAGAGGCTTGAAGGGGCTTTGTGCTGGGAGAGAAGCTGAGCCCTGATTAGGGGGCGGGGCTTCAGTGACTAGGGGTCCTATAAAGGTTGCAGCCAGTCAGGCAGCGGAACAGACAGCTGCAGCGGCACAGGAGTTAGCAAACAGAGCTGTAAACAGGGGAGTTTGAGTGGGAGTTCTGTTGGAGGAGAAGCTATTTGTGTGTGTTTTTGTATTGGTAGTATCTGTATGTGTAGAGGCTTGGAGGGGCTAGGTGCTGCGAGAGAAGCTGAGCCCTGATTAGGGGGCGGGGCTTCACTGACTAGGGGTCCTATAAAGGTAGCAGCCAGTCAGGCAGCGGCAAGGGAGCGAGCAAACAGACCTGTAAACAGGGGAGTTTGAGTGGGAGTTCTGTTGGAGGAGAAGGTATTTGTGTGTGTTTGGTTTTGTATTGTCAGTATCTGTATGTGCAGGGGCTTTGTGCAGGGAGAGAAGCTGAGCCCTGATTAGGGGGCGGGGCTTCCCTGACTAGGGGTCCTATAAAGGTAGCAGCCAGTCAGGCAGCGGCACAGGAGCTAGCAAACAGAGCTGTAAACAGGGGAGTTTGAGTGGGAGTTCTGTTGGAGGAGAAGGTATTTGTGTGTGTTTGGTTTTGCATTGGTAGTATCTGTATGTGTAGAGGCTTGGAGGGGCTTTGTGCTGGGAGAGAAGCTGAGCCCTGATTAGGGGGCGGGGCTTCACTGACTAGGGGTCCTACAAAGGTAGCAGCCAGTCAGGCAGCGGCACAGGAGCTAGCAAACAGAGCTGTGAACAGGGGAGTTTGAGTGGGAGTTCTGTTGGAGGAGAAGGTATTTGTGTGTGTTTTTGTATTGGTAGTATGTGTATGTGTAGAGGCTTGGAGGGGCTAGGTGCTGCGAGAGAAGCTGAGCCCTGATTAGGGGGCGGGGCTTCCCTGACTAGGGGTCCTATAAAGGTAGCAGCCAGTCAGGCAGCGGCACAGGAGCTAGCAAACAGAGCTGTAAACAGGGGAGTTGGAGTGGGAGTTCTGTTGGAGGAGAAGGTATTTCTGTGTGTTTGGTTTTGCATTGGTAGTATCTGTATGTGTAGAGGCTTGGAGGGGCTTTGTGCTGCGAGAGAAGCTGAGCCCTGATTAGGGGGCGGGGCTTCAAAGACTAGGGGTCCTATAAAGGTAGCAGCCAGTCAGGCAGCGGCACAGGAGCTAGCAAACAGAGCTGTGAACAGGGGAGTTTGAGTGGGAGTTCTGTTGGAGGAGAAGCTATTTGTGTGTGTTTTTGTATTGGTAGTATCTGTATGTGTAGAGGCTTGGAGGGGCTTTGTGCTGGGAGAGAAGCTGAGCCCTGATCAGGGGGCGGGGCTTCACTGATTAGGGGTCCTAGAAAGGGAGCAGCCAGTCAGGCAGCGGCACAGACAGCTGCAGTGGCACAGGAGCTAGCAAACAGAGCTGTAAAGAGGGGAGTTTGAGTGGGAGTTCTGTTGGAGCAGAAGGTATTTGTGTGTGTTTGGTTTTGTATTGGTAGTATCTGTATGTGTAGGGGCTTTGTGCTGGGAGAGAAGCTGAGCCCTGATTAGGGGACGGGGCTTCACTGACTAGCGGTCCTATAAAGGTAGCAGCCAGTCAGGCAGCGGAACAGACAGCTGCAGTGGCACAGGAGTTAGCAAACAGAGCTGTGAACAGGGGAGTTTGAGTGGGAGTTCTGTTGGAGGAGAAGGTATTTGTGTATGTTTTTGTATTGGTATTATCTGTATGTGTAGAGGCTTGGAGGGGCTAGGTGCTGTGAGAGAAGCTGAGCCCTGATTAGGGGGCGGGGCTTCCCTGACTAGGGGTCCTATAAAGGTAGCAGCCAGTCAGACAGCAGCACAGGAGCGAGCAAACAGTGCTGTAAGCAGGGGAGTTTGAGTGGGAGTTCTGTTGGAGGAGAAGGTATTTGTGTGTGTTTTTTTGTATTGGTAGTATCTGTATGTGCAGAGGCTTGGAGGGGCTTTGTGCTGGGAGAGAAGCTGAGCCCTGATTAGGGGGCGGGGCTTCACTGACTTGGGGTCCTATAAAGGTAGCAGCCAGTCAGGCAGCCGCACAGACAGCTGCTGCGGCACAGGAGCTAGCAAACAGAGCTGTGAACAGGGGAGTTTGAGTGGGAGTTCTGTTGGAGGAGAAGGTATTTGTGTGTGTTTGGATTTGTATTGTCAGTATCTGTATGTGCAGGGGCTTTGTGCTGGGAGAGAAGCTGAGCCCTGATTAGGGGGCGGGGCTTCCCTGACTAGGGGTCCTATAAAGGTAGCAGCCAGTCAGGCAGTGGCACAGGAGCTAGCAAACAGAGCTGTAAACAGGGGAGTTTGAGTGGGAGTTCTGTTGGAGGAGAAGGTATTTGTGTGTGTTTTTGTATTGGTATTATCTGTATGTGTAGAGGCTTGGAGGGGCTTTGTGCTGGGAGAGAAGCTGAGCCCTGATTAGGGGGCGGGGCTTCACTGACTAGGGGTCCTATGAAGGTAGCAGCCAGTCAGGCAGCGGCACAGGAGCTAGCAAACAGAGCTGTGAACAGGGGAGTTTGAGTGGGAGTTCTGTTAGAGGAGAAGGTATTTGTTTGTGTTTTTGTATTGGTAGTATCTGTATGTGCAGGGGCTTTGTGCTGGGAGAGAAGCTGAGCCCTGATTAGGTGGCGGGGCTTCACTGACTAGGAGTCCTATAAAGGTAGCAGCCAGTCAGGCAGCGGCAGAGACAGCTGCAGCGGCACAGGAGTTAGCAAACAGAGCTGTAAACAGGGGAGTTTGAGTGGGAGTTCTGTTGGAGGAGAAGGTATTTGTGTGTGTTTGGTTTTGTATTGGTAGTATCTGTATGTGTAGAGGCTTGGAGGGCCTAGGTGCTGCGAGAGAAGCTGAGCCCTGATTAGGGGGCGGGGCTTCACTGACTAGGGGTCCTATAAAGGGAGCACCCAGTCAGGCAGCGGCAAGGGAGCTAGCAAACAGACCTGTAAACAGGGGAGTTTGAGTGGGAGTTCTGTTGGAGGAGAACGTATTTGTGTGTGTTTTTGTATTGGTATTATATGTATGTGTAGAGGCTTGGAGGGGCTTTGTGCTGGGATAGAAGCTGAGCCCTGATTAGGGGGCGGGGCTTCACTGACTAGGGGTCCTATAAAGGTAGCAGCCAGTCAGGCAGCGGCACAGGAGCTAGCAAACAGAGCTGTGAACAGGGGAGTTTGAGAGGGAGTTTTTTGGAGAAGAAGGTATTTGTGTGTGTTTTTGTATTGGTAGTATCTGTATGTGTAGAGGCTTGGAGGGGCTAGGTGCTGCGAGAGAAGCTGAGCCCTGATTAGGGGGCGGGACTTCACTGACTAGGGGTCGTATAAAGGTAGCAGCCAGTCAGGCAGCGGCAAGGGAGCTAGCAAACAGACCTGTGAACAGGGGAGTTTGAGTGGGAGTTCTGTTGGAGGAGAAGGTATTTGTGTGTGTTTTTGTATTGGTAGTATCTGTATGTGTAGAGGCTTGGAGGGGCTAGGTGCTGCGAGAGAAGCTGAGCCCTGATTAGGGGGCGGGGCTTCACTGACTAGGGGTCCTATAAAGGTAGCAGCCAGTCAGGCAGCGGCAGAGACAGCTGCAGCGGCACAGGAGTTAGCAAACAGAGCTGTAAACAGGGGAGTTTGAGTGGGAGTTCTGTTGGAGGAGAAGGTATTTGTGTGTGTTTGGTTTTGTATTGGTAGTATCTGTATGTGTAGAGGCTTGGAGGGGCTTTGTGCTGGGAGAGAAGCTGAGCCCTGATTAGGGGGCGGGGCTTCACTGACTAGGGGTCCTATAAAGGTAGCAGCCAGTCAGGCAGCGGAACAGACAGCTGCAGTGGCACAGGAGCTAGCAAACAGAGCTTTAAACAGGGGAATTAGAGTGGGAGTTCTGTTGGAGGAGAAGGTATTTGTCTGTGTTTTTGTATTGGTAGTATCTGTATGTGTAGAGGCTTGAAGGGGCTTTGTGCTGGGAGAGAAGCTGAGCCCTGATTAGGGGGTGGGGCTTCACTGACTAGGGGTCCTATAAAGGTAGCAGCCAGTCAGGCATTGGCACAGACAGCTGCAGCGGCACAGGAGCTAGCAAACAGAGCTGTAAACAGGGGAGTTTGAGTGGGAGTTCTGTTGGAGGAGAAAGTATTTGTGTGTGTTTGGTTTTGTATTTCAGTATCTGTATGTGCAGGGGCTTTGTGCTGGGAGAGAAGCTGAGCCCTGATTAGGGGGCGAGGCTTCCCTGACTAGGGGTCCTATAAAGGTAGCAGCCAGTCAGGCAGCGGCACAGGAGCTAGCAAACAGAGCTGTGAACAGGGGAGTTTGAGTGGGAGTTCTGTTGGAGGAGAAGTTATTTGTGTGTGTGTTTTTGTATTGGTAGTATCTGTATGTGTAGTGGCTTGGAGGGGCTTTGTGCTGGGAGAGAAGCTGAGCCCTGATTAGGGGGCGGGGCTTCACTGACTAGGGGTCCTATAAAGGTAGCAGCCAGTCAGGCAGCGGCAGAGACAGCTGCAGCGGCACAGGAGTTAGCAAACAGAGCTGTAAACAGGGGAGTTTGAGTGGGAGTTCTGTTGGAGGAGAAGGTATTTGTGTGTGTTTGGTTTTGTATTGGTAGTATCTGTATGTGTAGAGGCTTGGAGGGGCTTTGTGCTGGGAGAGAAGCTGAGCCCTGATTAGGGGGCGGGGCTTCACTGACTAGGGGCCCTATAAAGGTAGCAGCCAGTCAGGCAGCAGAACAGACAGCTGCAGTGGCACAGGAGCTAGCAAACAGAGCTTTAAACAGGGGAATTTGAGTGGGAGTTCTGTTGGAGGAGAAGGTATTTGTGTGTGTTTTTGTATTGGTAGTATCTGTATGTGTAGAGGCTTGAAGGGGCTTTGTGCTGGGAGAGAAGCTGAACCCTGATTAGGGGGCGGGGCTTCACTGACTAGGGGTCCTATAAAGGTAGCAGCCAGTCAGGCATTGGCACAGACAGCTGCAGTGGCACAGGAGTTAGCAAACAGAGCTGTGAACAGGGGAGTTTGAGTGGGAGTTCTGTTGGAGGAGAAGGTATTTTTGTGTGTTTTTGTATTGGTATTATCTGTATGTGTAGAGGCTTGGAGGGGCTTTGTGATGGGAGACAAGTTGAGCCCTGATTAGGGGGCGGGGCTTCTCTGACTAGGGGTCCTATAAAGGTAGCAGCCAGTCAGGCAGCGGCACAGACAGCTGCAGTGGCACAGGAGCTAGCAAACAGAGCTGTGAACAGGGGAGTTTGAGTGGGAGTTCTGTTGGAGAAGGTATTTGTGTGTGTTTGGTTTTGCATTGGTAGTATCTGTATGTGCAGGGGCTTTGTGCTGGGAGAGAAGCTGAGCCCTGATTAGGGGGCGGGGCTTCACTGACTAGGGGTCCTATAAAGGTAGCAGCCAGTCAGGCAGCGGCACAGGAGCTAGCAAACAGAGCTGTAAACAGGGCAGTTTGAGTGGGAGTTCTGTTGGAGGAGAAGGTATTTGTGTGTTTTTTTGTATTGGTAGTATCTGTATATGTAGAGGCTTGGAGGGGCTTTGTGCTGGGAGAGAAGCTGAGCCCTGATCAGGGGGCGGGGCTTCACTGACTAGGGGTCCTATAAAGCTAGAAGCCAGTCAAGCAGCGGCACAGGAGCTAGCAAACAGAGCTGTAAACAGGGCAGTTTGAGTGGGAGTTCTGTTGGAGGAGAAGGTATTTGTGTGTGTTTTTGTATTGGTAGTATCTGTATGTGTAGAGGATTGGAGGGGCTTTGTGCTGGGAGAGAAGCTGGGCCCTGATTAGGGGGCGGGGCTTCACTGACTAGGTGTCCTATAAAGGGAGCAGCCAGTCAGGCAGCGGCACAGGAGCTAGCAAACAGAGCTGTAAACAGGGGAGTTTGAGTGGTAGTTCTGTTGGAGGAGAAGGTATTTGTGTGTGTTTGGTTTTGTATTGGTAGTATCTGTATGTGTAGAGGCTTGAAGGGGCTTTGTGCTGGGAGAGAAGCTGAGCCCTGATTAGGGGGCGGGGCTTCAGTGACTAGGGGTCCTATAAAGGTAGCAGCCAGTCAGGCAGCGGCAAGGGAGCGAGCAAACAGACCTGTAAACAGGGGAGTTTGAGTGGGAGTTCTGTTGGAGGAGAAGGTATTTGTGTGTGTTTGGTTTTGTATTGTCAGTATCTGTATGTGCAGGGGCTTTGTGCTGGGAGAGAAGCTGAGCCCTGATTAGGGGGCGGGGCTTCCCTGACTAGGGGTCCTATAAAGGTAGCAGCCAGTCAGGCAGCGGCACAGGAGCTAGCAAACAGAGCTGTAAACAGGGGAGTTTGAGTGGGAGTTCTGTTGGAGGAGAAGGTATTTGTGTGTGTTTGGTTTTGCATTGGTAGTATCTGTATGTGTAGAGGCTTGGAGGGGCTTTGTGCTGGGAGAGAAGCTGAGCCCTGATTAGGGGGCGGGGCTTCACTGACTAGGGGTCCTACAAAGGTAGCAGCCAGTCAGGCAGCGGCACAGGAGCTAGCAAACAGAGCTGTGAACAGGGGAGTTTGAGTGGGAGTTCTGTTGGAGGAGAAGGTATTTGTGTGTGTTTTTGTATTGGTAGTATGTGTATGTGTAGAGGCTTGGAGGGGCTAGGTGCTGCGAGAGAAGCTGAGCCCTGATTAGGGGGCGGGGCTTCCCTGACTAGGGGTCCTATAAAGGTAGCAGCCAGTCAGGCAGCGGCACAGGAGCTAGCAAACAGAGCTGTAAACAGGGGAGTTTGAGTGGGAGTTCTGTTGGAGGAGAAGGTATTTGTGTGTGTTTTTGTATTGGTATTATCTGTATGTGTAGAGGCTTGGAGGGGCTTTGTGCTGGGAGAGAAGCTGAGCCCTGATTAGGGGGCGGGGCTTCACTGACTAGGGGTCCTATGAAGGTAGCAGCCAGTCAGGCAGCGGCACAGGAGCTAGCAAACAGAGCTGTGAACAGGGGAGTTTGAGTGGGAGTTCTGTTAGAGGAGAAGGTATTTGTTTGTGTTTTTGTATTGGTAGTATCTGTATGTGCAGGGGCTTTGTGCTGGGAGAGAAGCTGAGCCCTGATTAGGTGGCGGGGCTTCACTGACTAGGAGTCCTATAAAGGTAGCAGCCAGTCAGGCAGCGGCAGAGACAGCTGCAGCGGCACAGGAGTTAGCAAACAGAGCTGTAAACAGGGGAGTTTGAGTGGGAGTTCTGTTGGAGGAGAAGGTATTTGTGTGTGTTTGGTTTTGTATTGGTAGTATCTGTATGTGTAGAGGCTTGGAGGGGCTAGGTGCTGCGAGAGAAGCTGAGCCCTGATTAGGGGGCGGGACTTCACTGACTAGGGGTCGTATAAAGGTAGCAGCCAGTCAGGCAGCGGCAAGGGAGCTAGCAAACAGACCTGTGAACAGGGGAGTTTGAGTGGGAGTTCTGTTGGAGGAGAAGGTATTTGTGTGTGTTTTTGTATTGGTAGTATCTGTATGTGTAGAGGCTTGGAGGGGCTAGGTGCTGCGAGAGAAGCTGAGCCCTGATTAGGGGGCGGGGCTTCACTGACTAGGGGTCCTATAAAGGTAGCAGCCAGTCAGGCAGCGGCAGAGACAGCTGCAGCGGCACAGGAGTTAGCAAACAGAGCTGTAAACAGGGGAGTTTGAGTGGGAGTTCTGTTGGAGGAGAAGGTATTTGTGTGTGTTTGGTTTTGTATTGGTAGTATCTGTATGTGTAGAGGCTTGGAGGGGCTTTGTGCTGGGAGAGAAGCTGAGCCCTGATTAGGGGGCGGGGCTTCACTGACTAGGGGTCCTATAAAGGTAGCAGCCAGTCAGGCAGCAGAACAGACAGCTGCAGTGGCACAGGAGCTAGCAAACAGAGCTTTAAACAGGGGAATTTGAGTGGGAGTCCTGTTGGAGGAGAAGGTATTTGTGTGTGTTTTTTTATTGGTATTATCTGTATGTGTAGAGGCTTGGAGGGGCTTTGTGATGGGAGAGAAGTTGAGCCCTGATTAGGGGGCGGGGCTTCTCTGACTAGGGGTCCTATAAAGGTAGCAGCCAGTCAGGCAGCGGCACAGACAGCTGCAGTGGCACAGGAGCTAGCAAACAGAGCTGTGAACAGGGGAGTTTGAGTGGGAGTTCTGTTGGAGAAGGTATTTGTGTGTGTTTGGTTTTGCATTGGTAGTATCTGTATGTGCAGGGGCTTTGTGCTGGGAGAGAAGCTGAGCCCTGATTAGGGGGCGGGGCTTCACTGACTAGGGGTCCTATAAAGGTAGCAGCCAGTCAGGCAGCGGCACAGGAGCTAGCAAACAGAGCTGTAAACAGGCCAGTTTGAGTGGGAGTTCTGTTGGAGGAGAAGGTATTTGTGTGTTTTTTTGTATTGGTAGTATCTGTATATGTAGAGGCTTGGAGGGGCTTTGTGCTGGGAGAGAAGCTGAGCCCTGATCAGGGGGCGGGGCTTCACTGACTAGGGGTCCTATAAAGCTAGTAGCCAGTCAAGCAGCGGCACAGGAGCTAGCAAACAGAGCTGTAAACAGGGCAGTTTGAGTGGGAGTTCTGTAGGAGGAGAAGGTATTTTTGTGTGTTTTTGTATTGGTAGTATCTGTATGTGTAGAGGCTTGGAGGGGCTTTGTGCTGGGAGAGAAGCTGAGCCCTGATTAGGGGACGGGGCTTCAGTGACTAGGGGTCCTATAAAGGTTGCAGCCAGTCAGGCAGCGGAACAGACAGCTGCAGCGGCACAGGAGCTAGCAAACAGAGCTGTAAACAGGGCAGTTTGAGTGGGAGTTCTGTTGGAGGAGAAGCTATTTGTGTGTGTTTTTGTATTGGTAGTATCTGTATGTGTAGAGGCTTGGAGGGGCTAGGTGCTGCGAGAGAAGCTGAGCCCTGATTAGGGGGCGGGGCTTCACTGACTAGGGGTCCTATAAAGGTAGCAGCCAGTCAGGCAGCGGCAAGGGAGCGAGCAAACAGACCTTTAAACAGGGGAGTTTGAGTGGGAGTTCTGTTGGAGGAGAAGGTATTTGTGTGTGTTTGGTTTTGTATTGTCAGTATCTGTATGTGCAGGGGCTTTGTGCTGGGAGAGAAGCTGAGCCCTGATTAGGGGGCGGGGCTTCACTGACTAGGGGTCCTACAAAGGTAGCAGCCAGTCAGGCAGCGGCACAGGAGCTAGCAAACAGAGCTGTGAACACGGGAGTTTGAGTGGGAGTTCTGTTAGAGGAGAAGGTATTTGTTTGTGTTTTTGTATTGGTAGTATCTGTATGTGCAGGGGCTTTGTGCTGGGAGAGAAGCTGAGCCCTGATTAGGTGGCGGGGCTTCACTGACTAGGAGTCCTATAAAGGTAGCAGCCAGTCAGGCAGCGGCAGAGACAGCTGCAGCGGCACAGGAGTTAGCAAACAGAGCTGTAAACAGGGGAGTTTGAGTGGGAGTTCTGTTGGAGGAGAAGGTATTTGTGTGTGTTTGGTTTTGTATTGGTAGTATCTGTATGTGTAGAGGCTTGGAGGGGCTAGGTGCTGCGAGAGAAGCTGAGCCCTGATTAGGGGGCGGGACTTCACTGACTAGGGGTCGTATAAAGGTAGCAGCCAGTCAGGCAGCGGCAAGGGAGCTAGCAAACAGACCTGTGAACAGGGGAGTTTGAGTGGGAGTTCTGTTGGAGGAGAAGGTATTTGTGTGTGTTTTTGTATTGGTAGTATCTGTATGTGTAGAGGCTTGGAGGGGCTAGGTGCTGCGAGAGAAGCTGAGCCCTGATTAGGGGGCGGGGCTTCACTGACTAGGGGTCCTATAAAGGTAGCAGCCAGTCAGGCAGCGGCAGAGACAGCTGCAGCGGCACAGGAGTTAGCAAACAGAGCTGTAAACAGGGGAGTTTGAGTGGGAGTTCTGTTGGAGGAGAAGGTATTTGTGTGTGTTTGGTTTTGTATTGGTAGTATCTGTATGTGTAGAGGCTTGGAGGGGCTTTGTGCTGGGAGAGAAGCTGAGCCCTGATTAGGGGGCGGGGCTTCACTGACTAGGGGTCCTATAAAGGTAGCAGCCAGTCAGGCAGCAGAACAGACAGCTGCAGTGGCACAGGAGCTAGCAAACAGAGCTTTAAACAGGGGAATTTGAGTGGGAGTCCTGTTGGAGGAGAAGGTATTTGTGTGTGTTTTTTTATTGGTATTATCTGTATGTGTAGAGGCTTGGAGGGGCTTTGTGATGGGAGAGAAGTTGAGCCCTGATTAGGGGGCGGGGCTTCTCTGACTAGGGGTCCTATAAAGGTAGCAGCCAGTCAGGCAGCGGCACAGACAGCTGCAGTGGCACAGGAGCTAGCAAACAGAGCTGTGAACAGGGGAGTTTGAGTGGGAGTTCTGTTGGAGAAGGTATTTGTGTGTGTTTGGTTTTGCATTGGTAGTATCTGTATGTGCAGGGGCTTTGTGCTGGGAGAGAAGCTGAGCCCTGATTAGGGGGCGGGGCTTCACTGACTAGGGGTCCTATAAAGGTAGCAGCCAGTCAGGCAGCGGCACAGGAGCTAGCAAACAGAGCTGTAAACAGGCCAGTTTGAGTGGGAGTTCTGTTGGAGGAGAAGGTATTTGTGTGTTTTTTTGTATTGGTAGTATCTGTATATGTAGAGGCTTGGAGGGGCTTTGTGCTGGGAGAGAAGCTGAGCCCTGATCAGGGGGCGGGGCTTCACTGACTAGGGGTCCTATAAAGCTAGTAGCCAGTCAAGCAGCGGCACAGGAGCTAGCAAACAGAGCTGTAAACAGGGCAGTTTGAGTGGGAGTTCTGTAGGAGGAGAAGGTATTTGTGTGTGTTTGGTTTTGCATTGGTAGTATCTGTATGTGTAGAGGCTTGGAGGGGCTTTGTGCTGCGAGAGAAGCTGAGCCCTGATTAGGGGGCGGGGCTTCAAAGACTAGGGGTCCTATAAAGGTAGCAGCCAGTCAGGCAGCGGCACAGGAGCTAGCAAACAGAGCTGTGAACAGGGGAGTTTGAGTGGGAGTTCTGTTGGAGGAGAAGCTATTTGTGTGTGTTTTTGTATTGGTAGTATCTGTATGTGTAGAGGCTTGGAGGGGCTTTGTGCTGGGAGAGAAGCTGAGCCCTGATCAGGGGGCGGGGCTTCACTGATTAGGGGTCCTAGAAAGGGAGCAGCCAGTCAGGCAGCGGCACAGACAGCTGCAGTGGCACAGGAGCTAGCAAACAGAGCTGTAAAGAGGGGAGTTTGAGTGGGAGTTCTGTTGGAGCAGAAGGTATTTGTGTGTGTTTGGTTTTGTATTGGTAGTATCTGTATGTGTAGGGGCTTTGTGCTGGGAGAGAAGCTGAGCCCTGATTAGGGGACGGGGCTTCACTGACTAGCGGTCCTATAAAGGTAGCAGCCAGTCAGGCAGCGGAACAGACAGCTGCAGTGGCACAGGAGTTAGCAAACAGAGCTGTGAACAGGGGAGTTTGAGTGGGAGTTCTGTTGGAGGAGAAGGTATTTGTGTATGTTTTTGTATTGGTATTATCTGTATGTGTAGAGGCTTGGAGGGGCTAGGTGCTGTGAGAGAAGCTGAGCCCTGATTAGGGGGCGGGGCTTCCCTGACTAGGGGTCCTATAAAGGTAGCAGCCAGTCAGACAGCAGCACAGGAGCGAGCAAACAGTGCTGTAAGCAGGGGAGTTTGAGTGGGAGTTCTGTTGGAGGAGAAGGTATTTGTGTGTGTTTTTTTGTATTGGTAGTATCTGTATGTGCAGAGGCTTGGAGGGGCTTTGTGCTGGGAGAGAAGCTGAGCCCTGATTAGGGGGCGGGGCTTCACTGACTTGGGGTCCTATAAAGGTAGCAGCCAGTCAAGCAGCCGCACAGACAGCTGCTGCGGCACAGGAGCTAGCAAACAGAGCTGTGAACAGGGGAGTTTGAGTGGGAGTTCTGTTGGAGGAGAAGGTATTTGTGTGTGTTTGGATTTGTATTGTCAGTATCTGTATGTGCAGGGGCTTTGTGCTGGGAGAGAAGCTGAGCCCTGATTAGGGGGCGGGGCTTCCCTGACTAGGGGTCCTATAAAGGTAGCAGCCAGTCAGGCAGTGGCACAGGAGCTAGCAAACAGAGCTGTAAACAGGGGAGTTTGAGTGGGAGTTCTGTTGGAGGAGAAGGTATTTGTGTGTGTTTTTGTATTGGTATTATCTGTATGTGTAGAGGCTTGGAGGGGCTTTGTGCTGGGAGAGAAGCTGAGCCCTGATTAGGGGGCGGGGCTTCACTGACTAGGGGTCCTATGAAGGTAGCAGCCAGTCAGGCAGCGGCACAGGAGCTAGCAAACAGAGCTGTGAACAGGGGAGTTTGAGTGGGAGTTCTGTTGGAGGAGAAGGTATTCCTGTGTGTTTGGTTTTGCATTGGTAGTATCTGTATGTGTAGAGGCTTGGAGGGGCTTTGTGCTGCGAGAGAAGCTGAGCCCTGATTAGGGGGCGGGGCTTCAAAGACTAGGGGTCCTATAAAGGTAGCAGCCAGTCAGGCAGCGGCACAGGAGCTAGCAAACAGAGCTGTGAACAGGGGAGTTTGAGTGGGAGTTCTGTTGGAGGAGAAGCTATTTGTGTGTGTTTTTGTATTGGTAGTATCTGTATGTGTAGAGGCTTGGAGGGGCTTTGTGCTGGGAGAGAAGCTGAGCCTTGATCAGGGGCGGGGCTTCACTGATTAGGGGTCCTAGAAAGGGAGCAGCCAGTCAGGCAGCGTCACAGACAGCTGCAGTGGCACAGGAGCTAGCAAACAGAGCTGTAAAGAGGGGAGTTTGAGTGGGAGTTCTGTTGGAGCAGAAGGTATTTGTGTGTGTTTGGTTTTGTATTGGTAGTATCTGTATGTGTAGGGGCTTTGTGCTGGGAGAGAAGCTGAGCCCTGATTAGGGGACGGGGCTTCACTGACTAGCGGTCCTATAAAGGTAGTAGCCAGCCAGGCAGCGGAACAGACAGCTGCAGTGGCACAGGAGTTAGCAAACAGAGCTGTGAACAGGGGAGTTTGAGTGGGAGTTCTGTTGGAGGAGAAGGTATTTGTGTATGTTTTTGTATTGGTATTATCTGTATGTGTAGAGGCTTGGAGGGGCTAGGTGCTGTGAGAGAAGCTGAGCCCTGATTAGGGGGCGGGGCTTCCCTGACTAGGGGTCCTATAAAGGTAGCAGCCAGTCAGGCAGCAGCACAGGAGCTAGCAAACAGAGCTGTAAACAGGGGAGTTTGAGTGGGAGTTCTGTTGGAGGAGAAGGTATTTGTGTGTGTTTTTGTATTGGTATTATCTGTATGTGTAGAGGCTTGGAGGGGCTTTGTGCTGGGAGAGAAGCTGAGCCCTGATTAGGGGGCGGGGCTGACTGACTAGGGGTCCTATAAAGGTAGCAGCCAGTCAGGCAGCGGCTAAGACAGCTGCAGCGGCACAGGAGCTAGCAAACAGAGCTGTAAACAGGGGAGTTTGAGTGGGAGTTCTGTTGGAGGAGAAGGTATTTGTGTGTGTTTGGTTTTGTATTGGTAGTATCTGTATGTGTAGAGGCTTGGAGGGGCTAGGTGCTGCGAGAGAAGCTGAGCCCTGATTAGGGGGCGGGGCTTCACAGACTAGGGGTCCTATAAAGGTAGCAGCCAGTCAGGCAGCGGCACAGGAGCTAGCAAACAGAGCTGTGAACAGGGGAGTTTGAGTGGGAGTTCTGTTGGAGGAGAAGCTATTTGTGTGTGTTTTTGTATTGGTAGTATCTGTATGTGTAGAGGCTTTTAGGGGCTAGGTGCTGCGAGAGAAGCTGAGCCCTGATTAGGGGGCGGGGCTTCACTGACTAGGGGTCCTATAAAGGGAGCACCCAGTCAGGCAGCGGCAAGGGAGCTAGCAAACAGACCTGTAAACAGGGGAGTTTGAGTGGGAGTTCTGTTGGAGGAGAACGTATTTGTGTGTGTTTTTGTATTGGTATTATCTGTATGTGTAGAGGCTTGGAGGGGCTTTGTGCTGGGATAGAAGCTGAGCACTGATTAGGGGGCGGGGCTTCACTGACTAGGGGTCCTATAAAGGTAGCAGCCAGTCAGGCAGCGGCACAGGAGCTAGCAAACAGAGCTGTGAACAGGGGAGTTTGAGAGGGAGTTTTTTGGAGAAGAAGGTATTTGTGTGTTTTTGCATTGGTAGTATCTGTATGTGTAGAGGCTTGGAGGGGCTAGGTGCTGCGAGAGAAGCTGAGCCCTGATTAGGGGGCGGGACTTCACTGACTAGGGGTCGTATAAAGGTAGCAGCCAGTCAGGCAGCGGCAAGGGAGCTAGCAAACAGAGCTGTAAACAGGGGAGTTTGAGTGGGAGTTCTGTTGGAGGAGAAGGTATTTGTGTGTGTTTTTGTATTGGTAGTATCTGTATGTGTAGAGGCTTGGAGGGGCTTTGTGCTGGGAGAGAAGCTGAGCCCTGATTAGGGGGCGGGGCTTCACTGACTAGGGGTCCTATAAAGGTAGCAGCCAGTCAGGCAGCGGCACAGGAGCTAGCAAACAGAGCTGTGAACAGGGGAGTTTGAGTGGGAGTTCTGTTGGAGGAGAAGGTATTTGTTTGTGTTTTTGTATTGGTAGTATCTGTATGTGTAGAGGCTTGGAGGGGCTAGGTGCTGCGAGAGAAGCTGAGCCCTGATTAGGGGGCGGGGCTTCACTGACTAGGGGTCCTATAAAGGTAGCAGCCAGTCAGGCAGCGGCAGAGACAGCTGCAGCGGCACAGGAGTTAGCAAACAGAGCTGTAAACAGGGGAGTTTGAGTGGGAGTTCTGTTGGAGGAGAAGGTATTTGTGTGTGTTTGGTTTTGTATTGGTAGTATCTGTATGTGTAGAGGCTTGGAGGGGCTTTGTGCTGGGAGAGAAGCTGAGCCCTGATTAGGGGGCGGGGCTTCACTGACTAGGGGTCCTATAAAGGTAGCAGCCAGTCAGGCAGCAGAACAGACAGCTGCAGTGGCACAGGAGCTAGCAAACAGAGCTTTAAACAGGGGAATTTGAGTGGGAGTTCTGTTGGAGGAGAAGGTATTTTTGTGTGTTTTTGTATTGGTATTATCTGTATGTGTAGAGGCTTGGAGGGGCTTTGTGATGGGAGAGAAGTTGAGCCCTGATTAGGGGGCGGGGCTTCTCTGACTAGGGGTCCTATAAAGGTAGCAGCCAGTCAGGCAGCGGCACAGACAGCTGCAGTGGCACAGGAGCTAGCAAACAGAGCTGTGAACAGGGGAGTTTGAGTGGGAGTTCTGTTGGAGAAGGTATTTGTGTGTGTTTGGTTTTGCATTGGTAGTATCTGTATGTGCAGGGGCTTTGTGCTGGGAGAGAAGCTGAGCCCTGATTAGGGGGCGGGGCTTCACTGACTAGGGGTCTTATAAAGGTAGCAGCCAGTCAGGCAGCGGCACAGGAGCTAGCAAACAGAGCTGTAAACAGGGCAGTTTGAGTGGGAGTTCTGTTGGAGGAGAAGGTATTTGTGTGTTTTTTTGTATTGGTAGTATCTGTATATGTAGAGGCTTGGAGGGGCTTTGTGCTGGGAGAGAAGCTGAGCCCTGATCAGGGGGCGGGGCTTCACTGACTAGGGGTCCTATAAAGCTTGTAGCCAGTCAAGCAGCGGCACAGGAGCTAGCAAACAGAGCTGTAAACAGGGCAGTTTGAGTGGGAGTTCTGTTGGAGGAGAAGGTATTTGTGTGTGTTTTTGTATTGGTAGTATCTGTATGTGTAGAGGCTTGGAGGGGCTTTGTGCTGGGAGAGAAGCTGGGCCCTGATTAGGGGGCGGGGCTTCACTGACTAGGTGTCCTATAAAGGGAGCAGCCAGTCAGGCAGCGGCACAGGAGCTAGCAAACAGAGCTGTAAACAGGGGAGTTTGAGTGGTAGTTCTGTTGGAGGAGAAGGTATTTGTGTGTGTTTGGTTTTGTATTGGTAGTATCTGTATGTGTAGAGGCTTGGAGGGGCTTTGTGCTGGGAGAGAAGCTGAGCCCTGATTAGGGGTGGGGCTTCAGTGACTAGGGGTCCTATAAAGGTTGCAGCCAGTCAGGCAGCGGAACAGACAGCTGCAGCGGCACAGGAGTTAGCAAACAGAGCTGTAAACAGGGGAGTTTGAGTGGGAGTTCTGTTGGAGGAGAAGCTATTTGTGTGTGTTTTTGTATTGGTAGTATCTGTATGTGTAGAGGCTTGGAGGGGCTAGGTGCTGCGAGAGAAGCTGAGCCCTGATTAGGGGGCGGGGCTTCACTGACTAGGGGTCCTATAAAGGTAGCAGCCAGTCAGGCAGCGGCAAGGGAGCGAGCAAACAGACCTTTAAACAGGGGAGTTTGAGTGGGAGTTCTGTTGGAGGAGAAGGTATTTGTGTGTGTTTGGTTTTGTATTGTCAGTATCTGTATGTGCAGGGGCTTTGTGCTGGGAGAGAAGCTGAGCCCTGATTAGGGGGCGGGGCTTCACTGACTAGGGGTCCTATAAAGGTAGCAGCCAGTCAGGCAGCGGCACAGGAGCTAGCAAACAGAGCTGTAAACAGGGGAGTTTGAGTGGGAGTTCTGTTGGAGGAGAAGGTATTTCTGTGTGTTTGGTTTTGCATTGGCAGTATCTGTATGTGTAGAGGCTTGGAGGGGCTTTGTGCTGCGAGAGAAGCTGAGCCCTGATTAGGGGGCGGGGCTTCAAAGACTAGGGGTCCTATAAAGGTAGCAGCCAGTCAGGCAGCGGCACAGGAGCTAGCAAACAGAGCTGTGAACAGGGGAGTTTGAGTGGGAGTTCTGTTGGAGGAGAAGGTATTTGTGTGTGTTTTTTTGTATTGGTAGTATCTGTATGTGCAGAGGCTTGGAGGGGCTTTGTGCTGGGAGAGAAGCTGAGCCCTGATTAGGGGGCGGGGCTTCACTGACTAGGGGTCCTATAAAGGTAGCAGCCAGTCAGGCAGCCGCACAGACAGCTGCTGCGGCACAGGAGCTAGCAAACAGAGCTGTGAACAGGGGAGTTTGAGTGGGAGTTCTGTTGGAGGAGAAGGTATTTGTGTGTGTTTGGATTTGTATTGTCAGTATCTGTATGTGCAGGGGCTTTGTGCTGGGAGAAAAGCTGAGCCCTGATTAGGGGGCGGGGCTTCCCTGACTAGGGGTCCTATAAAGGTAGCAGCCAGTCAGGCAGCGGCACAGGAGCTAGCAAACAGAGCTGTAAACAGGGGAGTTTGAGTGGGAGTTCTGTTGGAGGAGAAGGTATTTGTGTGTGTTTTTGTATTGGTATTATCTGTATGTGTAGAGGCTTGGAGGGGCTTTGTGCTGGGAGAGAAGCTGAGCCCTGATTAGGGGGCGGGGCTTCACTGACTAGGGGTCCTATAAAGGTAGCAGCCAGTCAGGCAGCGGCACAGACAGCTGCAGCGGCACAGGAGCCAGCAAACAGAGCTGTAAACAGGGGAGTTTGAGTGGGAGTTCCGTTGGAGGAGATGGTATTTGTGTGTGTTTGGTTTTGTATTGGTAGTATCTGTATGTGTAGAGGCTTGGAGGGGCTTTGTGCTGGGAGAGAAGCTGAGCCCTGATTAGGGGGCGGGGCTGACTGACTAGGGGTCCTATAAAGGTAGCAGCCAGTCAGGCAGCGGCTAAGACAGCTGCAGCGGCACAGGAGCTAGCAAACAGAGCTGTAAACAGGGGAGTTGGAGTGGGAGTTCTGTTGGAGGAGATGGTATTTGTGTGTGTTTGGTTTTGTATTGGTAGTATCTGTATGTGTAGAGGCTTGGAGGGGCTAGGTGCTGTGAGAGAAGCTGAGCCCTGATTAGGGGGCGGGGCTTCTCTGACTAGGGGTCCTATAAAGGTAGCAGCCAGTCAGGCAGCGGCACAGACAGCTGCAGTGGCACAGGAGCTAGCAAACAGAGCTGTGAACAGGGGAGTTTGAGTGGGAGTTCTGTTGGAGGAGAAGGTATTTTTGTGTGTTTGGTTTTGCATTGGTAGTATCTGTATGTGGAGGGGCTTTGTGCTGGGAGAGAAGCTGAGCCCTGATTAGGTGGCGGGGCTTCACTGACTAGGGGTCCTATGAAGGTAGCAGCCAGTCAGGCAGCGGCACAGGAGCTAGCAAACAGAGCTGTGAACAGGGGAGTTTGAGTGGGAGTTCTGTTAGAGGAGAAGGTATTTGTTTGTGTTTTTGTATTGGTAGTATCTGTATGTGTAGAGGCTTGGAGGGGCTAGGTGCTGCGAGAGAAGCTGAGCCCTGATTAGGGGGCGGGGCTTCACTGACTAGGGGTCCTATAAAGGTAGCAGCCAGTCAGGCAGCGGCACAGACAGCTGCAGCGGCACAGGAGCTAGCAAACAGAGCTGTAAACAGGGGAGTTTGAGTGGGAGTTCTGTTGGAGGAGAAGGTATTTTTGTGTGTTTGGTTTTGTATTGTCAGTATCTGTATGTGCAGGGGCTTTGTGCTGGGAGAGAAGCTGAGCCCTGATTAGGGGGCGGGGCTTCACTGACTAGGGGTCCTATAAAGGTAGCAGCCAGTCAGGCAGCGGCACAGACAGCTGCAGCGGCACAGGAGCTAGCAAACAGAGCTGTAAACAGGGGAGTTTGAGTGGGAGTTCTGTTGGAGGAGATGGTATTTTTGTGTGTTTGGTTTTGTATTGGTAGTATCTGTATGTGTAGGGGTTTGGCGGGGCTTTGTGCTTGGAGAGAAGCTGAGCCCTGATTAGGGGGCGGGGCTTCACTGACTAGGGGTCCTACAAAAGGTAGCAGCCAGTCAGGCAGCGGCACAGGAGCTAGCAAACAGAGCTGTAAACAGGGGAGTTTGAGTGGGAGTTCTGTTGGAGGAGAAGGTATTTGTGTGTGTTTTTGTATTGGTATTATCTGTATGTGTAGAGGCTTGGAGGGGCTTTGTGCTGGGAGAGAAGCTGAGCCCTGATTAGGGGGCGGGGCTTCACTGACTAGGGGTCCTATAAAGGTAGCAGCCAGTCAGGCAGCGGCACAGGAGCTAGCAAACAGAGCTGTGAACAGGGGAGTTTGAGAGGGAGTTTTTTGGAGAAGAAGGTATTTGTGTGTGTTTTTGTATTGGTAGTATCTGTATGTGTAGAGGCTTGGAGGGGCTAGGTGCTGCGAGAGAAGCTGAGCCCTGATTAGGGGGCGGGACTTCACTGACTAGGGGTCGTATAAAGGTAGCAGCCAGTCAGGCAGCGGCAAGGGAGCTAGCAAACAGACCTGTAAACAGGGGAGTTTGAGTGGGAGTTCTGTTGGAGGAGAAGGTATTTGTGTGTGTTTTTGTATTGGTATTATCTGAAGTGTAGAGGCTTGGAGGGGCTTTGTGCTGGGAGAGAAGCTGAGCCCTGATTAGGGGGCGGGGCTTCACTGACTAGGGGTCCTATAAAGGTAGCAGCCAGTCAGGCAGCAGAACAGACAGCTGCAGTGGCACAGGAGCTAGCAAACAGAGCTTGAAACAGGGGAATTAGAGTGGGAGTTCTGTTGGAGGAGAAGGTATTTGTGTGTGTTTTTGTATTGGTAGTATCTGTATGTGTAGAGGCTTGGAGGGGCTAGGTGCTGCGAGAGAAACTGAGCCCTGATTAGGGGGCGGGGCTTCACTGACTAGGGGTCCTATAAAGGTAGCAGCCAGTCAGGCATTGGCACAGACAGCTGCAGTGGCACAGGAGTTAGCAAACAGAGCTGTGAACAGGGGAGTTTGAGTGGGAGTTCTGTTGGAGGAGAAGGTATTTTTGTGTGTTTTTGTATTGGTATTATCTGTATGTGTAGAGGCTTGGAGGGGCTTTGTGATGGGAGAGAAGTTGAGCCCTGATTAGGGGGCGGGGCTTCTCTGACTAGGGGTCCTATAAAGGTAGCAGCCAGTCAGGCAGCGGCACAGACAGCTGCAGTGGCACAGGAGCTAGCAAACAGAGCTGTGAACAGGGGAGTTTGAGTGGGAGTTCTGTTGGAGAAGGTATTTGTGTGTGTTTGGTTTTGCATTGGTAGTGTCTGTATGTGTACGGGCTTTGTGCTGGGAGAGAAGTTGAGCCCTGATTAGGGGGCGGGGCTTCACTGACTAGGGGTCCTACAAAGGTAGCAGCCAGTCAGGCAGCGGCACAGGAGCTAGCAAACAGAGCTGTGAACAGGGGAGTTTGAGTGGGAGTTCTGTTGGAGGAGAAGGTATTTGTGTGTGTTTTTGTATTGGTAGTATGTGTATGTGTAGAGGCTTGGAGGGGCTAGGTGCTGCGAGAGAAGCTGAGCCCTGATTAGGGGGCGGGGCTTCCCTGACTAGGGGTCCTATAAAGGTAGCAGCCAGTCAGGCAGCGGCACAGGAGCTAGCAAACAGAGCTGTAAACAGGGGAGTTTGAGTGGGAGTTCTGTTGGAGGAGAAGGTATTTCTGTGTGTTTGGTTTTGCATTGGTAGTATCTGTATGTGTAGAGGCTTGGAGGGGCTTTGTGCTGCGAGAGAAGCTGAGCCCTGATTAGGGGGCGGGGCTTCAAAGACTAGGGGTCCTATAAAGGTAGCAGCCAGTCAGGCAGCGGCACAGGAGCTAGCAAACAGAGCTATGAACAGGGGAGTTTGAGTGGGAGTTCTGTTGGAGGAGAAGGTATTTGTGTGTGTTTTTTTGTATTGGTAGTATCTGTATGTGCAGAGGCTTGGAGGGGCTTTGTGCTGGGAGAGAAGCTGAGCCCTGATTAGGGGGCGGGGCTTCACTGACTAGGGGTCCTATAAAGGTAGCAGCCAGTCAGGCAGCCGCACAGACAGCTGCTGCGGCACAGGAGCTAGCAAACAGAGCTGTGAACAGGGGAGTTTGAGTGGGAGTTCTGTTGGAGGAGAAGGTATTTGTGTGTGTTTGGATTTGTATTGTCAGTATCTGTATGTGCAGGGGCTTTGTGCTGGGAGAAAAGCTGAGCCCTGATTAGGGGGCGGGGCTTCCCTGACTAGGGGTCCTATAAAGGTAGCAGCCAGTCAGGCAGCGGCACAGGAGCTAGCAAACAGAGCTGTAAACAGGGGAGTTTGAGTGGGAGTTCTGTTGGAGGAGATGGTATTTGTGTGTGTTTGGTTTTGTATTGGTAGTATCTGTATGTGTAGAGGCTTGGAGGGGCTTTGTGCTGGGAGAGAAGCTGAGCCCTGATTAGGGGGCGGGGCTGACTGACTAGGGGTCCTATAAAGGTAGCAGCCAGTCAGGCAGCGGCTAAGACAGCTGCAGCGGCACAGGAGCTAGCAAACAGAGCTGTAAACAGGGGAGTTTGAGTGGGAGTTCTGTTGGAGGAGAAGGTATTTGTGTGTGTTTGGTTTTGCATTGGTAGTATCTGTATGTGGAGGGGCTTTGTGCTGGGAGAGAAGCTGAGCCCTGATTAGGTGGCGGGGCTTCACTGACTAGGGGTCCTATGAAGGTAGCAGCCAGTCAGGCAGCGGCACAGGAGCTAGCAAACAGAGCTGTGAACAGGGGAGTTTGAGTGGGAGTTCTGTTAGAGGAGAAGGTATTTGTTTGTGTTTTTGTATTGGTAGTATCTGTATGTGTAGAGGCTTGGAGGGGCTAGGTGCTGCGAGAGAAGCTGAGCCCTGATTAGGGGGCGGGGCTTCACTGACTAGGGGTCCTATAAAGGTAGCAGCCAGTCAGGCAGCGGCACAGACAGCTGCAGCGGCACAGGAGCTAGCAAACAGAGCTGTAAACAGGGGAGTTTGAGTGGGAGTTCTGTTGGAGGAGAAGGTATTTGTGTGTGTTTGGTTTTGTATTGTCAGTATCTGTATGTGCAGGGGCTTTGTGCTGGGAGAGAAGCTGAGCCCTGATTAGGGGGCGGGGCTTCCCTGACTAGGGGTCCTATAAAGGTAGCAGCCAGTCAGGCAGCGGCACAGGAGCTAGCAAACAGAGCTGTGAACAGGGGAGTTTGAGTGGGTGTTCTGTTGGAGGAGAAGGTATTTGTGTGTGTTTGGTTTTGTATTGGTAGTATCTGTATGTGTAGAGGCTTGGAGGGGCTAGGTGCTGCGAGAGAAGCTGAGCCCTGATTAGGGGGCGGGGCTTCACAGACTAGGGGTCCTATAAAGGTAGCAGCCAGTCAGGCAGCGGCACAGGAGCTAGCAAACAGAGCTGTGAACAGGGGAGTTTGAGTGGGAGTTCTGTTGGAGGAGAAGCTATTTGTGTGTGTTTTTGTATTGGTGGTATCTGTATGTGTAGAGGCTTTTAGGGGCTAGGTGCTGCGAGAGAAGCTGAGCCCTGATTAGGGGGCGGGGCTTCACTGACTAGGGGTCCTATAAAGGGAGCACCCAGTCAGGCAGCGGCAAGGGAGCTAGCAAACAGACCTGTAAACAGGGGAGTTTGTGTGGGAGTTCTGTTGGAGGAGAACGTATTTGTGTGTGTTTTTGTATTGGTATTATCTGTATGTGTAGAGGCTTGGAGGGGCTTTGTGCTGGGATAGAAGCTGAGCCCTGATTAGGGGGCGGGACTTCACTGACTAGGGGTCGTATAAAGGTAGCAGCCAGTCAGGCAGCGGCAAGGGAGCTAGCAAACAGACCTGTAAACAGGGGAGTTTGAGTGGGAGTTCTGTTGGAGGAGAAGGTATTTGTGTGTGTTTTTGTATTGGTATTATCTGAAGTGTAGAGGCTTGGAGGGGCTTTGTGCTGGGAGAGAAGCTGAGCCCTGATTAGGGGGCGGGGCTTCACTGACTAGGGGTCCCATAAAGGTAGCAGCCAGTCAGGCAGCGGCACAGGAGCTAGCAAACAGAGCTGTGAACAGGGGAGTTTGAGTGGGAGTTCTGTTGGAGGAGAAGGTATTTGTTTGTGTTTTTGTATTGGTAGTATCTGTATGTGTAGAGGCTTGGAGGGGCTAGGTGCTGCGAGAGAAGCTGAGCCCTGATTAGGGGGCGGGGCTTCACTGACTAGGGGTCCTATAAAGGTAGCAGCCAGTCAGGCAGCGGCACAGACAGCTGCAGCGGCACAGGAGCTAGCAAACAGAGCTGTAAACAGGGGAGTTTGAGTAGGAGTTCTGTTGGAGGAGATGGTATTTTTGTGTGTTTGGTTTTGTATTGGTAGTATCTGTATGTGTAGGGGTTTGGCGGGGCTTTGTGCTTGGAGAGAAGCTGAGCCCTGATTAGGGGGCGGGGCTTCACTGACTAGGGGTCCTATAAAGGTAGCAGCCAGTCAGGCAGCGGCACAGGAGCTAGCAAACAGAGCTGTAAACAGGGGAGTTTGAGTGGGAGTTCTGTTGGAGGAGAAGGTATTTGTGTGTGTTTTTGTATTGGTATTATCTGTATGTGTAGAGGCTTGGAGGGGCTTTGTGCTGGGAGAGAAGCTGAGCCCTGATTAGGGGGCGGGGCTTCACTGACTAGGGGTCCTATAAAGGTAGCAGCCAGTCAGGCAGCGGCACAGACAGCTGCAGCGGCACAGGAGCTAGCAAACAGAGCTGTAAACAGGGGAGTTTGAGTGGGAGTTCTGTTGGAGGAGAAGGTATTTGTGTGTGTTCGGTTTTGTATTGGTAGTGTCTGTATGTGTACGGGCTTTGTGCTGGGAGAGAAGCTGAGCCCTGATTAGGGGGCGGGGCTTCACTGACTTGGGGTCCTATAAAGGTAGCAGCCAGTCAGGCAGCCGCACAGACAGCTGCAGCGGCACAGGAGCCGGCAAACAGAGCTGTAAACAGGGGAGTTTGAGTGGGAGTTCTGTTGGAGGAGATGGTATTTGTGTGTGTTTGGTTTTGTATTGGTAGTATCTGTATGTGTAGAGGCTTGGAGGGGCTTTGTGCTGGGAGAGAAGCTGAGCCCTGATTAGGGGGCGGGGCTGACTGACTAGGGGTCCTATAAAGGTAGCAGCCAGTCAGGCAGCGGCTAAGACAGCTGCAGCGGCACAGGAGCTAGCAAACAGAGCTGTAAACAGGGGAGTTTGAGTGGGAGTTCTGTTGGAGGAGAAGGTATTTGTGTGTGTTTGGTTTTGCATTGGTAGTATCTGTATGTGGAGGGGCTTTGTGCTGGGAGAGAAGCTGAGCCCTGATTAGGGGGCGGGGCTTCCCTGACTAGGGGTCCTATAAAGGTAGCAGCCAGTCAGGCAGCGGCACAGGAGCTAGCAAACAGAGCTGTAAACAGGGGAGTTGGAGTGGGAGTTCTGTTGGAGGAGAAGGTATTTCTGTGTGTTTGGTTTTGCATTGGTAGTATCTGTATGTGTAGAGGCTTGGAGGGGCTTTGTGCTGGGAGAGAAGCTGAGCCCTGATTAGGGGGCGGGGCTTCACTGACTTGGGGTCCTATAAAGGTAGCAGCCAGTCAGGCAGCGGCACAGGAGCTAGCAAACAGAGCTGTGAACAGGGGAGTTTGAGTGGGAGTTCTGTTAGAGGAGAAGGTATTTGTTTGTGTTTTTGTATTGGTAGTATCTGTATGTGTAGAGGCTTGGAGGGGCTAGGTGCTGCGAGAGAAGCTGAGCCTTGATTAGGGGGCGGGGCTTCACTGACTAGGGGTCCTATAAAGGTAGCAGCCAGTCAGGCAGCGGCACAGACAGCTGCAGCGGCACAGGAGCTAGCAAACAGAGCTGTAAACAGGGGAGTTTGAGTGGGAGTTCTGTTGGAGGAGAAGGTATTTGTGTGTGTTTGGTTTTGTATTGTCAGTATCTGTATGTGCAGGGGCTTTGTGCTGGGAGAGAAGCTGAGCCCTGATTAGGGGGCGGGGCTTCCCTGACTAGGGGTCCTATAAAGGTAGCAGCCAGTCAGGCAGCGGCACAGGAGCTAGCAAACTGAGCTGTAAACAGGGGAGTTTGAGTGGTAGTTCTGTTGGAGGAGAAGGTATTTGTGTGTGTTTGGTTTTGTATTGGTAGTATCTGTATGTGTAGAGGCTTGGAGGGGCTTTGTGCTGGGAGAGAAGCTGAGCCCTGATTAGGGGGCGGGGCTTCAGTGACTAGGGGTCCTATAAAGGTTGCAGCCAGTCAGGCAGCGGAACAGACAGCTGCAGCGGCACAGGAGTTAGCAAACAGAGCTGTAAACAGGGGAGTTTGAGTGGGAGTTCTGTTGGAGGAGAAGCTATTTGTGTGTGTTTTTGTATTGGTAGTATCTGTATGTGTAGAGGCTTGGAGGTGCTAGGTGCTGGGAGAGAAGCTGAGCCCTGATTAGGGGGCGGGGCTTCACTGACTAGGGGTCCTACAAAGGTAGCAGCCAGTCAGGCAGCGGCACAGGAGCTAGCAAACAGAGCTGTGAACAGGGGAGTTTGAGTGGGAGTTCTGTTGGAGGAGAAGGTATTTGTGTGTGTTTTTGTATTGGTAGTATGTGTATGTGTAGAGGCTTGGAGGGGCTAGGTGCTGCGAGAGAAGCTGAGCCCTGATTAGGGGGCGGGGCTTCCCTGACTAGGGGTCCTATAAAGGTAGCAGCCAGTCAGGCAGCGGCACAGGAGCTAGCAAACAGAGCTGTAAACAGGGGAGTTTGAGTGGGAGTTCTGTTGGAGGAGAAGGTATTTCTGTGTGTTTGGTTTTGCATTGGTAGTATCTGTATGTGTAGAGGCTTGGAGGGGCTTTGTGCTGCGAGAGAAGCTGAGCCCTGATTAGGGGGCGGGGCTTCAAAGACTAGGGGTCCTATAAAGGTAGCAGCCAGTCAGGCAGCGGCACAGGAGCTAGCAAACAGAGCTATGAACAGGGGAGTTTGAGTGGGAGTTCTGTTGGAGGAGAAGGTATTTGTGTGTGTTTTTTTGTATTGGTAGTATCTGTATGTGCAGAGGCTTGGAGGGGCTTTGTGCTGGGAGAGAAGCTGAGCCCTGATTAGGGGGCGGGGCTTCACTGACTAGGGGTCCTATAAAGGTAGCAGCCAGTCAGGCAGCCGCACAGACAGCTGCTGCGGCACAGGAGCTAGCAAACAGAGCTGTGAACAGGGGAGTTTGAGTGGGAGTTCTGTTGGAGGAGAAGGTATTTGTGTGTGTTTGGATTTGTATTGTCAGTATCTGTATGTGCAGGGGCTTTGTGCTGGGAGAAAAGCTGAGCCCTGATTAGGGGGCGGGGCTTCCCTGACTAGGGGTCCTATAAAGGTAGCAGCCAGTCAGGCAGCGGCACAGGAGCTAGCAAACAGAGCTGTAAACAGGGGAGTTTGAGTGGGAGTTCTGTTGGAGGAGATGGTATTTGTGTGTGTTTGGTTTTGTATTGGTAGTATCTGTATGTGTAGAGGCTTGGAGGGGCTTTGTGCTGGGAGAGAAGCTGAGCCCTGATTAGGGGGCGGGGCTGACTGACTAGGGGTCCTATAAAGGTAGCAGCCAGTCAGGCAGCGGCTAAGACAGCTGCAGCGGCACAGGAGCTAGCAAACAGAGCTGTAAACAGGGGAGTTTGAGTGGGAGTTCTGTTGGAGGAGAAGGTATTTGTGTGTGTTTGGTTTTGCATTGGTAGTATCTGTATGTGGAGGGGCTTTGTGCTGGGAGAGAAGCTGAGCCCTGATTAGGTGGCGGGGCTTCACTGACTAGGGGTCCTATGAAGGTAGCAGCCAGTCAGGCAGCGGCACAGGAGCTAGCAAACAGAGCTGTGAACAGGGGAGTTTGAGTGGGAGTTCTGTTAGAGGAGAAGGTATTTGTTTGTGTTTTTGTATTGGTAGTATCTGTATGTGTAGAGGCTTGGAGGGGCTAGGTGCTGCGAGAGAAGCTGAGCCCTGATTAGGGGGCGGGGCTTCACTGACTAGGGGTCCTATAAAGGTAGCAGCCAGTCAGGCAGCGGCACAGACAGCTGCAGCGGCACAGGAGCTAGCAAACAGAGCTGTAAACAGGGGAGTTTGAGTGGGAGTTCTGTTGGAGGAGAAGGTATTTGTGTGTGTTTGGTTTTGTATTGTCAGTATCTGTATGTGCAGGGGCTTTGTGCTGGGAGAGAAGCTGAGCCCTGATTAGGGGGCGGGGCTTCCCTGACTAGGGGTCCTATAAAGGTAGCAGCCAGTCAGGCAGCGGCACAGGAGCTAGCAAACAGAGCTGTGAACAGGGGAGTTTGAGTGGGTGTTCTGTTGGAGGAGAAGGTATTTGTGTGTGTTTGGTTTTGTATTGGTAGTATCTGTATGTGTAGAGGCTTGGAGGGGCTAGGTGCTGCGAGAGAAGCTGAGCCCTGATTAGGGGGCGGGGCTTCACAGACTAGGGGTCCTATAAAGGTAGCAGCCAGTCAGGCAGCGGCACAGGAGCTAGCAAACAGAGCTGTGAACAGGGGAGTTTGAGTGGGAGTTCTGTTGGAGGAGAAGCTATTTGTGTGTGTTTTTGTATTGGTGGTATCTGTATGTGTAGAGGCTTTTAGGGGCTAGGTGCTGCGAGAGAAGCTGAGCCCTGATTAGGGGGCGGGGCTTCACTGACTAGGGGTCCTATAAAGGGAGCACCCAGTCAGGCAGCGGCAAGGGAGCTAGCAAACAGACCTGTAAACAGGGGAGTTTGTGTGGGAGTTCTGTTGGAGGAGAACGTATTTGTGTGTGTTTTTGTATTGGTATTATCTGTATGTGTAGAGGCTTGGAGGGGCTTTGTGCTGGGATAGAAGCTGAGCCCTGATTAGGGGGCGGGACTTCACTGACTAGGGGTCGTATAAAGGTAGCAGCCAGTCAGGCAGCGGCAAGGGAGCTAGCAAACAGACCTGTAAACAGGGGAGTTTGAGTGGGAGTTCTGTTGGAGGAGAAGGTATTTGTGTGTGTTTTTGTATTGGTATTATCTGAAGTGTAGAGGCTTGGAGGGGCTTTGTGCTGGGAGAGAAGCTGAGCCCTGATTAGGGGGCGGGGCTTCACTGACTAGGGGTCCCATAAAGGTAGCAGCCAGTCAGGCAGCGGCACAGGAGCTAGCAAACAGAGCTGTGAACAGGGGAGTTTGAGTGGGAGTTCTGTTGGAGGAGAAGGTATTTGTTTGTGTTTTTGTATTGGTAGTATCTGTATGTGTAGAGGCTTGGAGGGGCTAGGTGCTGCGAGAGAAGCTGAGCCCTGATTAGGGGGCGGGGCTTCACTGACTAGGGGTCCTATAAAGGTAGCAGCCAGTCAGGCAGCGGCACAGACAGCTGCAGCGGCACAGGAGCTAGCAAACAGAGCTGTAAACAGGGGAGTTTGAGTAGGAGTTCTGTTGGAGGAGATGGTATTTTTGTGTGTTTGGTTTTGTATTGGTAGTATCTGTATGTGTAGGGGTTTGGCGGGGCTTTGTGCTTGGAGAGAAGCTGAGCCCTGATTAGGGGGCGGGGCTTCACTGACTAGGGGTCCTATAAAGGTAGCAGCCAGTCAGGCAGCGGCACAGGAGCTAGCAAACAGAGCTGTAAACAGGGGAGTTTGAGTGGGAGTTCTGTTGGAGGAGAAGGTATTTGTGTGTGTTTTTGTATTGGTATTATCTGTATGTGTAGAGGCTTGGAGGGGCTAGGTGCTGCGAGAGAAGCTGAGCCCTGATTAGGGGGCGGGGCTTCACTGACTAGGGGTCCTATAAAGGTAGCAGCCAGTCAGGCAGCGGCACAGACAGCTGCAGCGGCACAGGAGCTAGCAAACAGAGCTGTAAACAGGGGAGTTTGAGTGGGAGTTCTGTTGGAGGAGAAGGTATTTGTGTGTGTTTGGTTTTGTATTGTCAGTATCTGTATGTGCAGGGGCTTTGTGCTGGGAGAGAAGCTGAGCCCTGATTAGGGGGCGGGGCTTCCCTGACTAGGGGTCCTATAAAGGTAGCAGCCAGTCAGGCAGCGGCACAGGAGCTAGCAAACAGAGCTGTGAACAGGGGAGTTTGAGTGGGTGTTCTGTTGGAGGAGAAGGTATTTGTGTGTGTTTGGTTTTGTATTGGTAGTATCTGTATGTGTAGAGGCTTGGAGGGGCTAGGTGCTGCGAGAGAAGCTGAGCCCTGATTAGGGGGCGGGGCTTCACAGACTAGGGGTCCTATAAAGGTAGCAGCCAGTCAGGCAGCGGCACAGGAGCTAGCAAACAGAGCTGTGAACAGGGGAGTTTGAGTGGGAGTTCTGTTGGAGGAGAAGCTATTTGTGTGTGTTTTTGTATTGGTGGTATCTGTATGTGTAGAGGCTTTTAGGGGCTAGGTGCTGCGAGAGAAGCTGAGCCCTGATTAGGGGGCGGGGCTTCACTGACTAGGGGTCCTATAAAGGGAGCACCCAGTCAGGCAGCGGCAAGGGAGCTAGCAAACAGACCTGTAAACAGGGGAGTTTGTGTGGGAGTTCTGTTGGAGGAGAACGTATTTGTGTGTGTTTTTGTATTGGTATTATCTGTATGTGTAGAGGCTTGGAGGGGCTTTGTGCTGGGATAGAAGCTGAGCCCTGATTAGGGGGCGGGACTTCACTGACTAGGGGTCGTATAAAGGTAGCAGCCAGTCAGGCAGCGGCAAGGGAGCTAGCAAACAGACCTGTAAACAGGGGAGTTTGAGTGGGAGTTCTGTTGGAGGAGAAGGTATTTGTGTGTGTTTTTGTATTGGTATTATCTGAAGTGTAGAGGCTTGGAGGGGCTTTGTGCTGGGAGAGAAGCTGAGCCCTGATTAGGGGGCGGGGCTTCACTGACTAGGGGTCCCATAAAGGTAGCAGCCAGTCAGGCAGCGGCACAGGAGCTAGCAAACAGAGCTGTGAACAGGGGAGTTTGAGTGGGAGTTCTGTTGGAGGAGAAGGTATTTGTTTGTGTTTTTGTATTGGTAGTATCTGTATGTGTAGAGGCTTGGAGGGGCTAGGTGCTGCGAGAGAAGCTGAGCCCTGATTAGGGGGCGGGGCTTCACTGACTAGGGGTCCTATAAAGGTAGCAGCCAGTCAGGCAGCGGCACAGACAGCTGCAGCGGCACAGGAGCTAGCAAACAGAGCTGTAAACAGGGGAGTTTGAGTAGGAGTTCTGTTGGAGGAGATGGTATTTTTGTGTGTTTGGTTTTGTATTGGTAGTATCTGTATGTGTAGGGGTTTGGCGGGGCTTTGTGCTTGGAGAGAAGCTGAGCCCTGATTAGGGGGCGGGGCTTCACTGACTAGGGGTCCTATAAAGGTAGCAGCCAGTCAGGCAGCGGCACAGGAGCTAGCAAACAGAGCTGTAAACAGGGGAGTTTGAGTGGGAGTTCTGTTGGAGGAGAAGGTATTTGTGTGTGTTTTTGTATTGGTATTATCTGTATGTGTAGAGGCTTGGAGGGGCTTTGTGCTGGGAGAGAAGCTGAGCCCTGATTAGGGGGCGGGGCTTCACTGACTAGGGGTCCTATAAAGGTAGCAGCCAGTCAGGCAGCGGCACAGACAGCTGCAGCGGCACAGGAGCTAGCAAACAGAGCTGTAAACAGGGGAGTTTGAGTGGGAGTTCTGTTGGAGGAGAAGGTATTTGTGTGTGTTCGGTTTTGTATTGGTAGTGTCTGTATGTGTACGGGCTTTGTGCTGGGAGAGAAGCTGAGCCCTGATTAGGGGGCGGGGCTTCACTGACTTGGGGTCCTATAAAGGTAGCAGCCAGTCAGGCAGCCGCACAGACAGCTGCAGCGGCACAGGAGCCGGCAAACAGAGCTGTAAACAGGGGAGTTTGAGTGGGAGTTCTGTTGGAGGAGATGGTATTTGTGTGTGTTTGGTTTTGTATTGGTAGTATCTGTATGTGTAGAGGCTTGGAGGGGCTTTGTGCTGGGAGAGAAGCTGAGCCCTGATTAGGGGGCGGGGCTGACTGACTAGGGGTCCTATAAAGGTAGCAGCCAGTCAGGCAGCGGCTAAGACAGCTGCAGCGGCACAGGAGCTAGCAAACAGAGCTGTAAACAGGGGAGTTTGAGTGGGAGTTCTGTTGGAGGAGAAGGTATTTGTGTGTGTTTGGTTTTGCATTGGTAGTATCTGTATGTGGAGGGGCTTTGTGCTGGGAGAGAAGCTGAGCCCTGATTAGGGGGCGGGGCTTCCCTGACTAGGGGTCCTATAAAGGTAGCAGCCAGTCAGGCAGCGGCACAGGAGCTAGCAAACAGAGCTGTAAACAGGGGAGTTGGAGTGGGAGTTCTGTTGGAGGAGAAGGTATTTCTGTGTGTTTGGTTTTGCATTGGTAGTATCTGTATGTGTAGAGGCTTGGAGGGGCTTTGTGCTGCGAGAGAAGCTGAGCCCTGATTAGGGGGCGGGGCTTCAAAGACTAGGGGTCCTATAAAGGTAGCAGCCAGTCAGGCAGCGGCACAGGAGCTAGCAAACAGAGCTGTGAACAGGGGAGTTTGAGTGGGAGTTCTGTTGGAGGAGAAGCTATTTGTGTGTGTTTTTGTATTGGTAGTATCTGTATGTGTAGAGGCTTGGAGGGGCTTTGTGCTGGGAGAGAAGCTGAGCCCTGATCAGGGGGCGGGGCTTCACTGATTAGGGGTCCTAGAAAGGGAGCAGCCAGTCAGGCAGCGGCACAGACAGCTGCAGTGGCACAGGAGCTAGCAAACAGAGCTGTAAAGAGGGGAGTTTGAGTGGGAGTTCTGTTGGAGCAGAAGGTATTTGTGTGTGTTTGGTTTTGTATTGGTAGTATCTGTATGTGTAGGGGCTTTGTGCTGGGAGAGAAGCTGAGCCCTGATTAGGGGACGGGGCTTCACTGACTAGCGGTCCTATAAAGGTAGCAGCCAGTCAGGCAGCGGAACAGACAGCTGCAGTGGCACAGGAGTTAGCAAACAGAGCTGTGAACAGGGGAGTTTGAGTGGGAGTTCTGTTGGAGGAGAAGGTATTTGTGTATGTTTTTGTATTGGTATTATCTGTATGTGTAGAGGCTTGGAGGGGCTAGGTGCTGTGAGAGAAGCTGAGCCCTGATTAGGGGGCGGGGCTTCCCTGACTAGGGGTCCTATAAAGGTAGCAGCCAGTCAGACAGCAGCACAGGAGCTAGCAAACAGTGCTGTAAGCAGGGGAGTTTGAGTGGGAGTTCTGTTGGAGGAGAAGGTATTTGTGTGTGTTTTTTTGTATTGGTAGTATCTGTATGTGCAGAGGCTTGGAGGGGCTTTGTGCTGGGAGAGAAGCTGAGCCCTGATTAGGGGGCGGGGCTTCACTGACTTGGGGTCCTATAAAGGTAGCAGCCAGTCAGGCAGCCGCACAGACAGCTGCTGCGGCACAGGAGCTAGCAAACAGAGCTGTGAACAGGGGAGTTTGAGTGGGAGTTCTGTTGGAGGAGAAGGTATTTGTGTGTGTTTGGATTTGTATTGTCAGTATCTGTATGTGCAGGGGCTTTGTGCTGGGAGAGAAGCTGAGCCCTGATTAGGGGGCGGGGCTTCCCTGACTAGGGGTCCTATAAAGGTAGCAGCCAGTCAGGCAGTGGCACAGGAGCTAGCAAACAGAGCTGTAAACAGGGGAGTTTGAGTGGGAGTTCTGTTGGAGGAGAAGGTATTTGTGTGTGTTTTTGTATTGGTATTATCTGTATGTGTAGAGGCTTGGAGGGGCTTTGTGCTGGGAGAGAAGCTGAGCCCTGATTAGGGGGCGGGGCTTCACTGACTAGGGGTCCTATGAAGGTAGCAGCCAGTCAGGCAGCGGCACAGGAGCTAGCAAACAGAGCTGTGAACAGGGGAGTTTGAGTGGGAGTTCTGTTAGAGGAGAAGGTATTTGTTTGTGTTTTTGTATTGGTAGTATCTGTATGTGCAGGGGCTTTGTGCTGGGAGAGAAGCTGAGCCCTGATTAGGTGGCGGGGCTTCACTGACTAGGAGTCCTATAAAGGTAGCAGCCAGTCAGGCAGCGGCAGAGACAGCTGCAGCGGCACAGGAGTTAGCAAACAGAGCTGTAAACAGGGGAGTTTGAGTGGGAGTTCTGTTGGAGGAGAAGGTATTTGTGTGTGTTTGGTTTTGTATTGGTAGTATCTGTATGTGTAGAGGCTTGGAGGGCCTAGGTGCTGCGAGAGAAGCTGAGCCCTGATTAGGGGGCGGGGCTTCACAGACTAGGGGTCCTATAAAGGTAGCAGCCAGTCAGGCAGCGGCACAGGAGCTAGCAAACAGAGCTGTGAACAGGGGAGTTTGAGTGGGAGTTCTGTTGGAGTAGAAGCTATTTGTGTGTGTTTTTGTATTGGTAGTATCTGTATGTGTAGAGGCTTTTAGGGGCTAGGTGCTGCGAGAGAAGCTGAGCCCTGATTAGGGGGCGGGGCTTCACTGACTAGGGGTCCTATAAAGGGAGCACCCAGTCAGGCAGCGGCAAGGGAGCTAGCAAACAGACCTGTAAACAGGGGAGTTTGAGTGGGAGTTCTGTTGGAGGAGAACGTATTTGTGTGTGTTTTTGTATTGGTATTATCTGTATGTGTAGAGGCTTGGAGGGGCTTTGTGCTGGGATAGAAGCTGAGCCCTGATTAGGGGGCGGGGCTTCACTGACTAGGGGTCCTATAAAGGTAGCAGCCAGTCAGGCAGCGGCACAGGAGCTAGCAAACAGAGCTGTGAACAGGGGAGTTTGAGAGGGAGTTTTTTGGAGAAGAAGGTATTTGTGTGTGTTTTTGTATTGGTAGTATCTGTATGTGTAGAGGCTTGGAGGGGCTAGGTGCTGCGAGAGAAGCTGAGCCCTGATTAGGGGGCGGGACTTCACTGACTAGGGGTCGTATAAAGGTAGCAGCCAGTCAGGCAGCGGCAAGGGAGCTAGCAAACAGACCTGTGAACAGGGGAGTTTGAGTGGGAGTTCTGTTGGAGGAGAAGGTATTTGTGTGTGTTTTTGTATTGGTAGTATCTGTATGTGTAGAGGCTTGGAGGGGCTAGGTGCTGCGAGAGAAGCTGAGCCCTGATTAGGGGGCGGGGCTTCACTGACTAGGGGTCCTATAAAGGTAGCAGCCAGTCAGGCAGCGGCAGAGACAGCTGCAGCGGCACAGGAGTTAGCAAACAGAGCTGTAAACAGGGCAGTTTGAGTGGGAGTTCTGTAGGAGGAGAAGGTATTTTTGTGTGTTTTTGTATTGGTAGTATCTGTATGTGTAGAGGCTTGGAGGGGCTTTGTGCTGGGAGAGAAGCTGAGCCCTGATTAGGGGACGGGGCTTCAGTGACTAGGGGTCCTATAAAGGTTGCAGCCAGTCAGGCAGCGGAACAGACAGCTGCAGCGGCACAGGAGCTAGCAAACAGAGCTGTAAACAGGGCAGTTTGAGTGGGAGTTCTGTTGGAGGAGAAGCTATTTGTGTGTGTTTTTGTATTGGTAGTATCTGTATGTGTAGAGGCTTGGAGGGGCTAGGTGCTGCGAGAGAAGCTGAGCCCTGATTAGGGGGCGGGGCTTCCCTGACTAGGGGTCCTATAAAGGTAGCAGCCAGTCAGGCAGCGGCAAGGGAGCGAGCAAACAGACCTTTAAACAGGGGAGTTTGAGTGGGAGTTCTGTTGGAGGAGAAGGTATTTGTGTGTGTTTGGTTTTGTATTGTCAGTATCTGTATGTGCAGGGGCTTTGTGCTGGGAGAGAAGCTGAGCCCTGATTAGGGGGCGGGGCTTCACTGACTAGGGGTCCTACAAAGGTAGCAGCCAGTCAGGCAGCGGCACAGGAGCTAGCAAACAGAGCTGTGAACAGGGGAGTTTGAGTGGGAGTTCTGTTGGAGGAGAAGGTATTTGTGTGTGTTTTTGTATTGGTAGTATGTGTATGTGTAGAGGCTTGGAGGGGCTAGGTGCTGCGAGAGAAGCTGAGCCCTGATTAGGGGGCGGGGCTTCCCTGACTAGGGGTCCTATAAAGGTAGCAGCCAGTCAGGCAGCGGCACAGGAGCTAGCAAACAGAGCTGTAAACAGAGGAGTTTGAGTGGGAGTTCTGTTGGAGGAGAAGGTATTTCTGTGTGTTTGGTTTTGCATTGGTAGTATCTGTATGTGTAGAGGCTTGGAGGGGCTTTGTGCTGCGAGAGAAGCTGAGCCCTGATTAGGGGGCGGGGCTTCAAAGACTAGGGGTCCTATAAAGGTAGCAGCCAGTCAGGCAGCGGCACAGGAGCTAGCAAACAGAGCTGTGAACAGGGGAGTTTGAGTGGGAGTTCTGTTGGAGGAGAAGCTATTTGTGTGTGTTTTTGTATTGGTAGTATCTGTATGTGTAGAGGCTTGGAGGGGCTTTGTGCTGGGAGAGAAGCTGAGCCTTGATCAGGGGCGGGGCTTCACTGATTAGGGGTCCTAGAAAGGGAGCAGCCAGTCAGGCAGCGTCACAGACAGCTGCAGTGGCACAGGAGCTAGCAAACAGAGCTGTAAAGAGGGGAGTTTGAGTGGGAGTTCTGTTGGAGCAGAAGGTATTTGTGTGTGTTTGGTTTTGTATTGGTAGTATCTGTATGTGTAGGGGCTTTGTGCTGGGAGAGAAGCTGAGCCCTGATTAGGGGACGGGGCTTCACTGACTAGCGGTCCTATAAAGGTAGTAGCCAGCCAGGCAGCGGAACAGACAGCTGCAGTGGCACAGGAGTTAGCAAACAGAGCTGTGAACAGGGGAGTTTGAGTGGGATTTCTGTTGGAGGAGAAGGTATTTGTGTATGTTTTTGTATTGGTATTATCTGTATGTGTAGAGGCTTGGAGGGGCTAGGTGCTGTGAGAGAAGCTGAGCCCTGATTAGGGGGCGGGGCTTCCCTGACTAGGGGTCCTATAAAGGTAGCAGCCAGTCAGGCAGCAGCACAGGAGCTAGCAAACAGAGCTGTAAACAGGGGAGTTTGAGTGGGAGTTCTGTTGGAGGAGAAGGTATTTGTGTGTGTTTTTGTATTGGTATTATCTGTATGTGTAGAGGCTTGGAGGGGCTTTGTGCTGGGAGAGAAGCTGAGCCCTGATTAGGGGGCGGGGCTGACTGACTAGGGGTCCTATAAAGGTAGCAGCCAGTCAGGCAGCGGCTAAGACAGCTGCAGCGGCACAGGAGCTAGCAAACAGAGCTGTAAACAGGGGAGTTGGAGTGGGAGTTCTGTTGGAGGAGATGGTATTTGTGTGTGTTTGGTTTTGTATTGGTAGTATCTGTATGTGTAGAGGCTTGGAGGGGCTAGGTGCTGTGAGAGAAGCTGAGCCCTGATTAGGGGGCGGGGCTTCTCTGACTAGGGGTCCTATAAAGGTAGCAGCCAGTCAGGCAGCGGCACAGACAGCTGCAGTGGCACAGGAGCTAGCAAACAGAGCTGTGAACAGGGGAGTTTGAGTGGGAGTTCTGTTGGAGGAGAAGGTATTTGTGTGTGTTTGGTTTTGCATTGGTAGTATCTGTATGTGCAGGGGCTTTGTGCTGGGAGAGAAGCTGAGCCCTGATTAGGGGGCGGGGCTTCCCTGACTAGGGGTCCTATGAAGGTAGCAGCCAGTCAGGCAGCGGCACAGGAGCTAGCAAACAGAGCTGTAAACAGGGGAGTTTGAGTGGGAGTTCTGTTGGAGGAGAAGGTATTTGTGTGTGTTTTTGTATTGGTATTATCTGTATGTGTAGAGGCTTGGAGGGGCTTTGTGCTGGGATAGAAGCTGAGCACTGATTAGGGGGCGGGGCTTCACTGACTAGGGGTCCTATAAAGGTAGCAGCCAGTCAGGCAGCGGCACAGGAGCTAGCAAACAGAGCTGTGAACAGGGGAGTTTGAGAGGGAGTTTTTTGGAGAAGAAGGTATTTGTGTGTTTTTGTATTGGTAGTATCTGTATGTGTAGAGGCTTGGAGGGGCTAGGTGCTGCGAGAGAAGCTGAGCCCTGATTAGGGGGCGGGACTTCACTGACTAGGGGTCGTATAAAGGTAGCAGCCAGTCAGGCAGCGGCAAGGGAGCTAGCAAACAGAGCTGTAAACAGGGGAGTTTGAGTGGGAGTTCTGTTGGAGGAGAAGGTATTTGTGTGTGTTTTTGTATTGGTATTATCTGAAGTGTAGAGGCTTGGAGGGGCTTTGTGCTGGGAGAGAAGCTGAGCCCTGATTAGGGGGCGGGGCTTCACTGACTAGGGGTCCTATAAAGGTAGCAGCCAGTCAGGCAGCGGCACAGGAGCTAGCAAACAGAGCTGTGAACAGGGGAGTTTGAGTGGGAGTTCTGTTGGAGGAGAAGGTATTTGTTTGTGTTTTTGTATTGGTAGTATCTGTATGTGTAGAGGCTTGGAGGGGCTAGGTGCTGCGAGAGAAGCTGAGCCCTGATTAGGGGGCGGGGCTTCACTGACTAGGGGTCCTATAAAGGTAGCAGCCAGTCAGGCAGCGGCACAGGAGCTAGCAAACAGAGCTGTGAACAGGGGAGTTTGAGTGGGAGTTCTGTTGGAGGAGAAGGTATTTGTTTGTGTTTTTGTATTGGTAGTATCTGTATGTGTAGAGGCTTGGAGGGGCTAGGTGCTGCGAGAGAAGCTGAGCCCTGATTAGGGGGCGGGGCTTCACTGACTAGGGGTCCTATAAAGGTAGCAGCCAGTCAGGCAGCGGCAGAGACAGCTGCAGCGGCACAGGAGTTAGCAAACAGAGCTGTAAACAGGGGAGTTTGAGTGGGAGTTCTGTTGGAGGAGAAGGTATTTGTGTGTGTTTGGTTTTGTATTGGTAGTATCTGTATGTGTAGAGGCTTGGAGGGGCTTTGTGCTGGGAGAGAAGCTGAGCCCTGATTAGGGGGCGGGGCTTCACTGACTAGGGGTCCTATAAAGGTAGCAGCCAGTCAGGCAGCAGAACAGACAGCTGCAGTGGCACAGGAGCTAGCAAACAGAGCTTTAAACAGGGGAATTTGAGTGGGAGTTCTGTTGGAGGAGAAGGTATTTGTGTGTGTTTTTGTATTGGTAGTATCTGTATGTGTAGAGGCTTGAAGGGGCTTTGTGCTGGGAGAGAAGCTGAACCCTGATTAGGGGGCGGGGCTTCACTGACTAGGGGTCCTATAAAGGTAGCAGCCAGTCAGGCATTGGCACAGACAGCTGCAGTGGCACAGGAGTTAGCAAACAGAGCTGTGAACAGGGGAGTTTGAGTGGGAGTTCTGTTGGAGGAGAAGGTATTTTTGTGTGTTTTTGTATTGGTATTATCTGTATGTGTAGAGGCTTGGAGGGGCTTTGTGATGGGAGAGAAGTTGAGCCCTGATTAGGGGGCGGGGCTTCTCTGACTAGGGGTCCTATAAAGGTAGCAGCCAGTCAGGCAGCGGCACAGACAGCTGCAGTGGCACAGGAGCTAGCAAACAGAGCTGTGAACAGGGGAGTTTGAGTGGGAGTTCTGTTGGAGAAGGTATTTGTGTGTGTTTGGTTTTGCATTGGTAGTATCTGTATGTGCAGGGGCTTTGTGCTGGGAGAGAAGCTGAGCCCTGATTAGGGGGCGGGGCTTCACTGACTAGGGGTCTTATAAAGGTAGCAGCCAGTCAGGTAGCGGCACAGGAGCTAGCAAACAGAGCTGTAAACAGGGCAGTTTGAGTGGGAGTTCTGTTGGAGGAGAAGGTATTT